>NW_028232965.1:3130000-3755000 GCF_057557595.1 Rhyacophila brunnea
TTCAATATTTCTTGTGACTATCAAGCTCTTCTGACTAGCAACGTCCCTGAGATTATGGCCAACAAATCACCAATGAGAGCCTACCCTAAATGTGCAACTCCTTCGTGCTAGAGACGTTTATATGCTAGGCCGTCCATAGAATTCGGATATCTTACTCCAGCATCACATCTCAAAAGTATCCAGCCGTTTTTCTCTTTTGCCTACTCCGTTTTACCAATCCGTATAAGTATTTGAACATACCAGACGTCTTTTGATATGTCTAGTTACATATTATTATAATCTTACTCTCTCAATTTCTGTATAGCCTAGACAGGGAGGTTTTGCCATTCCAATTTGCCTCGTGATACAGCCCCATGCCTCTTATTTTCGGTTACATATTAGCCAATATGAACCAAGTCATGCTTAGTTACTTACGCCATTCTTAATCTGGTTAATTAATTTTCTTTGAAAATGTCGAGTTTATATTTCGCAATTTCTGAAAATTCATAATTATTTTACTACACTAACTATCACTTATAATTTGTGATGATTCAAACGTCACCAATTTTATAATGTTTTTATTTATAATATTATTATAAAAGGTAATAAAATTAGTATTTTTAAAACGTCATAGCAGCCATTTTTTCTGATTCCCACCAAAATTGACATTTGTGTCGTGAAAATACACAGTTGTAAAGCGTATACAAATTGTTACAATTTATTACAACAACAATGAATCTATCCAAGCTACGTTTCGGACATTACGTGAAATTTATGGTGAAAATAATCGACCTTCAGAGCTTACAGTTAACTCAAGAACTTGACTCATTATGCCTATTATTTCATGAAAAATCATCTTCATTGATGAAGTTCATTTTTAGTCAAATGGCTTTGTAAATAAGCACAGTTATCGCATTTGGAGTAATGAAAACTCACGTGCTATTAATTCTTGAAACATCTTTAGGTACGTCCATAAAAATTAACAGTTTGGTGTGGCTTATGCTCTAGTGGTGTAATTATTGGACCATATATTTTTTAACGAAAATGGCAATCAATAGATAATTCTATATAAGATGATTACTGTTTTTTTCGGGCATGAATTAGATGGTTTTGATCTGGGCAATTATGTGGTTCCAAGAAGATGGTGTAACATGCCGTAATACAATCAACATATTGACAGTTAAATAAAATATATATATGTATCTCTTATTTGAGAACACTATATTATATATCCACTAATATTACATCCAGTATTTTATTAAAATACTTATACTATTGTTTTATAGTTATCTCAAACATACCTATATATTATGAAACAATGCATTGCCTATTTAGTGTTGTTTTAATAATATTTTCCATTTGCATCAGGTGTGGATCTTGGCCACCTAACAAAGTGAATTCCTCAGATTTTGTTACAAGAAATGGATGTTTATCTACTTGCTCAACCTATTCTATCTATTCTTGGTCTATGCTTTGGTTTCAATACACGAGTGAAAAACCAACGCGTGAATTTTCCAGACCAGATAGTCGAGACACACGACTTTATAAGCACATACTACCACTCCATCGCGAAGACTCTAATTTAATAATATGCACTTAATAAAATACTCGTAATTTCTAACTCTAGATGTTAAAAACAACTCTTGATGTTAATAACTCGAGATGTTATAAACTGTCGTTTTTACCGTATACAGTGATATTCATATCAGATATAATATATAAAGAAGAACATTTTTTATGTGAAGACACACTTTATTTTATTCATTAATTTCATGAAATTGTGATTGTAAAGATGATAATAAGTAATAAATTCTATTGTACAAATTTCAAATCAATTATAATTTAAATTCTGTTGTGATTAATTTTGTTCTACATGATATTTTGACATGGCGCAGTTTTCGTCTGAAATAATTCACTCTGTGAACACGGTGAAGCAAATAAACCTGATTGTTATCGATTATATCAAGTACTTGAGAATTTCGAGGAAAAATGGACACTATGCAAACATTTTGGTGAGCAATTCAACTTTCAAAAGCACCTCGGTTTTCAAGCACTTATAAATCTTCGAAATGTCTTAGAATTAACTAGATGTACCTACCTGGAACTCGCCAGCTGGACGAGGTAATCCATCGTTCTATGCACTGAACAGTCTATTCAAATTCTAGCTGCTAACAAAAAAAAAAAATCCCGGTTTACAGCGTAACCGTGAAACATATATATACATATATTTTTTTTAATAAGGAAACAAACAGTTACATATTGATTACAAAAAGTTAAAATATAATAATGAAAAGTTATTGCAACCAGCAAAGTTTCCATGAATGATATTATAATATATAGGTGTGGTCTCACGGAGAAATGTAAAAAGCTATCTAAGTATTTGAATATAAAATTTTACGAAGGATTTGTGTTAACGCCGAGGTCTTTGAACAATTTAACCCCGATATAATTAATCTTTTGAGAGTGCAAAGATTCTAATGAACCGGGCACGTTACTGGGTGCTAGTAATCTAGTTATCCACAGGACTGGAACTTAACTCATGACTCCTGGACCACCCCCAGAAGATATATGCGTACATCAGACCTGGGCAAAACTTTTTGAATGAAGGGCCACATAAGGAATATAAAATAAACGGCGGGCCGCAAGTAAAATACTATTTTTAGACATACATTATTTATTATCATGAAAAAGGAATTACAACATAAAAAAATAAATGATTCTCTAATAGTTAACAATTTAATGAGAAAAATCAAACTTTTCTACATTTTTCAACTTTAATTTCAGGTGTTAATTTTGTAGCTGAGATTTTTAAAACTGATTGTAAATGTTCATCGGTGATGCTTGATCTTAAAGAGTTTTTATTGATATTCATAATTTACAATGTTCGTTCACATTATGTAGGTTGATCCAAAAATAACAACATTTTTCGAGAAGAATTTTCAGGTTTTTCGAATATGTCAGAAAGAGTGTAAAATTTGCAAATTTCTCGACTTCTCGACGGTGCAATTCATGTACTTATATTCAATTTTATTTTGCAAAATCCATTAAAATGTAGAAAAAGTAAACTTTTTTCATAAATAATACGATTAAAGCTCGCGGTCCCCACAGAAATACTTGGCGGGCCGTAGTTTGCCCAGGCCTGGTCTAAATGGACGTCGAGGCGAAAGATTATGTTTTTGTTAATTTAACGATACTAGAGTTATTTATGTTGAAAGCTGTTTCGGGCTATGAACTCATCTTCATAACAACACTGTACCTGAGTAATCTGTAGCACTGGTTGAAGTAAGTGAGTATTCCGGTACACTGTTTAGGGAATACAAATAAAATAGAAGTAGGTTTCAGCAAATCCTTAATAACTGCCTAATAACCTAACTATCATTGTAGCATTCCTACTTATAAGTAATTAATAACAATATACTACACTCGTAGCGAGATGTTTTTAACGATTTATCTATTTGTTTAATTATAATATGATGTCAGGCTATGATGTATACCTATTACTACATAAATTTATTTTGGTATTTTTTCTTACTGGATACCTTTCGCGCCCAACAGACACTTACCACATATAAAAATATGATTTCAAAATATTCGTAATCAAAGATTTTAATCATATTATTTTGTAATGTATTTTAGCGTTTGGGTTTTTGTGTAAAAATATTTTTGTGAAAATTTGTTTATTCTATTCAGAATGTTCGTATTCTTCCTAATAGAGAACATAGCAAAATATGTATTTTCACATTCTAGAGATAAATAATATCGTACATCTATTTCAATTTTCTCCAAGCTAAATGTAATGATTTCTTGCTGAGAAAGGATTATATGATTCCTTGATCGTTATTTATCATCATCTGTGCTGTAGGTTTATAGTATAACCAGGCTCGTCCTAAGCGAAGGTTGATGAGTAAGCACAACACCCGGTCGACATGATTTAGTGGCGGCAAAATACTTGAATACCTATTATTTTAAATTATCAAATTTGTTTTGACATAAATGAACAGTGACGTTACTAGGTAAAGTTCAGTATTTGAAAAGAATTAAAATTCAGACCCTTCCACTTTAGTATCAAATTATATAAAATAAGCCACTATCGTAGCAGTGGGAGCAGATATTTCACATTCACTACATTCTAACCTGTGTGGGGGTCATGGTGATGTGGAAGAAATTGAGATTTGGTGGTTGCTCCGATGGATGGAGCGAGTTTTATTTTGCAGCATAAATAGTCGGTAGATGAGTATGTTACAGTAGTTATGTTACAATACTTATGATACTGTTCCGAGGTCCGAATCTCGGTAGAATGAGATGTTGTGCGTAGCGATACAGAGACTGAGATGCTAACAGACCGAGAACTTATATTCGAGTGACATGTCCAATGAATTATGATCCAATATATTTAAATAATATATTGAAAAGAATATTTATGAAATAATTATTATAATTGAGTCAGCTACTATATGGAGTTTGCGTCATCAGATATAAAAGCTGATTATGTGGAAAAATGGATATCGCGGAAATAATAATTGCACTAAGCTATTTACTGAGTTTGCCATAATTGGACACTAGGTACGGGAAATGGATGTTAAAGAATTTGTAATTGCGGTAATGTATTTAATAACCCTGTTTAATATGCTGACACGGATTGAGTGTTTATCCCCATACCTATAATATTAATATTTTATGAAATAAAATAATCATTCCAACGTTTTTTTATTCCTTGAAATTGTTATTTTTATGGCTTGGCTCATTCCTGTACCTAATATTTGTAAAATAGTATTACTATCCATAATGTATGGCTAATTTACCACAAAAATAAGCAACATATGGCATAGGTACTTATTTATTCAATAACATTTTTCGGCTGAGACAAAGCTTTTGTATGATCCTAAACTAAAAATAATGTCGATGGAACGAGTATGTCATTAAACCAGTGGTTGATCATACTATACTAACAATATCCCATGGAAATAATCCATAGTTAAAAGGTATTTTAATTTACCAGTTATTTAACAGCAATAATAACATATTACATACATTTGACATTCAGAATTATCATATACACCTTCATGCTGTCCACCCAGCTCTACATAAATTTTTGAATGACTGACGAATTGATATAATTATAATGACTAAATATTGAGTAAATGGGTCTCCATGAATAGGTGACGATCTTTATCTTCGATCATATTTTACCTGAATCCATTATTTTTATGGTATTAACTAAATAGTACCAATAATGAAAGTATATTCAATAATTATTAAGCAATATAGACTTATTATACTATATTTTTTGCTTGTCATTCACTGTATCGAATATTTTAGAAACCCTCCTCATTAAAGCTGGTCTTAACAACTTTTTGTTGAACTTACAGAATATATTAGAGTGTAAAGTGAATTTCGGAGATTTTCTGCTCGAACAGTATGAAAGAGCTTCTGAAAGCTTTCGTGTGAATATTAGCTGTGGAAAACACATCTCCACTTTGAATAATTAAATAATTCATAAACACGGCTTCAAATAAGCCATCTGCGTGATCCTTAATAATCGATTTAGCAATCTGTTCTTAATTCATTTCTTGATGATGAATTATTAACAAGTTTCATTGTTTCAATACATTAATGTTGAGCTTTATCGCTCATTGTTGCAAAATAAAACTTTTTACATTTCATGTGACAGCCTAAACTTATTATAGTGTTGTAAATTATTTGGAAACTTCCATTCATATAGGTGTTCGTTAAATTATCTGATTTATTGTATATTTGGCATAAATGTGGGTTGGACATTTCAGAGAAAATTCTAGGCTTGAGGCAACGGTCTATCTGAGGCTTCCAAATTCAAAATCAGAACTATGGGGATGATAATAGAAAATACTAGTTTTCACGTAGAATACGTTTATTGCCAGAACCTACCTTGAAAAATCTTATACCTAAAGATTACTAAACGCGTGGATCCCAACAATACGCCATTCCCACACGCCACGTTACTAAAAAAATCAAGTACCAATGTGAAGTATGAAATTTTTATATATATGATAAACGAAATAAAAAAAAAATATGCAACATGCAGATTCAAAACCTACGATAAAACGATTACCAATCTCGCAAACTACTATTACACTATTGTCGACATTGCGTTAAATGATAGTTTTAGTTGTATTTTAAACCACTTAACTGCTCACTTACAAATTATATAATATCCCAAATGTGATTTTCATTTGTTTTCGTGATGGTCTTTCATAGTAATTGTTAACAATAACAAATAGTGCGTTTCTCATAATAATTGTGCTTGGTAGAAAATTAGCAGTCTAAAAAATATTTCAAATATTTCAACAAATCTAACCTTTTTTTTCTAATGACTTTTTTTATATAATCTTCATTATAAATTAGGTAGGTATGGTTAATTTATATCCATCAAAAAATATCTGATTATCAGTTGCGTTATCACGGTTTTAAAACTCATAATGAGTTTTAGTTTATTATCTTTTTAATCTTATCGCGGCTTTATTTCAAATTTTATGATGTGCGATAACGCTAAAAAGCCTTTTAATTCAAGCGATAGGGTAAAATGAAAGGTCTAAATTCACACTTAAATATAAATGTTGATATACAGACGATAGGGGATTCAGGGGATTAACGTTCAATAAGTTTAGCGTGAAAGCCTTCAAGTGCCCAAAACAAGGGTCTAAATCCTATTAAGCCAGATAGTGAGATCGTATAATACGTTTGATGTCTCAACAGCCAATATAAAAAGCTACGTATTATTGGACGTAACATTGTTTCAAAGTCTATGTAATTTCATCAATTTATTACTCAATATCGTCTTTCTCACAATTAAGGTACCTTCCTACGAGCGAGTGTATAAAGTTTTATCGAACTCAAGTAAGTTTTTACATATCTCACACTTAACTAGGACATTTCTACATTATTATTTATTTATTATATATTATCAAAAATTAGTTCAATAATTTCACTTTAACATTCGTTTTTTTGTGTAAAACTACAGAAGTTCTGTAGAACATTTCGTGGAAATACTGTCACTAGCGTCCTAACTATGTAGATCAGTGATGGCGAACCTATGGCACGCGTGCCGGTAGTGGCACGCGAGATGATTTTGCATGGCACGTGAATGTTTTATTTTAAAAAGAGGAAAAATACCAAAGTAAAAATACAAAAAAGGTTTACAAATAAATATATATTACTTATATAATATTAAAAATAACGACCACATAGCCATGCGTATTTTCTTCGATTTTTAATATTATTTTTACCAATAACATTTATCAATCGATGCGCAAACGGAAACGATGAAAGTCATGCATTTATGACAGATCGAATTAAAAAAAATAGCACGCAGATAAACACTCTTCAAGGATAAGCATTACGTTTAATATAGTATGTAAATATATAATTGCATAGATTGGTCCTCATTCTTAATGCGGTACACAAAACATTATCGCACTCACCACATCAGGCTCGCGGGGGAAGCTGCGCTCTGATTTTAATCGATTTCCAATGCTTGCGACCACTGTAGCGAGAGAATACCTAATTTGATCGGAACAATTTTGGTGTCAATTTGTTGCATAAAGTAATACATCAACAAACACTTTCATTGCTCCCCACAAAAATGGCTTTAGTCAATCGAATATAAAAATTGCTTGTTATTTTGTCTCAAAACTCGGATAGAAACACGGTGAAAGATATAATCTCAAGAACTCAATTGTACTCGTATATTTTAAACTTTTAACATATAAAATTCTTTAAATTTTTTTTTCATCTTCTACCCCGAGAAAAACTGCTTAGCACTTCAAAAATTAATATTTGGGAAATTTTGGCACGCGCACGTAAAAAGGTTCACCGTCCCTGATGTAGATTATTAAATTTAGCATACCAGTATTATTATGTATTGTATAAACAAGATTTTTTTCATATTTTTATTGAATTTTTATATTAAAATAAAATAGTACTTGTCACAAAGTCGTAGTAATATTAAAACCAACATCACAAAGGCAGTGCTTTGACAATACAGGAGTGAATAATAAAAAATTGTATGTTTTCCAAGTTATTTGATCTTTGGTCATTCAAATAAAATATATAACACAAAATGAAGCTTTTTTAAGTTATTTGATATTTTCCGTTAAATATAACCATGTAAGTTGTTCTCCGTGTGGTTGGGCCATTTATATTCCTATTCCATTCCCTATATCCTCACACACCTCCTAATCCCCAGTGTTATTGTCACCAGACAATGTATGAGCAATTATGCGTCATGAGAGACCGTGTTGTAAAGAGACAAGCAGTTGCATCTCGATAGCGGGCGTGAGAGGGCTTCTAATAGCTTTCCGTCGCTTAAGTTATTGACTCAATAAATACAGACTCGTTCAGAATATATCGTCATCATTCATACACCCTCACATAATATAATCCATAAAACTGACACAAGGTGCGTGAGTGTACGAACCGGGTGACGGTTGACGGTTGACGGGTGAAGCAACAATACCGCGCGAGTGAGATTTGAAACCAGACCACGGAGCCATCATACATCATCACAAAGGTCAGTGTCTGGCATTCTTGTTCATCACCCCCTTTCCCTATATCTAAACTCCTCATCATCCCTCAAAATAATTACAGTCCACCTTAAAAGCTCATCCACCGTGTGTTATAAATATAAAAACTCAAAATTATAACATGCTAAAGAAAATTACAAAATATATTGATTCCTTTTGAATATATTATGTACATATTCGAAAATATCTCATTGTGTTTGATGCAATCTATAACGATATAATATTAGCTATACCGATAATATATCGTAAAAGCCATTAAGGTAAAATGTGTCTGAATACTTGATTATGTCGACGTTAACAAATGAGAAAATCGCATATATGAAAACGGGTAGTATTTCAAAAGCGATAAGATAGATAATGCCATCCGACCACATACGAGATGGCTGGATATTATTAAACCAAATTTTATGTAAAATCATTTGGCATAAAGAACTGAATAGCACTAAATAACTGGAGAAATCCGTTATACAATTGACTATGGCTGATTTTTCTGAAGCTCTTCTTATTTTTTGTGAAACGTTTTTATCCGCAGTATGACAATTTCATCGGTAGAGAGAACGAAAAACAATCACAGCCGATTCGAAAATTGAAAAACAAAAACGCCCACGGTCGGTCTCGAACCACCAACCTTTCAGCTCGCTACCAATTTCGTCATTGAGCCCATATCATATGTGAGTTTTTAAAGAATTATTACTAGGTACAACTACGTTTCAAAACCGTCTTTGGGAACCATATTGCCAAAATGGCGGCCAAAACATACAATGATGAATCCTTATTAAGTATGTAATTAGTATGATAATTATTATAAGTGTATGTGTTATCTAATATTTTTCTTGGTGTAAATATATTCTAATTATTAAAATAAATCATGCTATCTAATACCTATTCAACATAATTTAAAAACGATCATAACTGATGTCGTCCTCTTCAATTGGACATTCTTAATATTAATAGGATGGATTCCTTTGATTTCAAATCGGCCGGCAAACCACGTAAATTGCTCGGCACTCACGTGGCCATGTAAATTTCAATAATAATGCTGGTTAACGCGTAATATATAATATTATTAAGCATAAACCATGTCTATTACTTATACGAATTTGTCACGGAGACTGTGTAACTAATCGGCAACTGAAAATGAAGATGGGATGAATTATAATTTTGGATTATAAATTATATGCACAGTTGCCATACATTGATGGACAATGTTAGATTATTAAAATGGAGCGCAACATTTCTGTCGCGTGTCCTCGCTTTACAACACACTCACTTTTTTATTTAATGAATAAAATATCAGATTCAGTCATAATACAACAACTGGATAATGCCGTAACTTTATTAAACTTAGTTATTTAATCTAAGATGAGTGACAGAGGTAACTCGTACATTATTTACTATCGTAAGAATGTATTTAAAGTTAATATAATACAAAAGTTTCTCATGGCGAACTACACAGAGTAACTTTTAAGTACAGCTTACGCAATAACGTTTGTTAAATATTGTACATAGACTATAATATAATATACTTACATAAATGTTTTATTTATTAAAAATGTATAGGGTTAATAAAAAATCTAGTTTTTAAAAAACCTTACTGACAAAATAAGGGTTTTATCGTTGTAGTGTGTCCAAACAAAACAATTCATCCACTCCGTCCGTTTTATGTTCGCCCTAAATCAACAAGAGCCAATTCAAATTGATCCCTTTCCAGGCGAAGTTCGCTTTGAAAGTGTTCGTACTGCAAAGGCTCTCAGGCAACATAAACCAGAGTGTCGGAACAATTACCAACACAATTTAGTCGTTCTCAAACGAATCTGTAGCTCTTGAACATTTCATAAGATCCTTCAAATTTTGTCGAACAAACTATTTCGCCCTGCCAACGTCTCTCGTTGGCAAGCTTGAGGTATGCTTCGATAAGATGTTGTGTGAATGCGGTGACATCAAGACGTATCTCTCGGATCTGTCGATACACGTTACTTGCTAATTAAACAGACTAATTAATTGTGTAATCAAGTACTAATAAACGTAAACTAATTGATTCTTAATTTATTAGGCTGAATGTTATAATACATTCAACCTGAGTGAGTTAGAAGTCTAAAAATACATCAAATTGTTTCTTCAAATGTCGACATATTTTTTATAGTGACATTCATTAACGCTTTCGCTGCTGAATAGATAATGAGATTTTAATTGCCCCCTTTAAAATGCACGTTAATTACATCGATCGGCCGCCTGGTCATTACGCACCGTGTGCGTCTTCCGCGTCCAAAGTATTAATTTGGGTCATATTATATTCTTTCAGCCACGAATGTTTGGCTTTCGCGCAAAATTATCATTAAGCCACGTTTATAAAAAAACAAAATTAAACAAATTACATAGACTTTATATCATCATCATCAAGGCCTCCCCTACCTCTTTCCACTCTTCTTGTTCCCCTGTTCTTTGCTGCCACGCACGTCCACCGAACTTTGTGAGTTCATCTATCAGCCATCCAGTAATAACATGCTATTTATATATAATGGCCGTAGGCGTTTAGGGCTCCTCGAATACCACTGTATGATGGTATTTGTCCACTCGCCAAGCGACGTTCATTCCATTGCCATGTCATCTGCTTAGCGACCTCTATCACTTCGCGAATTCTTGTCTGCTTCCTTATCCATTGGTTTATTTTGTGGTCTTTCCGCGTTATGCCACGTAGCGTTACTCATAATTTTTGGGCCTTTCTTACATTGTGGGTTCATAATTGACATGCGAGCACACCATGCCACCCTGTTAAAAGAACAGGGTTTGACTTTTCACTAATACGTCACATACGTAAGCACCGGCAACATACGTTGGTTGACACGCTGAAGACACAATGCGCTCCATACCAGTTTGGTTTCTGCGACCAATTTTTTTATAGATACCACCCACCGTCGATTGACATTTTTTGTTGCCAATATCGAGATATAGTTGTTGACCCGCTCAATTTGAGTGCCATTGATGAAGATACTTTGCTGCTTTCATTTGCAACCTTCTGCATCCTGTTCTGGATGTCACCTGGATCGTTTACAAAGACAAAGTGTTTCAGCTGACTTAGTGGATATTCCAATATTATCCTAGTCAAATCGCCTTAGTATTTCTTCCAGAGTGGTGGTGAATAATTTGGGTGAGTTTGCTTGCCGGATATCCTTGCTAATAAGAATTCTACAAGACAGCTTATGAAGCTTTACGCTAGCTGTAGTGTCACTGCATACCTGTTATTCAGGATGTTTATACAGCGCCTAGAAATTCCTTGGTTGTACAAGGCGTCTAAATTATGATTTACCTTCTTAAGTATATACCTACAATTTTTAAAATATTGATAACAATTAAATAAATTAAGCTATTTAAATAATTTAAATATGGTATAAATGCCTTAATGTTACTTGTGTGGTAATATGTGATGATTTTAAAATTTCTTTTTTATCAAAATTACATCTGTATGTTAGATATCACAGTGAAAATGATATAATATAAGAAGTATTCAATACTGTAAAGTTGTGATCAAATTGAGATGCATGTCACGTCACTGTCACGTTGTATTTGCGACAAATTTAGTCTACGGTTTCGTCAGTTTGCAGAATATTTTGAACGATCTCTAACCACCTCTCTAAATTCAATTATAAAAAGTGCCAACTCTAATGTATTAGTATTTTGAATTATTATTAATTATTCATGCTACGTTTAACTAATTTTAACAGTTTCTACGTGCGTACGTTAAAATTACTTGCGATATTATATCCATAGATAATATGCCTGCAGACCATAGATAATAGACAATATTCTAATAGAAAATACATAGTGCCAACCACTAAAAACAAAATATTTGAGTTTGACATGATTTGAAAATGTGTAGACATGTGGAATATGATAAAAACTTTCAAAACGTCATGCAGGTGTCGATGCAGTGTGGTTCAACGTGAGGTGGCCTCATTGTTGTTTTGGTGATTTCGGCAGATTTTACCAACTGATAATGTTCGTTTAAAGATTCAAAATGTGATACGGGATGGGAGCATCAGTCTGATAACATTTTAAACACCAATAAAAACTACATTACACACTTTTTCCCGTAGCGGCAGCTTACTGTGACGTCACGTGATAGTCCGCGATATGCACCATAATATATTTTGCTCTTCAGTCTTTCGTGTTTGCGTATTAAATCGATATTGTATATAATCTTAATTTGTCGAAAACAACGAAGCGGCATTCAAAATTATTTACATAATTTCTGGTTTAAAGTGATAGATTTTCAGATTATCGGTGTGACACATACATCACTAGTCTAAATACTCAATACACGAATGTCTACAATTTACATCATATCGCTATAGTTATTCAGCCGATATAGCAAAAAAATGTATTTCAATAGTGACACCCACTATAGCGTCGTGGGTCCCAAGCTCGAATCCTGGGTCTGACAAGTTCACATATTGGGTACACATATTGTTTTTCAATTTGTGTATGAGTCAGAGTATGGACCTAATAGGTTGAGCAAGTGGCTGAAATCCATTTCTTGTAAAAACAAAATCTGTTAACACAAACTTTCACTCTGTGGCGGCCCATAATATGATCTTATTAGGTTCGAACATGGTCGGGATGCATCTCGGGCTTATATGGTGACGGCCCAAAAAAAACAAATAAAATGCATTTTATAATATACTTTCACAACGTTTGAAAATATAAACACTAGGCAAATTAAATTCTGTTAGCACGCTAAGCATTGTGATATGGTTTAAATGTTTGTCTTGACTCAATTAAAAAAGCTCACTCAACAATAGCAGCGATTTGCATTGTCATTTAAAATCAGATTTATTTGCGTCAAAGGGATTTTTTTATTTCATTCTTTTTGTTTGCTCAAATGGAACATTTTTATAATTAACATGACCTCTCTTACTATCACGTTTGCGTTGTACTCATTTTTTTTATTTATCTACTTGCTTTCCATAAATGTTACGAAATATTCACAACGACTTTAATTTTTAATGACGACGTCTTGTCATATCTCTCATCTAAGCTTTCACGGAGTGATATTATAAGACATATTTTGCTTTCAGATTTTTTTTAAATAATGATGGCTTATGGTAATTTGATCTACAATCTCAGAAGTTATTAAAGATTAAGTGAGTTATGAGTCCAAGACGTTATTAACGACTAATATTTATTTTTTTTATTCATAAAAAATACCCAAATCAGCGTTTTAATGAAGTCAATAACTCTTCCACGCTACTCTTATTGAGTATTATAGTACATATTACAACCGCCTTAAAAATGCTTATAATCAAATTAACATGCATATTATTATGTTTATTGAAAACAAATGAAAATCGACCATAAGGGCTAATACAGGCACAATCAATTTAGGTTACGTGTACGCATCAGTGGCTGCAATAGTCAGGTCGCATATACAAAAATGTAGTTACTTACTGTCCGACAACAATAAAGCTGAAACAAAGTCGCTGTAGTCGTATATAGTAGACTTATCAGTGCCGTACCTGTCATGGCAGCAAAGTATGCTAGAGGCGTGTGTAAATAATGTATCGGCTCTCTTTTCAAATGCGACTTCTTTTCTTCTTCGGAATAAACCAAAAATTTACTAATAATAATTATAATATCACTCCTGATCATTTTAGATATATTATTATAAATAGCTTCGAATTACGTAAATTAATAGATCCGTACACCACGGGAGCATAAAATGAAATGATAATTTTGACATTACAGCTGATCAACGCTTTCGTCACCGTAACGGCAATGCTCTAGGAGGTCGAAGCGTAGTGGTAGGTTGTTACAGCAACAAACTGTAGTGTAGGTGAAACGTCTGTCGTAGCAAGTCGCAGGTGTTCGACACGACGACGTTATGTATGCGAACGTACCATATAAATGTTAGTGAATAATGCTTAAGGCACGGTCGTGGCTATACGTGGCCTATATAAAAAAAATCCGCGAGCGAGGTATGTAATTGTCGAAGGGTTAACGAGGAGTTGGCCCTGTTAGTACCCGTCGAACTGGTGAAATGTTTGCATATTATCATCTTGAAAATACACCGAAAGAATATTCTTTTGAATTTCTATTTGGAAACCGATTGGCGAAAAATTTTGGGACCATTGTTTTGTCACTTATTGCGTTTCATAGAGGGACACCTCAAAATGGCGTTCCATCATTATGAAAGTAGGATCACCGTGTGCTGAGAAGTGCAAATTAAAATGTTATGATAAAATTGAATTCAATCAAAGGGAACAAATCCACCAGTCTTTGGTGGATCGGAGACGTTGATCGACGACGTGAGTCTATTTATTAAGGTGCATCACGCCAGTTATTCCAAAGTACAGAATGCAAACTCGTCTCGTAGTACACGTACAGTTAACAAGGCGTACTGTTTTGATATAAATGGGGTCCAAATAAAAGTGTGCAATTTTTTATTTGAATACTTTCAGCATATGCAAGACAGTGACTGAAACTGCACATAAAAAAACGAACATGGAGTGTTGCATTCAGATTTAAGGGGAAGACATGGGAAAGGTGGAGTGAGAATTGATGATAAAATGAAGGAAAAAATCCGTTTTCACATCAAATCATTTCCAGTAATGCCTTCCCTTATTTTAGAGCTCATAGTGAAAAAATGTATCTCGATGGATGCCTGAACATTGGTACAATGTACAGGCTATACCAAGAATTTTGTACGGAGAAAGATATGCCGATTGCAATAGGGATGCCGGTTGCAATAGATGGGAATAGGACCTATAGGTAAGAAAAAAAATCACGTGACCTAATCCTATTGCGACACTTCATGTGGGCTTTCCACCACACAAGACATTCCGTACGTTATTATATTTCGACAACTGATTACCATTAATGTTTTCGCTTAATGCGCGATTTTAAAAAAAATCGGTGTGTGTACTTATGTACGTGCGTTAGAAGTTATACTTCTTTGGCGTAACAAAACAAAAACAAAACTTGTGATAAACTAGATTCTTTGACTAGCTCTTAATTATCTTGTCAAATTACACACTCAAGAAAAAGGACCGCTTATTGTAACGCCATTGGTTTATTTCTATACACTTTAACTTGTATTACTAAATTATATAATGGTTTCTCGTTGTTTTTATTTTTAAAGTACCAACTGTCACTGACGTTTAATCGTTTGTTTACGTAAGGCATTGCAAATGGCCGACAATAATAAATTCGCTGCAACAATTCTAAACTATAATATTATACTGTATAATCGTCACGATTGCATACCATATTGTGTTTTTTTTCTGTGTGAAAAAATAAATTATATGTTACATGTCACACGCCAAAAATACACTCTGATCTGATTTCCCAAACGCGGCTAAAGAAGTATAAATTTATAAATTATAATTACACTGTCTCTAATTTCTCTACATTAAGTCAATTTTCTGCTTTGCTTGAATAAAAAAACCGTTTTAACAGCAAAACTTAATTTAATTTGTGGAGGAAGAAAGTTAAAAAATATGATAGGAAAAAAAATTAAAGCAATATCATTATTCCCTTTCTTTTCCATTTCAATCCATCTCAAATCAATAAACTTTTCTGGTAATCTGTTTTCATTTTGATCGGTTCTTTGAAATCATGAACAATGATGGAAAAAAAATGCGTTTTATTAAATAAAAACAACAAAACAATGATTCTCTTTTTTTATTCTCTTGCCCATTTTCTGATCATCCGCAACCAATATATTATTTTCAATATTCGCCCAACTCCTCTTACAGGATCAATAATAATTGTATCCATCATAATCCTATGTAGCAATTGGTATCTGTCGTGTCGCATAATGCGCCCATTTATATTCTTTTCACTTTCCAATATCTTCAAGTATCTACTTATTTCGCAACCTTATATAAATAGAGTGTTCAAAACAAATCTGATATAACAATAAGAAAACAGTGAGATCTTTTATTTTCTGTTTGACTTATAACTGTTTTATAAAATACTCCAAATCCACGGCAAGACTCGTTATAACATTATGTTTTCTGTTTTCATTCACAATCGACAATAATTCATGTTTTATAACACCAGACGTAAGTTAAAAATTTATATCCTAATCAAACAATATGATAATAAACCATTACCAACACGCGCAACTATAAAAGTCACTCATCTACGAACTACAGTGATAACAATCCGGGCCAGAATTTTTTATCTCGGGATTTGGGATTCCGAATTCCGGTCGTTTCCGATTCCCGGTATTTTTAATAATACGCATATTATGAAATACTCAATATTGGTACAAATAAACGTAATAAATGCCTAAATCACCCATCAATAATTCCGTAATTGGCAGAATTAGGAAGATAACTCGTATCTTCTTAGTATAGTATTTAAATAAATGAAATGATGGAGGAATACTAGACTGGGATGCATTAAAAGTGAAAAAAATCGTTGCTTGACTCTGCGTGGCTGGAAGGATAGAGGATAGGTAGTCTGGAAGTAGCTCTTAAAACCGCCTAACCTAATTCGCCGCCTTTTTTCCAGTACCAAAGATTTGCAACTTCAATCAATTATCTATGTCTCAGATGTCGTGTGAAAAGCAAAAAATACTTAGGTAATATTTAATTTCCCCGAATTCGTAATTTTAATTATAGTGAAAACAAACCCTTCCCCCCACATAAACCCTTCCATATCAATTTACTAAATAATGTAAATGATAGTTTTTTTTAGTTCAGAAAACGCATACAGCCTATAAAGGACGTTCCTAATGTTTCTTGGTGTAAAGATACATCATTTATTAATTGAACGGAAGGTTACATTCGGCGCGTGTGTGTGTGACATATTGGATTCTGCAACATTAATGATACACGTGTTTGCCTTTGTGGTAAGACTTATATCTAGTCGCATCGCATACTATTAATTAAGTATATTACACTTTATATTGCAAGTTTTCACATAATACTTTTTAATGAAACATTTTGGCGGACAGGAGCGTCCTAGTAACTCTGTCTAGCGAAAGAGGGTTATTGGCGAACTGAAATTCAGGCGTATCCGTTTCTACTGTTGTCTTTGCCCCAGTAATGAGCATAGACAACAGTCTGACAGTTGTTGTGGTTGATAAAATCTCTACAACCACTTATAAGAGAGGTCTTCATTTTTCTATATTCGTATAATATGTACTGATTTTTTGATAGACTATCCGTGTAATCCAAAATAAAAGTTAATCCCGATATTGTAGCATTTTAAATCGTAAGATCACATCATCAATAAACTGTGAATAGTCTCGGAATGATAGGATTCAAAATTCCGGGATTGCAGACCCTACTACGAAGCCGGTAGATGTTTGCTTACTGTATAACTAACCCGGTTTTAGTACGGCCATAAACTCTTGGTGTGGTAATGAAAATTTAAACGCCTTTTCGAAACTGCTTAGTTAAGATTGGTATTATTTGCTATGCATTGCTCTTTGCCAATAAGTATACGTATGCACTTCAATATAGAATACTTTCGATACTTGTATATTATTTAAATACACAACGATGCAATACGGGTCATTTATATAGTGATGACTGATGACTATAATTTCTGTGCTCCTTGGAATTACATATAATGAATGTAAATATAAACATTTATATTAATGTGTTTCAAAGATGTCTTATATCTCTATACATAATATATCATTAATTGATACAACATTACAACATCCAACGTTATACCGGGTCCACACTCGCGACATGTCGCGCGACAACATCGTTAAATTTTACGATAATTATCATAATTGCTTAAGAAATTTTACGATAATTACTTTACTTATCGTAAAATTTAACGAGGTTGTCGCGCGACATGTTGCCAGTGTCGACCCGCTATTAGATTTAATTAACAGTATCGCTACTAAGCGGACCACCGATTTTTTACGCCCAACCTCATGTGAATTATGCAACATACTGAAAGAAAAAATATCGGTACAATTTGTCAAACACCCAGTAACCCAACGCTTCAAATATGGGCGCTATACCAAATATTCCACTTTGTAATACATGAATATTAAAAGTGTTTCAAAATATCGCATTTTTTATTATTATTATTATGAAACTCGATATAATAAATTATAGTGAGTGAGATATTCGATAATTTCAATGAAAATTAACGATATTTGATTATTTTTGTGTATTCTGATGTATGATGTATCTATAGTCTAAGCCTAAGGTATTCTGGATTTTAATAATGTGTATACATGTTAGAGAAGCTATCTCTTTGACGATAGAAATATAGCTTCTAGAACACGTCTAGTTAACTTTGAAACCAAATCTTATTACAAGATATTTTCCATTTTTTTGTAAGATAACGCCAATATATAGGCATTCAGCGTTGTATCTTATGTATCTGTATCTTACATAAGTGATTTATTTTCATCAGCATCGCGAGCAAAATAAATAAGAACTTAATTAATATAAATATAGTTACATATTATGGATACCTCCCTACATTTACTATGTTAACTATACAATGGTAAACACAGTTTCTCTGTTAGAATATTTTGAATTTACTTGTCTAAATGCTATAATATAATTTGTTTTATTTTCATTAAAATAACGTTAAAATGCTCATCAAAAATTGACAGTTAACACCATTAAAATGATTATCTAATCGTCATGAATTGAATACAATTTCTAGGCTGACATTTTATTACGCCCCACGTACCTACAATGTTTATTTTTCATCGTGTTTTATTATTAATTTTTTGTATTATTTATGCTAATATAATGAATATATGAAACGTTCTATAATATTCAATTACAAAAATACTCGAAGGACGGTTAATTTCAGTTACCTTATAATTTAATGTTTTCCAAACTTATACCATGCTAATTGCTAATACCCTTTTAGAGACAGATTTTGCTGATTTACCCCACTTTATACAACGAATGTGATGGAAAGGATTTGTATTATTTGCATTTATAATTTATATTATTTACTTTACCGATTTTCAAAATTATAATATTCTCGTATTTTGAACTAAACTATAGTAGAGAAATACAAAATTTTACTCTTTTTGGCACACTACGTTCTATACATAATTAAGTTGTCAAGGTTTCGAGGCTTTCTGGGCGTTGGCGAAAAATGTGTCTGAAAAATCGTAAAATACAACACGGGTATACTGAAGATAGTCTTTCTTTGGTACTCATTTCCTGCAGTAAAGAAGCATTGAGTCAGTGGACTGGCCATGATATCCTCAACACCCGTCACCTGCACCACGGCATCTTCATTCCGAGAAAGGAAATTTTCACTACGCTACATAATAATAAATTATAATGTTTGACCGAAGTCAAAGGTATTTAACCCATATGCTCTTTTCAAGTAACATTTCCAGTGGAATTCAAAATTCTTAACATAAATACTTGCGGAAATTTTAATTTTAACGGTGCATATTTTGTTTTCGCCGACGACAAGCATTGCTGGTATGCTAATCTAATGAAATGTGAATTATGAATGCATATTATGCGGCATCGCAGAGCATTTTTCATCGCGACCTATTTCGACATGCAACAAGTTGCATGACATATGCATATATATTATATTAGAATTAAAATGTATGTACGGTAGAATATAATATAATATATAACCAAGTAAATACAAAAATATTTTGGATTCAATTAATAGCGGTTACCAAATTGATCATCCAGTAAACTCAAAATAAATCCCGCTATATTATGATGTAACCAAAGATCTCCCGATTTTAGCAATGTTTTCGGGGAGTTTAAATAATAAACAAAATTACAACATGACCACACCAATCTTGACTGATGGGACTTCCTATGTGAATTGACAAACCGTTGTCATATAAATAAATATATAGTTAATAAATTTGTACATACGTGATCAACGATTCTAAATGCGCCTTTTCATGCTGTCGTTTGTCGCTAAATATTATTTTTTCTTTATTTCGTAATGTATTAAAAGAACCGTAAAATAACTTGACAGTAGCTGCATAAAATTTGGGTGAAAGCTGTTTCCTCGTGACAGGCTTACCAAACACCAATAGCGAAGGCTGTGCGGCTGGTCAATGCACTCCGTAGAGATGTAGAAATTTTTAGCGACGCATTATGCATTCTCTTTTTAAAATTCTATTTTATTGTTTAATTTGTATTTTTATTTAATTATTGTTGGTTTTTTTTTTATAAAATTATTTATTTTGCTTTGTTTTTTTTCTAGTTGATTTACTTGTACTTTTTACTCTAAATT
Source organism: Rhyacophila brunnea (assembly GCF_057557595.1). Classification (NCBI taxonomy): domain Eukaryota; kingdom Metazoa; phylum Arthropoda; class Insecta; order Trichoptera; family Rhyacophilidae; genus Rhyacophila; species Rhyacophila brunnea. Next base: position 3,150,751 of record NW_028232965.1, read on the forward strand.
TCATGTTGTGAACGTCTTGAATTAATAATCTGCTATGTGCTCAACGTGTATTTTTTTAAATAAATAAATAAAAATAGTCCCAAATTTACTTATTTTATTGTGATCATAATGGCCTAATTATATATCAATCATACGTGTTCCTCAAAAATAAATTTCCTACCTCTAAAAAATAGATCATAAATAAATGAATAAATTCTTGATTTTTGTATTGACTGTACAATCTGAGATGGATTTTGCGTGATAATTACGTAAGAAAGCATTAAACAAGAGACTAAACCAACAAAACTTGTATTAAATTAAAATATGAATACTATCGACCGAAGGTACTTGATGGAATTTCAATTTAAATTCTAATGGATTTAAGTTTTGTACTATTCCATTTAGGTCATTTTTTGCGACCCGAGTTTCACCTTTCGGCATCTTCAAGCGCCGTGTAAACACACGCTGACAGCGCCGACCCTATTTTAAGAATTTATAAAACAACGTCCACCTATACTCATCCTCACGTAGGTGGAATATATCAACACCCGAAGCAATTTCGTTGAACATAGTTATCGCCCTCCCAATTGGCATCACCAGTGGCAGGTTGGTTCTGCACCTTGGGAGAATAAACAACTGATGTTCTCTATTTCTAAGATAGTTATCAGGGACACACAGGTCAACACTGCCCAGAATGGCAGAGTTCTCATTTATACCTCGTATAAGTCGAAAAAAATACGGAGCCAAATAAAGATTTCTTCTAAATTGCAAACTGCAGTATGTAAGCATGCCTAAGAGAAAGTCAGTTGGATAAAGCCACGGATAGTATCCGTACAACCTCAAATAAAGGAGTCTCAAGAATTTCTTCTGAACCCTCTCCACCATAAAGCTATACTTCAACTGATGCGGTGCCCAAACAATAGACCCACTCTCAAGTTTGCTTCGAACTAAAGAATTAAATAAAAGTATCAATATTGAATTCTAGTTTGTTACGCCTGCCCCAATCTAATATATTATCTATATCAAGTTGGAACTGACGACAATCGTCCAAGGTGACAACCTCCAAAAAGAGTTTCAAGTCATCAGCGAACAACAAAAACATAGCATTTTTTATCACCAATGCTATGACATTTATAAAAATCGTAAACAGCAACGGCCCTAAGTTTGAGCCCTGAGGGACACCAGAAAATGTGTAAAAGGTATGTGACTGATAAAGGCCGTACGCCACGTATTGTTGACGGTTTCTAAAATAACTCCCGAATAGCTTCAAAAATCGATCAGACAATCCAATAAGTTGGAGTTTTTCCATCAGGACATCATGATCGACTTTGTCAAATGCTTTCGAGAAGTCATTGTAAGAACAGTCAACCTGGTGGTCTCTATCCAGTACCGATGACACATAATTGGTAAATACCATCAGGTTAGTTTCCGTTGATCGGCCTGCTCTAAATCCATGCTGTTCATTTATTATAAATGACTCAATTTTTTGAGAAATCATGTTGTGCATGATCATCCCAAGAACTTTTGCTGGTGCAGAGAGAACAGCTACCGGCCTGTAATTCTCCACTGATGACTCTGTACCACTCTTATGGATTGGAGTAACCTTCGACATCTTCCACGTTTCCGGAAAGATACCTGTATCCATTGTAAGATTATATATATATATGCAAGTGGGCCTTTGACAAAATCAACACACCCCTTTAAAACGTTATCAGGTCCCAAAGAGTGAGTATTTTTTAGTTTTTTAATAAATTTCAACACATCATCCTCATCAACTGGAAAAATATCAATGGACTGGGCACCGCATGATGGCTGTCTCGACGTGGAGGCAACATCCAAATAAGGAATACTACTTGCATAGACAGACCTGAAGTGACCAGAAAATGCTTCTGCCACTCCATGTCCGGTCACGTCTTCGCCTTTCCAACTCGGCAGAATCGGCATATCCGCCATCCCTTCTTAATGATTTAATATAATCCCAAAACGATTTGGGATTTTCACGAATGCAATCTTCTACCGATCCCATATATGTTCGATGGGCCATTCGAACAGCTTGCCCCACTCTCAAGCGACTTTTGCTAAACATTTCATTTGTCGTATCTGGACCCATGAGAACTTGAGATCGTCTAAATCTAGACTGACAGAAGGCAGCAGTAGGTAGGAGTCAGTATCACACTGAAGCAGAGAGGAGGACCTCATTAATGGCTCAATTATAGTATTTTGTGGGCGTGGTTGCAACGTCACCGGCCAGAATACTAAGCCGTACAAGGAAACGGGAATCCAATATACTACGATCCCACGAAAATCACTGAATGTATGGTGTAATTTCAGTTATTACTATTTTCAGGAGGCATATTATTATGAAGAGATATTTATTTAATTTCTTAGCGAAAAAAAATGAATTTAATCATTTATATGAAACATTTATAGTTATAAGCTGTGTATCAGTGGCGTAGGGTGGAGGTAGGCTCTTAAGATTCGCCATAAATAGTGCACACTAAATTTTGTCAGTCATACGTATTTGTTTTCATTGATACAAGACTACAATTTACAGATGGTGTTGTTTAATTTTTGAAATTCAATTAAACCGTGCGAAACCAAGCCATAATAAATAATAGTCAAAAAAATACACGTCTATCCGTAAAATATTTAAATTATGCAACTAAATCATACATAACTTTGGATATTTTATAGATATAATAATATTGTTTATCTTCTATAGTTTGGTTAAGCAGGGCTTAATGAATAAATGAACCAACGATATGTGTATTATTATGTATTCATAATCCAACGAAACCAAATAAGTATGATTGAAAAAGTGTGCACAATTTTGTCGTATCGCCCAAAGAATACAAAAACTATTGTGGTTTGGTTTAGACAGGGCTTAATTGATTTTTAAAACTAACCAACACCATCTGTAAATTGTAGGATTAGTTCAATACAAACACATACGTACGACTAACAAAGTTTAATGTGCACTATTTATGGCAGATCTTAACAGCCTACCACCACCCTTCGCTACTGCTGTGTATATATTATAATGTATAGAATAATGTACCTATATGTTTTTCGCAATCCGGACCACGTAGCACCTTTTAAAATCCCAGTGTGCCCCCCGTCCAAATATTTTGTAGACTCGTGCTTTACTTAAAAGATATCGCTTGAAATTATTTGATTGCAGAAAATATCCCTTTACCAAGAGCTTTAGAACTAATAAAAGATTTATAATAATGGTTACAACGTAGGGTTATACAAAGTATTGTATCAGTCAAAAAATACTATATTAGTACACCGTAAAGTAATATGTTATCTCTGGATAAATATCGGTGGCGTTTGGGCATAACCTGATAACTGCTTTTTTGGTCATTTTATGTTAAGAGTACAAATTGGGTTACTATAGTATTATCTTCCATTTGGTAATAACCCGATATCTATATTTCACTTAAAATGCTCAAAACGCTATTGTAATAACATGATGATATGTGAACAAACACAGTGGTTAGTTTGGTCAAAACATGACCAAAGACCTTATCATAGTTTGATCACTGATAAGTGACCTTATTTTCCTAATTAGTGAAATAATTGACAATCTAAGTATTGTCATATTCTTCTTCAGTTATTTATTTTTATATGTTTTTTTCAATTTTAAACAAAAAAATGAACTGAAATTTATGTGGACAATTCAAAACTTAAAATGGCTCTCCTGTAAATTCAACATTTTGCAGTTAACAGGTTATGCCCAAACGACACCGATATGTAGTTGTAAACTAATAAACTAACACAGTTTTATGTTGGTTTAACATGTTTTATTTACTTGAAACTATATTTATTCAAAATTCTTTCTTTTGACCATATCTACTAATAAGATTATATGGGCCTCCACGGAGTGGAGGTTTGTATTAACAGATTTTTGTATTAGCAGATTTTTGTTATTAAGAGAAATGGATGTCAGCCACTTCCTCAACCTATTAAGTCCATACAAACACAAATTGAAAAACGATATGTGTATTTTCTACACCCAGGTTTCGAACCTGGGACCCACTACAGTATAAGCCGGCGCGTAAGCCGCTTGGTCATCGTTGGTCAAAATTATTAAATAAATAATACACAATCAGTATTATTAAACGTTGTTTGCGATGAAATTAAGTGGTAAAATACAATGTAATATAACAGGTATATTAATGCCATAGTGATCATTAATAATTATCTTCAATATCGCAGTGAGAAGGTTTACATATTATAGTTATTTTAATAAGCTTTTGAATCATATGTTAGCCAATTCTATTTAAAATATCATCCTTATTCCATCCGGGAGCTCTGAGTTCGATTTCCGGTGAGGACACAATATATTTGTGATTTTCTCAAAGCCTGGGTGTTTGTGATTGTTCAAAATTACTAACAACCACCTTGTACGGAAAAAAATGACATGGTTATTAACAATTAAAAAAAAAACCATCCTAAACGCTCACTCGATGAAACAGTAACTTTTTACTCACTTTCAAATGAAGTATCAAATCGGTGTAAAATAGAACGTTCACGAAACCATGTTTGCTTTTCGTATCTTTGATACTTTAACATGTATTTTATGTAAAGTTCTAGTACACATCTGGGAATCTTGATCATTCACATAGCATTTCTTCAAGATTAGTGCCGTCATATATTTTTATACTAAATCTTACTGCACCCCTTTTCCACGTGGTCGCATTTACGCTCCATCCGTTAATACAGGCCACTGCTTCCTTTATATCTATTGCAACCAAATCGATCTGAGCGTGCAATTATTGCTCGTGAAATCCGGATCCGTACACGTTTCAGCCAAAATTATAGAGGTTACCTTTAATACACATTTGTGGCTATAAAATTAGTCAGCCCTCAAATATTCTATAAATATTTATCCATTCCACGCTCTTCGGTAAAGAGATTATCCGCTGATAAATAATGAAAATTTTCGGCACCTCTGACGATTGTTATTTTTCCCGCGAGGACCTTTGAAAGGCGTGAGGCGGTTTCGGTATCACGGACCAGCTAGCTGGCCCATAAAATTCCTTTAATTTTACGCTTTTGCTCGAAAAGTAATTATCCCGTAAGCTTTGTCCAATGATAGCTACACTTGAAAACAGTGTATCCACATCCATAGACTCCTTTTATAGCAGCTAGGATTTGGGTTCATTCAGTCATCATTCATTATCAAATATCGGTTTAAAGGCTTCACGTAATCTTTATTAACAATCCCAATTTTGATATAATATAGTAATATACTCACATTCTTTGTAAGAAATTCGGAATGAAATCGATACGGCTCCATAAAATATTATTATATGTAATAATTCACAATTCGACTTCTTACCGTTAAATTGATAGGTCTAATGAATTCTATTTGTGGTATTTTATAAGAAAGAACATTTATAAAAGAGGCTTAAAAAATATTTATTAACAGTTATAATACATCAATAGTACGAGGGTGGGTCAATAAGTCCTTAGAAAAGCCGACAGGTGGCGCGACTAGTACTGCAAGCGGTTTGTTTTCATGCAGCGGCACTACCGATTTAGTATGCTGCGAAGTTTCAATCAGATTGGTCGGGTTGTTGTGTGTTTCTCGTACATTTAAAAAAAAAATTTGCTTGTGGAAAATGGAAAAATGGAAAATGGAGAAAATTGAGTTTAGAGTTGTTATTAAACATTTTAATATAAAAGGGTTAACATCAAAGGAAATAAAAAATGAGTTGGATTTAGTTCACGGCATATCTGCTCCTTCACTTGCAACTATTTATAACTGGTTAAATGAATTTAAACGTGGTCGTACATCAACAAAGGATGAACCACGCTCAGGACGTCCTGTAGAGGTGACTACACCAGAAATGATCAATAAAATCCACGATATGGTGTTAAGTGACCGAAGATTAAAGTTGAGTGAGATAATTGAGGTTACAGGGATCTCAAAAGGTAGCGTCATTTCTATTTTACATGACAAATTGGGCATGAAAAATATTTCTGCAAGATGGGTGCCGCGTTTGCTCACAGTCGACAATAAACGCAATAGGGTGGTGGCCTCTAAAGCCCTGTTGTCGCTCATGCAACGCAATCCGGATGAATTTTTTCGTCGCTTTGTGACTGTAGATGAAACATGGATACACCACTATACTCCCGAGACGAAAGAACAGTCAAAGCAGTGGATTGCGAAGGCAAACCATGTCCAAAGAAGGCGAAAACCTTAAAATCAGCTGGTAAGGTTATGGCTACTGTATTTTGGGATGCACGTGAAATTATTTTCGTTGACTATTTGGAAAAAGGAAAAACAATAACAGGGGATTATTATGCATCTTTATTGGACCAGCTAAAAAACAAAATTGAAGAAAAACGGCCTCATTTAAACAGGAAAAAAATCTTCTTTCATCAGGACAATGCCCGTGTTCACACATGTTTACGATCAATGGCTAAAATTGAAGAATTAAAGTTCGAATTGGTCGACCACCCACCGTATTCGCCAGATTTAGCCCCCAGTGACTTTTTCCTTTTCCCAAACTTAAAAAAATGGCTAAGTGGACAACGTTTTTTTTCAAATGAAGAAGTCATCGATCGGACAAATGCTTATTTTGAGGACCTTCCGAAAACTTATTTTTCTGACGGTTTAAAAAAAATTGAGAAACGTCTAACCAAGTGTATTGAGCTCCAAGGAAATTATGTTGAGAAATAAAAAAAAATACAAAAATAAAACCTGTTTTAATACTTTTTTCTAAGGAATTATTGACCCACCCTCGTATCTTTCAATCATCATTAGAGTTACAATACCCGAAATTTCGCACGATTTGATGGAGTAATCCAAAGATTGAAAGTGTTAGAATTTCTGGATTACAAGATTAGCTTTCATATAATTTTCATCTGGAATAATATATATTTTAATTAAAGCAGTACAAATAAAATACATGATTTCTAAATAAATCACTACTACCACTTTAATGGTAAGTATTAAGAATTTACTATTTCTTTTATTCAACGAATAATTCACAAGATTTAAGAATGCACCATTCTACTTATTGAACATACATAATTTTGAAATACACTTCTGAGAAAAAATCTTTTTGAAAAAGTAAGACACCCCGGCAGGGAATCGAACCCTGCATCTTCTGGGTTTACGCCCCGTCCGTGCATTATCCTCTATGCTACAAGGTGACATACTAATTGCAACAAATTTATGCACGGACGGGGCGTAAACCCAGGAGATGCAGGGTTCGATTCCCTGCCGGGGTATCTTACTTTTTTCAAAAAGATTTTTTCTATTGGTTATAATATATTTTGTCAGAAGTTTTTTTCAAAATTATGTATGGTTAATATAACTATTAATAATTCTTAATGAAAAGACATTGTATTATGTAGTTAAAACAGAATACAATATAATATAGTAGTATCTACTTGTTTCACACATTTTAATATTTACAGACCAGTTTGGACCAGTCGGTTTACTCCTACTCTGTACACAAAGCGGTAATCGAAGGTAGTTTATCATAGTTATGTATTGGAGCAGTCAATGTTACAATAAGTTTACCGTCTGAACTTAAACTGTCAAAAAGAGCTATGTTTTAACAGCCTCTCTCTTGGCTGGCTGTGTTAACTTTTAGAGCGAGAGACGGCGTATTGTAACAATTATAATACTTCAATACATAAATATGATAAACTACGGTCGATAGCCGCCTTCAATCAAATGCCATCACCAGTTCTTACTACATATTATTGTGTTTTATTTGTATTATTAAAGAAATATACGTAAATCGTGGTGCAATTCCTTATATTTTCAGTGCAGTTATTATTATTTGGAAAATTAACTCTATTTATTCATAATTATTGACAGTGCGGTTATTTTAATAAATACAGAAAATTAAATTGAATCGTTAACGGCCCACATGCTCGTCGTAGGTCAGAATTGAGTTTTTATTGTATTTTCAAACCATGATCCTGGACACTCCTTAAACGTTGTAGATAATCTATTTATATAATTTTGAAGCCTTATTATCCTTTACATTTATTTTAAACATTTGATGACTGCATAAAGTATTTTTGTTACATAAAATAGTATTCTTTTAAACCTCTCGCTCTAATGTTTTAGAATATAGTCATATTTCGGTACATGAATGTGCAGTGCATCAATTTGAGGTCGTCAACCGGTTCACATACCTGGGTTCCAATATTACAAAATAGAACGAGGAACTCGAAGAAATAAAAGCCCGAATAACCGCTGCAAATAAATCGTACTTCTCATTGCTGCCCATATTCAAATCCAGAAATGTCCACAGAAAAACTAAGACCCGGCTCTATAAAACCGTCATACGCATAGTCGTTGCATACGGGTGCGAGTCATGGACGCTAAATATGAAAGCAGCTGAAATGGTGGACTGCTTTGAGAGAAAGACCCTGAGGCGGATATACGGACCCATGAATGATGGTGGGGAGTGGAGAATTAGGTACAACACGGAACTATACCGCTTATACCAAGATTCAAAACTCTCAACCTTCATAAAACTCCAGAGGCTAAACTGGGCAGGCCATGTCCAGCGCATGCCTGAGTCACGGATACCGAAGAAGATCCTCGAAGGAAACCCAGGGGGGAAAGGCCAGTGGGAAAGCCACGCACACGATGTGGTGATACCATTACAAAAGATGCCAACCAGCTGCTAAAAATCAGGAATGGAAAAGACGTGTGGAGGATCGTTCCGGCTGGAGAACGGTGGTAGAGAAGGCCAGGGCTCGACTTGAGCTGTAGCGCCATCGAAGAAGAAGAATATTAAAATAAAACACAATATGTAGTAGGTACTTTAAACACGTTGTTTAATAATAAATAGGACCACTTTCATCTCCTTCAATGAGACAGTTTTCGATACCTATGAATGAGATTAGTAAAGATAATCCCGAAACCGTCGGGATTGGTTTTTTTTTATCAATCACAAATTAATTAGTATGTGTACAAAAGTATGTTAATGAAGTGTATGTACCTGCAAATGTCACAAGGGGAATCGCCGGATGCTCACGCGTAATAAATAACCATCATTTGTTGTTCAATCCTCAGAACAACAAAAAAATAATAAATTCGTTCATTTAGACGCCACTGACGTTCTGGCACACGAACGGCGTATAACAGCCAGTTCCACGGGCGTACAGGCAGGCACTTGTTTCTACGCCGAATTTTATGAATGTTATCTTTTCTTAAATAAATAAAAAAAACGGTTTTATTTTTACATTATTATCTATATTACAATATTATTAACTCCATTAAGCCCATGTATTTCCAAGATACACAATATTAACATTAAATGTCTTTAATAGTATAAATTATACAAGACATTTTTAACCGAGTTTATCAATGCTATTTGTATAAATATAAATATTAACTATCGAAAAAAACGCTTATTCCGATTCCGGGACCAGTCCCAGGATCCCGGGATCGTCAAATTGTAATCCCGAAATACCGGGATGAAAATTTTGTCTCGGGATTGAATTCCTTAAATGAGACTATCAATATATTGGACGCATGCTTTGTAGTTAATCCACGTTCAACAATTTATATTGAATTCTCAAAATTAGTTTATTCAGTCAGTTTTATTACGGTTGTGACGACGTCATTATTAAGGCTATAAATAATTCGGCATCCCTATCGAAGTATTATTCTTAACGAGGTAATAGTTTGCATTCACCTAAGTAATTAGGTATGCATATTTAAAAAAAAAAATCCATATCTGGATAAGGTAATTGAGTTGGAATATGTATTTTATTATTTGCTACAATTGGTGAAAGTCCCTGTAGTCATGTACTTCTTGGCATTAAAAAGTTATTCTAGTAACCCTTTTTGTAAAATTTTACCATTGCCAGATGTGCAATATTTCACCGCAAACGATTTTATGATGACGAGCCATAAAAATAACTCCTAAATCGTAATACGCTTTGACTAATAATTTCATAATATTTCGCATCGAAAATATGAATATCTTTTGTGGTTCACCCTTCAAAACGCCTCGACATAAAATCATAAAAATTTTACATCTACCAAAAGAGCCGCGGTCGATATGCCTTTTCACGCCCGAACGGCTTGGCAAATAATAAAATATGAATATCGAAATTTTTCTTACGGCCCCCCTCTGTTGGTTCGTTAGAGGGCGAATTAAGCGATCGGGCAGGATTCAATCGATTTGTCTATGCCCACCTCTATTTTAGTTCAGTGGCGTGGATAGTCACTGGAAGTACAGGTGTCGAGAACAAAACAACCTAAAAGCCGTTTACTAGACGCTATATCATAATCACGTACCTATTATTAAATTTAAAATCTATTTTTTTTTCATTTCATAACTCTCAAAAAGAACTAAATTTCGCATCGACAGCATGATTTTGATCCAGGGCCCAAAATCAGCCGAACGCACTACCTTTACGCCACAGTATGATACTGCAATCGTGACGATTATACAGTATACTATTATAATTTAGAATTGTTCCGTTGCCTAGGCAGCGAATTTATTATTGTCGCCCATTTGCAATTCCTTACGTAAACAAAATATTTAACGTCAGAGTGACAGTTGGTACTTTAAAAATAAAAACAACGAGAAACCATTATATAATTTAGTAATATAAGTTAAAGTGTATAGAAATAAACCAACGGCGTTCTAATAAGCGGTCCTTTTTCTTGAGTGTGTAATTTAACAAGATAATTAAGAGCTAGTCAAAGAATCTAGTTTATCACAAGTTTTGTTTTTGTTTCGTTATTTTCGATGAAACATTATAAGCGTAAATTTATTTTGCCTTATCAAGACTTTGGTATTATCCACCATTCTTTACGGTATTGAGTCTTGGGCCATATTACAAAAGAAAGACGTACGATTAATGCTTTTGAGATATAGGAGGGACATGTTAACGTTTCCAAGGAAGCCAAAAAGGACGAATATATCAATTCTATCAAGAAACGCTTGAAACGCTTTTTAAAATATATCTAATTATTTATTTTTTTGGCTACATATACAGAAAAGACAATAATCATTTGGAAAAGCTCATTGTCAGCGGAAGCATTGAAAAAATGGAGGTCGCCATCTTGTGGACGACCAAGTAAAAGACGCTACTAGTCTCTTGGCTCCACGATGATTCCATGCAATCGACTAGACGATAAGACAATAGGACGACATATTTCTTGGCGCCGGAGAGATAAATGAAAAGCATGAAGACTTACGCGGCGTTACTATATGAACAAATAAGTAGAAAATAAAGTATACACATACATATTGTAATAAACCTAGGTTATGGTTGTCGCATAGACTCGTGTCGATTTTACACGATTTTACACTCCGATCTTGAACTGTATTACAATGATGTTACACAAAATAATCGTTAGAATCGAATCAATATTCCTCAAATTGCGCAATGTATTTTAACGAATTTTTGATTGACATAATGTATTGTAAACATTGTTATTATTTTTATACCTGATCCTTTACTTAGGTAATAAAGTTTTTACTTTCTTTAATTTTATTAAATTGCTATATAAACAATATTTAACTGTATTAGTTGTCAGTATGTATTTGAGATTAGTGAGTGCGCATTGTGCCTGAAGATGCCGAAAGATGGAGCCCGGGTAGCAAAACATTACTCAAACAGAATAATACATTACTCAAATCAATTATAATATATACGTCGTTATATTAGACTTGCTAGTAGAGAGACATAACTGGTATATTTTAAAAGAGTCAATACATAACAGTGAAATATACAAAAACGAAAAAAATATTTTCGGTTAATAAAAAAATAAAATTTAAGAGAAAATATTAAGACGTAATCTAATTTCAAAACCTTTGAAATATTTATTCATACAGAGTTATTAAGTATGGATAAGAGCTACCGTTTGAACGGCCTATTAAACTGATATGCTCAGTGTCTTTCTATAGGTACGATACCTAAGTATATATCTACACCACTGACTACTGAGTAAGATGTTAAGGCCAACAACCTTAACGTTATTAATGTCCATCCCTATAAAATACCATTATACTATTGAAGTTATCTCCGAATTCTATCATATTACGATTCTACTTTAGTAATAAACATTAATTAATGAAATATAAGGTAATTACAATTTAAGTGACAATATAAATAAAACAATTAGTGGCATATTGGCATACTAAATATCATTGATATTCATTATCGTATATCTCAAATACATATAATCATCATTTATGGCACTACAACCCTTAGCAGGTTTTGGCCTCCTTCAAAAACTTGCTCCATCCTGGACGATCCAGCGCAGACACTCTTCAGTTGCTTTGACTGAGCATTATCCTGTGACGCAGTCCAGTCATCTAAGTTTCGGCCGTCCAGGTCTTTTCTTGCCCTCGGGTGTCGTAGGCCGTAGAGTATACGTTTGATAACTTTGCACTTGTTTGCACTCTTAACTATACCGATACGCCTCTTTGCCTGATTAACTCGTACAAAATTAGATCAAAAATGATACGTACTTGTATAAATATATGAAAAAAAAATATGTTTAGAATATATTGCATCATTTTCATCCTAGAGCCGGAGTGCAAAGTTATTAAGCAATACTCTACGTAGTTTGTCTTACTGATATATCCTCCGGCATTCTATACACGTTTTCACCCCCTTACTGTGTGTACAGCTCCTCATTATACCTTGACCTCCAAATACCACTTTCTTGAAGAGCCCCAAAGATTTTTCTCAAAACTCTTGTTATAATAATATAAATATATATATTTCTCTCATACGTTAATACTGAGCGTAAGAAATTTTTATATAAGGTTGTTTTGGTTTTCCTTGAAAGTGATTTGTTCTCCAGAAGCCTTTGAGGACCAAAAAGCACCTGTTGGCAAGGTTGATCCGGCGATTTATTTCATCTTTTGTGTTATTAGTGTGTGTGATAAGGGACCCTAGATAAACTAATGAATCCACAGTTTCAACAGCATTGCCGCAAATGATAAGGCTGCCATTATCATTCGTTGCACTGTAGAGAACTGGTAGGAATTTAGTTTTACTTTCGTTTAACCGGAGTCCTATATTTGCAGCAACTGACTTTATGGAAATAAATGCCTGTTTGAGGGCTTTTGGGGACCGGGCAATGACATTTACTATTATCTATACTATAATTTCAAAAATATATTTGTTTGTACCGTCGTGTCGGTTTTTCTTTATACAAATCCACACGCGCAGTCGGATTTCGACAAAATTTGGACAGTGGACGGAGGTCGACAAGCCGAAGTGCATGGTGCGTGAGGTTAAATGGAAAAGTTAAATGCAAATAATTGTGTTATTAGAATCGCTAATCGGCAGGGAGCCTACCGAGCTGGCGCGGCGCGGGTGACGCAGTGCTGCCACATTAGATTGGAATGCTTCACTCACGGACAATTGTATGTAGCGGCATCGAGTAAAAAAAGAGTAAAAAATCTATATATTTTGGCACCAAATGGAAAACCACAAATATTGTATTTCGAAAAGCCCTGGAATGATGGATTGGATATTTATATTATGGATGGATATTTATATTATATAGAAAAGCCTTAAAATAATAAATTGAATATGTACTTCTTTTTAAGATATTTAAATACATTTACAAAAATATATCTACTATATTATGTTAAAAATAAAAATCTCTAATATTATTTTTTTTTACTTTTTTAAATTCAATCATTTGCACTCTACGTTAAATTTAGAATATTTATTTTCAAATATTAAACCATTCCACTCTTGGACAGCGCTGGGTGATGCTGCTAGTATCATAATATATTGTTAAAAAACAAACAAAGGGTTTTTTTCAACAACAGATTACTCTCATATCATTTTACTATTGGCTTGTTGGGACAATGTCTTTAATCTAGGTATATAATCTTGGCCTTGCTCATTTAATTTGGATTAATTTTGGAATATGTTTTTTTTTTCAAAAATTGTAACATAATATAATCCCATACTATTGTGTTAACGCTCTTCAATTAGCTTCTGCGGTGTGGTTTATATAATTATCTAATCTGCGAAATTACTGCATTTTGGAAACGAGGAAAATGATTCTGTAATACTATCTAATAATTATTATTAACAATTCTAATAAGCCTAGACTTAAAGATATCTTGAAACATATGGAAATAATGTTTCCCTATCTAACATTCAAATAAAATGGTGTTAAAACAGATTATTTATAAAAGATATCTATAGTATGTGACTATAAAATCTACGGTATGTGTACACTATTATGTATGCATAAACTCTTTTGAATGCTATTATCAATATTATATACCTAGGGAATTTTAATTTTAATTCTAATGGATTTAAGTTTTGGAATAGTACAAAACTTAATCCATTAAAACTCGCAATATACATGAAAGCTTGTTGATATAAATTATTGAGTATATTTCGTTATATTAGTAATTATTGATACTAGTTTACATTGAATTATTTATTATTACATTGAACATACTGAATACCAAGAATCGCGTATAGCCAGCGCTCGAAATGGAAAATTTTATGAACTGGGGCGCTCGATAAGTTTACGAAAATAGTTAAACAATTGTATTTGTATTTTATAAAAAGAAGTGTGTTAGATTTTGTTATATGGCCTATCTAGCTCAGACGGTCAAATATTTTATTCCCCGAAACGGAAGTATAATTTTGGGGATTGTGTGAACCGGAATGGCACTCCGGTACGCTCTGGTCCATTTGAAACCATACGTATTACTGAAATAATAATGTATTTAGGCTAAATAGTGCCCATTAGGAATTCAAAAAGCTACTGCTTATCAATTTTAAATTTCCCCATGAAATATATTATAATATACAACTAAACTAAAAAAATGGTAATATTTTTATGTGTAAGAACATTTTCTTTAATAAGCCTTTTTTTAGACGTCCTTGAGCAGTGCATGCCATGCCCACCCATAAAGGACGTTACTAACATAATACAACGTTGTAAAGAATGGTCTTTAGAGTTTTACTTTTTGATTCTAATTAGTTGCCTATAGATTCAGATAGTGTGCATATAACGAAACTTCTTGTAATTATTGGTTGACTGGATTTACTGAGCATAAGGATTAATTTCTAAATTATATTAGTCAAAATTTATAGATAAATAGATGTATATAACTAAGTATGCCTTTGTTCTCAATATAAAATGCTTTTTCTTTTGAATGCTTTGTCCAGAAACTTTACCGAGGAATAAATTGAGCAGTGTTTCATTGTTTACTACAATACAGTACACTACCAAGAACAAGTATGATAATATAAAACCACCTATCTAGTGCATACGTTGTAAATTGTGAACTATCTTTTTATAGAGCGGTATAGATAATGCCACGAAAACTTTAAAATTGCTTGTTTAGTGAAAGTATTTCCTGGAAACTTTTGTTGAATGAATTAGCAATTTGCATTTTCATTTAAATTTGAAAACTTAATATTAGTCAACGACGATTTTTTCAACTGCAAATAAAACTTAATTGCATGCTAATCCAACATAAATTTATTACTTAGTTTAATTTATAACAACTGGATTTAATAAACCATACTGGTTGAGTGAAATGACAATAATAACAGGTAGCAACACAAAAAAATATGGATTATAATATAATCCATTATAAACACTATAAACATACCACGTTTCGATAATTTTGACAGAAAATATTATGACGTAATTAGAGCGATGCCGATCGAGAGAAAACGATGCAAATCGAAAATAAAAAGGGTAACAATAATTAAATTTACCCTACGTAATTTGTGCACAGTAAAATAAATCGCAATCTCCGCAATTTAAACGGTAAGTTATTCCACCAAACTATGAGAATTGCGACCCCAAGTGGGATCGCCGGCTGAAACAGTATAATTATGATTTTTAACCATATCGCACCCCTAGTATGACTAAGTCCAACCAACAAAATTTACATTTTGAGTTAGTGTTGGGAAAGTATTTCTCTTCTCCATAATTATAACATATTTTATTTTCAGAATTATCAGTTGATAATTGACGGAAATACTAATTTTACAAGGTTCCAACTGTATCGGTTTATTTTAAAAGTTTGTGTTAGACATCCAATGTAGTCACGTTAGAATGCAAATTAACACTAGCACAGAACATTATTATTTTAACTAATATTATTTTAAGATTTTACGGTTTGTGTTTTAATTTTTCACATTAAATGTTGAGATTGAATTTGACATATACCGCGAATTTCGAAACTGGTTAACGAGTTACAATTTCAACCATCACATTAAATAATATTATGTCTTAGTTAAAATTTTATTTAAATTCAATTCAAATCCCAAATCAATTTTCGGTGCGTTTTCTTTACCGTATTAAAAAGGCTTTTTACAATTTATCGAGGTCGCGGGTCACTTAGATTCTAGAAAATGGGGTCACGATTCGAAAAGGATTGAGAATGTGTGCACTATGGTACCTATAATACACCTACTGTTACTTCTAGTGAATATGATGAAAATATCTGTCATAACATTAATTTGAAGTACCTAGATACACTGACGACTAACAGGCAACGCATTTATCATTGACTTGACGATTAAACTTTTAAAAGTCATCGTGAAAAGATTCGCCACCAACTCTAACCGTCTACTGTTCTTTACATGAATGCGGTGATAACCAATACCTGCTTGCATTGATTTTGTGTCTGTCTTTTGAGCTAATGACCAAGTTTAAATACCTATGTTCCCCGGATACTACCCACAAACGACAGTTCTGATACAAACTCGGGACCTTGTTATTTAGGTTTTCCTTTCCATTTTTCTGTCCGATTTAAATCAAGAGAGTCTTTTAGTTTCCTTTGTGCCGTTTGTTTTTCCGCCCAATTATCAATCCCATCCAAAATGGTTTCCGTTAAGGTTTCCAGCATAGCTTTTTTGTCCAGGCAACTATTTTCCCATATCGATTTTCTTTCCAGGTTATTTAACCTCTCATTTTTTCAGTTCTCCAGGTGCTACGTTCCTAGTTGCGTGTTAAATAAAATTATGGCCAATGCCCTGTAACAGTTTCTGAAGTTTTCTGTCTCTGTTGAAATTCAATAGGAATCCGGAACAATAACATTTTTTCCAGGACAATCTCACTTATATAAAACTCTTTTCCGTTCTTGCAAAAATTGCCCACGTGCCATAGGTTTGCCGCCACAGTATGACAGAGTTAATTAGTAGTAGTAACAATGCCAGATTTCAGTGTAGAGTACAAATATTTTACCAAATCGTTTTTATCTTTATTCCTAGCGTTTTCCACTTATACTGCTAATATTTACTCGCTACATTTAGTAGGATGTGTGTTGTACGTGAAAGTATACAAAATACGACCTCCCTTCCCAGACGACGCTACAAGAAGCCAAAGAGTACACAGCAAAAGTTCACTGATGGGACCCTCTATATCAGTTTTGTGTTTGATTTGGACATTAAGCCTCAGGCTCGTGAAATTTTGCCCCCACCCCGTTCTTACGTCACTGACACTCTTCGCTGAATTTAATTCAATTTTGAAACCATATCACGTTGCTATGATTTCAAGCAGGGCTTGTAAAATTACCGGTACTAAAGTAGCCCATAATCAGATCACCTCTACTACTATCGATCCACTACTGAATGAAATCTTCTACTAACTGTGTCTACTCTTCTCAGTCGTAACACTATATTTCTCTCTTAACCCCTTTGACTTTGACTCTTTTAATACTTTTTGGGTGTTACTAGATTCTGAGATTTGCTCAACGATCATCTGTGCTTCGAGCAATATGCATGCGTTTCGTCTTTATAAATTGTATTATGTAACACTTTTGATTACACCCTTTGCTCTTAGTTTTTTATCCATTTTTGTATTTAAGATTAATATTTCACATGTAAGTATCTAACAAAGGTTTCGCATTCTTGTTTTGATAAATTTAATAAAAATATCAAAGTAAATTATAAACCATGATGAGTGAAAAATTTGTTAATAATTAAAAGTTATCTTGGTGCCTGGTCTTTTAAATGGCGTCAACGGTTAACAACCTGAAACTATTTTTTTTCGTGGCAGACTACTCTCTAGCAAACGTTGTGATCGAGAAATAGCCAAAAAAGACCAATCTCAAATCTTGAGAAATAAATTTTCCGATATTTCGAGAATTCTCAATTTTCGAGAAATCATCAACTTGATTCTCAATAAATCGAGAAATTATCACTAGGCAAACCTGCCGACCGCAATCAGAATTTAAAAAAACTGAATACATTTAAAATAAAAAAATCTCGGTAAAAAGAACCTGAACTATGATCCTGAGCGGAATTTCTTAAAAATTTAAATACATTACCTACTACTGTGCAGTAAGAAATAATAGAAGTTCCTTTCTTTGTAAAATATTAATTGCCTGCAGTCCTGTGTCGGTAAAAAAAGTTGGCGTTGCCTTTTTATAGCGGAGTTCTAGCAAGTAAACCAAAATTCGGACATTTAATTTTTTAATTTACACCAGAATAAATAATAAATGGTCGTTATCAATAAATAAATTTCAATTAAAGAACGGGTAGAAATTGAAAATGATATTGTCAAATATTTTTAGTATATTTTAAAGTCAAAGAAATTCAATACGGACTATTAGCTTTCAATTACTTCGAATAATATTGGTACATATAACGTAGGTAATGGGCTTCGTCAAAAGCTAATTGAATAATTTGTATCATCAAAATGCCTTAAAGTAAGTATTTATCTTACGCTTGGTACAATTTTCTATCATTAAAACGTTTGCCTTGAAATTTGAATTCGACAGAATTTATATTCACAATTTAACGAGTTGGAAAAATTGTACATTTTGAAAGTGTGTCTGCAAGCACCGTCTTGAGACGAAATATGCGTAATTAAAATCCTATTTTCGGTAAATCATGTTTCATATTAAATTAACGCTGTTTGCTTTTCTCTTCTCTTTATCTCTCACGTTTTCAATCTCTTCTGGTTGCGGTATATCGATATTTTTTTTAAACACACTCCACAATTTTAAGTTTCGATTTCTTAAAAAAAACAAACTTAAACCCCTTAATTGCCATCCTTATCTAAATTAGATATCTCATCAAACGACCTTGCTTTTATAATAGTCATATCGTCTTACTAAATTAATTTAAAAATTAAATTTACTATATGATTGTAATGTAATGTGACATTCTCTAAGCTAAACGACAAGGTACTTTATAATTTTTAACAACCTCAGAGACAAATTTAATAATATTGCATTTAAGGATTCCAATCCCGGGATCCCGAGCTATTTTCGATACCTACGAATCCCGGGATTGATAAACATAATCCTGAAACTTTCGGGATTGCTTTTTTATCAATTTTTTTGGAAAATAAAATAAAAACGAAAATATAACAGAAAAAATATTTTTAATAACTACATTAGAAATAAACTGAGTTTGAATGAAGTTTGATTTATACCCATGTGTAAGTTGCCGATTTATTTTATTTTTTCACATAAATTAATAAAAATGAGAAAGATTGGGAAAAACAATGCTTAGCCCTATTAACAAAGTAATTCCACCATGATCTCATACGTTTTACTGCAGTTTCATATTTGGCTGACTAATTAGATTTATGAAGCGGAAAGGCCATAAGTACACCATGATTTGCTTTACTATTTTAAATCTCGCTAACTCATTCATTAAGTCTTCACTATCAGAAACAGCAATCTCATATTAAATTCACATTATTATTTTTATTAAAATATTATTTACTCCATTAAACTTATGTATTTCTAAGATTGAACGTATACAATATTAACAATAAATGTCTTAAATAGTATAAATTATACTAGATTTATTTTTGGTCGATTTTATCAATGTTATTTGTAAATATAAAAAAATTATATTAACAATTGAAAAAATGCCAGTCTCGGGATCCCGGTATTGTCAAATTGTAATCCCGAAATCCCGGGATCAGAATTTTGGTTCGGGATTGGATTCCCTAATTGCATTCCTAAACTATTTTGTATTATAAATACAAATAACATGTTATATTTGATATTGGCATTTCAATATTATAATATTATGACTGAATGTTTCTCTTTTATCGAAAAACTACGAGGTGGGTCAATAATTCCTTAGAAAAAAGCATTAAAACAGTTTTTATTTTTGTATTTTTTTTTATTTCTCAACATAATCTCCTTGGAGCTCAATACACTTGGTTAGACGTTTCTCAATATTTTTTAAACCGTCAGAAAAATAAGTTTTCGGAAGGTCCTCAAAATAAGCATTTGTCCGATCGATGACTTCTTCATTTGAAAAAAAACGTTGTCCACTTAGCCATTTTTTTAAGTTTGGGAAAAGGAAAAAGTCACTGGGGGCTAAATCTGGCGAATACGGTGGGTGGTCGACCAATTCGAACTTCAATTCTTCAATTTTAGCCATTGATCGTAAACATGTGTGAACACGGGCATTGTCCTGATGAAAGAGGATTTTTTTCCTGTTTAAATGAGGCCGTTTTTCTTCAATTTTGTTTTTTAGCTGGTCCAATAAAGATGCATAATAATCCCCTGTTATTTTTTTTCCTTTTTCCAAATAGTCAACGAAAATAATTTCACGTGCATCCCAAAATACAGTAGCCATAACCTTACCAGCTGATTTTACGGTTTTCGCCTTCTTTGGACATGGTTTGCCTTCGCAATCCACTGCTTTGACTGTTCTTTCGTCTCGGGAGTATAGTGGTGTATCCATGTTTCATCTACAGTCACAAAGCGATGAAAAAATTCATCCGGATTGCGTTGCATGAGCGACAACAGGGCTTTAGAGGCCACCACCCTATTGCGTTTATTGTCGACTGTGAGCAAACGCGGCACCCATCTTGCAGAAATATTTATCATGCCCAATTTGTCATGTAAAATAGAAATGACGCTACCTTTTGAGATCCCTGTAACCTCAATTATCTCACTCAACTTTAATCTTCGGTCACTTAACACCATATCGTGGATTTTATTGATCATTTCTGGTGTAGTCACCTCTACAGGACGTCCTGAGCGTGGTTCATCCTTTGTTGATGTACGACCACGTTTAAATTCATTTAACCAGTTATAAATAGTTGCAAGTGAAGGAGCAGATATGCCGTGAACTAAATCCAACTCATTTTTTATTTCCTTTGCTGTTAACCCTTTTATATTAAAATGTTTAATAACAGCTCTAACCTCAATTTTCTCCATTTTCCATTTTTCCATTTTCCACAAGCAAATTTTTTTTTTAAATGTACGAGAAACACACAACAACCCGACCAATCTGATTGAAACTTCGCAGCATACTGAATCGGTAGTGCCGCTGCATAAAAACAAACCGCTTACAGTACTAGTCGCGCCACCTGTCGGCTTTTCTAAGGACTTATTGACCCACCCTCGTATCTAACTTTGAAATAAAATAATAAAATATTAGATGTCTACTCTTAACTTTGTATTAGATTCCATTTTTTATAACATAGCTTTTTTGTGCGTAAAGTTTTCGAGACTATCAACTTTATTAATTTTGTAATAATCGAGTAAGTACATATTTAAAGTTTTGCGTAAAAAAACTATTTTACATTTTTTAAATATTTAAATTTAAATACAGTAAATAATCCAAAACCTTTACACCTTTATCATCTAGTTTTCAATTTATAGTTTTGGTATCAAGTAAATACGCATGCACACAGGTATCAACTTCATATATAAGTATCTAGCTGTTTAATAGTGATTGTTATATATTTTTTTAATTTCCACCGAATGATTCAATTTTATTGTAAATAAAAACAATTTAAATGTAGTGAGGTGAGATTCAAATAATCTAATTCCTACTACTAATACATAAATTATATTTTCATTTCGATTTTTGTAATCCCGAGCTTACTACAATTTTAATGGAGCATGATCTTAAAAAAAACTTTGCGATTGTTTAAATATAATAAGGCCGCGTTCAACGATTATTATAAGGAGGAAAAGATTAAAACTCCGTATAAAACTGCATTGATTAATCTAATTCTTCACCCTAAAACTATGCTTCTTTTTTATATTATAAGTATCGACAGTATGTTTGATATTTTATTACCTCTAAGTAAAATACAATATAGGCAAATAAAATAGTCAATTACGATTATTGTCTGCCATAATTACTATGAGTAAGAACCTATGCATATATAATATTTTTTTAACTTTTATTAACACCAATCTTTGCTTTCGTGTGGTCATATAGGACAGTGCTTCCCAAATTCATCGGTCGCAGCCTCCTGGAGGTCCGTTGGGCTTCTGCGGGGAGCCGAGAAACGTTTCAGTAGAATTGATATCAGATCAGATAATTCGATTTATATTCATTTGTTATCTAAAAGCATGCAAACACGTCCCTCTCATTATTAAATTGTTTTTGTAGGCTTCACGTCAATTCAATTGTACACTTCTGATAAGAATTTTATTACATTTTTCCCTAGTAGGTACGTGATAAAAATATCATTTTTATTTTCTCACCTAGGTACCTACATTGTTCGTTAAATAATAAATTAAGCATATTGTAATTTATTATATTCATTTTAGTTATTTTGTGCTCCTAGGCAAATCATATGGACCAACCCCTACCAGAGTGGTAATAATATTATCTTAAAAAACCTTTTACGATAATAGTTTTTAGTAATTTTTCAATCTAATGAATCATGCTGCATTGAATAAACAATGCGTATTATTGTTACTGAAGTAATTTAATTACACGATAAATAAAACTTTTCTTCTGATTGCATCACACTGAAAGCGCGTTGACACGGTCCAAGTACAATCCGAGTACACTTGGACCGAGTGCCATCCACAACTTCATACTAATTATTCCTATCCAAGCTACTCGGACCGCGTCCTATCCAAGTTAGCTTGGATAAGAATAATTTGTATGAAGATGTCTCATACGAGTGCACTTGGATGGCACTCGGTCCAAGTGTACTTGGATCGTACTTGGACCGTCTCAACACGGCTTGAACAAAATTCCGTCCCAATGAATAAACAAACTACCTACTACATAAAATGGTCTGCATTCTTTGGATTGAATGATTATTAGACTTATTTCATTATTTTATTAAAATCCTTGACTTATTAGATTAGGACACACAAGTGACCTATAGGGTCTAGTGAGGCAGCTGGCTATCACCAACTGGTTCTGTTAGTATTTGTATAATATGATTTGCCATTACTCGTTTTACGCTTGTCATCTGAGGGTCCGAGTTAGAACCCAGATGAATAAAATTTTCATCTTGTGATATGTACCTATGTAATATAGACTGGACATCATATCACTCGATGAGTGGATAACCGCTGGACAAAATATACATTCGTACAGTTATATGTTACAATAGGTATCTAAGGGGCACTAAATTTGGCATAAGTCCGCAAAATTTATTAGTACCTACATTGTACTGCACAAGAATTTTTATCAAATTTAATAAAATATCACAATATCTACAGCAAATACTTTGTATTATTAGCTTTCGGTAATCTTAATAGTTTTGGAAAACGAATTTGTTTTTAATACCTAATAAAATAATGTCACATAATACAATATTAACATTTTAAACAGGTATTATATTTCCAATTATTATGTCATAATTATTGTAATATTATTGAATTCGAACATGATGGTACGAGGGTGGGTCAATAAGTCCTTAGAAAAGCCGACAGGTGGCGCGACTAGTACTGTAAGCGGTTTGTTTTCATGCAGCGGCACTACCGATTCAGTATGCTGCGAAGTTTCAATCAGATTGGTCGGGTTATTGTGTGTTTCTCGTACATTTAAAAAAAGTTGTGGAAAATGGAAAAATGGAAAATGGAGAAAATTGAGTTTAGAGCTGTTATTAAACATTTTAATATAAAAGGGTTAACAGCAAAGGAAATAAAAAATGAGTTGGATTTAGTTCACGGCATATCTGCTCCTTCACTTGCAACTAATTATAACTGGTTAAATGAATTTAAACGTGGTCGTACATCAACAAAGGATGAACCACGCTCAGGACGTCCTGTAGAGGTGACTACACCAGAAATGATCAATAAAATCCACGATATGGTGTTAAGTGACCGAAGATTAAAGTTGAGTGAGATAATTGAGGTTACAGGGATCTCAAAAGGTAGCGTCATTTCTATTTTACATGACAAATTGGGCATGAAAAAAATTTCTGCAAGATGGGTGCCGCGTTTGCTCACAGTCGACAATAAACGCAATAGGGTGGTGTCCTCTAAAGCCCTGTTGTCGCTCATGCAACGCAATCCGGATGAATTTTTTCGTCGCTTTGTGACTGTATATGAAACATGGATACACCACTATACTCCCGAGACGAAAGAACAGTCAAAGCAGTGGATTGCGAAAGGCGAACCATGTCCAAAGAAGGCGAAAACCGTAAAATCAGCCGGTAAGGTTATGGCTACTGTATTTTGGGATGCACGTGGAATTATTTTCGTTGACTATTTGGAAAAAGGAAAAACAATAACAGGGGATTATTATGCATCTTTATTGGACCAGCTAAAAAACAAAATTGAAGAAAAACGGCCTCATTTAAACAGGAAAAAAATCCTCTTTCATCAGGATAATGCCCGTGTTCACACATGTTTACGATCAATGGCTAAAATTGAAGAATTGAAGTTTGAATTGGTCGACCACCCACCGTATTCGCCAGATTTAGCCCCCAGTGATTTTTTCCTTTTCCCAAAATTAAAAAAATGGCTAAGTGGACAACGTTTTTTTTCAAATGAAGAAGTCATCGATCGGACAAATGCTTATTTTGAGGACCTTCCGAAAACTTATTTTTCTAACGGTTTAAAAAAAATTGAGAAACGTCTAACCAAGTGTATTGAGCTCCAAGGAGATTATGTTGAGAAATAAAAAAAAAATACAAAAATAAAAACTGTTTTAATGCTTTTTTCTAAGGAATTATTGACCCACCCTCGTACCTACATTGTTTTTGTTTTATTTGCAATTTTCTAGAATTTATTCACACATAAATACCGAACGTCAAAATTAATATTATTATTTTATTTCACTGTTATTTCTCGGTGGCAAGATATAATAAAGAAAATAATAAAAACTCATTTAGTTAAGTAGGTAGTTATTTTTGTTTTAGAACCACTAATATTTCACAATATTTATATTATAACTCAAAGAGCGGTTTCATCTAATAACACATTCAAAATTGGCCATTCGAGTTATAATATTATAAATTATTGTGGAAACAGTTCTTGAAATAAAGTATAAGAACAATTATTGACAAACTAAATTAGTTACAAATGCAACATATTTTATAGAATTTCAGAAACATACTTAATTACGCATAATATTATTATTAGATTCTCCTTACCATGTCTTTATTTGTAAATATACCAAACACTTGTCTGCAACGTCGAAACTCACAATATAAATATTATATTAATCACATGTAAACTTTCTTATTTTTTATTCCCATGTCAAAGATTTACCTTTCATTCGTTTACTATTGTTTATTATGATTATTACACACGCAAAATATGTAGTTATTTAATGCATATTTGTTTTGTTTATACACAATACTTTATCTGACAATAGACACACAAAATCCACGCAGATGACAACGCTGTCAATCACGATAAATTTATCAAGCGCGGCAAATCCTGTCGCATTTTCATAGGCACAAACACTTGTTTGCTATTAACGTCGTGAGAATTTTCGCGGCTCGTAACGAAAACCGGTACGCACCGTCGGACGTTTGAACAGACACTAACTAGAACTAAACCGCCGACAGCCGACCCACTGCAACTCAGCCTGCGCCATACACAACCTACCTGCCACGCCGTTTCTGCTATAGCCTCGCACTACGTGACGGAAAGCGCCTATAGGTATTATAGCCTGCCAAAGCTTTGGAGACTCTACGTAAGCTCAGAGCCATCGTAGAGAAATCCTTCGACGTTACCGCTGTCAAGCATGAGTACGAAGTTTCGCTTTAATGCCATCACAAGAATCGCCAAGTGATTGATGGGATTAATAATTTAACTACGCACTACCTTTTTCGGATTAAATAATATTCATACTGTAAGCCCACAGTTTATTTTTGTTAACTCACAATAATAGAAAATTGAACATATTATCGCACCTATTAACGAATAGCACGAGCACCCACGAACATATTATTGAAATTATCATTTTGTAGTTAATAATGCAGTTTTATTCAGAATTTTTTGCTTTATTTATTGCTTTAATATAGTAACTCAAAGAAAATGTGAAATGCGTTGTAAAAAATGAGTTACTTCACTAAAGTATTTTGAAAATATTTTAAGAAGTTGACTGCTTTACTATATTATCAAGATATACTATGTTAGGTAATGCATTAATGTGATGTATATTTTGGTGCATTAGGTAGTGTATTATTTTGATTTGATATACTAAAGTATTAAGCTCATATGAAGTTCTTACAAAAGTGATTTGTAACTTCAAACGTTGATATCTCAAAACTATACTTTGGAGTTAATTACACTAAAGTACTCATGGTGCGTTATGATATAATATAAATTACTATTTTTTTATTCAACGAATAATTCGCAAGATTTGAATGTTAAAAATTAAAAATTATTAGCAAGTTCAAGTAACTTATAACAAAAAATCTTTGAGTGATCCGTGACGTCGGTTAGTAATTAAAGTACCTAATACCTACTTTGATTTAAAATATAAAAGCCGATCGCCTATAGTAGCACAATTTGGAAAGCGCTTCAGTAGAGTATTAAGAACCACCAGTTAAAAATTGTCGCAATTAGTATGGCCCCTTTAACATAGTGGTCTATGTGCGTGGGCGCGAAACCCGAGAGATGCAGGTTCGATTCCTGCGGGGTGTCTTGCTTTTTTCCTAAAAAGATTTTTTTCTATTGGTTATAATATAATATTTTCTCACAAGTAAGGATTCCAATCCCGGGATCCCGAACTATTTTCGATACCTATGAATCCCGGGATTGGTAAAAATAATCCCGAAACTTTCGGGATTGATTTTTTTATCATTTTTTATGGAAAATAAAATAAAATAAAAACGAAAATATAACAGAAAAAATACTTTGAATAACAAATAACTACATTATAAATAAACTGAGTTTGAATGAAGTTCGATACCCATGTGTAAGTTGCCAATTCATTTTATTTTTTCACATAAATTAATAAAAATAAGAAAGATTGGAAAAAAAACAGTACTTCGCACTTTTAACAAAGTAATTCCACCATGATCTCATACGTTTTACGGCAGTTTCATATTTGGCTGAATAATTAAATTTTTGAAGCGGAAAGGCCACACACCATGATTTTCTTTACTAATTTAAATCTCGCTAACCCATTCATTAAGTCTTTACTATCAAAAACAGCAATTTCATATATGCAAACACTAAACCAATATTGATTTTACGAAATTTTATAATGAAAATCGTTTAGATTTGTAAATAGTTTAACATAAATTAAAGATTCCATAAAACATTTACGATGCAGGTAACATCCGTAAAGTGAATTTGAGAAATAGAGTAAATAAATCAAGAAACATTTAGTTAGACGTTTCAGCCATTTACACCTAAGCTGTCTTCTTTTTATAGAGAGTAAACCATTGCGCACTACCAGAAAATGCTATTCTGGAGATTACTTCGGGCATATTATTCAGAATAATGTTTTAATTAAGTACTTAAATCTTTAAATTTTTTCTATGCAATATGTAATTTTTTATTTTAATTGAAATTGTATTTTATTTGTTACCTTTTCATAAATAAATAAAACTGTTTTACGGTCACATTATTATTTACCTCATTATACCTATGTATTTCCAAAATTGAACGTACACTATATTAACAATAAATAAATGTCTTGAATAGTATAAATTATACTAGATTTATTTTTGACCGATTTTATCAATGTTATTTGTATATATAAAAATTTAATAAGAACTATGGAAAAAATGCCAATGCGCGTGTGCGCACACCTACCAAAATGTGTCCGCACACATGTCTTCATCCCCCGCAAAGTATTCACACAAACATTTTGTAAAATAAAGTTTCCCTTGCCAGATTTTGGTAATAACTACAGGTGTATTCAGTGTACGTAACAAACAATTCAAGTGAACAATACGATTGCTTGCACAGTTACATAT
This sequence comes from Rhyacophila brunnea, assembly GCF_057557595.1. Classification (NCBI taxonomy): domain Eukaryota; kingdom Metazoa; phylum Arthropoda; class Insecta; order Trichoptera; family Rhyacophilidae; genus Rhyacophila; species Rhyacophila brunnea. The sequence continues at coordinate 3,178,808 of NW_028232965.1, forward strand.
AATATAGTACAATAATAATTATGCTTATTAATTATAGAAAACTTATCTCCAAAAAATGTCAAAAAGGAGTGGATGTGATATTTCAAATGCGATCATTAAGAAGAAATCCTGCGATAAATTTAAATTGGTATGGCTCTCTGAAATCGTCGAAACAGAATTACCATCTTCAATGCATTCGAAAAACGTAAGAATTGGTGATATATTTGTTCATTCGTAAACAGATGATTGTGTCAAATGAATCATATGCTCCGCAGAAAATATGCAAGGAGAATTCACGTCTGGAGGATTGAATGGAGGTTGTATCTTTTAAAAAGGCACTTAAGTCAAAAAGTACACCAGGATGACACCTATTACGAAATTGAAAATTTTGAAAAAGAGGTGGACTTTTGAAAATGATGACGGAAACACCCGAAGAACGAAATTAAGATCTCTGAGCGTGAAAAATCTGGTTGCGATCTAGTCAAAGTGTTAAGACGATACTTCAGTGAAACGGCAAATAATTTTCAATTATAGGCGCGACGAAATTTTGGACTCGCTGGCAATCGGAGAGCGAACGTCGAGGTGTGAATACGTCAATTTGTTTCGTGATGGCGACGGGGGTATTAATTCTTAAATCGTGTAAAGATGACTAAAAACGTTACCCATTTACTTGAAAAAGAAAACATGTCAATGAATATATTATTATTGTTACTAATAGAACAATAAACAAAACTAATGGACGCATGTTGGATTTATATGACAAATTATATTTCGTTCGGCATGCGTCATTTGCACCCGCGACCCGCAATCCACGCATCGCCTGGCCACGATCTTTTTAGACCATGCCTCAACTGAGGTATAAGCCTTAATAATTGATAATGCACTTTTGGCTATCAAAGTAAAATGATTCTATGCTTTCTGTACAAGATATTCATAATCATGTATCGAAATACACAGATATTGCCGAAAGCTGGCCAAGTAAAAATTATGAGTTCGAATTTGTCGAATGCATTAATGCAGTCATTAAAAAAGATTTTTTTGACGAATCACTCTCGAACTACTCTATTTATGTCTCGGTTTCATATTACATTAATAATTGTTGATGAAAGCATCTGTGCAAAAATGCTAATTTAAAAATATAAGTTTTAATGAAAAATTGTATGTGTGTGTTTGTGGGGGGGGGGTGTAAATTTACTTGCGCGCACCGGGTGCCAAGTGACACTGCTCAGATGCGTTGATGATCCGCACACACAATAGAAAAATTAGAGGGAACATTGCTCACAAGTGAATTATGTACCTATATATTTTATGATATATAATAATTATATACAATATGTAAATAGGTATATAAACTGTCATAAGAAAAACATTATACCGACTTAATTACATCTATATACCTATCCTACCGCTTCCCATTGGCTGCGACCTCCATTAAGACCAAAAAATAAATTAAATTGAACTAAAAATAATATTGAATATGATGTAAAATTCAATATTAAAAGCATTTTAACCGGTGTCTCAGTGTTTGCATAACAGTGTGGGTACTGTCGCACTAGTCTTGTTGGACCCATATAATATTATCATCCAGATCAAAATGATGTAATTCATGCCAGAAAAAATCAGTAATCATGTTTCTGTAGCGTTCTCCATTGACATTTGACAGTAACTTCATTGCCATTTTCGCTTACAAAATAATATGGTCCACACCTCTAGACCATAAACCACACAAAACTGTTAATTTTTATGGATGTAAAGGTGTTTCAAGAATAGCATGTGGGTTTTCATTACTTCAAATGCGACAATTGTCTTTATTTACAAAGCCATTTAACCAAAAATGAGCTTCACCGCTGAAGATAAATTTTTTATGAAATAATGGGCGAAGTTAGCGTGTTAACTGTATTTTATACACTTTCAAATGCAAATCTATATGAAGAATATTCCATATCCAAGTGCCACAGTCCAAGTTCTCAAGAACGGCGTGCAATTGATTGTTCTGGATTTTGACTCAAATTTTGATTCACAACATCGATATGTTCAGCAGTAAGTTTACATTTTTGGCCGGTTGGATTCTTAGCATCACAAAAATGACCATTGGACTCAAATTTTACAATTAAATTACGAATAGTAAGTTCTGTAGGCCGATTATTTTTTTGTAATAAATTGTAAGCATTAGTATACCTACGATGTATAGCTGTGTATCTCTTAATGGTGATTTGGTGGGAATTTTGGCGGGAATCAGTAAAAGTGGCTGCTTTGAAGTTTTAAAAAACTGTAGTGTCTACTGATTTTATAACCCTTTATTTGACAACAAATAAACAGTGTAATGTTTACTAATTCAGCCGTAGAAATATATACAGTCCAAAAAAATGTAATGTTTGACAGTGAACAGGGTGATAAAGTGAAAGAAATTCTGAAGAACAATAATTCACGTGAAAAAACATAGTAGTGTTTTTGTGTTTTTCTATCAGTCAGTCAGTCTATCATATGATAACTAGAATGCCGGTAGTAAATAAAAGACTCCGTCCTAGGACCATTCAGCACCTCTATACACAAGACTGCGTTCAGCCGCTATCTAGGGTAGGAAAGTATCCAAGTATTAGCACTTATTGTAACAATTACAATAAGTTAGTTGTAGTTGTTACAATAAGTGTTATGTTTTAAGGTGATTCATCAGTGAAACGCCAAATAATTTTCTACCATAGGCGCGACGAAATTTTGCACTCGCTCCCATTCTGAGAGAGCATGTAGAGCTGGAAGGACGTCATTTTGCTTCGTGATGGCGACGGCCGTAATAATTCCTAAATCGTGTAAAGATGACTTAAAACGTTACCCATGTACTTTAAAAAGAAAACATGTCAATGAATATATTATTATTGTCACTGATAAAACAATAAACAGAAAATTAAATGGACACATGTTGGATTTATAAGACAAATAATATTTGGTTTGACATGCCTCATTTGCACCCGCGACCCGCAAACCGCGCATCGCCTAGCGACGATCTTTTTAGACCGTGTCTCAACTAATGCATGGCCTTAACAACGCCTCTATTGGCTGTGATAAATTTTAGAATGTGATAGACAGTTCAGACGGCTAACTTAATGTAGGTAGTTACAATAAGTGTTTATATTTCGATACTTTCCTACCCTAGTTAGCGACCGTAAAGGCCGAAAGCAGTTTTGTGTATAGAAGAGATGCGTAGATCGTATATTTATGGGTATTGCCGATTACGTCTTGAGCGTGTGGCACACCAGAATCAAATTCTTGTTTAACGTTAGAAGTGTGATAATCAGCGGACAGCGGCTTTCGCTGATTCGAAAAATAAAAGCATAGGTACAAGATGACGTCATCAGATGTGCTTCATGACCTAGCAAGGGTGCTACTTCTCAATCTGCACGTCCAAATATAATGCCGGGTCCACACCGAAAACAAGTCGCGCGACAACTCGTTAAATTTTACGATAAGCATGATAATTATCGTAAAATTTCTTAAGCAATTATGATAATTATCGTAAAATTTAACGAGTTGTCGCGCGACTTGTTGCCGGTGTGGACCAGGCATAAGGATCGATCACACTCCTCATGAAAGTGATCAAGCGTCCGTCTAACGCTCCCACCGAGATCTGAAGACATACCTTACAGGCAGACTGTGAGCACGTTAGTCTAGTGGTGGTCGGCATTCACCAAGCATGCGCAGGCTTCAAATGAAACAATTAAACCAGTTGCTGATCGGTTATTAGGACTTTGCGGTCGACATAGACGGTTTTCGTTTGATAGAACACGGGCAGAAATGTACATACAGACACGACCATCCATCAAGACACCAAATACATCCTCTGTGATTGCCGTGCGATGGGATCCAAACGAACGGAACTGTTTGCCAGAAGACGGGCCCAATTGGCATGAACCAAGTCCAACTTGGAGGCATCTGAAATGTTTGCAGTGTCATATGAACAAAATTATTCCGATTCCTCCTTCATAATCTTAACTACTGACTCCTCTGCTTCAGCAGAGTTTCTGTGCACACGTACAGAAGGTACTTAATGTTGTTATAGATAAATAAATGACAGCAAAGCAAGTCAAACCGATTAATATTCTTATTCCGAGTACCTAACTTACTCGTTTCCATAAATATTACGAAGATAGGACTTTAGTGGCCCCCAGTGTTGCCATATTTTGAAAGTGGAATTATAGTACAGAGCCTTTAAAATTATAGTATTTGGGGATAAAATAATAGTACGCGTTGTCATCTGTTGAAAATGTATAGGTTTTTTGTTTCTCAGAAAAAAAGGAGAATTTAGTAGAATGTGTAAATATTTAAATATTTCACCGCGGGCTGCAAGTTCCCAATTTTTCATAGTCGGCTCGTTTTTTTTAGGAAAAATATTTTGCCGCGGGCTCCCCATTTTTCATAGTCGGCTCGTTTTTTTTTAGGAAAAATATTTCGCCGCGGGCCGCAGATTTCCAAATTTTCGAAGACGTCTCGATTGCGAAATGGCAAATGCGAAATTATAGTACTTTTATATTAAATTATAGTATGATATTCAAAATTTAGTATTTTGGGCGTACTATACCTATTTTATATCGTACATAGTACGCGGACCAAAATTATAGTACAAATACTATAATTATAGTACGGTTGGCAGCACTGGTGGCCCCGCAATCGATTTGGAAAAAAATTCACTTACTTGTAACACTGGTTTAATATCACCCATAAGAACGATTTTAAAACTAAAATGCGATTTTTGACAAACTATGCTTAATCGGATCGACGAATACACGAATTTTATTTTATTTATTTATGTTCCCTAGAGATTCCATTCGCAAATTTATAAGGTCGTCTCAAAAATTATCCCCTATAACCCAGAAATATCCATATCGACCAATTATTGTAATCACTAATTACTTACGTTAATTGCTTTATAATCATTAATTATATTTTTAATGTCTCTATAAACGAGTATGACAAACAATCCTCATTTTTAACACTGTTCTTTAAATCAAAAGGAAAACATATTACTTACATATTTTTATGTAGGATGTAGATGTCATAATAATAATAATGTGTCTACACTTTTATCATTCTTGACTTCTCATAATTCCACTGACACTTTGTTAACTTTTGTCACTTATCCTGTTATAATAACTGAACACATTAAAATCGAATAAACAATAACATTTATACGAATTCTCATTAAAACTGTTCATTTTATCCGGCTATCCGCGCGCATTTTTCGCATTTTCACTATCAACCATAGACTAATATTTCAAAATTTGATAACGTTCCTTTTTTTGTATGGCTATTACGTATATTATTCGAATTTGACTTTGAAGTCCTTGAGATAGGGTTTGCTCTTTCTTCTTCGCGTGAGGATATATTCTACTAATTTATTTTCCCTTTTCTTGTCGTTGGTCGTTCCTGTTTTTATTTACTGGTCATACCCGCGCGTAAATTTTTTATGTATGTAATTTGGGATTCTTTTGTCTTCATTATGGATTTGCCTTTTGACAGTTTAAGATGTAGCCTATTATTTGACGTTTCTAATTATCAAAAAAATTATCTTGGAAGAACGTTAAGTGATAGTTAAGTGAACGTTAAGTGATCAGTGATTATGGCGCAACATCTGAATTACCGTGAGGAGGATATTCTAAAAGCAATGGACAACAGACGGCGAAGCAGAACTGCTACAGGAGGAAAAGTTCAACGTAGGTACGAGCGTCGATTAAGATGCTAATGTTTGAGGTATCCTCGTTACGTACCTTATTTCAGCAGGGGGACCAGCAAGGAGTGCCACAACGCCCAAAAAACAATTCTTGCCCCTACGGTCGTAGAGTTAGATCTAAATGACAAGTTGCGTCGGTGCGACCACTCCTCATCAGCTAACCATCTGACGAAGAGGACCATCGCGGCCCTCCAGAATGCAATGTTTTCCCATCGGGACAGCTTCTGAAAGCGTATGCAAGGGTTAGTGGATTGGGCAACCAATCCTCAAAAAATCATAACAGCGATGAGCCTGTACCAAAAAATCGAAGGGGGTTTTGGGGACAACACATAATAAAATTTGCGAGAACATGACTCAGATCCTTACCGGAAGGATACCTTCACTCGGGAGGCACTATCAAGGATTCCTCCGAGCTTAAAGCCCGGAAGGCCCTCGAACTCAAATTATGGCCGGGGTACTCCCAAGGGGCGACGTCCTGTGGGAAGGGAGTTCTCCATCGGAGGTACGGGCTCCACCAGGGATCCGTACTCTAAGCGAAGGTGACCGCATCTGGACGACCAATAACATTGGGGACCGCCTAAGAGACTTTCGTGGAGTCTGGATGGCGTAGTGTACCCCCCCCCCCCCCAACATTGGTAAAAAATAATAGCCGTAGCCCGCATACCTTTTGTGCGGATACCACTATTGGTAAGTCCTTCTTTACTTTTACGGAAAGATTTTAAAACGCAACAATCAGCAGAGGTCACTCTCGAGATCGAGGACTTAAAGAACTCAGGGGTTCTAGAAGAAGCGGGTCAAACCCCCAGTTTTTCTCTCAACCCTGTTTCTGATCAAGAAAAAAGACGGGGCTCTATGCCCTGTTTTCAACCGAAAGCGTTTGAATGCGTTCCTACAGCCAAAGCCATTCAAACTAATTCACCATTACGAGATTGCAGCCGTCTTACAAACAGAAGACTGGCTAGTAATAATAGATCTAAGCCAGGCGTCCCTCCAGGTACCAATGGCTTCTCAACATCGTCGATTTGTCCGACTAGCCTATCAAGGGGAGCTCCTACAATTCACGTGACTCCCGTTCGTGCTGCCAACCGCTCCGATTATGTTGGCATCCCTGACCAATTGGGTCGCCGAACGCCTACGAAAGAATGGCTGAGAATATTCACTAACCTAGACGACTTCTTAGTAGCCAACCAATACGAGAAACAGTCTCGGTTCAGGTGGAATACAGGATAACCTTCCTACAGTCTTTAGGGTGGTTAATAAATATTAAAAGATCCTGTCTGAACCCAAGCCAACAATGAGGGTCCCTGGACATCACGTAGGACACACACACCAAGCGGAGGTTCCTGTCGCCGGAGAATTGTGTAGCACTCCGTCACCATCTGCTAATGCAGGTACAAAAAGGCAGTTGGTCCCTCAGACAGGCACATATCCAATCCCTTCTGGGGCGACTCAACTTCACATCCTACCTCCACGAGGAAGGTTGCATTGCCGACGGCTACAACGCTCCAGTCATCAATATGGCCGAGGTCCCATCCTCGCCAATTGATGACAACCCCACCACAGGCCCAACGGGACATCACGTGGTGGCTCTAGGCGATAGGATCCTCAGAGTTGACATAACGCAGGTACAAAAAGGCAGTTGGTCCCTCAGACAGGCACATATCCAATCCCTTCTGGGGCGACTCAACTTCACATCCTACCTCCACGAGGAAGGTTGTATTGCCGACGGCTACAACGCTCCAGTCATCAATATGGCCGAAGTCCCATCCTCGCTAATTGATGACAATCCCACCACAGGCCCAACAGGACATCATGTGGTGGCCCTAGGCGAAAGGATCCTCAGATTTGACACAACGCGGGTACAAAAAGGCAGTTGGTCCCTCAGGCAGACACATGTTCAATCCCTTCTGGGGCGACTTAACTTCGCATCCTACCTCCACGAGGAAGGTTGCATTGCCGACGGGTATAAAGCTCCAGTCATTAATATTGTCGAGGTCCCATTCTCGCCAATAGACGACAATCCCACCACAGGCCTAACAGGACATCATGTGGTGGCTCCAGGTGATAGGCTCCTCAGAGTTGACACACATCAATCACTTCCTGATGACAGACGCAGCTGACACAGGCTAGGGAGCCCAACTGATCAGGTACGTGGGAACAAGACCAGTTACCATGGCATGGCATTCCAACAGGAAGGAAATGTTTGCAATTCAATCTCAGGTACAATCAATCATAGGATCAGATCTGCTTCTGCAGACAGACAACAAAACAGTGGTGCCATACATCAACAACGAGGGCGGCACAAAATCTGTCACCCTCCTAAACCTATGCCGACAGACACTAGTATTTACCAGTCTAGCCAACATCATGTTTACTACATTATACACAACTGCGTGGCAGATCATCTCTCCCGCAGACAACTCATTCCCGAATGGCACCTCATCAACACCGCAACCACCCCCCTGTTTCTGTTCCCGAGGTGGATTTATTCGCACGCGAAACAGCACATGTCATTGCAACGTATGTGTCACGAGACGTTACAGACAGTGGCGCGCTGTTTCACGACGCCTTCAGCCGAGTGTATGACTTCAGATTGGCGTGAATATTTCCCCCACCAAACTTAATTTCACGAGTCCTAGCGCACCTGAACTCAGAAAAAGGGAAGTACTTACTAGTGGCACCGAGCTGGAAATAATGCTTTTGGGGAGTGGACTTACGAAAAAGGGCGATAGTACCTCCTTATACAATGCCGCACCTACATACGACACTAGTAGGTATGGAGACCAACCGTCCACCTCCAAGGACCCAGGACCTGTTCCTTCAACTATGGCTAATTTCGGGTGGGGTGGAAATAACATCAAATTGAATGGTGGAAGAAAGGGCACTCCTTACTTTCAGATGGCGGCCTTCGACTCTAAAAACTTACAAACCAGCTTGGAACAAATGGAAGACAATGACATGAGTAACAAGAACCTAATGGATCATAATAGCCCTCAACGAATGGAATTGGCCAGATACCTAGGCAACATGCACAACAAAGAGGGTTTGTCGTACAACACCATCCTGGTGCATAAGTCAGCCATAACCACTTTTTGCAAACCGATTATCATTGTAGATATCAGCATCAACGTGGTAGTACAACACAATATGTTACAGGCAATTTCGGTACATAAAACGAAACCCGTCAAACCACCGGTTTGGGATCCAGGACGAGTGGTAGATCATCTTAGGAAAACAACACCGGTGGAGTACAACCTATTCGAAACCTCTCGCAGGACAGCTACCTACTCGGCTGCTTCTCGCATCGGGACGAAGGGTTCATGGCCTCACACTACTAATAGTAGACAATGGATTGGTGGAAAAACGTGACTACATAATTGTATGGCCAATGTTTGACGCAAATACAAATACCGCCAAGCATCGTCAATCGGAATGGAAGCTAAGCGCTTCCACGTGTCAAAATATCGACCCAGTATTATTCTGGTTACGGAAACTCGTCTGCATGTCAAACCCTAGGAGAGGGGAAGGTAGGGATATTTCGGAATTATTTATATCTTCAAGAGGATCACCAAAACCAGCCACCAGGACAGTTATAGGGAATTGGATAAGGTCAGTACTGTTGGAAGCAGGGGTACAAGAACCACCAGGCAGTGTCCGCTCAGTGGTGACTTCCTTAAACTGTACATATACCCAATGATAATCTTAAAGAGATGTATCTGGCGTAGTGAGTCAACATTTCACGACAACTACCAGAGAATGATGGATACACCACCATCAGAAGGGGAAAAGAACCCATTAACTTCTCTATTCAACCATATACATGGAAAGTCACGATGGTCTTTTACCTAGTCAATGAATCATTGTCACATACAGGAATTTGGCATACCCAACACCAGCACCGCGATTTCCTAACTCTCGTCTCGTGTGGCACCAGACGAGATGACGTAATTGTGACGTCACGCTCGAGGCATGCCGACCGCGCACAGAATAACCATAGAAAATTTTATTATGATACACCTATATGTGTATGGTGACAATGAATAGCGCCGCTGTCTGACCACTCGCTATTTTCTCGAATGCTATTATCACTCCGGTAGTACGTCATAATGATGTCATATGACGTCATCTCGACCGGGAAGCTTGCACTCGCAAGTTCTAACATAGAGCCCCAGGTGATAACAAACAGATATCTCAAGGACTTCAAAGTCAAATTCGAATAATGAAAGGAGTTTTACCTACCAATAAAACTCTTATTATTCATGTTGACTTTGAAGTCCAGGTAACTTCTACCTGGTTCCTTGAGTCATATCATAATGAAGACAAAAGAATCCCAAATTACATACATAAAAAATTTACGCGCGGGTATGACCAGTAAATAAAAACAGGAACGACCAACGACAAGAAAAGGGAAAATAAATTAGTAGAATATATCCTCACGCGAAGAAGAAAGAGCAAACCCTATCTCAAGGACTTCAAAGTCAACATGAATAATAAGAGTTTTATTGGTAGGTAAAACTCCTTTCATTATCATTTTTTTTGAAACAATGAAAGTTATATATTTCAAAGGTACCTATTCAACCAAAGAGATTGAAGACTGGGAGGAGTCCAATACTCTTTGACCGCGTACCATATTTCAGTGACAAAAATATGGCAACACTGCTTTTCACAAAACCGCCTGAGATTTTTTGAGACGATTTGACAGTTTCAACAAAATAACGTGGTCTGCTGTCAGTTTGACATTTGCAAGAAAATCTTATTATTTTTAAATAAAAGGTGTTTATTTATTGTCTGGAATTCGCTAGTAGCTTTTCCATTACCATGTCGGAGAGCGAACACAGTTTTGGTTGGGAATCTGTCGATTCGGACGAAAAAAAGTGAGGAGAATTCTCTTAATTTTTGTTCATAACCTCAACCAAAAAATAGTATTATACAATTTACAAACGTTCTTTGAATGGAAGCATTTATTTTAAAGATTCATTAGTAATTTTATAGTACTCCATATCGTTGTGATCGAGGTCTTTTGAGACCAAAAACCTAACATAGGTACTGTAACCCAAAAATAACTAGGTTGTCAGGTTTTGGTTTGGTTTTTGGTCTCAAAACGGCAATATGTATAGACAGTACTATAATATTACCGATCCATTTTATTATGAGTACCTACGTAAGGCCATGTCTAAATTCGTACTATATCATAGTTGTAAACACCAACCATCTGTTTTGAAGGTTATTGTCAAGATTATTACTGCAATTCGGATAGAATAATATATTTTAAAATAGTATGTACTGATATAATCTGCACGTCATTACAGAATTCACCTTCTAAAAATATAATAATATATTATATTGGTGTAGAATAATAGACATACTTAATCTGTTTCTTAATGTGCCACTTACGGAGGATGCATAGCTAAGAGAATTTTCTTTTACCTCTCCTTATACTGCCTTTTACCTTTCCCTGCATTATCACCGGGAATAAATCATATTTCTCAATGCAGAAAATATTGCCAAAGTATGCAGCGTTTCTATGCAACAGTTACAAGTTCCCTTGTCTTATAAGATATGTAATATACTGAAAATATTTGACCTCTTTAAAAACGTATTAGTATGTACTCAAGTATATTTTAAGTTCATAGAATTAAGTACAATAAATGATAATATAAATTAAATAAATGAAAACTACGCAACTTGTGTGTGCAAGGAGGTACAGAGGATATCCCCAGTCTTTTTGGCATGACTTTTGGATCATAAGCATTTGCTGGGTGAATTTTTAGAATTAGTTTTCTTAAATCATTCTGAGGATGGATTTATCACCCAAAATAACCCAAATATTGTAGAATTAAGGCTATACTTCAGCTGGGGCACTAGAGGTGGGAAAACTGGTCGATTTTGAAGACTATACTTACTACCAGTATAAAAAATACTTAGTATCGAAACTTGTTCCAAAATACTTACTAGTATTTGAAATGTCGGCTTTAATAGAATCGTTAAAAATACATCGGCTTTTCGAAAAGTCCCATTTTCAGGTACAGCTGGAACTGTGGCGCTAGTCCAGTCCTGTTTCAGTAGAAAATACTGAAGCACTGGTTTCATTTATTTTCAAAGTATTTTCATGTACAGGTGGAGCTATATTTTGCCTGGCAAATTCAATATGAATAGTTGGGTGCTTGCGCTGTAAATTTTCACATTCTAAATTTAAACATTCTACGAATAATGTTTGCTCTATAATAATTATTGACCTAAGAATAAGGTAGTATTTTTTTGAAATACGCCATTTCTATTGGTATTTCCCAGTGGCTAAGCTACAACATACGGCCGTAGCCATAAATTGACAAACGATAAATGAAGTAGGGAGTGAGATCATGGTAACGCGCATGTTTGAACATGTACCGTTTTATATTTTTGTTTATTGTTATTTATTGTTTGTCAATTTATGGCTACGGCCATATGTTGTAGCTTAGCCACTGGGAAATGCCAATAAAAATGGCGTATTTCAAAAAAATACTACCTTCTTCTTAGGTCAATAATTATTATAAAGCAAACATTATTCGTATAATGTTTATCACATTTGAATGCTCAAAGACATAGCTTATAATCAGTATCGTTAAAATTATCTTTAAATGTGTAAATCTTGCCCATTTTTTAAATAATAAAATGCCTAATTCTTGTCAAATTTGAGATCACAGAGATTATCAATATAATTTTTTATTGTAAATTTTTCACTATAATAATGTTGACATAAATTTTACTAATGGTTTTATAAATGCTTTTAAAAATTAATAAATATAAAAAATCTTAACACCACTTCACATGGACGTGATATGACTATATTCTAAAACATTAGAGCGAGAGATTTAAAAGAATACTATTTTATGTAATAAAAATACTTTATGCAGTCATCAAATGTTTAAAATAAATATAAAGGATAATAAGGCTTTAAAATTATGTAAATAGATTATCTACAACGTTTAAGGAATGTCCAGGATCATGCTTTGAAATTAGCATAAAAGCTCCATTTTGACATACGCTGAGCATGTGGGCCGTTAACAAAAAACTTTGTTTCAACACCATAATAAATGATTATTGCACATGATGTTCTAAATTCATATTGGACATATTTTTATTTGTTACAGTACCACCAAAAAATCTACAAAAAAGACAAAAAATGGAAAAAATAAAAAACATAATGGAGCCAGTACAGTCAAGGTAAAATCAGAAATCATCAGCGAAGATGATGGACAATCAAGTAAACAAGAGGAGTCTTCTAGATATTCAGGTGACCATGAAGACAACAGTGATCATGACAGCAACAACACCAGTACCACCAAAACATCTACAAAAAATGGAAAAAATAAAAAACAAAATGGACCCAGTACAGTCAAGGTAAAATCAGAAATCATCAGCGAAGATGATGAACAATCAAGTAAACAAGAGGAGTCTTCTAGTGATTCAGGTGACCATGAAGACAACAGTGATCACAATAGCAACAACACAAGCAAATGTAATAAAACGCCACAACAAGAGGAGTCTTCCAGCGATTTAGGTGACCATGAAGATAACAGTGATCATGTCAGCAAAAATACAAGCAAACATAATAAAACGCCACAAGAGGAGTCTTCCAGTGATTCAGGTGACCATGAAGACAACATTGATCATGACAGCAACAACACCAGTACCTCCAAAAAATTGACAAAAAATAAAAAACAAAATGGAGCCAATGCAGCCAAGGTAAAATCAGAAATCATCAGCGAAGAATCAAGTAAACAAGAGGAGTCTTCTAGTGATTCAGGTGACCATGAAGACAACAGTGATCACGATAGCAACAACACAAGCAAACGTAATAAAATGCCACAACAAGAGGAGTCTTCCAGTGATTCAGGTGACCATGAAGACAACATTGATCATGTCAGCAAAAATACAAGTAAACATAATAAAACGCCACAACAAGAGGAGTCTTCCAATGATTTAGGTGACCATGAAGACAACAGTGATCATGACAGCAACAATACAAGCAAACATAACAAAACGCCAAAAAAATCCATCAACGGCTCATTGACTAACAATAGTCATCACTCTCCTCAAAATTCAGGCCGACCTATGAAACTGGAAAAAACAAATCACTCCAACTTTCTGATTCCGGAACAAAAATCAAATAATAAAATAAAAAATTACGATAATGAAACAATGTTAAGAAAATATTTGAAATCAAACAGTCATTTAGACAATGTTCCGAGTGTCGGTAATGCAGATGTCGGTGATGACGAAGACATATGGATAGTTCAGTGTCCGCAAAACATAAATTTGAACGGGCTTCAAGATGTTGATTTAACACAAAAGCACAAGAGAATACGATTAGATGACACTGTTTTTGAATGTGTTTCATTAAATGCCGAACAACAATTTGATAATATTTCACTTCTTACCCCTCCGATGACTGACAATGGTGACTTCAAAGTAACGTCACATAAAGTGAATGGAGCTTTCATATTGAGAGAGAAACTAAAAAGTGCCTATGAAGTCGAAGTCTCATACGACCACATAGAAAAGACTCCGTTTCCAGCCAGTCTTAAAAAACGTCATCCCCTATTTGGGGTAGAATATAAAAGTATGTTGAAACTTCCAAAATCTGTCATCGAACAACTTAAAAACCCAATTAATCCCAAGAATATATCTAAAAAGAAGTCTCGTAAGAATATCGAAGAAGTAAATCATATTGAAGAAGAACAAACCAATGCACCGATTAAGACTTCAAAGAAAAGAAAACATAAATCAGACGAATCGATCTCTAATGACAATTGGCCAATTAAAAAAATAAAAAAGGAGCATCCGGACATGTGGACATCGGAGTTATCGATTGAAAAAAGTCTATTTGAATTACCGACAAAATCTGTCAAAAAAAAATAAACTTTATAAGAAATGTTAATACTTGTATTTAAATATTTATATATTTAATATATTCAAATATAATATTTTAACATAGATTCATAACATATCATTTTATAATAGAATAAGTGGACCATTGGCTTACAAATCAATGGCTAAAATAGAAAATTTAATAGCCATCCTTTGACTATGCTTTATACACATATAATCCATAGATTATAATCTTTGATAATGAGAGCATATTTGAATATTTTAACAGTTTTTCTTTTTTGTCTATGTTCAAACACATGAACACCATGCGGCGTCTCCGTGGATCCCCATCGCTCATAAATTTTTCTCACATCTTCTCAGGTGTTGCCGACACCCTGTAAAACTGCTGAATACACTGGTAAAACCAAAGACAGTAAAACATTTCCCAAATGTGGTTTGGTATGTTAAAATGATAATGGTGGTTGACTTTGTAACATTGGACTTTTGCTGTGTTGGATGAAACGGTCCAGATTATTAGTCATGATTATTTAAAAATATATATTAAGATATCGGTACCTAATCGTTACTTGTCCCTCAGTGCAAAATCAGATGTCCAGTAGTAACAAAGGGTAAAGAACTCCTTAAAATATTTGAAGTGCAGCAAATATTTCAGTGTTACATATTTTGTCACAAGTTGCAATATGGAGCAAAATATGACTCATTTTCAACTTTAACAACGAATTCACAGAAAGCTCGAGGTGTAATTTCTTTATGGGTTAAATTACTAAAATATTTCTGTATATCTAGCCAGTATGTCGTTATATGTATGATTTTACAGAAAATGTGTAAAATACAGATTTTTTCACTAAAATACCTATCATATCTTTCAAAAACCATTCACCTTTTGTGTATATTCATAACAGAAACCTAAAATACGAAAAAAGCATAAAATCCATACTCGTCAAGCAACTAAAAAGTCTTCAATTGCATTTTGCCAAAAGTGTTCTTCTTGAACATACACTACGACGGTAGCTCTCAGGTACAGACTTAGGAAGTAATTATCAATAGTCCACGGCACTGACTTCTCGTCGCTATAGGATTTGTTTCCCGAATAGACCAAATGTCAATTTTACAGGAGACGAAAAACAAATTTCACTGTCGTATATTTTAATAGATGTATCAATCATTCTTACTATACTGTATGATTGCAACATTATCTAAGAATAGATTCCAAGAATAATATACTGGTATAAATCATTAAATGCACAGAAAATGCGTTTTATTTACAAGTACTCACTGTGGATATTCGGGAAATTTTTAGCGCTCTCTCAGAATAATGGATATTCGGGACAAAACATGGACGTTCGGGATTTAAGACCGTAGCGTATTGCTGCACGGCCCACAGATTACTGAGTGGTCAAAAAGTACGCGCCTCAAATGTTATATTTATTTACACGATAATTGTTAATAATTACCTCTACTATTTAAATACTTAATGATCATAATTACCCAAGTTCATATGTAATAATAACATGCGGCAATCGCTTTTTCGGGTTTTTTTTCAGATTAAGTAATAAAATAGTTTTTAAATAATTAACTACTTTTTTATTGATCGAATAATTCACAAGATTTAAGAATGTACCATTCTAATAATTGAACATACTTATATAATTTTATAAAATCACTTCTGAGAAAATATATTATAAGGTATCTACTACTTCAATTACTAACCGACGTCACGGTCATTTCTCCAATATTTTATGATGGTACTTACTCGTACTTGCTAACAATTTTATATTATTACTTTTTCCAAAAAAAAAAAAATCTATTTTTATATATCTGTATATTATTATATCTATATATTTCTATAATTGACAATTAAACTTATTACAATCCACCAAATAAATATTATATATTTTTAATATTGTAAGGAATAACAACACAAAATAATAGCATGTATAAATTAATTACCATTGGCTGCTAATATTAGGTAGGTACCAATATCCTAAGTATATAATATCCACCAAATAAATGGTTACTAACATACATATTAAATTAAAATAACTATCAGCGCATTCAAAAATAAATAATAGCATCGCCTTTATTTTCATAGAAATACCTAGATTAAAAGTAAAATAAAGACAAACAATGTTTGATTAATAATAATTTGAAATAATAATTATTTTTTATGTCATAGTAGTTTTAAGATTTTTTTAAGTTTTTAGATTTTGTGTCATTTATCAAAACAAAATGCAGTTATTTAGGTTAAAATACTCACTTCCACAACTCTACTGTAAGTTCAGGGCGAACTGGTGATGTATCAGCTATGAATGATCTCTTCAAATTTGATGAATTCACTATTAAAACAATAGTAACGTTAAAAACAATATCAATAAGACGAAATTTCACCGGACGGCCGAAAAATATGAAAGTAGGCGTGATTGTTTTATAGCTAGACAGCGTGAATGTGGGAGCGAGATGCACGGCGTGAGCGCGGTTTGATTGGCTAAAGTCATATTCGGCAAATAAACACTCAGCCAGAGATATATTTCGACCGAAATTAACTTGGATATTCAGGTACGAATAGTTGGACATTCGGGAGAACACCACGGAGTAATTGTAACTTAACATGGCGTATTCGGGTTTTTTAAAAAAATATCTCTGTTCCTAGATAAAAATTTATTGTTTTTATAAATGATTTCGGTAGAGTTCGATAAAAGAAATTGAACTGCATTAAAATGTCGATTTCGACAAAAATGGATATTCGGGAAACAAATCCTATAGCGACGTTCTGTTGTCAGTTTATTGGAGTCCATTGACCAATGGGAAGTCGAATATAACGATATACAGTATAACCCCTATTTTACGTTTTTAAGGGACTGAAAGAAAAAAACCTAATTGGAGGGAAAATGTAAAAGGGGGGTATTGAAAAAAAGAACATTTAAATTTTATGTTTCTAAAAATATTACGTTTTATTAAAAAACAACATTCAATTTAAATTTTTATTGAAAATTTTTTATTAAAAAAATCATGTATATTAGTCTGTTGCATTTTTGTTTTTTTGTTATGTAATTCTATTTCAAGACACTATATAAACATTTAAAAGTGTCATCTTGAATATCAGCAAAGCTTGTAAAGTAGGTTTTTAAACCCTCGATGAACCTCATTGCTTCTTCTTTTGTTGGAATATCAACCTCTTCTTCATCAGACAGTTCTTCAGCAGACAAGTCTGCTGGTGTTAAATGACTGTCAACAATGTCATCAACTTCCACCAAGTCTGATGTCATAACATTGGAGTCAAGGTTTACATAATCCTCTAGGGGTTGGTCTGAAATCCTTGACACTGACAAAGCTTTCCTTTGGTTAGACATTATGTGTTTGAAAGAATGAGGACGTAAAAATGAATAATAATCGAACCGAAAGCAATATGAAATAAATAAACCGCGAACTTGTAAGACTAATGACAGACGGAGTGTATACAAAACACAAACACGATGCCAAAAGAAAAGATGGCGACCAATGGACCAATCACCTTGTTATGCGCTGAACTCGGGCCAATCACAGCGTTGCTCGCCGACCAATCACCGTGCGCCGTTCTAAAGACACGGAGTTTTCCCTCCAAACACCTTACGCCGTTCGAATGTCACGACCCAATCATTGTCAAGCGCGCGTAACTCGCATTTTTTGAATATTTCCGACGTAAATCGCGGGAAAGAAAAACGTAAATGCGGGTATTAAATGTACTGAAAAAATTACACGCAATTGCCGGGAAAACGTGAATTCCGGGCACGTAAAAACGAGGTTATACTGTAATTGCTTTTGGAAAATTCGAACTGATATTAGAAAATCATTAAAAAATTCCTGCAAACAAACCAAAATCTCAGATTTTCTTAATAAATAATGAGTATTAATCATGTTAAAATAATTGTCTGCTTTAGATTTGTTAATATCTTGCATTTTAAAAAGAAAAATCCATAGTTCGGATTATCCGTATTTTTTGTTTCGCCACCTCTCCCCACCATTAGCCCTGGTAATCGGGAGTCTACTGCATACTGATCTGATCTGAAATGTGTAAAATGACTTTCAAATTGAGACAATTTTTTCAATTATTAATAATTGTGATGGCAGAGTATACCAACTGAGTGAAATAAAAAACAGGAAGTAGTAAGTAGGTATATTATATTTAGCCAGGACTACACATTGGAATTAGTATTATCTGTAATAGTGCTGCAACGGGGGTTGCGTAGGCTGTGGCCAGCCAGGCCCCGGATAATTTTGCTGCTGCTCATAAACACGCGCCGGACTCCTATCGGAAGCGCCGGGTGCAGGTGTCGCAACTGGCTGCCCTGCCGGAGCATACGCCGGCGGACCCGCGTAATTCACGGGAAGGGGTCCCGGAGCGGCGCCGTAGAAAGGTGGGGGCGGGACAGACATGCTGTGTCCTACAGCTGTCATCTGAGGCGGCGGAGCTGGCCCAAGAGTAGGAGGCGCCGTGGGTCGAGCATAATAACCGTGCGGTGGTCGGTATGAACGGTAACCTTGCGGGGCAGTCGATTCAGGAACGCCTCGACCCGGGGGTGGCACGCTATGATCATCCTGGATGGGGACGGTTATGAGATTGGTTCTGCTGGCTGGGACGAGCTGACTTCTAGCAAGGGTCGGAGGACCCAAACCGTGGGATGCAACATTCTGCGCAGCGTGGGCACGGGGATCGGCGACATTCGGCATCTGAAATAATGAATATTCATGCTAAATTTAATGATCCTATTTTGTCTACAGTATTATATTATGGACCTCATACTACTGACTAGGGCTTGGTTTACGCAGTTTTATTTCAATTGAAACAAATATGTATGACTGAAAGTTTAGTGTCCACTATGTCGGGTCTCAACAGTCTACCTCCACCTTTCATTACTGCTGTACATAAATACATTATGTGTAAATAAATTTAAGATGCGCAATCAATATTACCTTTTCTATGCTCACGATATTACTATGGCAGTATTTGACAGGCCGCAGATTTTTAATGACATGTTGAATGTAGAGCGAAGTTCTTACTACAATCGGTATAATACCAATAATTTGTGGCAGGTATTTCATAATTAATCAAACAGACGTCACTATGTGTTTAATTTTTTAGATTATGCAAATCAATCGACAGTGACTAGTAATTTGAGTTTAAAGTCGGATGAGATAACTCGTGAAATTTGTATGTGTGGCCTGTCAATCACGGCCTCAAA
Organism: Rhyacophila brunnea; assembly: GCF_057557595.1. Lineage (NCBI taxonomy): Eukaryota > Metazoa > Arthropoda > Insecta > Trichoptera > Rhyacophilidae > Rhyacophila > Rhyacophila brunnea. Next base: position 3,198,599 of record NW_028232965.1, read on the forward strand.
GAGCGAGAAAACTCGCTGAAGGCATAGAATAATTTATAGAATCTATAAGCACACTACCCTTATTGCCAGTAACAACATCCCTTGGGGATTTGTATAAATAAATAGCAGATACTAAATAAATAAATTAAATTGAATAACTCAACCAGTTTGTTCGATCCTCCATTTAACTTTGACAAAAGAACATAGATTTCACAGCGCTTGTGATTTCTTGACTTCCTTCGATTTTCGAATTCAAGAATATTTTTTTTATCGAGAATCCTCAAGAAATATCTGTATTTTTTACCGTATTCGAGACTTCCTCGAAGTGTAAAAATCTTTACAAAGTGAAGAAATTCCTTTCAAAGACAAGGGCTTCTTTAAACTTTTTTTGTGCCAAATTTTTTTGACTGGCGATTTTTTTTTAAATCCGATTCCCATCGGCAACATTCTATTTCAGTTAAGTTTTTTATGTTTACGTAATTTAACTATGTAGAAACAATTTCTCGAATTCTCAAGATTCTCATTGCTAATTTTCTCGAGAAATGAAAATTGTCAATATTTTGAAAATTTTTCTTGAGGTTCAAGATTCATTTTTTTCTGATTATTTCTTGAACACAAATTCTAATGTCAGAACAACTTGGATACTGCCTTCGGAGTCAAACTAAGTTTTGTTCTATATGACGTGTAAAGAGATTTTTATACTTTTGTGTTGTATTTTTTTGAGCATTCATTACCAACAAAATTTTCATGTTTTTTTTTTTTTTTAATTTACAATTTTACAATGTTCCCTGACATCTTCATAAGCTCCAAGAGAATGAATGCCTTTTATCTGAATTAGAAGCATTTAGTATGAAAACAACGATACACCCGATCCTCTTTTTGCCAGGGAGATACGTACCAACAACTACACCATGCAAAACAAAACCGTGTAAAAAAAGATAAGGTGCCCATACAAAAATGGTAGATAGGTTCCATTGGTACTTAGTCAACTCAAAATACGAAATTCTTTAACTCGAAAATAAATCGAATTTATTTATTATTTATACATAAAAATATTTATACTTACACAAAAAAACATAGTTTTCGATTAATTAAATTTAGGAAAGAGAAATATATTCATTCAGTGTCGCTACTTGATAAAAGTGCCCGTTTACTGCTGTTTTTCCCTCGTGAAAAATCAGTCTCATCACTGGAAATATTTAATGACGCTGACGCCGAAGCACGCGACGCGTCTCTCGTATCGAACCTAAAGTGACTGACTAGTGGCGCCATGTATGTACGTATGTATGACCAGTGGCGTGCGGTCCATCGTAATGCAACTTTATGATAAATATGTACATACATACGTATTTTTAGTCTTTTTAACCCGTGTTAAAGCAAAAAAATCGGTGAAAATAAAAAATAATTGGTACTTTTTTCAACTGTGTTATTTTGAAACCGTGCAAAAAAAAAGCTGTGCAAAAAGAGGATCGGGTGTATTTGTTGTTTTTCATTTAACTTCTTCTTATTATTACAGAGCATCTGGCAGTTTAATTTTCATTTGATTGAAAAATCGCAATTCACTTTAGACGTGATCGAAATTCTGCACACAGATCTCATAAGAGAATGGCTTACAACCACAGAACAGATAATAAATAGAATACCGATTGGCTACATTGAATACGCCGCACGTTGAAGCAGGGTTTTTGAATGTGTGAGTGTCCTACGAAAATGAAGCACGCATTATACACGTGCAATAGTGTGTGTAAACATTAAATTAAAACTTAAAACACCAACATTAAATGAGCGTAAATGCATAAACCGAGAGCAGTTTTCAGTATTAGATGTACAACGTATTCTTGACACGTGTGTAAGTTTAACCCGGATTCTTCCTTACTCGAGACGGTTACCCGCTATCGCCTTACCCGTTGGGTATTTCAGTTCCCATTATTTCTGAGTTCCCTGCTTACAACGTTAATTAGTAAGAGATCTTACACTCATTGGTTTGAGAAGAGCAGCAGGTGGAGTCTGAGCAGGGACCGGCTGCGGCTGGAGGGGCTTAGGGGGGCCCTCCGCCAAGTTAATACGGTGAGAGGGCTCAGGAGAAGGGGGAACAGGCGTCAGCTTGCCGACAAAGTCTTGGTGCGTGGGAGTCGGTCGAGTGGGATTTGGTGGGACCGAGCCACCTGTCGGTAGATGTCTGTGATTTATGTGAGCTTGCAGATCTCTCTGAAAGGAAAATAAAGCAATTATAATAGATTACAATCTTTATCTCCATGATATAGATGTAATCAATGTTGCAAGATCGAAATTGCATACCATCAAAAGAATACTTTATACTAATAACAGATAGGCGCAATGCAATGAAATACCTATTCTCAATCCTTTTTTCTGTCTGTGTCGTCTAATTGGGATTTCCATGTGTTCGAGGCATGGTTGATTCGTGTTTGTAACCATTTATTTTAGTGGCAATGGTTGATTAGCCCTCTGTCCAATCCCAACATGGAGTGCCAGACCTGTTGATTCATGGGAGAAGTTTTATTTCTCCTACCCTTTACTATCTGAAGAGTGTTCTCTTATTTGCCACTTGAGGACGTGCTCTCTAGGGATTTCAATCTTAATAAAAATACCATTATAAACTATTTACCAGGTGCACAACCTATTTATTTGAAAGAAGAGCCAATTTATCGATTTTCTAATTTTTCACAGGCCACAATTGGTAAAAGTGTTTTACATAATGATAAATTATGTACTCCACTCTACATTACGTACAGGGACGGCTCTAGTAAAGGAGCAAAGTGTGCACTGCACCCCCATCATCGATTAAATAAAAATATATAATATACAACCCCCATGTATTCCGAAAAATGCGATATCGGAAACTTATACGAAATCAATCATTTTGAATTCCGCGCGTATTCGAACATGTGATTTCGACGCGCCAACGCCACCGTCTACCAATACACACGTAACTACACCAATGAGACGCGACCAATACACACATGCCTCCATCGGTGAGACATGCCAAGGAGCAAAATTCAAAGTGTACCTTGAATTTACACTATTTTTCACGCATACATTTAAAAATTTAGATCAACAAATGAGGCTAGTAGAATCAAAACCAACAAAGTTCTATAAGACTACATGAATCTTCGTTGGAAATGATGTTTTCCATGTTAATTCTTCAGGAGGTTGCCTGTACCTAATGCCATAGCACACAAAGCTTAACTCGGCGTTCGGACAATAAAATCATACACTGGCCGATATAAATATTCCAACACAAGCGCTTAGGCCACGCGTCGAGATATAGTTGGAAGCCTAATTATTGATGACTAATGTCATGTCGATGCATGCAGTGCAAAAATAGAAACATACCTATTCCCGACTTATTTATCAAACGGTTAGTTTAGTAAGTTTAGTTCAACGTAAGCCGCTCCCGGTTTCACCGATTTCGCCGATATTATTATGCTAACGTTGGTGGATTAATTTTTTTATTTTCATTTTGAGATTACCCTATTACTATTAGTGTTTCAATAGGTAGGTATCTTAAATTTGATGTACACACAGTTCAGTTCAGCTTGTTAATTTGGTACTTAGGTGCATTATGATTTTAATCAGGTGGGTATTCCACAGAAAGGCTGTTATTGAGAATAAATAGGTACTTAGGTGTAGAATTGTAGACGTAGGTGGGTGGGTAGCTTTTAACAATTAATTAGCCTAGTGTTTGCCGCATTGAAGTAGGTACCTAGTTACATAGGACTTATAATATCTATTATTACGTTTATTTTGTACAGATAGGTAGGTAGGTCTCTATTCAATAAGAATGAACATGGAGCATAGGTACTGTCGTTGAATGAGAATTTTACAAGTGAAATTATTATTGTTCATCGTTATTTTAATTAGCGATTCACATCGAGACGGATGACAGTTTACATTGGCCGACATTATTAGCTCAGCCAAGTATTCATTCATTGAACGGTACCTACCTACCTATTTATAATTTTTCTTATTTGAAACGATAATGGGGCCCTATTTCGTGGTCGATTTGAGATTAGGTGGTACCTATTTTGATAAGTAAGTACGATAAAAAGGCCCCATTTCTTTTGTGGTCATTTTGAGATTAGGTAGGTATCATTAACCTTATCATTAGGTAGGTAATTGTGTAGGTAGTATGTCGATAACTACCCACTGTCCTATAGTTTAATGGGAATTAATTTTCCGAGTCGAATTCATGAAGCAATTATTATTCACATCGGCGCATCATCTATTCTATAGGTGGGTAAGTATAAAGACTGCTTTTGGATCACAATAAGTGCTAATACTTCGATACAACCCTACCTTGGATAGCTGCCGTAGCGGCAGAATGTCATCAATGGGAATTTAGAGCATAAATCGACGATTCAATTCAATAACGTCATCGTAGGTATCGTGAAAATGCATTCATTAAACGAAGTTGCGATTTTATATGACAGATCACAGCACTGTCGTGTCGCGGGAACGTTCTGCGATTTGAATCTGACATGGGCTGATTTTAAAGAAAATACCGAAGATATTAATTTTTTCCACTCAATATCGACGTTTCGGCTTAAATATGTTCAATAAGCATGTCACTCATGTTAAATGTGCCGAAATTCCTTCGTTGCAAAGTTTATATCATTTTTTGCAGTTCGACGTTTAACATAGGGCAGATTGGCAATGCGCGGAGGTGACATTTATTTTTTATAACTTTTATTATAACTATCTTATTACTCGATGGACAACGCTAAAACTTTGGAATATGTAAATATGCATCATCTGAAACATATCTACAATGCGGCCGCACGCAATGAATTTTTAAAAATCGGCGGTCACAGTTAGAGTTCCGTAAACAACGCGACCGAATTATGCCAAATTATCAGCTATGTTTCGCATTAATCATTTCAAAATCATACGTATATTTAAAATGTGTACTGAAGAGAGCTAGCCGCCTACCTAGCCGGCTGGCTTTATATTTTAGTAAATGAATTTTTTTAAATCGGGTAATTTAATATTTAATTATAAATAATGAATAATTATTATTAACGTGACAAATTTAAACTTAAAAATGAACTAATAGTCTTATACAGTAGAGAAGATTTCTACGTTACTGTTGGAGCATTATTGATACTTCAACTTTTCACTAATAATAATTTACTGGAAGTATTTGGCAAAAGTGTTACCCTATTAAAAATAATTTGTACAATCCCGATGATTTCAGTGGGAAGTGAGCGTTGTTTCTCAACTTTAGAAAAGGTTAAGTCATTTTTGAGAAATACAATGACTCAAGACAGGCTAAATGCTCTTGCGATGTTAAGTATAGATGTTCGTCTTATCGACGTGTTTTCAAAATCGATGGAAGATGGACTTCTTGTATAAATAGGTGAGTTTTTTTTGCACTCCCTCATATTCTTGTCACCGGCCGCCACTGATTACGTACATAATGTATTTGCGCGATAAAACTTAGTATGAGTATAGGAAATTAGAATTTTGTCGTATTCAATGAAAAATTAGGTGATAAAGTACTTATTATTTTGGACCACAACGAATGACATTTTGGGCCACAGTTTGTGCATCACTGATTTAGCTGGACGAGAGAGAAGTATTTAATTACAGAAACTTTTTCAGTTATACCTGTGAGAGATAAGTCCTTCTACATCCTGCATTACCATATCTGGTCCCTGCATGTGTGCACATAAATACTGTGCCAAGACCAGTTTGCTCCACTCTTGATACCTGAAGATAAAATTAACAATTACCTATTAACTTTTCAGATTACATACTTATTTTAAATGACGAAACTCCATAAAAATCATGTTGGTCAAAATAGAGATGTTATGGAATTAAAGTAGATAGTATAAAAGCCTGGACATCTATTTATATAATTCTGAAGCCTTATTTTTTCTTTGTATTAATATTATTAATATTTGATGACTGCATAAAGTGTTTTTATTACATATAGAATTCTTTTAAACATCTCGATCTAATGATTTAGAATATATACATAGTCATATTTCAGTACATCCATATGCTATGGTTTTTTCACTTTTTTAAATTATTCAATGCATTCATAAAACCATTAGTAAAATTCTTGTTAACATTATATTATAGTAAAATATTTACGGTAGAAAATTAGGTACTGTTATCAGGAATACAGCGGAAAACACATTTTGAAAATACCCGATAAACTGGATTATTTGTTAGGTTAACCTAACCTAACCTAACCCAACCTAAACTAACCCAAACTAACAAATAATCCAGTATATCGGATATTTTCAAAATGTGTTTTCCGCTGTATTCCTGATAACCGAACAGTACCGAAAATTATAATTATAATCTCTGAACCCAAATCTGACACAGATCTGACAAGAATTAGGCATTTTGTTATTCAGAAAATGGACACGATAACACGTTTTAAGATAATTCTATAGATACTGATAATAAGCTATGTCCTTTACTCATGGCCCTCACATCTTGAAGCGGGCCCCCAGGTCAGGATCTTTGGCGGGCCCCCCTACCCATCGCTAGGGTTAAAGGTAGTGGGACTTTTTACAGAATCATTTTCTAAATGTTACTGGTAAAATTACAGATATTCAGTGTATTTTTAGCGATTTTTTTGTATTGTTGAATAAATCCATTTGAATTATGGAGTTGTCAAATATCGACACACAGTAATCAAATATGGCATCACACAACCAGACATACTCTACAAATGAAATAGCGACTTTTTCCCCATTAGGGAAAATTTGTGATGTGTGTTTATCTCACTTATCAGGTCGACCCGCCACGCCGGGCCCCCCAAGAGCCCGGGCCCCTAGGCTTCAGCCCTGTCAGCCCACACCTTGTGGGGGCCATGCCTTTACCATTCAAATATGATAAAATATCCAACAATTTATGATTGCTTTGTAATAATAATCAACCTTAGAATGGGTAGTATTTTTTTAAAATACGCCATATCCTTTCATTGTCATACCCAGCGCTCAAAACGCTCCAGATGTAATGTAACATGATACAAAATCGAACATTACAGCTATTGCTGTATTCATTTCAGAGTTTAATAGCACCTGTACACGTACATGGATTTACTGGCAGCAATAGTACATATTATTTTAAACTATCGTGACAATAACTGTTTACACGTAAAAGTGCCGACTGCCTCTCCAATCTCATTCTTCGAGAGTAAGTGAGACGCGATGTTGTTATTTTATGGTACTATTTGACAGGTAGTGAAAATCAGTTAACTTACGGTTAACGGTTAATTATTTCGCAATATTGTTGTGGTTTGTCCTCAAGTGTCGATAAGAACTCTTACTTGACAACCCTCTCCGACCCCCGTACCGAGCTAGCCTAAAGCAGGGGTTCTCAACCTGGTCTAAGGGCAGGGCCGATTGAGAATATAACGCCCTTGTGATTTTACCAGGACCGGGGTTACATCAGTAGGTTAGTTATTTTTAAAATAAATATAATAAATTTGAGACTTAGCGTTATATACCTTGTCACTGCAGCGTGGACAATGCGTGTGATCAGATCGAGCGCACTGCAAACAGAAAACATGCTTGCAGGGAATCTGAAAAGTAAAATTGACAAACCTATTAATTTGTGAAAACGGTAGCTTTTATTATTGTAGCTGTATTAATATTGATTGATTTAATGTATTCGTAGCAATTTCAATTAAAGGTTCAATTTATAACCATCTCTATTATTTAGTACTAGCAATGGCCCAAAACTTTGTCATTTGTAGAAAGAATAGTCAGGCACATGACCCCCACATCCGGAAGTGGGCCCCCAAGCTAGGATCTTTGGCGGGCCCCCCTACCTGCCGGTAGAGTAAAGGCAAGGTGACGCGGTAAAATTAATGTGTATTTTTTAGCATTTTTTTATATTTTTAATGCATCCATATGTATCGACATACAATTGAAAATTGTATTGCACAATCACATAATTTAAAATATTAACATTATTGTGGTAACATAGCACGGCAGGCGACTTTTTTACTATTAAAGCAAATTTGTGATGTGTATTTATCTCACTTATCTAGTCGACTCGCCACGTCGGGCCTCTCCTGAGCCCGGGCCCCCAGGCTAGAGCCCTGTCAGCCCCCCTTGTGGGGGCCATGGTCAGGCATACACAATGGTGAAATAAACTCATTCGTATTAATAATCTTGTTCAGTCTTGACTCTGCTTCACCTTATATTGTTATTATATATATATTATATTGTTAAAACTTTTAAAAATGTCTCATTATTGGACCAGTATTCTTCCGAATTTTTAATTATTCAAAACAAACGCCTGAGACTAACATTCTGTCTTCAAAGACAGGTGAATAAGTTCGCGTTTTTGTATGGCCGGCGCTGTACGCCTGGCCATATCCGCGAACATGTTCGCTTTGGCACAGAACCGGTATCTCTAATTATTAAAGATACCATTCACTAGAAAGATACGATATTATTGTTCGTCCTTCTTCTTCCCTACGCATTAGAAAAATCCAATATCCGGTCTGATATCTCTATGTCAATTTAGATATTAATTAAAGCTTTTTTACTCTAACCAATGTTCGCTGTCAAATACTCGTAACACTTCTCAACATAGAAAATTTGTTTGAGCAGCGTTCGCATTATATTATCTCTTTGAGAATGAAATACCCATATAAAATTATTTTTTAATCAAATCATTGGATTCAACCTACAACCAATGCTTTGAGCGAATTGCTTGTAACCAATTATTGCAACAAGGTTTGTTTAGATATCTCTACAATGGGGAAGTCCATATTATGTGTCTTTGCTCAATTTTAAAATACTGTCATATACCTAGGTACTTTAATAAAATACGTTTAAAATACAACCAACCATTCGACCATAGATGAGAATGGGTTTAAGACAGGTGTCGCAGCAGTATATCATGGGGTTGAGTACTTTCTCCCCAATCAAAGTGGCTCTGTGGTTCCAATTTAATCTGAGCATGGGTTCCGGAGGCCCTCTATGAATCGTAGTGAAAACTGGGGCTTCCAACTGAGATATGTCTGCTGGAACTTCCACTAAAACAAATAAATTTTATCTTTTGACCACACTTAATATTCCAATAAGTATATAATTGGGAAACAAGAAGGGAAGATTTAATAATATAAAATTCTTTGTGTTTTATAAAAAGCAATCAAACATTATGCCTCAGGAAAATTATGAAAAACGCTAGATGTCTGCTGGGCTAGTACGGACAATATTTACTTACCCGCTTTTAAAATAATGCCACTCCATCGAACAAACAGCGGCACAAGTGTAAAACAACTAGCGTATTTAGAAAATGGTTAAGGGGGACTCATTCAGTTTGAAAATATAATTCACAAAAATTATAAAAGAGATAAAGCTACTTAAATAAATTATAAAAAACTATTTTAGATTATTCATCACAATATAGACGAGTGATATTTCTCGGTAAGAGCTATTTTGATTATCCAAAACCTGGTAGGGCGGCCGGCATTCATTACAAACTCCAAAAAATATGATATCAAAAATATGAAATAATTGTATAAGTATTTATTTACTATGTGATTAGGGAATCCAATACAGGGCCAAAATTTTGATCCCGGGATTGACATTTTTTTCAATAGTTAGTATTATTTTTTTTTTATTTATGCAAATTGCATTGATAAAATCGGTCAAAATGTCTAGTATATTTATATCTACTATTTAAGACATTTAATGTTAATATTATGTACGTTTAATCTTGGAAATACATGGATTTAATGAAGTAAATGTGAAAGTAAAACAGGTTTTTTTTATTTATTTAAGAAAAGATAACATTCATAAAATTCAGCGTACAAACAAGTGCCTGCCTGCACGTCCGTGGCACTGGCGGTTAGACGCCGTATGTGTGCTAGAATGTCAGTGGCGTTTAGCGTCCGGCGATTCCTCCTGTGACACGTGCAGGTACATACATTTCACTAACATAATTTTGTACACATACCTACTAATTGATTGAGATTGATAAAAAAATCAATCCTGAAGGTTTCGGAATTATGTTCACTAATCCCGGGATTCTTAGGTATAGAAAATTGTCTGGGATCCCGGGATTGGATTCCCTATCTGTGATATATTAATCAAAACCGAACAAAATTGCACCATAGTCAGCGTATTTGGTGTACGCTGTAGAGAGATAAGTTTCTGATAAAATTGAGCGAAAATATGATTCTTTAAAATTGTGAATGTAAATAGGAACGTATGTATTAACATATTATATTTTTGTCAGATCGGGATTCGAACCCGTGACCTATAGCCTAAGAATGAGTAAATAGAAATAAAATTTGGTGAATTGAAACAGTAAAAAAAACACTTTTATGTTTACATTTCGGTGGTTCATTCTCTTCGTTTTCATCTTTAGCTTCCGGCCCACTCGTTTCGTCAGGTTCGGCGTTGGAGTTTTCTTCGACAGAGCACTCCTCTTCGTCGGAGGAAAGAACTTTGAGAGCTTTCTTGCCACGACCCCTGCCTCGACCCCTCCCTCTGCCGCGGCCACGGCCCCTTCCGCGGCCCCTGCCTCTTTTCTCGCCGTTCATTGTTTTGGCCACAAATTAACGATACAGATTTGGGGTTTCTAAATACTTCTTTTGGCAGTTACGAATCATTTACATATCAATAGTCAGCATATTATTATACATCACAAACATTATTTATGAATTATACTAAGCATGCCAGTGCGTATGTATTTCGTCCCATCTTCGCTATAGGATATGATTAATACTATGGAAGCAGATTCAATGTAATATAAATACTTTGTAAGTATTATAATTAATTAAATTAGTTATGTATGTAATATATTTTTATCAAATAATATCAAATTCACAAATGACAGCCGAAAGGCATAGACCAGTAGACCAGGGTAGATCATAGACAATAATGTTGCCATAGATAATTATTATATTATAAAATACATTGTCAATGCTGCCAACACAGTAATAATAGCATAGAGAATAATAATATTATGGAGGTGCGGGACAGTATTAATTTTTGTATTGTGTAGAAAACGAAAGTACCTAATACCTACCGATACATATAAGTAATTTAGTGTTCAATGCTTTTTATGATAATTTAAACTTTGATGAAATTTGGGATGTGTTTTACTCATCTTTCATTGATAATTGTATAAATATGGCACTGATTGTTATTTTTTTACAATAAAAATAGGTCCAGCAAATTATTATTAGGTACCTATATGTTAGTTTGATAGAACACTCAGAACATTGGGGTACGTGCTATTTGTGGTTGGCAAAATATCTCATCTCCCTTGCGATATCGTTGGTTTTTTATGTATGTATCATTTTTATTTATGTATCAGCTCATGTTTTTTTTACTAAACTTATGACAACGATAATAACTGAACATTAGATTACCTACCTATTATTATTCAGTGACAATCACACTATATCATAGAACACATATTATAACATACCTACATAATATAATAAAGATGATAATCTTGATTTTAATCAATTTGATTCCTCTTTCATTAAAATATTGTAGTGGTCACCCTACGCCAAACTGAGATAAAGCTACGAAACCAAAGAGGTTTTAGCATTTGATTTTTTCATTTCATTCATTCATTTTTGATTATTTTACCCAAGTTATTTTTATGTAGGTAAGTACCCACGCAAATAATGCTCAACATTCAACCATTATTCCGGTGGATATTATGTATAATTTTAAAATCAGATTTTATAATAATATTTTCGATATCATTTTACTAAAGTTTAGTTAATAGCACTGAATACCACATGGTTCAAATGCCACAATAAAAAAATGTCACTGTGTGCGACTAGTATGCCGGTATGCGGCAACAAACTGCGTAGTTCTTGTGTTTACGCTCCGACTCAGTGAATAAAGCACTAATAAAATTCTCTCCAACCCGTTGTTCCGACTTCCGAATGTCCCAAGGCCGCCGAGTTTACTTTACAGTTTGCACTTTACGCTGTTTAGAGTTTAGGTTTAGATAATATAATAATATTATTAAATTGTCATTTTATTGCTTTGTTACGCATATTTTTTACAAGGTATTTTCTCTTTTAAAAGAAAAAAAATATTATACATGTAGCATTCATATTATGTTCATGTATATTGTTGATGAAAATGTATAGGTACCTATTTGAATACTTAACAAATTAATATTACTTAAGTTGTTTTATTCTATAATTCTATACTAAAGCTCTCGACAAATAAACTGCGCAGGTCTTCCATATTATTTCGATCATATTAATACCTACTTTGAATAAAATGCCAATGCAGATAATATCACAAACCAATTAGGTATGCCATAAAGCTGCGTACGTACAGGACTCTAAAGCAGTGTCTGCCAAACTGTGTTGCTCGGATTAGTAGTAATACGCCGAATGAAATTGTACAAATCTACAGGTAGATGGGGAATAATATTTTCGAAAAATTATCGATCGCTCTAATTCATAAAAAAAACCATTTTAAGCACCGTTTCACTAATAAAATAACATCTATGTTAGTTAACTAGGTGCCTATGTATATACTATATATGAGTTGCCTAGAGTCATAACTCATATTATATTCCTGAAATAGTTTTGAGATAAACGCAAAAAACCATCAGAGCACTGTTTTTTGTAAGTAATTAGAAGAAAAGTATTGAACTCCTTGGATATTAATGAGTGAGTGAGTCGATTTACATTTTTTTTAAATATTACATATAATACTCCTAAGGTTGCAGACACACAGCACACTATGAGAGATAGAGCTCCCTGATTGGTTAGAAAGGCCTTGATGACAGAATTCACATTGTTCATTGAAAAATGTGAGTTATGACACTAACAGTAAACTTTTGTCAACAATTTTCACGTGGTTTAAAGTGACTTTTGGTAGGTAACTATTTTTGATTATATATATTAATGACTTTAGAATCACTTGGTATATTTAACTAAAAAATTGTCAAAATTGCAAAATATGAATTATGACTCCAGGCGACTCATATATATGAAATTTTAATATCATAATTTATTGAGATTAAACAGACATTGACACAAAACATCCATTTTTCTATCGCGAACGAGCGATCTACGCCCACAGTTCCATAAACGATCGCTCTACCAACTTTAACCTTAGTATTTCAGCTGGATCTATTGTGTCGACACTTCAGCAGACCTGGGCAAACTGCGGCCCGCATAGTATTTCTTTGGGACCCGCAAGCTTTAATCACATTTAGGTTTTTTTAGGATTATTAATAACCATGCCCTTGCTTTTTCGTACAAGGTGGTTGTTAGTAATTTTGAACAATCACAAACACCCAGGCTTTGAGAAAAACACATAAATATTGTGTCCTCACGGAGATCGAACCTAGAAGTCTCGGGTGGAAAGCCAGCACGTTTCGCACTGCACCACGACAGCCGCCATCGTATTTATGTTACTTTTTTCTGCATTCTAACGACTTAAAAAAATGAATATACACTAATTCCACTGTCGAGAAGAAATCTGCAAATTTTACAACATTATCAATTCGGAAAAATTCTGCTCGGAAAATGTTGGTTATTTTTCGATCAACCTACATATTATGTGAACAAACATTTTCAATTATGAATATCAATAAAAACTCTTTACGATCGAGCATCACCGATGAACATTTACAAGCAGTTTTATGAATCTCAACTACAAAATTAACACCTGGAATTTTAAAAAATACTGAAAAATGTAATACAGTTTCATTCTTCCCATTAAATTGTTGGTTATTAGAGAATCATTTATTCTGTTATGTTGAAATTCGTTGTTCATGATAAATCTAAAAATAGTATTTTATTTGCGTCCCGCCGTTCATTTGATATTCCTAATGTGGCCCTGCATCCAGCGCTCGAAATGGAAAAGTTTACGAACCGGAGCGCTCTAAAATTTTCTGAGGATATTAACAAGGTTATCAAATTTGATGTGTATATTATAAACATAAGTGTGCTAGATTTTTTGTTATGTCTATGAAATATCTAGTTCAGACGGTCAAATTATTTTGTCCGTGAGACGGAGCGATAACTTTAAATATTTCACGAAACGGAACAGCGCTCCGGTGTGTTCCGATCCATTTCGAGCCCTGCCTGCATCCAAAAAGTTTGCTCAGACCTGCTCTATAGTAATAATTTGTTAGAGATAACTTACTAACCCATCCACGTTAAAATCAAAGCGACAAATATCTGACCTTTTGATTATGTTTAAAACTGTTCAATTTTCGTGTCCCTATTAGGTAGGCAAAATAAAACATTGTGACCCCACATTGTGTGATGGATAAAATTTTACCTACCTATGTACCCTTTCCCCAGTGTTCCGTCGGGTAAAATGTTTGACAGACACTGCTCTAGAGCTATATATGGGACCGGAACCAAACCCCAGAATCTTCAGGACTTCTCTTATAATCAAAGTGCCATTAATTTCGAACTTTTACAATCCCGAACCGAAACCGGAACTGTTTAAAAATGGGGTTCCATTGATTCTTAATTTAAATTTTCTTGGGTCATCGTTCACTTATTCCGGTGACAGTTATTCCAAAAAAAATGTTAACTGATATGATAATATTTTATAACATATTCTGATGCAATGTTTTGCATTTCTTGCTTACTAATATGATTAAATACATAATTACATAATTGTCGTGTCTATACGCTCCATCTGTATACCTATATATCCTAAAAAATAGAATACACATTTAAGCATTTCAATTAAAATAAAATACATACCTATTCATAACAGCAGTGTTTTTTTAAACTGCAGATAATGCAATAGATTCCTCAGGATAATTATTAAAGTGGTGTTTCAAACAGCTCCGATGCATGCTCACATTAGTCACATTACATACCTACTCCTCCCCATCCGCAAACTGTTGTGAAGTTAGTACCTAGGCCAAAATAGGAGTGAGCCAACCGGACTTAGGATTAGTTTCGTTGAATGCGCAAATCGTCAAACTCAAATATAAAATTTCAATTTCGATTAGGTGTACCATTAAAAATATGTGTGTTTATTGAAATCGATATCAAGATATTCACCCCCCCCCCTGTTATAAATCTTATCACGCACCAATTAATATCAATGCAGTATTCTCACATCTCGGGAAGGAAATGCACATCATCAAACAAACAAAACGACTGCTCACGCTGAAATAAAAAAAAAAATTATATAGTAGGTAACCTAGTATAATAACGTCTGATCGCGGTTCATTTCGTCACGTAATCCATTAATCTATTTTAAGGACAAAAACAAAATGCACAAATATGCACGTGTTTTGAAGATTTTATTGAAATTTTTAGCATATGCATTTTAGACCATCAGAAAAATTTCTGCGGACCACCGGTTGAGAAGCTCTGATTTAGACCACGGAACATATCGTGGTCATAAACAATTTTCATACATTGATGCCTTGCCGGTTCCAATGTGACATTTTATCTCGTTAGTTCTGTGATTTTGTTTTCTAATGTCTTTTTATTTTTAAACCAGGGCTCGAAATGGACCGGAGCTCCGTTCCTGTAGGTGAAATCGGTAAAATTATTGCTGCATCTCCGTCTTTGACCGTCTGAACAAGATATGCCATATAATAGAATATCTAACACACTTACTTTTATGAAATACACATACAATTTGATAACTAGGTAGGTATGTAAATATTTTTATAAAATTGTCGAGCGCTCCGGTTCGTAAACTTTTCCATCTCGAGCGCTGTTTTAAAGTTTTATTTTTGTACTATCGCCATTATTAATTATATAGGTACCTACATATTATATAATACCTAATAAATATTTTTGAGATTTCGGTTGTTGTTTATCGATAGTTTGGCACTTTTTGTCTAAAAATACAAATGACTCTCTATGTTTCTTTATATCCTGCCGCGGATGAAAAACATGTGCAAATGAACAGCTGACAAACAACATTCGAGTGTACATAATTACAGTGGCGTGCCTATCTCAACGCAATAGTAGGTAACCAACACATGGTGGGGGGGGGGGGTACAGCTGGAAAAGGGGCTCTAAATCTCAGTCCTATAGTTTTTATACCGTTCACAAAAATTTAGATTACAAATAAAGCAAAAGAAAATCTGACAAGCTAAAAAGAAAAGCTAAAACAAAAAGATCCCGACGTTTGACGGAATTTTCTTTAGAAACACTGCTTGGGGGGGGGGGGGGTTGCACGATATTTGCACATAGGCCCAATATTAATTTCTAGCCATGCCACTGGGCTGTCATCAGTATTCGGTTTCACATTGGAAGTAGGTAGCAATGCGTGGTCTCATGTAATAGGTATTGTTAAACCATACAAATTTTGTACAATTTGGTTGATCTGCCCAAACTACATTTAATATGATACCTATTAATATTTACAGGTCCATTACCTGTAAACATTACTTACATACATATGAATTCATTGTACCTAAAGTGGTAAAAGTTTACAAATCCAGTCACTGATTTGACGCCCCCAACAATAAAAAAATAATAATATAATTTTAATTTTCCAAACAAATACATTCGTTCGATTTGTCATTTTTATTTTCCATCTAATATCATGGGTAAATACCTATATATACAATTATTTTCTATACAATTACGGGACATTACGAAATTTAACGTTGTTGAACGTTAATCTTATAATCGACATTTCGTCAATCATCGACACCGAGTCACCGCGTAAAACAATCCGGATAATCGAGATTGTAGTGGAGTCATAGACCGATTTTTCAAAAATACAAACAAAATATTTAGGTAGGTAGGTACTCACCTACCAAACATTTAGAATTTCAGATAAATAAATTAGATAACAAGTATTATAATATGTACCGTTCTTTATTTTAATGACAGTATCATTTTTCGATGGAAATCAAGACGTTTTTGTAGGAAAACGAAGCACCTAGACTATATTTCCGTGGAAAAGAAAACGTAACGTTACTCGGAAACACGTGTTCATATTATTGGCGCAGACTCATTTCGAATAGGTATGTACCCACTTTCAAACGAAATTGTTTTATTTATGGAAAATGCTCCAGCCGCCGTCACAATACTCGCAATACGTGAAATGGTTCTCTGACGCATTTCCACCGCTTGAATATTCTGACAATTTATTTTTTTAGCATACGGAAGTAGAAATAATTAATTTTCAGCTTCGTAACACATTTCCGAGTATCTACATCTACTGGCCAACTTATGAAAGTGTAATTGACACGTCGCGTTGCTTTTCGACGTGAAAACCATGATAGACAATAATAACTTACTATTAATTGGAAACTAGTCTTCTTCAGTTGTTATTGAAAACTGGTTAAGCAAAACAATATACCTATTTTATTGACAATACGATGCATTATAAGAATAATGGATTATCAGAAATTCTATTCGGCAATCTTTTAAATTATTATGAATTCCGTATTAACACATCATACGACCAGTGACGTGCATAGATATAGTGCCTAGACTTAGAATGCTATCCCCTTTCACTGCTAGTTTCAAATAGTCTACACATTTTGACCTTGTATCGGTACCTACACATGGCCCACACAGCCCCCATGCCAGGATCTTTGACACCCCCCCCCCTACCTATCGCTAAGGTTCAAGGCAGTGTGACACTTCACAGTGGTCTTTTCCAAAAAATGGTGTTTGAGGTAAAATTATAGTGTATTTTTAGCGATTTTTTGTATCTTTGATTAGGTAGGTACATCTATTTGAATTATTGATTTGCCGACTATCGAAACAATACAATATAGAGACTATTGTACAAACATATATGTTTAATGTTGATACTCTTGAAGTATTTTTTTTTTACTATAAGACCAAATTTGTGATGTGTGTTTATCTCACGTATCTGATCGACCCGCCACGCCGGGCCCCCAGGCTAGAGCCCTGTCAGCCATCCCCCCCTGATGGGCCATGACCTACATATATATATTTTGTTATTTATTTTCGCCTGTCTTAAACAGACGACTAAACCAAAAATGTTTAAATTGACAAAAATACCATCTAATGAGAATTAGAACATTTCCACAAAACCTACTCTCAAACACTGATGGCTTTAGATACGTTGAGGTCTGTGGCGCTGACAGGTTTGATGACACCCTTGTAGAAAAAATTGAGCGATAAACCGCCATTATAATACAATACTTATGTTGTCAGGATTTTTGTGGTTAATGGAAAACCGCCACTGCCCTCACAAGTTGTAATATTTTGTATTCCTTCCTTCATTCCATCGTCCTTTATAATGTGCCGCCGCTATGCAACGCATGATATGCCTACCCGCGGGACGTCATTGAACGGAAATGGCCAAACTCCCCCCTGATTTTCGAATTATAGGTACACAACATTTTCATATTTTATCCGCAGATCAATGGATATATTTTTTAGGTGAGAATAATAATATAATCGTAGATATGTTTTTACCTCTTCACTATTCTATTCTCCTCAGAAATAAATTTAAATCAAAACATTTAACGCTATTGCGCGTAGGTATACAATAAAAATGAGACATGAATGTCAAGGTGTTTCTAATAAGTAAGATATTACAAAAATTAGTAAAAGTTATACTAATTTGCATATAATTTAGGTACCTACCTACTCAAACAATAATATTATTGGCAATGGTTATTTAGCTTACCTGCGTGGTAGACAACCGATGGTGTTGGAGCTGCACGCGGCCAGTGCCAATGGCGTAATGCCATACAAACAAATCTCCAATGTTAACTCTCCAAGTTATAGTTTTTAAATATTGCCTTATTAATGTACGAAGCATATAAAGAATACTAGAGCTGTTGTTAATGAACTGCCCAAATAGCTACATATATGTCTGCTCATACAAATTTCATTATTCAGTCAACAAATTATATGCCTAGTAGAAAACGGACCTTCATTCATTCATTTCATTCAATTTCCCCTAAGGCAATACCTCAGTTGAGACATGGTCTAAAAAGATCGTGGCTAGGCGATGCGCGGATTGCGGGACGCGGGTGCAAATGACGCATGCCGAACAAAATATAATTTTTCATATAAATCCAATATGCGTCCATTTAATGTTCTGTTTATGGCACCAAACTAGAAGACTCCAACCTTCGCACTGGATTAGCCAGTTCCTCACCGGCCATGACAACTTCGCCGCCAGACTCCACGAGTTTGGCTTGATAGTAGATGGGCCGGTTTGTACCTGCGGGCATGACCACCAAGATGTTGAACACATCCTCTGGGATTGCCCGCTTATGGAATTCGAACGAGCGGAGCTGTTTGCCAGGGTCCGTCCTCACACGGGCACAATTGGTCATGGAGATCTGGTAGCAACCGAGGCCAACTTTGCGGCATTTGAGAAATTTGCAGCGTCGTATGGGGAGCGGGATAGTCCCGACTCTTCTGTAGACTCATCCATTTCAATTCGTGACACTCAGTATGTGGGTACACAAAGCGCTTAACGTCAGCGGACAGCAGAGCCAGTCCAAAAACAAACATTTTCTTTCTTAACTTTCTTCTTTAAGCACTACGGTGCATGGTTGCAGCATTAGTCCCGTGCGGCTCCGTCTCGGGACGGAATGAGCACTTAAAATCACTTCTTTCAGACACGTTTAAAGCGTCATAGAAAGCGGCCGTGCATATCCACGGTTGTGCATATATGACGGGTGGTGGTGGGCACTTTAACGTATGTTCTATTAGTAACAATAATAATATATTCATTGACATGTTTTCTTTTTAAAGTAAATGGGCAACGTTTTTAGTCGTCTTTACACGATTTAAGAATTAATACCCTCGTCACCATCAAGAAACAAATTGACGTATTCACACCTCGACGTTCGCTCTCAGAGTGCCAGCGAGTCCAAAATTTCGTCGCGCCTATAGTTGAAAATTATTTGCCGTTTCATTGAAGTATCGCCTTAATCATATCGCACAATAATTATTATACAAACTCGTCTCGACTGTAAGGCCCGTTTCAGACGGGACACCGGTGTCGCGCTCGATATAAAATAGAAGGCCTTTGTATTCGAATAAACGGGCCTTTGTATTATGTTAATGAACGCCCACATGAACATAAAACATAAAACTGGCTGCGGTAATAAAAACAAGTATATCAGCAGCTTGAGAATGTAGCGGCCGACGAAAAAGAGTATCGGACACGCTTTGACTCATTAGCTCTGGGGCGTTCATAAACAGAATACAAAGGCCCATTTTTTCGAATACAAAGGCCTCCTTGGTTTCCCAAATAAAATAAAATAAATAAATATACGAGCGCGATACCGGTATCCCGTCTGAAACGGGCCTAACAAGTTGAAATTGTCTTTCCCAAACCACATGTAACTTAATGTACTGACGCACATAACATCGGTGCCACATTTTTGGTAGAAAAAAAAACATCTGATTGTCGCATATAACGCATTTCACTCGACATAGGCCGCAGGTGAATAGCACAATGTTGCATCGTCGCATTTTGCGGACGTCACTGTCCCGGCATAGTACCTCCAGTGTGCGTGGAAGAGAGTTGCAACATTGCTGACATATAAATTTATGACCATCTCGATTTTGTGTGTGCGACGGGGCTTACATATTATTATAATTCTGATAAACTCTCATTATGTTACATTTCTCTCCGTATGCGGTAAAAATGTGTTTAGTGGATTTATTTACATTATAAAATTTGTATTTGTGCGTACCTACATAATATGTTTTATTTTATTAAGCGGTGAAAACATAATAATATAATAGTCTATATTATCAGTAACGGAACTTCAAATTCTGTCTACACCCCCAACAATAAGGTACGTAATCTTTCGAATCGGTTATTTTCTTTATAAAAAAAAATTTGACCACCTAAAAGCTTAAAATAGAAAATGTGTATTTTTAAATGTACCTTTATACCTACTATGGAAAATTGCAACTTTTTTACTGTAATTTGTGACATTTTTATATTTTAGAAAATATACTGCTATGCCACTTTTATCAATACCACTCAGACTCTCGAATGCGCTTTCTTCGAAACGATAGTTTAATAATATGATTTGTTGCAAAATTTTTGTAAGAAACATCTGTTTTGCCTAAAAAGCAATAGAACGATTCATTCGACTTGCCATCAATGCATGTTTCGATAATCTGTAATATGATCATGTTTGTCAATGTGCTGCCCCTATGCAACGCATGACTTGCCTATCCACACGGAACGTCACTGCCGCTAGCGGCTCTCGTGGTGCAGTGGGTAAGGCACTCGCCTTCCACCCGAGAGTTCCTGGGTTCGATTCCCGTCATGATAAAAACATTTATGTGTTTTTCTCAAAGCCTGGGTGTTTATGATTGTTCAAAATTACTAACAACCACCTTGTACGAAAAAGCAAGGACATGGTTATTAATAATTCAAAAAAAAAAAAAAAAACGTCACTGCCGCCACTATATAGGTATTATGTACCCTTGGCGGCTTTAAAATATTGTAATTTAGTATTGCCATAATATTATCCATGACGAATGGTTTCAGACATCTGATCTACCTTTATTACGACAATAATATATTAAGCTGGCGCCAGAGGTGTAAAAAAGGTTTAGATCCACGAATATGGACCACGCTGTTTCAATCTCGTACATCATACTCATACAGCAAAGAATCAGACGGTTGTAATTTGAAACAAAAACCACGTGGAAAACTGACATAATTTTTGTGAAACTTCGAAATGTTCGATGGGCGTCCAGATTTAGCTTGTGACACTTTCGTGGCTTTAGTTACCTACTATTTTAAAGACTAACGTTATTTCTATGCTTTCAAAAGTTCATGCAATTGGGCAACGTAATGCGATGACGTAGCATTAGATTTTAACTAGGTCCAACAGGGCAGGGCTCGTGTGCAAACTGCAAACATTTAGGTAGGTACCCGGTGGCGGTTCTCTATGAAGCAAGTGGCTTTGTAAAAATGTATGAATATTTTAAAAAAATGCGCGTGTTTCCCAATCTGAGTGTAAAAAACCATTCAAAGTATAGAACCATTAATATGTAAACAGATCTTGGCAATAAGACTATTGCTGAAATGTTACACTCAATGGCGGTTTTTCGCAACATTACCTATATATTGTACAACATTTTCGTAAGAGGCCCTCCAAACCTATCAGTGTGTCGGACCTTCACGTAGGTACCTAAAACCACCACCGCATTATACCGGAAAACATTATTTTGACAGTTAGTAGGTACCTAGTGGATAACATAATTTTCTTCAGCAAAAATTCTGAATACATTCACAATTCATTTACAATAATTCTTATCTGAGAAATTCAAAATTTCTTAGTTTTTATTTTGCATTACATTTCATCATTTTTATTCTAGAAATTTTACTGATAAGTAATTTATTGTTTTTAATACATATGTACCTATAGCTTTTTGAAGATACGTCGGTATCGAGAGGCTACCAAAGGCTAACATACACTATTCTACCAGTAGATAGAATAGTTGAAATTAATTATCAGCAAGTTCCCCTTTGAGTCGCCGTAAACTCACAACTCTTTTACTTCATTATTGCATCTATAAAAATGATAAAAGGTATACATTATCATTATAATAGTATGAGTATATATATTATAGCATTGCATCATCGTACGTACGGTTGGTTTATTGAATTTAGTTCAGACGTAAAATCAAAATGATAATAGTGGTATACCCACACTCACACAGTAAAATGTTCACTTATCTTTATAAATTTTATAATGTAATGCGGCTCGCCATCCAGGCAAACATTGGGAATACAAAATTTGCGAATTACATTATTGCAAGAGTATGTAGGTAGGTATATTGTATGCGGAACTTAAGAAACGTGGTTGACCTTGGCTTATGTTTATTTCTTTCGTCTATATTATTATTGGAGCAGCCAGCTGAAACGTGCGTAAAACTACTGATATTAAAAATACAGTAATATATGAATAAAATTGACTTTGTCGTGCAAGGGTCGTCAACCCTAAGTATGCGTTCCTCCGTGGATCAAGGGGGTAAACGCTTAACACGCATAATATTTATAAGATGTACCTACCGAACCTAACATTATTTAAAATAAAAACATTATATTACATCTAGGTACTAGCGTTTGTAACCAGCTTCGCTAGAAGGGTTCCTTGGCGTTTATGTTATATTTTTAATTGTTCCATATTACGATACAGCATTGAAACGGCAAATAATTTTCAACTATAGGCGCGACGAAATTTTGGACTCGCTGGCATTCGGAGAAAGAACGTCGAGCTGGGAACACGTCAATTTGTTTCGTGATGGCGACGGGGGTAATAATTCTTAAATCGTGTAAAGATGACTAAAAACGTTGCCCATTTACTTGAAAAAGAAAACATGTCAATGAATATATTGTTATTGTTACTAATAGAACAATAAACAGAACAGTAAATGGACGCATGTTGGATTTATATGACAAATTATATTTCGTTTGGCATGCGTCATTTGCACCCGCGACCCGCAATCCGCGCATCGCCCATCTTTTTAGACCGTGCCTCAACTGAGGTATAGCCTTAATAACGAAAAACAAATTAATACATGTGAGTCATGTGACGTTAGTTATCTCGCCCATAGTGTCAAGACTTTCTTCTTCTTGGTCGTACACTCATGGCTGAGGATCGTGACCACTTTTTAATTTTGCCATCTTTTGAGCGACCAAGGCTTTCCATCCTTCTCGATCTTCCGCTTCTCTCAGGGCAGAATGAGTGGTGCTCCAGTTAGCTCTTTCACTTGGTCGCTCCAGCGCGCAGACGCTCTTCCTCTATTCACCTTCCCTGAAGGCCACCCAAAACCACCAGTCTCTCCAGGTTGTCCGGTCCGCGCCGGACAATATGTCCAAAAAACTGCATAATGCGTCTCAGACATATTGTCGAGAGCCGTTCCTTTATCTGCAGTCTCTGGATTATTGACTTGTTCGCTCTGTGTTCTGTCCAAGAAATGCAAAGCATTCAGCGCCAACGCCACATCTCAAAGGCATCAATTTCTTTCTGCTCCCTTGTCTTCAGGATCCATGACTCGACTCCGTATAAAAAATATAGAAAACATTAACAAGCATCATTTTTCTGGCAATCGAAATTCCCCGATCCTTCCATATAGTGGTAAGAGTTGTCATGGCATTTTTCGCAATCTGTGTGCACCTTCTTATTTCCGCTTCACACCCGCCTTTTCCACCAATGGTCGATCCCAGATGTACAAACTCGTCCACGGTTTTGGAGTGTACTTGCTGTTGGTAGAAGGTTAGGTTAAGACTTTATAGATGGCTACGTAGATACCTAGTTAAAATAGGCCCAAAAGTAATCTTCAGCTTTTGACATAGGTAGACATATTTTTTAAATTATCTTGATCAGCCAGAAAGCTTTTGGATTATCCGCTCGTGACATTACGCCATAAATTTAATGATGGAATAATTAGTATTTATTACGCAAATTATTTCTTCTTGTATTGAGCGATTGTCCGTTTTACTTGTGGCGATGTTAAGGCCCTTCGAGAAGTGGGACCGTTTAAACTATAGGCAAATCACTTGGAATCAATAGGAACAAACACATCTTGGATAAATAATACCACCAGGTAAGTTTCCGTTGATCAGCCTGCTCAAAATCCATGCTGTTCATTCGTAATATATGACTCAAGTTTTGGAGAAATCTGGCTATGCGAAGTCACGTCAAGAACTTTTGCGGATCGATGATGCCATTGGAAAATATAGATTTCCTTGTCACTGTCCATGCGCATATTATGGTCAGGAACTTTCCATAGCTGGCGAAATTAAATTCCATACAAATGTGATTTTTCCATGACATGACACAGCACAAAAATATTGTCAAATTAAATTGTAATCGAATAATGTTAAGTGTTACTTGTAAAATAGTTTTTTCAATATATTTAATGTACATGCCACCCTTTTTGACAGATATTTTAAAATGTGGCTTTCGGATTAAGTACTTAGGGTTGGTCAGAACTGCTTTAAAGTAAACACTCAGCACGCAATGAGTAAATAAGCAATCAAAAGTAATAAATTAATCAAACTTTATTGTAAACTTCGCGGTGGGATCTATTGACTTTAAAAAATAATTGGTATTTCATTTAAAATGTAAATTACTACTTAGATACTTACTTGCAGTTGAATAATATTTCTACAGCGAAGCATTGAAAATTCTCTGCGTATGCAGTATTTTAACGATTAATTATTATAAATTTATTTCTAAATAAAGACGATAACCCCTGAATGACATCTCTACACTTTGGCAATCCGGAAACGTATCGTCCCCATTAACGTCATGCCATTTTGTTAGTTTGTATGCACTTGAAATACAAAAATATAATTAATATTAAACTGTATAAGATTTAAATAATACTTTTTACGATTTAAATAATCGCAACTAGGATTCAGAATGAGTGCCGTGATCAGGGCTCGAAATGGATGGATACGCACCGGTTCCTGAAATCCCCGAGATTATCGCTCCGTCTAGTGAAAGAATTATAGACTGCATTCCAGTTTGTAATTTATTAAAAAATAATTAAATTTACTAAATATGTTAGGTAGGTAAGTATATATTTTTAATGTTTAATATACGAAACTTGTCCGACTCATGGTAATCATATAATATATTATTATCTATATTATTCTATATGACGTTTCGTAAACTCCGTTTTTCGCCTGCGGCGCTGACCACGTTTACGTTTTACAACTGTGAAGACTATTATTCCAATTGACCGTCTGAGCAAGGTAGGTAGCAAAAAATCTAACACATTTATGTTATAGAATATACATAAAATAATTAGATGATTATGTTAATATTTTCGGAAAATTATCGAGCGCTCCGGTTCGTAAAAAATCCAGTTCGTGCGCTGACCGTATTATTTTCTTCGATTGTCTCTGGATTCATTTATAATCGAAGATAAGGAGAAGTCGATCTTCAGCATGGTTGTTTAATTACCAACCTATTACAGTTTAGATATAAAATTGTTTTATAAACATTAAAATAAATGCATCTTAATGCATGTGCATCACTCCAACGTTCATTAATAATAATGTATGTTTCCTTACATACATACATGTCACATAAACAAACGAATGCATGTGATTCATTTCAAAATCAACTTTTGGCAAGGATGTTGAATCTTCTTCCAGAAGGCACCGTTTGGGCTCCACCTCTGTACATGAAGGTTTTCCTCAATATATTTGACTTTTTTAGTGATAAGTACGCCTTTTCTTTTCTCCTCGGTGTCAATATTGACACGAAAGATGTTGGTGCTGTGCTGTATGTATATATTTTATTTTTTAATTTGTGCATCTGTTACTACATACAACTTACTAAAGTAATTTTCAGAGTTTTTAGAAGGAACGGTTGTTAGCTATTTGATAGGTGTATTGAGTCTTTCTGGCCCTGGATCAAACACACTTTGAAAAACACAATACCTATATAATATACAATATACAATTTGACAACACCTTCAACAGCAAGTATGTATCAGAATGCATAATTCATTTTCTAATTTCTTGGTTTATTAGGGAAATACTGAAAGACCGTGTAGTGTCATGTGACTATTGTGCCATTATGTTTGACAATTAAAATAACATATGGAAGTAGAACCTTTTAGGTATATAGTAGAGGTAGCTTAGTAGGCGTGTACCTAACTATTTAATTCAACTACCTAACTTACATGTAAAAATTAATGTCGTTCGGTGTTATACAAATTGTTTGCAAAATGTTTGTTTACAATTTGCATGTTGTTTACATTCAATTTGCGAGTAAATACCTAACACAGCTATTTTAATGCAAGCCGTCACAACAGAATTATTATTACAGCGTTTCCCAGTTTATGATTCGCAGCGTCCTGTGCGGATTCTATTTGTTGTTACGATTGAATGAACATTGGTATTTTCTTGGTTATTGTTGTTATTAAAGCCGATATTCAGGGCCGATCCTAGAAGATCCGGGGCCCGATCGGAGCTACTCGGTGGCTCTTCTCATTTATTTAAAATTATTTATTTAATATTTTACCAATACATATTATAATAAAACCAATTCTTGTATTTTTTAGAACCTTTGTTTAATTTTGTACACACATTATCTCAATGTTTTGACCACTAGGTGCTATTCAAAAATAAAAATAATCTAGGAGATATTACATGTCATATAATATTTAATAGAATAAGATAAATCAAAAAAAGATTTTAAAAATCGACGATCGAGAAATATGCAAGTATAAGGTATTTACATACAACGATAAAAACTAAAGATTAAAAGAAATTTTTATTATATCAATATCGCAAAATAACAATCTGCTGGTTTTTGTAAAGATATAGTAGCAAACCGCCTATAAGATCTGGTCGAACAGGGGTTAATCGCGGGAGTGAAGACATGGAATGTGGTTGTGATGGAGGGAGGTTTTTGGTGTCAGAATGAAATTTGATATTTTAGAGAACTGTTTAATTACCTATGGTTATTGACACAGAATAGAGATTATTACATCCAACGTCACCAGCCAAACCAAAAAAAAGTGTTTTCGAAGTTTTAAGAACTCGTCTTTATCAACTTACACGTCGGCAGAAAATCAAATAAACTGACGTATAAGTAATTAATTCTTGAATAATTTTATTATTTAGGGTGAGATTTGTTTGTTTCATTCCGGCAGTAGACCGTGTCTAGTTAGTTGATAATATTATATTATGGCCAAATGCAAAAACTCTTTTGATTGATGCGGGGCGGTCATAAAAAGACATTGTTAGTAGGTAAGATATAAATAATAGGAAGTGAACTGCGAAACGAATTATTACGAATTATTAATATAATAACAAATTAATTTGTACTTGAATTTCAAATTAGACCCCGTGTATAAATGGATCCGAGTGGTAGCAAACTGCCAAGAAGAATAATTTATTCATGTATGAAATTGCCTTTTCAATGCCCAACCCGTACCATCCCCATGTCTATATAACCTGCGGAACGTATACCGTGGTGTATCGAAGAGAAATGTTCTTTACTATAGTACAATACTAACTAAAATTCCAGGATTATTAGTAGGAGTTATATTGTTATTTCGAGTGAACCAGAATACCAGAAGACTAGGTATAATTAATTATTTGTTTATGACAGTTTGAGAAACATTATTTTCCAATTGGAATGGCTTTTATTTCCATATTCGCCCGTCTCGCCGCGGATTAGCATACCTACCTCTTATTGACATCATCGATTGAATGGAATATTTTATTCGGTACATGGGTATAGGTAGATAAAATTTAAACGAATAGAAAAAACTTATTTCAATAAGTTGTAAACAAAAATACCTTTAAAGGAATTTTCTAAAAAAAATAAATAACAGCCACCAAGCTTTTTAATCATACGCATAATATAATATGACGATATTAAGAATGATATTATAATTATTGAGGTGCTGAGAATACAAGTGTAACGGTGACCAAATTGAGTAAATCCATCGATTTCATAGAATGTAGTCCTATAAATTCCTCAACATCCTGTAAATTAGGTCTTTCTTGCTCTCGAATAATCCATTATTAGATACAATTATAAGATAAAACATCGATTTTTTTATTAATATTTTTAGTCTTTGAAGGGGGGCAAGAAAAGCCAAAATATTTACGTTAATGTACATTGTACATCATGGCCCCTAAATCCTGAAGCGGGACCCCTACCTATCGCTAAGGTTAAAGGCAGTGTGATGCTTTACAGTGGCTTTTTTTTTTTAAAGAAATGGTGTTCAGTGCGAAATTATGGGTATTTAGTGTTATTTTCTCGCTATTAGCTCGTATTCTTATTTGTCCGGTGGTTGTTTATCCGGTACAAATCTTGCAACCGATTTTTAACTAACTTCCCGACTAGCTAGACATTTGAAACTTTTAAAATATATCAGAACACGATGCCAATGCATTCTTTTAATACCTTTAGCCATCTTTAAGTAGAATTGAATTCATTTTCAGTTAATTCTGTTCTAGTTTATGGGTGCCATGTTGTACATATAAAATCGCTATTGGTAAAATGCTCATTAAAATACAGTTACATGTTTGAATCCCAGTTCATGCATAAATATTTATCAAACATAATTTTGAAAACACTCATGAGAAAATAATATAGCCAATAGAAAAAATCTTTTTCAACAGAAGTAAGACACCCGGCAAGAATCGAACCTTCGTCTCTTGGGTGTCGCGACCTATGCATTACCACTATGCTACGACTGCCATGCTTACTTGCGACAGATTTTAATTATTTGCCTTTTTATTACCTGCTCATAAGCGCTCTCCAAATTGAGTTACGGTAGGCGATCGAGTTGTTTAGTTGTAAGCAAATTTTATCTCTTATATACGAACCTCTGGATAAGCTTTAATATTATCATAACAACAATATTATGATCCAAGACCAGTGGAAGATATTAATAAGAGATAATAGTAATATTAATATGAAGGAGTGTCATGAGGCAGAAGAGGGGGGGTAGTAATTAAATTTGATTATGTTATCTTTATCTGTAACAAAAATAAGATGACATACTTAATTAATCAAAAACTTTTTATCAATTTTCATTGTCAATCAGGTAGATTACTTTTTTATTCAACGAATAATATTCACAAGGTTTGAGAAGGTTTGAGAATGAACAACATTCTTTATTTAACATAAGTACATAATTTGAAAAACATCTCAGATATATACATAGGTACATAGGTTATTATGTACCTACTTAATGAGAACTTATTAATTTAATTTAATAAAACGCATCTTTTTATCGTATTTATTCCACTTTTATTAATTAATATTTGGACCGTTTCGTCCGCCTCAGAGGGATATTTTCAACTTTTGATTTGACATTTTCATTTGTTGAAAATGTCCCTCTGAGTCGGAGAAACCGGTCCAGATATTAATTAATAAAAGTGGAATAAGTACGATAAAAAAAGTTCCGTTATATTAAATTAAATTAATAATACAATGCATTTCCACCATGAATTTACAGTTAACACAATAAAAGAAATTAATGAGAACTTGTGTCACTCCAAACTATCGGATGGGAGTTAGGCCCTATTATATTGACTTTAAACGCCTTGCATACACTTGCAATGAGGTAGCTACGTTTCTGCACTGGCAACGTTTTCAACTTCAGGATCTGGGTCAAAATCTCCATTAGACGACTTCGGTGGGCAGGACACGCACGGCCTCGAAGGGCAAAGATGAATTGGACGTCCGAGTCTTCAAGTGTGTTTTATTTGTACGGATCATAGCCATTACAAAAGGGGTAAAAATCAGAGCTATGAATGAACCGAATCCGGAACCGCTGAATGCTTTATTTTTTATTTCTATGTGTAGGTGGCGTCGTTCTCAACTTGAGTGTAGGAGACAGTATGCATTGTGCAATGTGTATCATGATTTCTACATACAAGATTCGTTATAAAAAGTTGAAGCTACGAGGCTTATTATGGAA
Organism: Rhyacophila brunnea; assembly: GCF_057557595.1. Taxonomy (NCBI): domain Eukaryota; kingdom Metazoa; phylum Arthropoda; class Insecta; order Trichoptera; family Rhyacophilidae; genus Rhyacophila; species Rhyacophila brunnea. The sequence goes on from NW_028232965.1 coordinate 3,228,951, forward strand.
ACATGTGGTAAAATTAATAATCTTACTTACATAATATGAAAACACCTCAAATATATACCTACCCACTAGAAAAATCTTTTAAAAGTCAGAATATATAAAAGGGGCCTTGAAACGGTTGAAATTTTATTAAATTATACCGATATGTTAAAAAGAATAGGTATAATAGATTATGTTTTAGGTTTAGACAATAACTTGTTAACAGTTTGATTTAATACAGTGATTGAATGCAGTCGATGCGTCCTTCTTTGAGGTTGAATTAATACTGAATTGAAAACCTATTTTGATTCTATATAAAACAAACATTAATAAGTATTACATTTGGCATTTTCAGACGACAATATCCGTTAGAAAGAAGTTTGAAACAATGAGCGATAAAGATGAATTGCATTACCGCCAACGTTTATGAGATTGATAGGAACAGTGGTGCGATAAAGCAAATCTCTATCAAATACCTACCTTCCCAGCCATTCATTAAGCATGCTTATTAATAAGTAGGTAGGTACTTGATAAGAATACAAAGATAGGCTCAAAGTTGCGGGGCTATAACGCCATAAACAACAACTATAGAACCATTAATATTTTGTAGGTATTAGAAACTTAAAATTTCTTAAACCGTAAAAATTTTATACTATAAGAACCTATAACTACCTACTATTACGTCAACCGGTCGAAATTTTTAAATTATTTTTAAGTGTTTTTTCCCCAGGTTTTTTTTTTAAATCGATGCATACTGTGGCTCTCGGTTTCTCTCAAAAAACTTATGACAAGTCAATTAATAAAACATTTTTATAAGTCATGTTTAATTAATTAATTCTATAATATGTATAGATATGTGGGTATCTATATATAAAAAAACAACTTTTGGGATGAAATTATTATTATTATTCCATGTCCGATCCTAAGAGGATCATATGGGCCTCCACAGAGTGGAGGTTTGTATTAACAGATTTTATTTTTACGAGAAATGGATGTCAGCCACTTGCTCAACCTATTAGGTCCATACCCTAACCGGCCTAACTCATACACAAATTGAAAAACAATATGTGTACTTGCCAGACCCAGGATTCGAACCTGGGACCCTCGACACCAAATACCGGCGCTTAAGCCACACGGCCATCGTGGGTGTAAAGGGATGAAATTATAGCATCTCATAAACTATGCTTGTGTAATTTTTGTATAGGGGGTAAATTTTTCTAGCTACGCTACTGGCAGTGAATCCGATAGCAATTTATTATTCTACTGAGAGTTCTTCAACCCCTGCCTCCATCCGCCAGACCATCGAATACAATGTAAAATTACGAAATTCAATGTTAATTACTTTAATACTGGCTAATGTATTCTACTAATATATTATTATTTCGTGAATAATGCCTTCTATTATTATGTGGTGGTGTTTGGTTCTTTAGAATATACTTAGTGGATTCTTTTGCATCGTATGTCAATAATAAGACAATTATTGCCATAATGCAACAATTTAGCAATATCATGCGACTGATACGAATAAGTAATAAATAATTAATAATATAATTTTTGATTTGATAATGGATGTTATTGTGAATCACGAGTTGTATTTGATTAATACCTACATAGTATAACATATAGAGCCGTCATAAATAACTGCATGTGCTTACATACTTATATTAATAGCAATAAATCATATTATTATACGAAATGCAGTTTATTTACCGAATGACTACGGTTTTAGTCAATGACATATCTATAAATAATGTGTCATTTCGCTCAGGTGGTTCAATTGTAAAGAATATCACAAATTATTCACGATGCAATTTATACCTGGATACCCACTTGTTAATCAAAAGTCAATTAATTAATAATGCCATCTAGATAAAACCTAACCAATATTTTTTAGATTTTACTTTTTTTTAATTTTGATTTTTTGATAAGACCTATAGGTAGGTACCTAATTAATTACTTATTGAAATAATAATTAAAATAAAACCTTTTGCTCTCGAATATATACATATATTACTAAGTATTTTTTGAATATTTCTAAAACAATGGTAGGTAGGTACCTAATTATTTTACTTTTTTTATTTAGATACCGATAACTAAGGGTTGAAATGGATCGAATCGGACCGTAACGCGTCTCCGACTCTTGGAAAAATTAAAAGTCGCGTTCCGGTTCGTGGATTATGAAGGAAATATTTAAACCCATGTACCTATTGTACATATTTTCTTAAAATTTCATACTAAATTTACCGGATGCATGGTAAAAAAATATTTATTGATGTAGTAAACCCCATTTCTACAACATATTTTTAGGCGATTTCAATTTCTATTCAGTTTCAACCTTTAGTGCAGAGTGGGTATTTTATTATGATATTTTATGATTGATATAATAATATAGATGAGTCACCTAAAATTAATTGTTATACTCAATGATATAATTTCTAATTCAAGTTTCATACTGTTCCGACCGTACTATTATTTTTGTACCGAGTAACGCCTTTGACATCTTTGGCATCGTCTGTGCAGCGCTGGAATAGATAGAAAAGTTTATGAACCGGGGTGATCGATAATTTATTTTCCAAAAATATAAAAATGTGTAAGTTTTTTTATTATATACCCTATAGACCCACTGCCTACATACCTAAGGGCGCATGATTTGTCACGCCCGCGGGATGTCATTGCTTTGTAGTAGTGTATTATTGAAGATCGTTTAATTATTTAAATTTGTAATATTATGCAATATTTACAGACATTGAAGATGTCGGAAGACGAATCCTGGAATACTAAACCCAAATCCTATGGAATGGTACAAAACTCTTATTCATCAGAATGTATTTTATATTGATCAAAATCTTTATAACAAAACAACACTAAAGCTTATTATAGTTTGTAGAAATAAGTGTTTACGTCATATTGTGAAGTTTATTTTTAAATTTTATTAGAAAATGTAAATGAATGTAACGATTTTCATAATATTTCCTGAACTGGAGAGTATTATTTTCCATACTATTTTCCACGAGACGGAGCCAGTGACGTCCCGTGGGGGTAGGCAGATTGAGCTTCCCTTAGGGGCGGCAAATCGAAGAGAATCATTTGGTATACGTAGAAATAGCTAGGTACTTAAACTTAGTAATAACGAAAATATCTTTCCATTATTGTATCTATCTATATCTTTTCCACTTTTGGGGGAAAATATTTAAGTATAAATTTATTTTGTAAGTTTTAGTGGTAGGTATATATTTTGTTAGTAATTTACCCATACACCACATTTCTTAGATATTGGAAACATGAAAGGATGATAAAAAAATACTGTATCAAACATGGGGCGGAATTTTGGCGGTGTCTAGGGACGTCACTGGACGGAGCGATAGTCTCAAGGATTTACAGGTCCATTTCGAGTGCTGGGTCTGTGGGTATATTCTACGTTATTTCTGTGATTTTCTCTCCTGTGACGCTGGTCGCCTTTACCTGTCCAAATATTCAGTAGATATGCATGTCAGAAGTTCAAAGACTGTTCATGAATTTATCTGTCCATTCTAACAAAAAATAAGCACTCTCCCTGTTCGTGATTTTTTGTATTTCGAGCGCTAATATACCTGCACAAAATGTACATAACTTTTTTAAGTATGGCGGATGTGATAAGACATTTATAAATATTTTACTTGAGCCCGGCCATGCTAAACAATAATTATTACTTATTTACAATTATATCCTGGGATCCATAGGGACCCAATGAGGAAACCATCATATTCGTAAGTAGGTATAGGATTTTTGTCAGTGTATAAAAAAATTACTCATAGTTTGCTCATAGTCCATAATAACGAGCGTGATATGTAAATTTGTGCAAACTTTAAATTAGCAACAGGCAAATACAATACCTACCTATTTACGTTGTGTGCACCTACTATTACAATTTATTAGCTTTGTTATAGGTACTTACGTATCTGCATAATATTATGTTATAGGTATTATACCTCTATTGTACCTTATTACGTATTAATTATGCTGTAAGTTTTTCATAATGCCCACCAGCGGGGCGGGGCAATCAAATTTTGTAGAGGGGGTATGCTATTTTCGTAAAGTTAAAAAAAATGATAATACTTTACTGGTGGTCTGCAGATTTTTTGGCGTCCAACTGCCTATACTAAAAATTCCAATAAAATCTTCAAAGCCTGTGCACCTGCAAGTATTTGTGCATTGCGACGAAATTAACCGCGATCAAAATGTTAGTATAGGTACATAAATATAAATAATACTTTTATTTCTGCGTTAGCGTGTCTCTTATGTCCAGTTGTCCACGTGTGTAAAAAGGTTTAGAAACACTGTGTAAACTGTAAATGCATTATAATATACACGAGGAAAAATTAAATTTGAAATTAATGTTCACAGTTGAAAATCACATGACTTGTATGAGTTGTAATAATATGTTAAATGAAATAAAAATAAATCTTTTCAGGTTTTTTTTCCCTTTTCAATCATTTTGATATACAAAGATAATATTATTACATTTAACACAAAACAGGATAACTGACGTTATGGTCTGCATCAGTTTTTTCACCGTTGCTGAGTTAGCGTCACACAAATAATCAGGATTTCGTAACATTTCAGTATATGTATTTAGAATTATATAATTTCAGTGCCTATTCATCGACAACATTACGATTCCCTCCAATTGGTGCAGCTCTATTATAAAAAAATATACAATTTTATCCAGGGCTCGAAATGGACCGGACCGCACTGAAGCGCCGTTTCGGTTCATAAAACCCCCAAAATTATCGCTTTCTCTTTAAAAAATATGATCATCTGAGCTAAATAGGCCATATAACAAAAATATAACACTTATTTTTATAAAATACTAGCTGAAGTACCCGGCTTAACGGAAGAAGATAGCATAGAAGAAGAAGATGGTTGTACTAATTCAGAAACCTTTGCGGGTGTTGGCACAATTACTGACGACAGTTTTATTGCAATCGGATGAATGGAATAGGAACGCATACGAATAGAAGAATAAGAAGAAGATGGTTGTACTAATTCAGAAACCTTTGCGGATGTTACCACAACAACTGACGAAGGTTTCATCGCAATCGGATGAATGGTATAGGAACCATACGAATAAAAGAAGATAGAATGAAGAAGAAGAAGAAGATGGTTGTACTAATTCAGAAACTTTTACGGGTGTTACCACAACAACTGATGAAAGTTTCATCGCAATCGGATCAATGGTATAGGAACCATACGAATAAAAGAAAATAGAATGAAGAAGAAGAAGAAGATGATGATTTTTCTAATTCAGAAACCTTCATGGGTGTGCATACAACCACTTACCAAAATCGTGGGCATGCACACGACAACTCACCAAAGTTTCATCGCAATCGGATGAATGGTATAGGAACGCATACGGGACAGACAGACACAGACAGACATACAGATAGACAGACATTCATTTTTATATATTAGTATAGCCTATACTCTTCGCGCAAGTGCAAGCAATAAGTTGACAAAGTTTTATCGCAATCGGATGAACGGTATGGCTGCGCATTAAATACGAACAAACAAACAAACAAACAAAAAAAATATTATTTTTTATATATTAGATATGTTAATATTTTCGGAAAATTATTGAGCGCTCCGGTTCTTATAATTTTCCATTTCGAGCGCTGATTTATCTCAATGTATTCAAATACATATAATATTATAGTCAATTATAAACATACGATAATATTATTATCTTTGGCCACGTAGATACAAATGATTCAAATCAGGGTGTATTACCTTCAACGTTGTTATTAAAAAAGTGGAAAGTCCACTACCGATAACGTTGCATTTAATATGCATTTGATTTTTTTTCACTTTTTTCGTTTAGTTCACTTATTTAATATATAGGTAATGCAAAAGATTCAGTCGGCGACACTGCTGACACTTGACACTCTTACGTACCTATCAATATTTTTTTTTTAATTTAATTTTATTTATTAAGGAAGCAAACAGTTACATATTGATTACAAAAATTTAAAATATAATAATGAAAAGTTATTGCAACCAGCAAAGTTTCCATATATACATTATAATATAGTTAAGCCTAACAAGATAGAGAGTAAGAATAACAAAAATATAAAGAAATTACATGAGAAAAATGAGGAAGAATAATGAATAATTAAATTATATAAGTACAATAAAAAGTAACATAAAAAAATATATATAAGTAAGTATATAATAGGTATATCTATTTATACAAAATTTTGGAGATAGCGCGTTTAAATGAAACAGGTGAATTATTAAAAGGATCGACGGTGGAGAAATACATATTATAATTTAAACAAGAGCGCCGAATAAAAGAATTTTTGCATAATTAGAACCGCTACGACTGATATGGTACAAAGTTTGGTTTCGCATAAATCTTGATGGACAATGGAAACCCACCCTTTCGAGTAGGTTTGACGAGTCAACAAAACCATTGATAATTTTAAAAAGAAAATATTGATCAGATATAGAACGTCGACTTTCCAAAGATGGTACCATAAAAGTTGCAGTGGTCGAAATAGAATTAGATATATCATAATAGTAAGATTTAAAATTGACGTGCTTACGAAATCGCTTTTGTATTATAAATTAATTCTCTCTATCTATTAATATTCTTCATTAAAGTTTTATTTCATTTTGGTGGAGGGGTGTGCTCATAGAAACCCTCTCCTTGGCTACGCCACTGATCCATATTTCATAATATTGTATTCCATATTCCCCTAATATCAATAGTAATGTTATTAAAAGTTTAATGGAATAATTTTAACAAATGTGAAAAATTGAAAATAAATTTTGTCTGTAAATGTCTGCCAAGATGGTTGTTTTAATAAATAGTGTAAACCAGCGGCTTCCAAAGTGAGGGTGCGAAAAGTTTAACCTGTAATCCTTAATTGTTTCGTCAATTAAATTTAGTGTAAAAATACATTTTACGCGAAATATTCTTGGAAACCACTGGCATAAACAATATCTACATGTGGGCCCTCAACGCTCTCAACATCAATAATTTGTGCCTGGGTTTAAAGTGTCTTAATCTGGCACTATATGTACATAATTATTATCTTATAATTTCAACTATACTTTGTATGAATTTGATATTAACATTAATTTCAAAATTCTAAATCATATAATCTGTCTTATCACTTATCACAATACATAATTGAAAATAATATTCTTTAGTGAGATCTAAATAAAGAGTGATAAGTGATAACACTGCTATCTGGATTAATTATAGCAAGTTATAATATTTATTATTTTACCCAAAACAAGCTAGGTAGGTACCTAACATTATTTTAGATATGACAAAGAATGGAGGATAATTAATTTTATTGTAACTCTATTATCAGCAATTATTAATTATTACAATGTTTGCCTTTATCTATTAACAATAACAGAGTTCATAATAGAACTTGGTTTGTTATTGTTTGTGTAGGCACTGATGACGATAATAATATGGCAGTTTATTATATTGTCCCCCCTTGACGTTACTCCATGCTAGCCAAATGTTCGCCAAAAGGGCACGAACATTCGCGATAATTGGCCCAACGTGAAGAGGACATTAGGTATGGTAACAGGTTCCGATTTAACCAATTAGGGGCACTACTCGTCGCACCAATTGGGCCTAGTACTAGGGCCTAGTAGTAGTGGGCAAAGTACCTAGGTTCCTAATAGTAAAAATATTAAGTACCAAGAAAAACTACCATTTCTCAATATTATTATATTTTTTTTTAAATGTAGACCTACACAATAACATTATGATAAATACCTACTTATACTAATAAGTTAGTAGGTGTTCTGTAATATTTTGAGATGGATTTTGTATTCTATTCATTGGAAAAAATGTTATTTAGGACTGTCTGGAGGCAATAAAACGATTATCTATGATATTACGAAACATGTCAGATCTTTCTACTTTTGTTTGAAATGATAAAAAAAAATTATGGTAGGTATAGTAATTTCATTCCGATCCTAATAGGATCATATGTGCCTCCACATGGTGGAGGTTTGTATTAACAGATTATGTTTTTACAAGAAATGGATGTCAGTCACTTGCTCATACAAAAATTGAAAAACAATGTGTATACTTGCCAGACCCAGGATTCGAACCTGGGACCGACGACGCTATAGGCCGATGCTTAAACCGCGCTTATTTATCGTTTATTGAAGAACAATAATTATTAATTTTGTTTGTTTTGCCCTTGTTAGATCAGAACCCTACTATTAGAAGCACTCATTTTTTTAACCGGTGAATCCGCCCCTATGTGGCAAAATCCAATCAAATTATGAATTTACTTATTGTAATTTTAAAATAGAATATAATCGGATTAACTAGGTAGGTACCCAATTAACGCTTTCTACCGGTGGTATACGATTTATACGTCGTTTAGTAAATTTATAACATTCGATTTCTACTAAGAGTTTTTGCACACCCATTGAAACGGTTGACGACCTCTGACTGAAGGAATCACTGGGTGTCCTGTGACGTCATCAAACTGAAAGTTAAAAATCATGATGTGCAGCTTCGCTGAAATAATAAATTCAAAATAATGTATCATGCATGTAAACACAATAATACTATGTATTTAAATATAATATACTTAATAGTTTGGTTGCTATTGGTGAAAGTCCTACTTAGAAGAAATGAAATTGAATAATATAAAATTTAATTTGTGGCAACCGCGCCGTCGTGGCCACCATCTGCATTATTGTCGCTGCGGTCGCTCGCTACAGCTACGTGACGCCGCACTTCGGCTAAAATCAGTCGGAAATGAAACATCGAGCGCAGGGTACGTAATATGGATCGCTAGCACAGGAGAGAATTTGTCTTTTTCACACACCACGGCCTTTGTCCGCTAATTCGTGTTTTACTTTTTTATTTTCTTCATAACCTATCTTCCGCGGAGTGTTATTGTCGTTAGTTTTTCTTCAGTTGCAAATTCACGTGAAATTATTAATCGAGTGTCGTCAGACGTCCGTTCTTTTTGTTTACCTCGTGAGCTTCGTCGGTCAGTTTGATTTGTTAAGTGCAACCATTGTGAATATTATTTTGGAATAGACACCGCTTTAATAAACATGGTCGAAAAAATCTTGGAAGAAACCAGCTACGAAGGTGAGCAAATATTTATATTTTCATAGTTCGTCTGTACTAATTCTCGCACACTTGTAATACGTATGTATAGACGTGCCGTCATTTTACCGATTGGCAACGTATTTAATACTAACCTATCCCATATATTTGTGCAATCGTCGCGTGCGTCGAATAACTAGGCTCGAGGGTGTGATTTAACAAAAGGAGGTTATCCCAATTCTCAAATCTCTTCGGCCACAGTGAACGCGTGTTTGTAAAAAGCGTAGGCAGATGTGTTGTGTTCGCGTTGTCGTTGTGAGTGCTCGATTGGTGATGGTGATCACCTGATCTCGATCACCGGCGTATGTACTCGCATCTTACTATGTGGTATCTAATCTCTACGCACGCCTCTCTGTTGCGCAGTAGTTTTACTCGAAACAAACCTAAATACCGGTTTCATTCGAACATTACAATGTTTGTGTGGATTTAGATTCTGAACACTTTGTTTTGCATTGTTATTTTTAAGTATCGTCTTGTAATAGTGCGTTATTTACGTGTCGGCAAATAATAAATTGAAAAATACTTATATGAAAGTAGGTACGCATAAGACAAGTATACGTACACTAAGTTTAATATAGAATAATAGGTCTTGAATGAAAGGTCATTTGCCGGTGCGATAATAATAATAATTCAGATATCATTATTTAAATGTTCAATACATTTGTAACCACTATCTGTACGTCAATAACAAATTATGTCACTCGCGACTACGATTTCAGCGTTTGGCGTCTTCCGGTCTCTAGTAAAATATAGTACGTATTCCAAAAAATACTACCTATTATTTTTTCAGCCAGTATTCGAACGGTGTGGCAACTCTAGCTCCTTAACCCAAAGGCTCAATTCATGACGTAATTTTTTGAATTCTGGTTTGTCAGATTTTTACGTTTGTATTTATTGCCTTTGGGAAAGATCAGATCTAGATTGTTTGATTCCAATGAAGTCATTTTGTTGCTTTGTCTAATAAGTTTAACCACTGAGTAATGGGAACACTAAATAAATGATTTGTCATTTCTTCACTCACAAGCCAACATTCATTCTAGTAAGTTTTCCTGTCATAGACAAGTTAGTTGGTATCTATTCATTTATTTGGGATTTCACCATCCCACATAACTGAATTCAAATTTATTTATTTTCATATAATGAACATGACAAATTATAAATTTAAAGCGTCATGACATAAAGTAATACTATACTGATGAGACGATATTATGTTATCTGCTCGCTGATACTGTTCATTCTGGATAAACTATTTCATCATCCTTTTCATCCCCCACAACTTCTCATCACCCACAACTATTTTATTAATGCCCTTCATGATGATTCACATGTTTACAAAACGAGTTCATTTTTTAGCTTATAATGGTTCAAACAGTTACAGCTCGTGTTCACAGAAAAATTCCTGGCAGGACATGGATAGCGCTTTTTTTCTGACCAGTGTTCCTGTTGCCTTTTTCAGGTCAGGAGGGTTCCTTCAACGGGGACTCTGGTAGCGAGCGCGAGCGTCCAACGGCGCGATGCGCGGGTGGAGGAGGCAGCGCAGGGAGTGCGGGTAGCGGGCAGGGCGACGCCCCTCCGCTGCATGAGCACGCCTCTGGACCCGAATCCGCCGAAGACCTTCAACGCCGCAAGGAAGAGGCTCGCCGGAGGCGCAAGAAGAAGAAGCGCGCCGCCAGTTCCGTCGTAACTTCCTGCTTCCAAGGTACTAATACCTACCCTTTGGGATTTAGCCCTTTTTCTTCAATCTTGAATAAAACATAGAAATGTCATTAATAACTAGTGTTAAAAAAAATTGAGTATTAACTAGTTGATCTGCACCTGCACATGGCGAGTGGTAATTTGTTGTGGAAGACAGCTCCGCAAGAAGAATTATTTAGGTACATACAAAAAGTGTCCGGAAATTTGTACGTATGTGGTTGTCTCACAGCCATACAGGAGCACAGATAGCACGCACGCGTTGAACAAGCGACATTTGGTTCTCACAGAATACAGCCTTGCTGAGCCTAACCCAGCAGAATAATATGCACATTTGAATCCCCAATTTGCAATAAATATAATGTAAAATTAAATTGGGTACTTGGGACTAAGTATTAGTTTCAAATTCGGTTTTCTGCATATTCCGCCATTTTGAAATAATCGCAAAAAAACTGTCAAGCACATTAATTTAGGATTGCAAATGGAAATATTCTATTTGCAAACTACTAAATAAATAGAAAAATAGAATAGCTAAATAAAATGACCTATGAGTCATTAAAATTAATTATTGATCATGTTAAAAGTTAGTCGAGAATTAACAGACCGTCTGATCCACCTTCAGCTTAATACTATTTTACCAACAGATGAAGCTGGATTTGATAGTTTATTATACATACGATGGAAAACTGCTTGGAGAGGTAGAATCAATTTGACCATAATAATATTCGACTTTGGAAAGGCAAAAGGAGTTAATCCACACTAATCATATTTTACAGGAGGCACAAAAAACGTTTTGATAATGATTTTTGGCCAAAGTCTAAATATAAAATTGACACAAACTTGAAGTGCATTATGATTAATAATTTGGTGTTTTTTTTTCCAATCTATAATTAAATAATGAAGTTATTAAAGAAAAACTAATAAAAATGAGGGTTAAGTCATTTTACCTGACAAGAATTAGTTAGGTATCAACATATCTGGAGTTAGACACGTACATGACACACTTTACTTGCGATTTATATTATTACTATAATATATTAACATAAAGCAGTGTATAATAATGATATTAGTCTATTATAATGATATTAATCGTAAATTAAAGTGAATTGAACACAATTTCAATTGAGAAGTGTTTTTGACACATCACATAACCTATGAATCGCATGGCGGTGTTTTAAGTGAATTAGCAAATATTGTATTACTTTTCTTAGATATTATGAATAATAGATAGATAATCGACAATTAAAACACAATATAAGTTGTAACAGGCCATTTCATACCGATATAGATAGAATTTACAATAGCTCTTCTCGTGTATGATATAAAAACTTCATGATGTAATTTTAAACACTAACCGTTCCTGTCGGGATTATTTGTTGCGTCCATATTAACACCACACCACACATTTCAAGAATCATTTTGCTTCGTTCTGTTGCCATTTTCACTGAATGTTTAAACTTAAAATGATTTTTTATGAAGCGACTGTCGAAATCCATGTTAACTGTCAAACGACCGAGCGAGAAATGTACGTGGCTTAAGTCTTCCTTCTGGTTCATAATTTACCCGGTCGGCCGGCACAGTTTAGTAAAACTACCATTATTTTCATAAATTTGCAGCATAAGATGCATAACGCCTTTTTCCTTTCCGTAAAAGATTACTTGAACGACTAATAATGTCATTGATGTGGAATAATACTTTTACCTGGATGCAAATTTCAAACATCCTTCTTTTTTTTTAAATTAAAAGCTAAAATTTGATAATAATTTTGCAGCTTATATCCTTTAGACAGAACGTGTATTTAGTTGTGTGCAATGCTATTATTCAATAAAACCTATTTTGCAAAAACTGAGGGTTAAATCCTTTTGCCTTTCCACAGTCGAATGTAACTTATTGGTTTTTGTTATTAGATGTTATGAAAAGATAATATAAAGGCTTTGACCTCAATTTTAAAATAAGGAAATTTAAAATGATACTCCTAATAATATAAAAATATTTCATAATAAATGAATTAAATCATGATCATTAAATGTCGATTCACACATTATTCAGAAAAAAATTAGGCATCATAATAACTCAAATATCATTTCTGTGATTTTTTTTTCTAAAATACCTTTACTTAAATTCGTTATTTTCAACCCTTATAATTATGTCCTCTGGACCCTTCACTGCCTATGAATGATTGATTGTATTAAGTTTTACTAATGATATTCAAGATCAAATTTTTATATCTATAGGCAGCTGGCATGATTGATGAATTAATTCAATGTCTTCTTAGGATTACACCTAATCAGCGAGCCTCAAAATGTTGAACAACAATTTCAAACAGCGTCAGAACCATACCTATTGGGACTTTTTTTTTAAAATAATTTACACTGAGTAGCAACAACCATAGACGCATAAGGTAGTTGGATAATTTCGCTGTGATAAATGATTGCATCGATAGCTTAGTTTACTAACAAATACTCTCACGCTTTGTTTCTGTAAAAATTTGCCTTAAAAAAATTGTGCCGCTGTAAAAGTATTTTGCACACTAAGGACACCATTAATCTAATAGGTATGTTTCTGATGTTTCGCTATCGCAGTTTGGACGTGTTAAATAACTGAAACACGCGAGGTATGATTAACATATTGCTATCATCGAGGTCTTCATGCCTGGCGCAAAAAATTCAGATGGTTCATGGCACGCTTGTTAGTAGTTCGTCGGGTTAATTTGTTTGCTTTATTGTGTTGCGGTGTAGAACTGTACAAGCTGACGGGAGAAGTGCTAGGAGAAGGAGCTTACGCCTCCGTGCAGACGTGCGTCAACATCTATACGGAGATGGAGTTCGCAGTGAAGATCATCGACAAGGTGCCCGGCCATGCGCGCGCCAGGGTATTCCGTGAGGTGGAGACATTCCACCACTGCCACGGACACCCCGGCATTATCCAGCTCATCGAGTTCTTCGAGGACGAGGAGAAATTCTATCTCGTCTTCGAGAAGGTCAGTCCCTTGTAACAATACGTAACACTTGTAATAATACGTGGGCATTTTTACCATGTGTTTGCTATTAATTATAAACGCTATTTGTGTCTGATAAACTCTAATTGCTGTACAATTTTTCAAGACAGCAGAAGTGAAGTATCGAGTGAATAATATATGGAATGTGACTTTTACTTCTTACAGATCATCGGGGGCCAGCTTCTGACTCGCATTCAGGAGCACCTGTACTTCTCGGAGCAGCAGGCGGCGGAGATAGTGCGCGAGATCGCTCTGGCGCTGAACTTCCTCCATGGAAAGGGGATCGCGCATCGTGACCTCAAGCCTGAGAACATCCTGTGCGTTTATCCCGACCGTCTCTGCCCCATCAAGATCTGTGATTTCGATCTCGGCTCCGGAATCAATTTCAGCACCAGCCTTACCAGTCCGCTTGCCACTCCACAATTGAGAACACCGGTAACTAAACTAACCTATTCTTTCCTGAAAAGTTTTAGCTCTTAGTAAGAAATAGTAAACATTTCAAGTCTGGGCTAGATTTATTCTAGGGTTAAAGGGGTACAGCTACAGCCCCAAATCATTTTGAGAATTTTACTCAATATACCTGCATCCAATTGCCAAGTTGAATGATCATTTTCCATACTGTTACTATCGAATTAAATAAATATTTAAGCAAAATCGATTCTTGTTTACTTTTGCTAATCAATGGAATCAAAATTATTAAAATAATAGATTTTGATGAAGTAATATTTAACTGATTTGCAAACAATAATATTTGAGAAGTATTAATGTAGTATCAATGCCCACGGTCGGCTTGTAATGTCGTGGGTCCCAGGTTCGAATTCTGGGTCTAGCAAGTACACATCGTTTTTCAAAGTGCATTTTGAACCAGAGTATGGACCTAATAGGTTGAGCATGTGGCTATCATCTTTTTCTCGTTAATACAAACTTGGGGCCCGAAGTGCAATTTCAAGTCTGCTGTATAATATGGTTCATAACAACATCTTTCAGCTGCTGATCACTGTAATTTAGGCATAGTATTATAATAGAAAGAAAATTAAATTTTGGGTATGAAACTGTTTCATAATATGTATTCTCCAAATTTTTGGAAACCCACCCCTGTCATCAATGTTTAGGTACATGATTATTAAAAATGATATAGTATTTTACTGTTATGTTCAAGGTAACATCTTTGGTATTCACGTTGCAAATCAGTGTTCAATGTGATGTTTACAAATGTATGTGGACGGTTTCAGGTGGGCAGTGCGGAGTTTATGGCGCCCGAGGTGGTATCGTTATTTGTGGGGGCATCAGCCAGCTACGACAAGCGCTGCGACCTGTGGTCGCTGGGCGTCATCGCCTACATTCTCTTGTGCGGGTACCCGCCCTTCTACGGTAACTGCGGCTCCGACTGCGGCTGGGAGAGGGGCGACAACTGCCAGCGCTGCCAAGAGATCCTCTTCAATTCCATCCAGGAAGGAAGGTCAGAAATCTCTACTTTCTTCTGCTTTGTATATACATATTATCGTCTCAAGACCGTTTACTCAAGACTTATTTTGTTTATGAATAATATAATAATTTATCATTTTCACTCCTAATATATGGGTTACATTGATTCGAATCTTGATTCGACGAGTTCATGGACAATGATCCTACACCATTGAGCCGTGTGTTATCTGTAATTATCAGTTCAACGTACATTGATTGGTATTTCTTAATTTATAGCTTGATGATTGGTCTCAAGAACTGTCTCCCATCTAAACTGTCTTGCATACATCGAGTGCAAAATTTGTTTTTTTATTATTCAATACTTTTGTGTTGTTTTCGCTAAATGTAATGTATTGCAAATCAAAATTTCTTGCTTTCTAATTTGTGATCCGTGGAAACATTTCCTCATTGCGATCGATTGACTAACGTAACGTTTCATCGGCAGATATTGTTTCCCCGAAGACGAGTGGTCGAGCATCTCGAAGGAGGCGAAAAACCTTATCGACAACCTCCTAGTTAGGAACGCTCCCGGCCGTCTTAGCGCCGCTAAGATCCTGGAACATCCGTGGCTTAAACTAGCGGACATGGTTGACCGCGATTCGCCCCCCGCCGCACTCAGGACCCCCGCCAACATTGCCAGGTATTCAAAAATTCATTTTATATACACCCGATGATAATATAGCAGATGTAGAATTCAGCATCTACAAAGTTTTAATAAAATTATCGTAATGGACACCTCATAAAATATGCCCGTCATTACCTTTTATCGATATCATCTCATACCAAACCATTTTTGAGTTAATTTTATAGATTTAAATTTAAAGGAATATGACTTAAAATATAATTATTCTTCAGTTTTTTTTGTAAATGTAAAATAATATGTAATTTTGAATACGATTTAATTTTGGTTGTGCACATTTTCCAGAAATCGCTCGACCAGGGACCTTTCGGGCTTCGCCGAATCAGCGATGGAGGTGAACCGAGTAATCATGCAGCACTTCTCCATGAACTACTCTTACATGGAGCGGCCCAACGTCTACAGACCGCGTGGGGATGCGGTGCGCGCCACGCAGTCGTGTTGTCCATCGCGGCGCCGGGCTGCAGTCCTCGCCCGTCGCAGTAAGCACGTACCCAAAGAGGTGGACAGCATCTACCGCCTGGAATTGCACAGTGAGAACATCCGCACCGAGGACTTGGAGAACCGGGTCAGAATGAACGCGGCGGTAGACAGCCTGGCCGACGACCTGCGCCGTTGGAACCGCTCCATCGCCGACGGAGACGATGAGGACGAAGAGACAGAAGCCGGGGCAGAAGGGCGACGCGGTCGACCGGCCGCACCCATTGTGGGGCTGTCGCCGCCAGCCGAGTCGCGCCTCATGCGGCGCCGCCTGCGTGCTCCTTCCTCTGCGGAGGAGATCGCTCCCCCTGTCTGTTGATGGCCTCCTCTTCTTCTTCGGACGGGCGACATCCTCCCATTTCTCCGTTCGGTCAAGGCGGATTGCGAAGATATAGAACGAATTTTCAGTCTATATATCTGCTACCGGCCCGGGGAGAGACATCATCCCCTATTTGATGTGAACAGCATCGTGCGATATCCTTTCATATGGCCTCAGCGTTTTTAAGTATGCCGCGCCTATTGAGTGGTGAAGGGGTCTCCGGCCGGTTTACGCATGCCTTATGTTCTTTGACCGCTCGTTCTCGGACGCGAAGATGTCTCATGTCATGATTTTCACCGAGTTTCACTTTAAATATTTTCATGTGTCCCTTTCAGATGGACGTATTTATTTTAGCATCGCAATTAATGGAAATTATTCCAATACCCACCATACAAAATGTATTCTGCAGAATAGCAGAACTATCTAACTTATTAATCATTTTTAATAAATCCATTTTTTATTGAATTTTAATATGAAAATATTTTAGTCTTCTGAATCATCAAGAATAAAATGATATTATCATTCGTTTAATTTAAAAAAAAAAGTTGCCGTTTACATGCTCGTCGAATTGAATATTTGAATTGGATCAATTTATTCAAAAGAAATTTCCATAATATTATGTGTTTTTTTTTTTTTGTAAAACCTTAGCCAAAGTCATTTTTGAAGGCTTCGCGAACTGTTAGTTGTAAATGATTTTTGTTTTGTAAACAGTTTATTTCAAACTCTTATAATTTTGTGATATATGCATAAGCAATAATGATGAACTCGACTAAGATGCCGCATCATAATATGAGAGTCCTATAAATGATGCGTCAGTGTAGTGCGTTTAAGTCGTCACCCGGAACACGGTTTTTATATCCCTGAGTAGGTTCCGACGGGCTCGAGAGATTCAGTCAAAGTAAAATCTATTTGTGAAGTTGTCATTTGATATAATATATTTATAAAAAATATTATTTATATTGTGTAGCGTCCGGGGATTAAAATCCGCCTTATCGATCCGTGTTTCAGTGGCCTCTGAATAGAATTATTCTAAACCCGATTTTATCGGTTTCGAAAGATACATCTCAGAATGTTTGGAAATGTATATTTCATAATGTAGCTCATCAAATTAAAAAGTCAATTTATATCGTAGCGTATAATATAAGATTTTATTTAAAAAAGAACAGTCTCGTCTCTCTATAGTGTAATATGATTTCAGTTATTTTTGTCTAAAAACTGAGTTAGAATAGTTCTATTCGGAGTGACCGAGTACGTAGAATTTGTAATACTTGTCCGGATAAAATATGAAAATAAATTATAATATCTCTCTCGCTTGTTAATCGAGTTGAGAAAAAATATAGTATCTTGTATTGCTGTTAATAATAGATGCATAGTCCAACGACTGTGAGTTAACTGACATCTTCTTTAATTATTCAATTAGGAGCGAAAAATGAATATATCGGTTAACTCACAGTATTAAAAGTTTAATATTGATACATGCGCGTTAACTCACAATATTAAAAGTTCAATATTGATACATGCGCGTTAACACGCAATATTAAAAGTTTAATATTGATACATGCGCATTACTATTATTTTCGGATGCATCGATGACAAATTATATAGTTGGACTCTATTTCCTCTAAATATGTTGATAAGAAAATAGTCTATTAAACTTTTCCTAGATGTATAAGGAACTCCTGAATAATAAATTTTGTACCTTATCGAATGTCGTCCTCGGGCTATACTCTTAAATCCTTCCCGAGATGTCGGCCGGAGAGGTGCTGTTGTCATTTTTTAAATCATTTTTATCTGTGACAGACCTGCTCCATTTATTTTCTCGATTGAGAATTTTTTTATGTTATACTAATTGTGATTCCCAGCCTGTCTCATTTTCTCCTGTCACAATATTACGGATACTGGAAATGAGACAATTTATTTTATATTATCAATTGTTTGTTAATTTTTGTGGAATCCTCTTGGCGTGACTGCGGCTCAGTATGATGTAGAGCGAAAAGCTACAAGTATGAGTTGAATGCTTATTAGTTTTAAGAATAAAAGTGTACAAAGATATTTTTAAAAATATGAAAACTTTTATATGAAATAAAAAAAAAAATGTTTAAAAAAAACTATGACAGGTCGAGTGTTACATTCTTTTTTTTACATAACTGCTATTTTGAAAAAGTAACCGTTTTGCTTGCCTAGAGATATCTTTCGATAGGTGATCTGTTACTGAATTCTCTTATACGATTGTTTTAAGTGTCATTTTGTTGTTCGCATAGATAATGTGTAGCGTGAATGTGAACGCAAAATGAGAACGATCAGCATTTACAGTATGTAATCCATTTAGGTAAACCTCAACGAAGTGAGATTCGAAATTGGTGCCATTATTTTGAATAAGGGAAACAATCTGTTGGTCCAGTGAACAACCAGTACTTCCATGATACATAATTCTGTTATTTGATAATACAAACAATTTCACATAGTATTTTATTATGTCTTGCAAATTGTTCTCTATTATTCAAATTAATTTTGATAGGTTTATATTGTTATCTATCAAACTGTGCTTTATCTTGTATTTTTTCCAAATAAAGCAGTTTTTTACTGGGCTATGATTTCTTTCATTACTTGTATAACATTTATCATTATGTTTGTTAAATATTGTTATTTTTAATCTACAGTCGAACTCGGTTATTACGATCACGGATAGGAAACATTCGTTGACATTTTAGTTTATTTTAACTTATAGGATATACCGAGCTAAAATATCATCAAAAATTTTCAACTGTTAATGTATTGATCGTTTAAAAACATTTCGACCCAAAGTATTAAAATCCGACCGGACAGGATGCCACCGGGATCGCATTACGTTTATGACACTAGTTAAGTGTCTAAGCTTTTGCCGACAATATTAAAAAAGTATCCACGCATATGATTGAAATAAGTAAAAAATCCAAAGTTTGTTAATTCAGTAGGTACCTAAGTAGGTAGCAGCGTTCATTACAATAAACAACTTCTTTTATAGTTTATGAATGCCATGCTTGTTTTGGGGATTTTTACGATCCGCTCATTTAAAAATACCTATTCCTCTGATATAACGAACAAATTCAGTCGGTCCCATCTTCTTCGTAATAACATGTTTGATTGTATTTACATAATATTAAACCAGTTTTATTTTAGGACATTATCATTTATTATTCGACTTCAAAGGATTTACCATGGATGGAGTTAAAGGGCTGCCCGAGTGACAAAGATACACGGCATGAAAAATAAAATAAAATACAGTAATGCCTTCCACTCACGAGATGCTCAAAAAAGAAATCCTTTTTTTAACACGTTCCGTCAAAATGGAAGTTCGCAATTTATTACAGACCTTATGGACATATTGTATAAAACATTCCCATGTTTGTGGAGAATCAAATTGGCGGCATATAAAAATAGAAATTTAGACGATGTGACGTATGCAAAAATAATAAATTTCTTCAAAGAGAGAGAAGTCATTCAAAAATGCTTTTTCTCATAAGAGCATCTTGTTTTGTAATTTTGATTTTCACTTTATCTAGTAATAAATCAAATGAACTGTTCATTCTTAAATAATTTTTAAAATCAACAGGATAGTTTTGACATAATTCACGAATAAAGGGTAGGTGACCAAAATGTCATCTATAGTCTTTAACCCACACTTTTCGTTTTTTGTTATTCTTACTTAAACTTATACTTGCACCTGCACAAACTACAGCTACTAAAATATTTCTTCTTTGTATATCCATTATAATGCACAAATCAATCGTGTACTTGTATAAAAATTAAGCTGAACTAGTTCACGCGACAATAAAATCACACACTCCTGCTAAAACCATTGAATTGTTATACGCTCCAACGACTTGCAGGATCACGCAGTAATAAACGCGCTGTATGCCTTCAAAACGTGCTATCGCGCAGGATATAGTTAAGATGTAAATTTTAGCAGCAGACATCTGACACACGTGATATCACACGCTCAATACTGAGATCTGGCGCGTACGCTTCTGAGCACGCTGTAAAGAATATGCCTGTAAAGGCCGCTATTATCCTGCAAGAATATACTCATAATGCTTGTATTATATTTTGTCGCAGACGTTCTGTAGTACTATTATAGCAACACATAGTCTGGTTACCAGTCCATACAACAACAGCATGACCTGGTAATGTCAAGGGAGAGGTTTTTTGATAGATTTTTCGCAGGCACCTTTGGGTGACGACGGTAAATCTTGGTAAAATGGCAGCCAAAAACAGTTTTTATGTATTACTAGCTGAAGTACCCGGCTTCGCACGGGGTCGCTTCGTGGTTATATTTATCTTAGATATTTGAAAAATAATAAGAGGTAATTATTTCTTTAATATTAAAATATCTGTGTAATACAATATGGCAATATGAAAATAATTATAATAGGAGTAAAGGTCAAACATAAGAACACTAAATTAAAATCGAATCCAAAATATGAAAACGTTATAAATATGTAGTAAAAAAAAAAATCAAAATTGGATGGAACAAACAAACAACAAACTTTGTATGTTATATAATAATAATTTAGAAACCGCACACAACTGACAAAAGTTTCATCGCAATCGGATGAATGGTATAGGAACGCATACGAATAGTAGAAGAAGATGATTTTCTAATTCAGAAACCTTCGTGGGCATGCGCATGACAACTCACCAAAGTTTCATTGCAATCGGATTAATGGTATAGGAACGCATACGAATAGAAGAAGAAGAAGATGGTTGTACTAATTCAAAAACCTTCGCGGGCTTGCGCACAACAACTGGTCAAAATTTCATCACAATCGGATGAATGGCATAAGAACGCATACAAATAGAAGAAAAAGATGATTGTAGTAATTCAGAAACCTTTGCGGGCAAGGGCACAACAACTCACCAAAGTTTCATTGCAATCGGATGAATGGTATAGGAACGCATACGAATAGAAGAAGAAGAAGATGGTTGTACTAATTCAGAACTCTTGCGGGCGTGCTCACAACAACTGGTCAAAATTTCATCGCAATCGGATGAATGGTATAAGAACGCATACAAATAGAAGAAAAAGAAAATAGTTGTAACAATTCAGAGACCTTTGCGGCGTGAGCACAACAGTTGATCAAAATTTCATTGCAATCGGATGAATAGTATAGGAACGCATACGAATAGAAGAAGAAGATGGTTGTACCAATTCAGAAACCTTCGCGGGTGTTGGCACAATTACTGACGAAAAATTTGTTGCAATCGGATGAATGGAATAGAAACGCATACGAATAGAAGAAGATAGTTGTACTAATTCAAAAACCATTGCGGGTGTTACCACAACAACTGACGAAGGTTTCATCGCAATCGGATAAATGGTATAGGGACCATACGAATAAAAGAAGATAGAATGAAGAAGAAGATAGTTGTACTAATTCAGAAACCTTTGCGGGTGTTGGCACAATTACTGTGGAAAATTTTATTGCAATCGGATGAATGGAATAGGAACGCATACGAATAGAAGAATATAGAATAGAAGAAGAAGAAGATGGTTGTACTAATTCAAAAACCATTGCGGGTGTTACCACAACAACTGATGAAGGTTTCATCGCAATCGGATAAATGGTATAGGGACCATACGAATAAAAGAAGATAGAATGATGAAGAAGAAGAAGATGATGATTTTTCTAATTTAGAAACCTTCATGGGTGTGCATACAACCACTTGCCAAAATTTCATTGCAATCGGATGAATGGTATAGGAACCATACGAATAAAAGAAGATAGAATGAAGAAGAAGATGATGATTTTTCTAATTCAGAAACCTTTATGGGTATGCATACAACCACTTACCAAAATTTCATTGCAATCGGATGAATGGTATAGGAACGCATACGGGACAGACACACAGACAGACATTCATTTTTATATATTAGTATAGCCTATATTCTTCCCGCAAGTGCAAGCAATAAGTTTACAAAGTTTTATCGCAATCGGATGAACGGTATGGCTGCGCATTAAATACGAACAAACAAACACACAAATATTAATTTTTATATATTAGATTTCTATAGAAATTTTTTAAAGATCATTAAATTATATACAAAAAGGTATACATGATTTTAGTAAGTTACACGGCTTTTGCACAGCCGGCGACTACCATGTTTATGATCTATGACAGAAACTGAGTCAGAATCAGTCAAGTACCTCGACATTACCAGGTGGTGTCCCCTCTGGCGACCAGACTATTGAGGTGGAAAGCGTTTCTTCCAGAGATGCTTCCGACAAAGTAATGCTCTACTGTTGATCTTTTCAAGTAAAACAATCTATTGGGACACATTCCCATAAATTTTACATACCACTTCGTTAACAAGTTCAGATTGAAAGAAATTAGCTTGCGGACTATGGAAGGTAATACAGTACACTCAGTAATCCGTAGACTTTTTACTAGTTGAAAGCACAAAATTAAGCTCAATAATTCGCCGATATTCGATTGTCATATTCAGTAGTCCGCCGCGTACAAGTATACAACGCAGATGAGACAGGTTTATTTTGGAAACTTCTCCTTCGTAAAACGTACGTTCATCGCGAAGAAAGTAATGTACCAGGGAGGAAAGTGTCCAAGGACCGCATCACAATTATGCCGTGCTCCAATGCAACCGGGACACACAAAATGAAGCTATTGATCATAAGGAAAGCCATTCAAGAACATCTGTAGAATATATTTATAAATATGTATAATTTAGTAAATACATGATTTTGATCATAAATAAACCCGTAATTTCCTAATACAAATTTCTCAAAAAAACTATCTTTACGAAATACCTGTTTTAATTATTTTTACCATATTTTGTATGTACAGTAAAACCTCGTTAATAAGAACACGGATAATTAAAAATTTTCGCAAAAAAAGTCCCTTGAACATTACTTTCATATAAAACCATAGGTTTAATTCAAAATGATTTCATGAGCCAGTCATTGAAAATTGTGACAGATTTTTCTTAAAACATAAATTACTTATTTTAAGAAGGTAATATAAATAATCCTGACATTTTATGACCCATTAACACACACAGAATCGGAAATTTCGTAGGCACATCTATGACGAAATTAATGAAAATCAAAAAAAAAATTTTTTTCAAAATTTTATTTTTTTCCCCCATACATTATATATTTCGTAATTCGAATTTTTTTTCGATTTTCGGTCCCATGGAATTGGTATTGAGGTTTTACTGTATGCACTATAATCTGTCGCTTTCACTAATTGGACACTTGTTTGGTTTTTGGGGTGGCGGATTACTAAGAGAGTACTGTACTCTGAGTTGGCACCTGATAATATTCAGCATCGAAAGATGAAGTGGGGCTACTACTGCTTAACGACTCCTCTACAGTTTACCTGTAGGCTGAAAATGTGATCAGTTTGGCAAGATTTTTTTTATCTACCTTTTACACCAGTAGACATATTATGACACTGATATTGCCAGCTTTATCATACAACTATGATCCGTAGTTTATGTACGATGAAGTATAAGGATATTTTTTCATAAGGTTTCAATCTGAAAAATTTTAAATAAAAATTTCAGATTGAGGCCTCTAGAAATAAAAATGCCTAGGGCCTACGAAGGTCTTAAAATGGCATATAATGGTACAAACCGGAATATGGTATGTAAGTTGCAAGGGGACCCCGCGTTTGCAGTACAATTTTAATAAGTGGTATAGTTCAGCTGTCGGCGACTTGTGCCTAATCAATCCAAGTACATTCTAAAATAAGTTCACAAAGGCTCTGATCAAGGTGTATTTGCTGTAAAAAAGAAACAGTTGCAATATGGAACAGTAGACATACACAAACACCTAAGAAACATCCTAGTGAAACTGGGTAGTAAATCATCTTTATGGTTTAGATTCTTTTATTTGAATATGAAAAGTAATTAAAAAAAACAATTAAAATTTTATTTTCCACCTCTAGCCTTTGAATTTTGCCGTCTTGCTTTCCCTGGTCTTTTGTTCTGTTTCGAAACACCTTTGCCTTTGAAGGCATTCTTGGAATTTCCTTTACTAGATTTATTATAATCTCCAAAGTCAGCCGAAGAGTCCCTGGTATTTAATTTATTCCCTCGTTTTTTACCCCCAAATCCATATTTACTATTTTTCATGTTTCTTTTAGCCAAACTTTTCTTTTGAGAGTTGAAACCCTTTTTATTTGGGCCGATGTCACCCTGAAAGTCATCTCTGCCTTTCATTCCTTTACGATATTTCTTCACTTGATTCAGAGTGTCTTTCTTTTCTACTGCTCGCTGCTGTTTAGTTTGTGCCTGAATAAACAAAAAAGAAATTAGTATACATACGATACACAAAATCAATGTATGTACAATGTGAAATAATCAAAGCAAGGTAATGTGTATAATATACATTTTTCAAACATCCAAGCAGAGTTGTCATAACCCAAGACATACGATTACGCATTAATTTATTTGAAATAGACCTACAAACATCTGCAAACAAATTATATAAGTGTTTGTAAACTTTGGCTCAACGCAAGACAGAAAACAAAAGGACTGGACGTGTTTCTGTATCTTATCCTTCTTCACTAACCTGTAGCTGCTTCCCCATTTTCTTCTGTTGCCTTAACTGACGAACTTTCTCTGCTCGGGCTTGACCAGCTTGCTTAGCCATTAGGTTTTGTCGAACTTTTTGCATGTGGATATCAGTTTTAGCCATTTCAGCAAAATATGTTTCCGGCCTAAAAGAGAATGCAAATTTAACATTTGCCGTGTTAGTCCATAAATTATGTAGGTGTAATAACTAAAAATAAAACGCATTGAAAATTACATGAAAACCCCTTCCTGTCACGAGATAATAATTATTATGTATGACTTCACAATTAATATTCTAGTTTACATGAAATTTATATGGTGCTAATGAAAACATTAGTCACGTAATCATTATCTTTGTTCAAGACTTAATTGGTTGAGAAAATAGCTAATATCCATATAACGTAAAACCAAAATTTTGATATATTTTTTAAGAATTATTCGATTTATAAAATATATTTTTATTTAAATTTATCAAAATAATGATCACTTTGGTAGGTATGAGGTGTTTGAGAGTAAAAAAAGAATTTAGCTTCAGTTTTAGAAGATCTTTCTTTCATTTACTTCTTTCTATCATGGACTTTTTATCAATGTAAAAGTGCAAAAAAACTATATTTGACATGTTTTCTTAATTCCACTGATACACAAAGTTATCTTAAAATATAAAGAGTAGAAGAATTCAATAACTATAATTATTTAAAAGATTTAGTTGAAATAAATGAGTTATATCAATTTTAGTATTCAAATTTTTAACTAATCCTGAAAAATTCACCCAGCTCAATTACTGGCCACAGACGTACAGTTTTCGTAACAGGTTGAACATGCCAGTTAATACGTAATGGCAGCCATACAGTTATCTTTGGTAGATAATCTGCTGCGCCCATAGACGGACAGTTTTCGACCTGCCAGATGTGTGCCAGGTTCAAACTGCCAGCGACCCCCACTCACGTGTTTTTGTAAAACTGTTGGAATTTCAACTAGCCGAAAGATCTCGGGTGACGTTAGATGTTGGTAACGTAAAGTAGAATATACTACGCGATACAACTGCGGCTGGTGTTGCTTGTTATAAAATACAAATTCATTTATTATTAAAAATGTAATAATATTATGTACGCGGAGATCGCAAATATTATATTTTATTTATTTTTACGAGAGTAAAACAAAGTTATAGTTATTTATGTAAACACATTATTTTATACAATATAATATAAATGTTAAAATTTTAGAGAGCATTATAAATATTAAGGTATTGTGAAAATATAGACTAATAACTCAGTACTCAAATTTTATTTATTGTATGTAGTGAATATTAGAAATTATTAATTTAAGACGTTCACAACATAATTTAATATACCTAATTGTGAATGACAATGTCGGTAAATCTAAATAAAATTTAAGTATATATTTTAATAATATCATAGTAATTAATTATTATACTGATGACTGATGTAAATATAATTTTGTAGCATGTTTAAATTTATTGTATATAAAATCAATACCTTTATAAATATTACCGTTTTCTAAAAATATGACCAAATAGATAATTAATACTGTCCATTAAAAGGAATAATTTATTCAAAAGAAAAGATTATATTTTATATTTACACGAATGTGTATAATATTGTTTCGGTGAATCGATAAAATACACAATCCACTAGCGAAATCATGATTTATTTTACCAACGTCATAGGTGTGTATTTTATGTCAATTTGTTTCTAATAAAAACAATTATAACCATAATAAATTCAAAGTAAAATTATTCATGTATCGATATCGTTCAAGTATACCCTACCTAAAACTAATTTAAACAATACCCCTGTGTAATATCTCCGCGAACCTAACCTCCATAGTTTTTGACACTTGCTCTGCCACAGACAATAACTGTACGTATATGGGCACGTCTGCTAACAGTTCGACAGATTTAAATGGGGTAGTTAAACTGATCTGCGGTGTGCTCACTAACATACAGTTATTGTCTGTGCCATGTTCAACCTGTTACGAAAACTGTACGTCTGTGGCCAGCTAATGGGCTAAAGAGAGATTTTTGTTAATCATACAGTATTTGAGTTATGTTGAAAGCTGTGTTAATCAAAGTCCTTTCTTGCAGCTAGCAGTGACGCAGTTGCATTTACTCATTTTTACACTTTATTACATTTATTTTCATTATCATTTATTTTACCAGTAAAATTTAGTTCTACAGACTTGAAATATCTTACGGTGTAAAAACAGTTTTAAGATAGGTTCACATCTACATCAATTAAGTCATCTCTGGACTTTTTTGCAATGTATTCATTATTAGTGTAAATAAAACACAAATTTTATTTATACTATTAACACAATCTATTTCCACCACAAATAGACAGATAACACAATAAAAGAAATGTGTTAATTTATATCAACTTGACCGATGTAGTCCAAATTACGTGAATTCAACAATGAATGCCACATTCTTAAATCTTGTGACTTATTCATTAGAATAAAAAAAATAGTTTAGGTAATTAAAATTATCAATAAGTGAAAATACGTTACAACTAAAATTTTGATGATAAGAAAACATTATTAGGTAATTATTTCATTACTGATAATTGGTTTGACTACAAAGCCCTTCTTTGGAATTGACAGATTTCACGTAATGCCTTAATTTTCGATTGAATACCAATTAAGGGGCATGTGTTGCATGGTTGCGTTGTCGGCGATTGGTGCACGAGTGTCCAATATATGCTCGCCGTCTGCGATGTAAACATGTCATAAAAGTTCAATCACAAATTCTCTGTTTACTCATCATACTGACCAAAGAGTAACAGGCACTATGCACACTGCCCATCAAATTAATACATTGACAATATTAATCACTCTGCCTATAATGCCCAATTAAGACGATACATCAGTGAAACGGCAAATAATTTTCAACTATAGGCACAATGAAATTTTGGACTTCGGAGAGAGAATGTCGAGCTGGGAACACATCAATTTGTTTCGTGATGGCGACGGGGGTATTAATTCTTAAATCGTGTAAAGATGACAAAAAACGTTACCCATTTTCTTGAAAAAGATAACATGTCAATGAATATATTATTATTGTTACTAATTGAACAATAAACAGAACATTAAATGGACGCATGGTGGATTTATATGACAAATTTTGTCGTTTGGCATGCGTCATTTGCATCCACAATCCGCGCATCGCCTAGCCACGATCTTTTTAGACCGTGCCTCAACTGAGGTATAGCCTTAATCACTAAACTAAGTCCATGACATATTATACGTTGATGAGATTGTTATAGGTACCTTTTTGTAACAATTCCAAGTTGGTGCAATCGTTGAATGCCGTCAATGACAGACGCCTGAGCCTGTCGGTGCAACAATGTCTCCCTCTTAAATTCATTCAGTACTGGGTCGTCACTTATGTCAATAGAAGGTAACTTGGCATTATTAGCTCTTATATTTATTTGCCTCTGAGCGGAGTCTTGTAACTGAATGGCGACGTCTGGAGCCATGGGTGCAGGTTTGCTAACCAAGTCCAAAGTCTCAATCCAAGCTAACTTCAATTGCATTTCATTTATTTTCATTTTCATATCGGCGACATTATTAACATTCCTTTTACTTTCCTTCAGAATTACTTCATTCAGCCCAGGCTTAATTAATCCTTTGGCAAAGGCATCCTGAAGCTGGAATTAAAAATGAAGAATAATAAACTTATCGAATTCAGTGACTGAAATTGATATATGTATGATATATATATTAAAATATGAACTTATTTACCTCGGCATCGGAATCGCTGACTTCGGAATCACTAGTATGCATTTCAAATTCTGTCATGATTTTATTGTTTATATATAAATCATTAGATACTCTGGTGGGATTGATATCTCCAGAAAACACACAGTAAATGTTGAAAACTGCTCAAGTTGCAGTGGTTTTTGGTTTTATTGAATACAACCTAAAATTATATAGACCCACGTGTTGACATTAAATTTGACAATCCAAAACAAAACTCGGTTAGTTTATGGTTTTATAAATTTGGTACTACTGGATATTGATTGCCATCAGTATTGCCATCTTTTCGTCATCGAATTATAGTACGCGGACCAAAGAGATTGGACTCCTCCATCTTCGGACAGTCTTCAATCTCAGACGCGAACCAAGAAATTATAGTATTTTGGCAAAAAATATAGTACAATGCGTACGTTGTAATTTGTTGAAAATGTATAGTTTTTTGATTCTCACAAAAAAAATAACGGAAAATACGATAAATTCCAAGACCCCTTTTTATTTAGGTAGGTACATCTTCCGACCAAAAATGCTTAAGAAATTTCATTTAAACCAAAGTTTTAAAAAAAAAACTGTTTTTTACGTTTTTCGTATAATATTTTCCAGGTTCTCCAAAATTTCATATTATATTGCGAAATTATAGTACTATGCACCAAATTATCGAACGGAAATATCGAAATTCTAGTCCTTTTTACATATTTTTCCGATATTCAAAATTATAGTATTTTGGGCGTACTATACCTGTTTTATATCGTACATAGTACGCGGACCAAAATTATAGTACAAATACAATAATTATAGTACGGTTGGCAACACTGATTGCCATGTACTACAGCCTGCGCTCCATTGGCACGCAAGTCAGTGGATTTACAGTCTTCGGACTTTTTTTTCACGTGGAGCACCCCAGACCTGCGAACTTTTTAATCCGCAGACCAGGCTCGTTGGATTTCAAACATGTTTGATATTTTTGCCAGACTTCGTCAGTCGATCACTTTGCAAATTCGATTTGACCAAAGAGATTGAAAGACTGGAGAGGGAACACGCCTTCATTTATGTACTAAAAAATACGAATCAGAGAAAGACAGTTGGTAATGTTGGTATTCTGGTGCTACTTCAAGTTCGTGTGGTAAAACAACATGGCGGATATGATATTGTTATTCTCTCGATTTATACGTATTATACGTTATTATTCGGTAAAAAAATGTTTATTAATGGAAGAATACAAATGAGTAACAGCATTTCGGAACAATATGCATACTATTAATTATTTATTCATTGATAGTTTTTCCTAAAAGATCTTTTACAATAACAATTCAAAACTTTTATGCCAGCGCTCCATTGGCGAGCCAAAAGTCCGACGACAATAAGTCTTCAGATTTTTCTACGTTCTGCTACTGGCCAACAGACGTTCAACGAAACGAGTATATAATTAATTTGACGAGTAAAACAGTCGACTTTGACAGCATAGATAATATACGTATATCTGACAGTTAAATCGTGATGGCGTTAAATGATACCGACGTTTTATGTTTTTTGGGTTATTGGGTGGCAGATAATGTAATAACGAAGCAAAGGGTACACAAATACTGGGTGAAACATTGGATAAGGAAACGAACGACATTATCCCACACAAATTTAATACGAGAATTGCGTTTGCAACCGAGCGATTTCCGCAATTATTTGCGAATGTCGGAGGATGTATACACAGAACTGTATAATTTGGCCTCCCCATTTATTAAAAAAAAAAATACTATGATGAGGGAAGCTATTTCTCCTCATGATAGATTATGTGCAACCCTGCGATTTTTGGCTGCCGGCGGAACATTCACTGACTTGCATTATAGAACTGCGATTGGAAGACAAACTCTGGGCAAGATAATTCCCGAAACTTGCAAAGTCATCATTGACGTTTTGAAAGGAGAATATTTCAAGGTGTGTATTATATTATACGTCATCTAATAAAGTTGGGCAAATTTACAAATATATCATTAACAAGTAGACATTGGTTGGTCTTATAAAGTGAACGTTTAGTGGATTGTTTTACCTATATAAATCATAGACGGCAACATCATAAGAATGGCAGACAAGATGCATTTGAGATAGGTATATATATAGTCACAAATAAGGCCATCGTTGACATGCTAAATATTCAATAGACCATTAGAATGCTGTACCTAGCCAGGACTCTCCATATAGGCTGTAAGCAAGCTGCTTAATTATTCCTGTTGAATGTATTGTAATACTAGTCATATTCTTCGAAAAGCAAGCATGGAATTTGATTTCTAAATGAGGCCACATAATAATATAGGTTTGCTAACATAGCTCAAATACTTACCATTTGTTGTATCGCTTAAGCTAAGGTTTATAGGCATAAAAACAAACAAAAAAACAAATATTTTTACAAGATATTTATTCATACAAAAAACATTAATTTATTATACCGGCTTTTGTACATTTTTGCTTAATATACGATAAACTGGTTGAGTATGAACAGTAGTTGCTGGCATTATTTTGTCACTTTGTCCCATAAAGGCAACTTCATGCATCAGCTTCTCGGCCAGCAATCTTTGTCCCTGTGACATCGATCGTAGTTTCATGGCCATCATTTTGCCAAAAACATCAAATTCATCTTCAGTCTTGCTTAGTTTGTCGGTGATTAATTCTAACACTTTGTTGGCGCTATCATTCGATTTTTTTCGTTTGAACGATGGGGGTTTTGGTGCTCTATTGAGATTCGACCTTGGAGTAGTCGACAACGTGGATGTTGAAGGCGAATATTCTATCTGTAAATAAAATGTTGATTATTTTTTGTTGCAGTTCCCTGATACGCACGAAGAAATGGAGACGATTGCAGAAGAATTTAATAGTAAATGGCAATTTCCAAATTGCCTGGGCGCAGTTGATGGGAAACACATTGCAATCGTGCCACCTGCAGGCGCCGGCTCCCACTTTTATAATTACAAACATTTCCACAGCATTGTTTTGGTGGCGATTGCAAATGCTAATTATGAATTTATTTATGTTGATGTTGGAACAAATGGACGTATTTCTGATGGAGGCGTACTGAGAAAATCTGATTTTTTCAAACGTTTAGACGAAGGCAGATTAAAAATACCTGCACCAAAAAAATATTTTAATACTACCGGGGCTGTCACATGGCAAGAAAGTATGATAAGCAATAGATAAATTAAACCAATGTAACAATTTAGTTAAAATGTTTTACCTCAATACAATCTTCGTTGTTTAACGAGTTGGAGTAACTCTCATCAGGAGACATGTTTTCCAAATCGTCCACCATGCTGGATATTGAGCTCGATTCTGTAAAACAAAATGTAAATTGTTAAAATACAACATAATACTCAAACTTGTTTTTTATTATCTCTCCCCTAAGTACCCATTCCTTCATACGGTTAATATTGATATTGGTATAATTGGTGTAATCCAGTATATCGGGTATTTTCAAAATGTGTTTTCCGCTGTATTCCTCATAACCAAACTGTACCATTAATTTTGATTGATGATTGACGATTTATTGATTGTCTCTGAAGGAACCTAACTCGAGCGATTTTTGATTTTATGATCATTTCTTTTCTTCTTCTTTCGACCATGTCCGATCATAATATGGACCTCCACGGAGTGGAGGTTTGTATTGACAGATTTTGTTTTTACGAGAAATGGATGTCAGCCACTTGCTCAACATATTAGGTCCATACTCTGACTCATACACAAATTGAAATTCAATGTGTACTTGTCAGACCCA
Source organism: Rhyacophila brunnea (assembly GCF_057557595.1). Taxonomy (NCBI): domain Eukaryota; kingdom Metazoa; phylum Arthropoda; class Insecta; order Trichoptera; family Rhyacophilidae; genus Rhyacophila; species Rhyacophila brunnea. Next base: position 3,261,756 of record NW_028232965.1, read on the forward strand.
GGATTTGAACCTGGGACCCGACCACGACTCAATAAGCCGCGCTTCCACCGCCATGATCGTACCTATATATTATTATTTCTTACCTACCTCAGCAAAGAATAAGTAATTTTATTGTGACTAGAAATGATGCATAGCTGTATGTTTTAATTGCTTAATAGTTGCTAATCTAATGCGATGTCACTTTCAGAGCTACGACAATGTCATAGTCTGCACGTGTATAATAAATAGCTTTAAAGCATTCCCTCGTACCTATATATTATTATTATTTATTACCTACCTCAGCAAAGAATAAGTAATTTTATTGTGACTAGAAATGATTCATAGCTGTATGTTTTAATTGCTTAATAGTAGCTAATCTAATGCGATGTCACTTTCAGAGCTACGGCAATTTCATAATCTGCACGTGTATAATAAATAGCTTTAAAGCATTCCCACGTATCTTCCATTTGGTCGTTCAAGAACTCCAAATTTTTATAGTACCACAGTTTGGGTAGATATACTGCGTCTGTGCCGGCTCCGCTTCGATATGATGTCCTTACTTTATTTCTCTCCTTTCTGTAACCCGACCTCAATGTCTGTATTTTCTTTTTGACATCGTTGACCGTTGCCTGCGGCTCCACTTTGATTAATATTTCCAAAAGTTCCGCATACGCCAAGGACTTGGCATCACGATTCTTGTATAGTGGGCTGGTCGTCTTCCACAACGACGGGTTGTCTTTAAAACAACTAATAAAATCTTCCAAGAAACTTTTCGAATGCACTCGTAGATCTATCTACCATTGTTGTTTTCGATGTCCGAACACTTTGAATGACAGTAAAATAATGATGGCGCTCATAGACTAATATATGGCGCTGTCGTCCGTCGGCATAGATATAAATAATGTGACGGTAAAGCGTGGTGAACGTACGAATTTCAGCGGCTCGGCGAGTAAAATATCAAACATGTTTGAAATCCAACGAGCCTGGTCTGCGGATTAAAAAGTCCGCAGACCTGGGGTGCTCCACGCGAAAAAAAAGTCCGAAGACTGTAAATCGTCTGACTTGTGTGCCAATGGAGCGCCGGCATTATACACAATATGTCAAAAACGAACCCATGTTATATTTTTATTTCATAAAATATTTTCAAAATACACATGTGTAAATAGGTAGGTAATATAATAAACTTTTTTTTTGTTTGTTATTAACTGTAATTATTTGTGTTTTTTATTTAACCATTTTATCTAAACAATAATGCTATGTTATTTTATATAGAACAATATGTAAAAACAAGACCATATTTCTTATTCCAATACTTAACCATTTGCTATTAACTGATTTGTGTATAATTTTTCATAATATTATTGTGTTTTTTGTGTTATTAAAAATAAAATACTTACATCCATTTGCATTATTTTTTCTTACCCTGAATCCTAATAAAGTTTTTATTGCGGGAACTTTTTATAATGAAAATACGTTTATCATAAATTGGTTGTAAGCTTGTGTTGATAAAAAAAAATACTCAGTGGGGCGTTTTTATGTCCAAGTATGGCCCATTTGCAGCAAAGTGTACCTAATTTCAGAGAAGTAGAACTTTCTCTCACAAAACGAGTACACACTGACATTTGCGTGCTACCTCTGGGGGAGGAGTCCAATCTCTTTGGATTTGACATTAATACGCATTCATTCGGACCGAAAATAAATCTGTAATTGTTTTAAACATTTTCAATGTATACCTAATTTGTTAATTTACACATTAGAAAATGAGAGATTTACCAATTATTTTTTTATTTGTATAGGTATATGAAATTCATAAAAGAAATCGTAAAACTTGTGTTGTTTTCACTGCTATATTATTTTATGCAAGTCTACATATCATCATCATTAGCCGGGGTCAATCCAATATATAAATAACACAAACTTATAGGATTAGCGGAAGACATTACGAGAATCGTAGCTTTTCACTTTTGACAGCTCGACTTTTTTATTCGTTCGTTGATCAGTAGCAGAGCATGACAAATCGGACGATTTATTGTCCTCGGACTTTTGGCTCGCCAATGGAGCGCTGGCTACACAAATCTTTCCTTCAACGATATTTTTAGAACCTCAATGTATTTTGTATCACTACTTGCTTCATTGCGTAGCAACTCTATAGTCTATGGTGTAACGTAGCTGATCCATTGGCAAGCTTAAATACCGCAGTCAAAAATTCTTCGTTTTTGTCAATCTCCACTGACAGACAAACAATCAACGCACACGTAAAATGGTGTCTTGTGGCGGTGCAGACGACTCATTTAGGTGTTGGTCGATGGGTCGAAGGATCGAAAGAAGGGACGTGACCTTGTGCTTGCTAATAGAATAATGCTAAATTAAATAGGTAGTGGTGAGTCACAATGTTTACACATCTGAAATCCTCCTTTCTTCCTTTACATTTTGTAAAGCACATGCAATAATATTTCAACGGCAAAATCGACGGCCCAAGTCAGGCAAATGTATGTGGTCACAGTCTTGAAGACAACGATATTCGTGTTGTGTGGCCCATGACCGGCAAATGTTCGCCGTAGGTGCTTCGACATGGCCAGCGATTTCCAAACTGGGAGGCGCGAAAAGTTTATCACAATTAATGTAGACACAGGTTTGCAGTTTGCAAATGCATAATTTATAAAACGGCCGCTAGTTATAAATTACATAAGAAAACAGTCCTATAAAAGGTTGTTTGCAAACTTGTCTGAAAATATGGAGGCTAATTTTATAATACCTCACTTCAATACTATTGTGATGCGCGCTGGCTATCTCGACTGGTTTCTCTCTAATAAAATAAATAAAAGGTTCAAATCATAATGTTGAAATTTGAGGCAAATTTGTCTAAACAAATACGATAATTTTGTTGTTAAACTTGTCTATTTGGTTGAAATTTTAAAAAAATGAGTGAATAAATTAATGCAAGGACCATTAATGAATGCGCTGATTTAAAAAGACAAAGTAAAGGCATTCATAAAAAATGGAGCTATGGAAATCAAAATTACAAACTTGTTTATTTTTATATATTTTTTTCATTCTTGTATAAGTACTTACATTGTTGACCATTTAAAAAGGTGTCTGTATTATTTAATGAAATAAAGGGGGGGGGAGGCGCCAAGATTACTTTTTTTTTAAGGGAAGCGTAGTAACATAAGGTTTGGAAACCACTGACATAGACTATAGTGTCGGTGCTTCAACACCCATCAAACAGTGCTAATTTTCGCCATGCTTGTGTAAGCGTGTGCCATTGTGAAGGGAGTAGGTACATATTATTAGATGAACCACAAACGCAGCATATAACACCCCCCCTCACCTGGCCCTACCGCTATAGAAAACGTAGGCCATTCGGAGAGGAATCCCGCGTATGCACACTCCCACTCCCAGACTGGCCTTTACATTTACATCATACCTACGTTGCGTTTGTGGTTTACCGTCAGCGGGCACACAAAAAATCGAAGCGACATTATGCCACAATATAATATCAATATTATATTTTCACATACTCACTTATGAATTGAACTGACTAATCGCTTTTCTCACATTTTAGGTCTAATTTACTGGTGGATAACAATATTGTATAATATTGAGGAAAACTATCTGAAGAAGTGCCGAAGCGCTCCATTTTCCATTACTGATATAGGACTGTAATAAGTAAATTACCTAACAGAGGAGCGATAATATTTTTTTAATAATTTATAACGACAATAGTTATTAGAAAAATTCATGAATGCAGAATACAAGTCGACGTTTAAACCCCTCATTTTAATCAAAGTTACTACGGTTAACGATTGAACCGTCCAATCTCTTTGGTAAAATGATAATTTCTGAAGCTGTTGGTCACGGGTAAGTGTGACGCCACAGTGCCAGCGTTCGGCGCAGCGTTGAGAGTTTTGCGTAACTCAAACGTATAACCGTATAAATGTATAACCAAATAAGACATTGTCTACGAACATTTGCACATACGGTTATACGTTTGAGTTGCGCAAAACGCTCAACGCTGCGCCGAACGCTGCCACTCAGGACGTACACTAATGCCGGCGCTCTATTGGCACACAAGTCAGACGATTTAGGCCTACCGCGCATGGACGATTACATAACCGGCCGGTAGCATTCGGACAATCATTGGTTTGCTCGCGCATGATCCAATTTATTACCGGCCAGTATGTTTGAGCGCACATGGCTTGATATACTTCGGAGGCAATGCGCGCGCACTGAAGATATGCGTCCGCACCGAAAAATGACGCACGCGATATGATAAGAAACGTCAAAATTGATTTTGTAGAGCTTATATATAGGTTTTGTATAAATTATCAAACTGTTTTAAAACGTGGGTGTATATATTATTAATTTATAAAGAAAGAAACTGAAAAAATGGGACTGGTACGCGCATGCAAAGCCAATAGGTACGCATCGATGAACTGTCAAACGTGGATGTCGTAATGGTTCAATGTATGCGTGCGCTCCACACGACCGCGTCACTTGTGCGTGCTTGTGTGAGTGCACTCTCGGCCGGCTATGACGCGTCATGCGCGGGCTCTCATTTAAAAGCATTAAAAAAGGCAAGCCAATGGGGCCCCGGCCGGTTTGCATCGGTGTAAAATTTTGTGTCTGAACACAGATTTTCAACTCGGCCGTTCGCTCGATCGTCCATGCGCGGGATAGCATTGCAATACGATGGTTACAACTCCTCGATTGTTGACCGTACGATAGTAAATCGTTCATGCGCGGTAGGCCTTACAGTTTTCAGACTCTTCCGCAAACCAGGCTCTTTGGATTTCAAACATGTTTGATATTTTACCCTCGTAGTTGCCAGACCTCGTCCGTCGATCACTATACAAATTCTATTTGACATTAAGGCCCTTCTCCTACGGCGCAACTGAAATCTGACAGAACTGGTTTGTGAAGGAACTCATAAACTGGCCAATGTGATGCTTCGCACACGGCGCTACTGAAACCACTTGAAATAATAATCACATAACCTCAAACTGTCAAACTGAACCATCAGCTGTTTTGTACAAAAACCGACAACACGCACGCTGCTGCGTTTATTCGAATAGAATTAAATTATTTCAATTTTGCTTATCTTGTACTTTTTACGTTTTGGGTTGTTAATGATTTTTATAGCATGACACATGTTCGCAGTGCGGCCAATTTTGATAAGAAATATGATTTTTCACCGAATCTAATGATGTTGGTACCACTGTTTTACGGTGACTGGAAACATCAGAGACCGCGCGACTAGCATGTCGTGTCTCTTCGCGACCGTTTTGAAGCTGAGAGATTCAGTTTCAGTTCCGTCGGACTTCAATTGCGCCGTGGGAGGATGGCCTAAGTAATACGCGATAATTTGGACCGAAAAAATCTGTAATTGTTTTAAACATTTTCATTGATTAATTCGTTATTTTACACATTAGAAAATGAGAGATTGATCTATTATTTATTTTATTTGTATTTATGAAATTCATAAAATAAAACGTAAAACTTGTGTTGTTGTCACTGCTATATTATTTTATGCAAGTCTACATATAAATATCACAAAATTATAGGATTATCGGAAGACATTACGATAATCGCAACTTTTGACTTTTGACAGCTCGACTTTTTTATTCGTTCGTTGATCAGTAGCAGAGCATATACAAATCGGACGATTTATTGTTCCCGGACTTTTGGCTCGCCAATGGAGCGCTGGAGAAGATTCCACGGTTCGAAAAAAATGCAATATTATACATTTATCGATATAATTAGCATTAAAATAATATTTAAATCGTTTATTAAATATTACTTTTTAAAACAAAGCATGGTTAACATGAATAATTATAGTTTATCTCATTTATGATAATTATTATTGCGTAACTATACCTAGTTTAGTAAATAGTTCATAATTATTATTGTGCTAGGAACTACCTAGTTTCTAATCGATTGTTTTGAAGAAAATAATATTTGAATACACCTAATTTTGTATTGTTCTCTATGGATTTGGATAACATTGTGGATTTTTCTTTTTATAATAAATGTAATATCCTCCAAAGTCGTCTCTATGGTGAATAATACCATTCCACCAATGAGAAACGAGATATTTAGGTTTATAGTATGTAAAAAACGAAAAACCGGAAACCGGAAAATATAGATTTGTGCGTTCGAGGCTAAAAATTGACTGTTAACGTAGACCCCTTGTTTTGTTCATAGAAGAACTATGGCCGCCATCTTTAGTTTAGATGTATGTTTTTCGACGTTGATAAAAACATTCAAGCCAATTGTTGGTTATATTCATGAACGTTGATCAATGTGACTCTCGAAATAGAAAAACAGTGTGAAATATTATGAAGATTTTTTAATTGGACGTGGAACTCGAGTATACTTGTGAATTCACTATGTTTACATCCATGTTAGAATTTTTTTGTTGTGTTGCTGTCAATTAATAGGTAAAGGGTTCTATATTTACTAATATTTGGTTTCTTTCGAGTCAATTGTAATGTTTTTATGGTTTGCGATGATATGTTGTATCTGCATAATTTTTGTAACATAGTATTGTCATTACTTTCTCAAAGGTATCTGATTTTTATAAGTGCGACTTTTTTCTAGTTTTATTCAATAATTTTGATGTTTCAGTGTTTGCGCATCTCACTAGTAATTAAAGTGTTCAGTTATCGTTTATCTTAATGTATTCATAAACTACCAGCAGTCTTTGGCCATCTAGCAAAATGTTGTTGTTGTTTTAAAAATGGAGTTTTTCATAACCCCTTTTTACATCGACTCCTGTTGGCGTCGTGTTTTTCTTACTTTAAAACATAATACCAACACTGCTTATATTACTATAATTATGCAATTTTTGTTTGTGTTCGATTATCAAAACTGAGTAACGCATCCGATTGCACAATTCTAATGTTTTGTATTTTCTCTTTATTTTTGTATATTTTAGATTACCCAAATACAGGTAGTTGTGCTAATATAGTCCTTTGATTACTCGAATTGTTGGCTGTTACTTCAGTTAACAAATATTTACCATATACAAATATACAGTACGTTTGCTTCTATGCCTTCATGAACATAATATTCGTTCACATTGGAAATATGATAATGAAAGAATGTTAAATTCAGGATTCACCGATAGTATCTACAATTTTGCAATGGATGAAATTTCAAGAATCTGTCTCATTCTATGATCAAATAAATTAGAAAAGCTAAAATCTTGAACAATGTAAGGCGTTTTTCTGGTATAGAGAAAGTGATAATAATAATATAATAAATATTATGATCGGCCTGATTGTTATCCGTGCTGGTGATTTTCGTCAAAATTTTGCCATTCAGTCTAAAGCCGCGTTGACACGGTCCAAGTACGATCCAAGTAGACTTGGATAGGAATAATTAGTATGAAGATGTCTCATCCAAGTGACAGTTTCATACTATTTATTCCTATCCAAGTGACAGCTCCTTACTATTTATTCCTATCCAAGTTAACTTGGATGAGTAGGACGCGGTCCAAGTAGCTTGGATATGAATAATTAGTGTGAAGATGTCACATCCAAGTTTACTTGGATAGGAATAAATAGTATGAAGCTGTCACTTGGATGAGATATCTTCATACTAATTATTCCTATCCAAGTAGACTTGAATCGTACTTGGACCGTGTCAACGCGGCTTAAGAGGTAACAATCTTAGGCCATTGTGGCACTGTTTTCTCCTTTGTTATTTGGAGTCAGAGGGATCAATCGATTTGGAGTTAATTGAACTCCAGTCATGCTACTGATTTCGGTAGAAAATGTGTTAAGTATCTCATCATCTTCAACCGAATTAGATGTGGAAGGAGCCACTAGATGGTCCATAGAATGATTGCAATACTTGTCGGTAATTACAGCGTCAGCATAATTACGTTGGCAGTTGACGTTGACAGCGAACTAGTACAAATAAATCCTAACTGCAATAGAAAGAGGCGATGTTTCCAACGTGTAGGTGTGCATTTGCGTGCAGAACTAGCTTAATGTCAGTTAGGTTAATTTAGTTCGAAAATATTTTTAAGATTGAATTTAGGGTTGGAATGATCTAAGCTGATAACTTTTTTTATATTGATAATTCAGATAGGCCTGTTTTGACCCCAAATAGAGAATCAAAAAAGGAATTTTTCAGTACAATAAAAAAAAAATCACAAAAAATCAGTTGGGCTAGTTCTGCAATAAGGGGACGACATGATTGACATGATTAAAGTATGCATCGAGTTATCTCATTTCGCCCAGAAACTTGTTAATGATTCAACATATTCCCAAATTGTTTTGGTATTATGTTAAATGATTAGGAAGGGTTTACCAATTGGAAAGGAGAAGAGATGACCGGCCATGGAGTGGCAGTTATATTTGCCGGTCACGTTAGGTCCAGTAGTATTTAGAATCTGGATTCTGCCTCAACAACAAGAAAACCATCATACGGTGTACACTTCGTTGATATTTTCTAATCAATGAGATCGGTGAGCTTTAGATGTATTAAAAAATAATATTCACTCTTAGGCACCTGATAATGTCTCATTATTTTTAGATGGTGTATTGACTGTTTAAATAGGTTCACTTTCATATATAGGTAATACCTACATTTAATTTCAAAACACGGATATCTTTCCGAAAAATGTTGAAGATGTTAAGTTAAAGTTACTCATAAGAGTTGATTCATAAGAATGGTACCTACAGCGTCATCAGAAGAAAACTGCTTGGTAGCTGTTATTTTTGTATCAGCAAAAGTTCTCGAGATGAAGCCTGATATATCCTAAATTTGAGTCATTTACAACAGATGAACAGCATTGATTTAGAGCATGCCAATCAATGGAAACATACCTGATGGTATTTATCGAAAATGAGAATAAGCGGATAATCCAAAAACGTACTGGATAATAATTTCAAAAATAGATTGTCTACTAGAAGTGAGTTGGAAATATTGTCACCAGTTTGTGTACTCAAGTCTCGGCATGAAACTACCCATACCCAGTATGTGTGGCCCAACAAACTTGTCCAAACGCATACGATGAGATCATCGCGACTCGTTGGTTGGTGTTAGTAGACTTTCAATACTATTGACATTAAATGCGCGCGAGCGAGATAGCATAATACACGTATGTCGAGCCGTGATACACTCAACTGTCATTGGCGTCATTGCTCTCTCTTTCTCCCCAGTTTTAAATTTGTTATAGTGAAGGACAGAAATGGTGACAACTTCGCGTGACGCCAAACGCTCTATATAATATCCCAAATACTAGTAAGTATTTTGGAACAAGTTTCGATTCTATGTATTTTTTTATACTGGTAGTAAGTATACTTAGTCTTCAAAATCGACCAGTTTTCCCATCTCTATTGTCTATGTTAATGCCTGAAAGATTATCTTTTGGGGAAAAGAATGTAATCTAACCAAGCAAATTCATAATCAGAACCTATAAAACCTTGACACTTTGGACAAGAGAACTGTGTCACAAAACATTTGTTATTTTGTTTTTTTTAGTAATATGGACCATTAAAAATACACTAACACCAAGGAAAACCTCTAAGCGAAGTCGGGTACAAACGCTACTTAGATTATAATAATGTCAATAATTTTATTGTCTGTTTATTACGACATGCAAAATGTTTAATAGTTCCGTCTATTGATTATTATGTGTAGGTGTGGGTAAAGTCGCATTATATTGTCATCCAAATTGAATATTGTTCTTATAACGAAGGCTGATTATACGCTGCGTGATCTTTGACATTTTGATATAGTCCACTGCAGTTGGTTTTTTTGTTATGGACAATTTTTATATTTTCAATTAAATTTCCTCTGCGCATTTTTTTTCATAATTTTAATAATTAAGTACCTATATTTTTTAATATCAGCTCTACAATCCAATATGAATCTTGTTCACCTCCTGAAGAGGTTTCTTTCGATTTCATAATTTTGTTCAGTACATATATATTTTATATACCTAGGTTTAATAAGTAATAAAACACCATCACAATGTGGCACCTGCAATTATACTGACATGTTGGCGAAAGAAGGTGAGCGACAAATGTGATTTCTCGACTTTCAATTCTTCAGAATTTCCTTCCAGGCATTTATTATAATAATTTTTATAATACAGGTAATGGGATACGTTCTGGACATGGTCGCGATAACCGAAATTTCGCCATCAACAGGGGATTCCCTTGTTTGGCCTCTACATTTATTGTGCAAAATTTGCGAATACATACTGTCAAGTAATGCATTACAGCCACGTTTTACAGCACTCACTCGCTCATAATTTTTGTCGTTCTCTTCAAACAACTCCATTTTTCCACAGTTATAACACTTAACTTTCACACAGGAGCAGGTTCGGAGACATCATTTTCTAGGGACGTATGGCAGTTCGTTTCCTGCAGCTCTTCATTAGTTAAGGGTTAAGGGTAATCTTTTCGATGATATTTTGTTTTGAATGTCATTTTCATAATTGCGGTGAACTTCAACAATTTCACTGAACAACCTTTTCCAAACGCCCTTCATACACGACTGGGTGACTTCATTCCACGTTTCGTCGTTGATAATATTAAATTGTTTCCACCAAACCCGCATGGCATCTCTATCACATCCCTCAGTTTCTTCAATGAGTTGAGAGAAGAGTTAGGCGATCCTTGGATTCTTTAAATCCAGAAGCAGTCTTCTCTATGGAAATAAACGTGCGTGTTGGCATTTGTTTCCAATAGAGTCCCGTCTCATCCTCATCACAAATTAAATTTGGTGGATAATTTCCCCTTTTCACAATTTCCAGTTTTAAAAAAGATCGCGATATAACGAATCCGCACTCGCCGGGGTCGCGTGAACGAGGGTTACCTGTACAATTTTACAAATTAATATTTTTGTATTTATATTTCGTGTCTCAGATGGAAATAGGATAAAAATGTAGTGTGAAGGTTTAATTTCAGCGGGTATTAAAAGCTTTCGAACTCATGTGTAAGTTACAAATATTAAATTTTCAATATGACAAAATACCCTGAGTACTATTTACAAATACACATTACAAATATTGTGGTATAAATTTGATAAATGGATTTACAAAAAAATCAAGTAATGATAGCACGATTATGTTGTCTTCAGGTTCCAGTGCTGGCACTCAAAATTTTCACGCACCGCGCTGAAGGGAGTGAACTCCGGCTCGGCGAGCGGTCTAACCTGCAAAATGATAGTGACGACAGAATGTTCGCTCAAAAAGGAGAGTACGATTCCGAGGCCCTGCTGGTGAGAGACTCTTCTATTTCACATGTTATCTTAAAAATATTTTTTCTGGATTATTTAACTGCAGGTGTTTTTTGCTTTGATTTCTTTGAAATTTGAAGAGACCAATTTATCTGATGTTCGGTTTGCAGGACTGCGGGCCGGCCTCCTCCGGGGCCACGGGCGGCGCTCTCTCTGCGGATCGGCCATTAACGAACGGAATGTCCGCGTCGTCCGCCGACACCGAGCCCGATTCTAGCGTCGGCGGAGGGGACGACGGCCTCGCCTTCCGGACTTCGCCTGGCGGACCCTCTCTGCCCGCAGACGCCGCCCTCCCGATGACCGCCGTCCGGAGTGCGGCTGACTTCTCGGCCGCCGACTGCGGGGCGGGTGACTTGGCCGCCATTCGGAATGTCGTGCGAAGTGTTGCCGGCAGCCGCACCCTGTGGCTGCCGGCCGTCATTGCCGCCGCCACCCGCCCGGGTGAAGACGGAGGGGCCTCTCCATCCTCAGTTCCGGAGTACGTATTCGCCGGGGCCACACGGCGGTTTGCAGACCGTTCGTCTGGGAAGCGCCCTCCTAAAGTGCAGATCCTCAGCAGCGTCACAATTCCTCACCGAGGGGCCGCTTCACCGCTCCCCAGGCGTGGGCTCGGTGGCGTGAGGGGTCCAGTTCGTGCTGAATATTTAAATCGAAATATCGTCTATGACACAGAGCACGCGACGACATCTCCGCCCGGATCCGCCACCGTGATCGTTGATGCAGGGAACGGTGGCCCGCCGGTGGGGGGTGTCCGTCCTGTCGGGATCCGGGCCCCGTTCGAAGCGGAAGCACACCGCGGCCCGCGCCTCGAGATGACTTTCCACTCGGCTGGCGGAGGTCCAAAAGGTGCTGACCGGGATCGGGCTGAGAGACGGTTTCAAGAAAAGTATGATCTCGTCTCGAATGTGATCCGCGCGCGAAAAGCGCAACCAGCGACTCAAGCCAAGACGGCACCCCGGCAAACTGCACCCGCAGCACTCGATCCCTCTGTTGTCCGACCGGCAATGGAGATCACCGGCGGCCGCCCTGGAAAAGTCCGCGTCCCTGCCCGGAGTTCGGATCCTGATCGGGTTTTGGCTCAGCGGCGAAGCTCTCCCTGCGCCAAGAGCATTGTGGAGACCCTGCCGCAGCAGAATTCGGGGCGGATCGTCGTCTCGACCTCCGCTCGTCCTAATAACAGGATCCACTCTCAGTATTATCGATCGCCCGAGTCAGACACGACTGGAAAGGGTGTCCGTAGTCACCCGTCATCCGAGAGCGTGCACTTCTCGACAGCCTCCTCTAATCGGAATCTCACTGCCCAGATATTGCAGTCTCTCTCCAGGCCTGAGCTATCATTTCCATCTCAGGGCGGCTCTTTCTCTGTCGGGGCTGTTTCTGATTCCTTCAGGACAGAGTCTGACGATCATCGAGGATATCACTTCCACCGTCATAGACGCCATGTTCAGTAAGTAGAACAATATTATATAAGGGCAGCACTGCGCCTTACGCGGGATGATATTTATTGCCAACATTAAAGAAAATTTTATCATCTACTCCACATAATTATGCATAATTCGGAGATATGGGCATTCGAAAATTTTAAACCATGTATCAAAATATTACTTGGTTCTCTCCCCCACCATAAAATTTGATCTTTTAATGGTTATCGTGTCAAATATAACCGTTTTTAAAATCCGTATGGACTAGCTGTATTCACCGCCATAAATAATAAGATTATTTGAAATAATTACAAGATAAAAAGAACTTTTTATATATGTTACACCGAATGTGCGAAATTGACTATTACATGAAATGGCCAAAATTTTGGCTAATTCATGTAACAGTCAAGCCTGTTGCCTTATTCATGAATTAGGTAAATTTTCTGCTGGGTACATGAATTCGCCAGGGTATGGAATTCTTGAACTGTCAACATGACAGAAGAAAAAGTAAATTTAATACGGATGGTTTTATTAGTTATAATTGGACATAATATAATATTATTATTATTAGGTTAGGTTAGGTTTGGTTTTGTAATTCTGAATTAAAGTATTCAACTGAATGTCCATTTTGAGGTTAGCTATCAAGTGTCAACAAACTATCACGAACATTCAATCGACCAAGCACGAATCAAATCACGAAAATACTTTTCAATAAAATTCTTCCGTTATCATATTATAGTTCTAGATTTCTTTGCGCATAGTAAATAGATATGAAAGTCATTGCAGTTACATATTGATTGGTATATTTTTATATTATAATCAATGACATTTGTTTAGTTTGATTAGTTGCAAAAAATACCACCGGAGCGCGATCATCTATTTTGACCATAGATAATATATGTACATTTTGACCAATGCACGAGCATTTTGATACATTTAGTTTAGTTGCAAAAAATACCACCGTAGCGCTACTATCTAATTTGTCCAAGACATGAACTAGACAGAAAAATTACTGCGGAATTCACGCACTCTCCAGATATTTTGTCTAATTCATGAATAAGGTAACGGGCTTGCATTTTTCATGATTTAGGCAAAATTTTGCCCATTTCATGTAATATTCAATTTCGCACAATCGGCGTAACATATACAATGTTTTTAAATTTACTATTGAATCATATAAACTTGACTTGACTAGCTTAAACAATCAAAAAAATTTGTACTTTATAGAAATACTGAATAATGAAATGTCATTTCATATTGATTTCCATAGTAACGCACGTATATATTTAATAATTTAGTTGCTAGGACCCCCTAGCAACCAGTAATGGTATCGAAATAACTTTTCATACAAAACAGAATTAACTAAAAATTAATTCAATTCTACTCAAAGATGGCTAAAAGTATTAAAAAAATGCATTGGTATCGTGTTCTGATTTATTCTAAAAGTTTCAAATGTCTAGCTAGTCGGGAAGTTAGTTAAAAATCGATTGGAAGTTTTGTACCGGACAAATAAGAATACGACCTAAGAAAAATGTTGTAAAATACAATAATTAGAATATGTCTGTATAATTTATTATATTTAAATGGACATGTTTTAATGAAAGATTTATATATCTACAAATAGATTGTATCAAAATGTTAGTGGTAGCAAAAGGTGATTACCACCAGGTTCTATTCTCCTAGGCCTAGCAGCCTGCGGTGGTGTTGAACGACATTCTGAAGGCCGGAATACCATTTGGCCGAATTCCCGAATAGCTAAATGACTCAGTAACAACTTACAAATCGTTAGTGACTATTCAGCGAAATATCAAACTTTTTGAGGTGAGGGAAAGTCTTGGATGTAATAAGGAAATATTCGTTGACATTTTAGTTTATGATTTTCTCCATACATTTATTCACTTTTATAACGAGCTATTTATCAGATATACCGAGCAAAAATATCGCCAAAAACTTTCTTAAACTGTTAATGTGTCGGATCGTTTAAAAACATTTTCGACCCTAAGCAATAAAATCCGACTAGACCGTTGCCGCCGGGATCGGATTACGTTTATGACACTAGTTAAGTGTCTAAGTACCTAATTGGTGTTTTCGCCGACAACATTGAAAAAGTATCCATGCATTTGGTTGAAATTTCATGTAAAAAATCTTTATGATAGTTTTCAGATGTTTTATGTTCTACTTCTATTTTTGTTTGAATGGCGACTTTTTGTGTTATGTGACCGCTTATTTAAAAATACCTATTCTCTGATATAACGAGTAATGCTTATAACGAGCAAATTCAGTCGGTCCCATCTTCCTTGTAATAACCAAGTTCGACAGTATTTTATAAAATCACTAATCAAAATGTAAATTTGATTTATGTAAAAGGTACCCGAGCATAGACTATAGATACATCTAGACGCCACCCGTTGCATTGCTAAATGTGCGTTTGGTTTGTGGGCGAGCGAACGCATTCGTCTACAAATGTTCGAGACCATAGACCATTTCGCTAGTGCTCGCCCAAAGTGCTCGCACTAGACGCTCAGAATTAAAATATAATTTTCTATTTTTTTACGTTATATAGTATTTTTAAGCGGTCGAAATGCAACCATTAGATAAAGATATCCATAATTTAAGTTATTTTAAAGAAACACTTGGTCACTGATATTAAAATATATAATAATATACAAATAAATTATCACGAACATTATCAACTTACCTATGAAACGTAATACCATCTTCTTGCTTATCAGCATGGCTACCATATTTTAATACAACACACAGAACCATCTTTTCTACTTAAGTAACTAAAAATATTTACCACTGACCATTGATATACTACTGGATGAATCTTCTTCTTATATATGCTTCTTAAAATGACGCCCGATTTTCAGCGAGTCGGCCTTTGTTAAAACTTACTGAGTAAGCCCGGTCTAGCTTGCATCTTACTCTAACTAATAGTCAGCGCATGACGACTTGCTCTGTCTGTTTTGCGTTGCAGCACCCTTAGGTTCACTATTCCAAGAACGCAAATTTAGTTTTACAGCCAGGGCAATACGGATGAAATTCGGGAATCCATGTTAACGGTCTTAACGCATTATACCTACAAGGAAATATTATAAGACGATATTCGTTATATCTTTTGTGGTACATTTTTAAAATGACACTTGTATGGGAACTGCTCATCTAGTAGTATGTCAATGCCACTGACTTTATGTTTAACACAAAAAATAGCAATTTTAGCAACACGGTTATCGACGCTTAGTTATGCAATAAGCTAAGATTTGCCGGCTACATCGTAGCAAACCATCTCCCAGATCTGTAAACCTTTTATCTTATTCTAGCGCGTGTCGCAGAGATTATAAGGGTACCGAATACTTTCTCACTCGCACTTAACTTATGCATCGTTTTTGTTCAGGCCTTGTACCCGAGCCATTTTCACTCATATACCTTATTCCATATAGTCTACTGCTAACTCTATCAAGCTTTACATGGTAGCAATGAAATATATAAGCAGTGTATATTTTTTCAACCGCATTCATCAGTATCCTTCAGTTCAGGAAGAACCAGAACCAGGATTTTTTATGGGGGCCCTGTTATTCTTCAAATGCGGTATCCATCAGTAAATCAATTCATCAATCAAAGATAAATCAGTTCTGGAGTGATACAGTAACTTGACAGTGAAAACTGACAACTAATTTCTATTTTTTGTAAATAGCGAATTTTACTACACCAAATAGTTATTAGTTACTTGACATAAGTTTGTTTTATTTTTAGCGGTGATCCGTCATCTGTCCTCGGTGCAGACGACACGGTGGGCACAGAAGAGCGTCCGGCTGCCTCCGATGATGCCCTCCCTTATCACTATCGTGCCCTCCAGACTGTCATGCTTGATCACACGTATGCTGTGGCTGCCTCCAGTGGAAGTGCAGACGCTGAGAGGGGTCCTGATGGAGTTGCACCGCCGCCGCCCCAGCTTCCCCTCGGAGGCGTGCCATCCGCCTCGCCTGCTCGCCTCCGTCACTCACCCCCTCCATCTGACAATATACACCGTGTTTTGGACCGGTTTGATGAGGGCCGGCCGGATGATGATGCTGCATCTGCGGTCTCTTCGGTGGAAGGAAGAAGGCCCGAGAGGACGGACGGCCGACATGACAGCGACACAGAGACAGCTCCCGAGGGGGAAGAGGAGGGCAAGACGCGTTGCGTGTGTGACTATGCCCACGATGATGGTTACATGATTTGCTGTGACCGTTGTGGTGAGTGGCAGCACGTGGACTGCATGGGTATCGACCGGCAGAACATCCCTGATGATTATATGTGTGATCGCTGCCAGCCAAGGCCTGTGGACCGCAAGCGGGCGCGAGCTATCCAGACTAGGAAGCGGGAGGAGCTACCGGGCTTCTGCTCCTCCGGCAGTGACTCTTCGGCAGGTTCACCTGTGCGACACCGACGCCACCGCCCGCCTGACGCCGCCTCACCCCTCACGCCGCCTCGCAGACGCCCACTTACAGTCACCACCTACAGCAACACTGTAGGCGGCGTTAGCCGCGCTGTTCCCGGTGTCCGTCCGCTACCTGCTGTGTCCACTGCCCCTCTCCCTGTTGGGAAGCGAGGTCCAAAGCGGCCTCGCCGTACGGATGCTGGGAGAAAAGGTCCGAAGAGAAAGCCAGCTGAAAAAAGAGGGAAGAGGAAAGGGAACGATCCAACAGCGATTCTCCCCCGTGGCGATCGTCCGCCGGCTCCTGCACCCCCCGGCCCTACAGGGCGGCGGAGCGATGGGTATGAGTCAGCCGCGACCAATCATTACAGTCCAGAGCTGAGGGCTCGGGTTGCTCGCTACTGTGCAAAAGCGGGGGCATCTGCGTCAGGCCCTGCAGGTGCTCTTGCTGCCCGCCATTGTACCACTGTCCCGCATGCTGGAGGTAAGATTCTCATTGCCACCAAAGATCTGCGGGAGAACACACCCATCGTCGAGTTGCGCGGCAAATATATGTTGTCGGCGCGGCATAGGCCCCGACCGCAGCCATCCGGGCGCGCTGGCGGTCAGCGCCCTGGCCCCTTCCTTTTCTTTTACCGTCTGCCCAGAGACTCTGCACAGGTCTGCATCGACACTAGGACCTATGGCAACGAGGCGCGCTTTGTCAGGCGCTCCTGCAAACCCAATGCTGAATTACAGCACTGCATCGTGAAGGGTGCCCTGCATGTCTATCTGGCGACTGTGGCTCCCGTCCGCTCCAACACAGAGATCAGCATCCGACATGAGTCAGCGGCCGGCAGCCGGCAGGCCTGTGCTTGCGGGAACCCGGAGCGCTGTGAGCGCGGTCCGCCCTCTGGTCCCGCCTCCCGCGGCCTCGGGCGCCGTGACCCTGCACGGGGTGCATTCAGAGAACGGAGAGGCCGCGCCCGTCGCTCGCCTCTTTCAGGACTTCGTAATCCTCCAGCTGAGCTCTCCCGAGAGCGACCGGCTGAACCTGAGGCTGAAAAGCGGCAATGTGCCGAACCGGAATCACCGAAACGTCTTTTCTTTGGAGAGGTCGAGGTTCCTGTGATATTACCTGTGAAAGAAGAAAAAGTGGAGCCTGAGGCACCGCTTTCACCTGAAAAAAAGCCCCTCATCAAATTAGAGCCTGTTGAGTGCCCTCTGAAAGAGGAACTTGTCGAAGAGGAGCCCAAGGATGACATTAAATTTTCCGATCTCAAAATGCCAATTTTCATCAAAGAAGAGATAGAGACGGAAGTGGAACCTTCCCCCGAGAAGGTTCTCCGGCTTGTCCTGTCACAGCAAGTGAAAGTCGAGCCGGAATCATTTTCAGTCGATCCTGGCATTCCTGTCACGGCGGAGGTTTCCGATGTCGCCTCTCCTGGAGATATCCCTTCGCCTATGGTATCGCCGAAAGAAGAGCGCTCTGACACTTGCGTGCCAGGACGGCGTCTCTCCGGGGTGTCATGTCGAGCTACCCGTGCATCGCTCTCTGCTGCTTCCCGTCCCGCCGCTGACCCTCCCTCCGCCGACGAGAAGAGTGACAGTCAAGGAGACTCAGCGCCTCCGTCGCTTTCCGCCAAAGATAAAAAGAAAATGGTGAGTTCTCTTGATGTAAATGTTGCAAGCATGTGAACTGCACTTTCCTACAAATTCAAACTGAGAATACTATTTAACTATTGGGTGATATACGCAAATAAAGATCTGCAATCATAATAATATTCACAATCTATCGAAACATCCAAATTGATATCATTGCAAATCAAAGCTTGATTTATAACAGTGGTAGGTCTAGGTATCCAGAGTATCATGGAATCGCATTCAAATGAGTGTGTTATAAACGCCCGCTTTAGGTAGTATCACCAAATCTAAAATTGCAGATATGCTGTAAAATCAATTGGGTGATTGAATTCTTTTTGATTTTTTAGACGCGTGAAGAGCGAAAACTCGAAGCGATAATGAAAGCCATCGATCGGATGGAGAAAGCGGAGCAGCGGAAACAGGAAAACCGTGACCGTCAAACCAAGAGGAGAGAGTCCGTTTCTGTGTGTGCCGTTATTGCCACCGGTACTGGCTCCCCTGGAGCCGCGGGGGAGGAGGGAGGCGGGGACCCTCCCGACGACTTCTCCCATCTCAGTCCCGTGCGACGGAGGCGCAGGTAATTAATTATCTTCTAGTTAATTTCCCTCATTTCAAAACCTTGTTAAATCGTTTTGAATTGTAACAGTTCATCTCAAATTATGCACGTTCCATTTGAATTTAGTGGAACATTTTGAGATCACTATATTCACATTCGGAGGAGCTTCTCGTAGAATATCTTTTTCACATTCTTGTAAGTGTAAGGGGTAAAGTACTGTGTGAATATAAAAAATTAAGAATTTGGAGGTATCTTTGCAAACTTGCCATAAATGTTGTACTGTAGACTTTATAGGAAATAATGTGTATGGCATCATGATTCCTTATCTTTTCTAATCTTTGAAATTAACTTACAACTCAATTTTAGCACAATGATGTTAATGATAATACCGTTTTATGGTGTTAATGTTTCACGAGATCATGAAATGTTGAATTCTAAGATGAGAAAAGATATGGAATTATAACGATCCTACAAGGTCTACAGATTATTCAAGCATAGCTTGCAAAGATACTACGAATTCATAATGTTCGACCATCGTACAGCATCTTTTATCTAACATCTTTTTAAAGAATTAATCACAGCCAGAGATATAGCATTAAAATAAATAGCTTTTCTAACTTGGTACTTTTCCACAATTTTGAAAATGTAATTATGAAGTCATACTTCATGATACTTCATATTATGTATTTCAAAATCTTAACCAAACGTGTTCTTATGGGCAGTGGGGTGTTCAAATTTGTTACATAAATTATCTACTCTTGAGGTTTCTGATTATTCAAATCTTGAAAGGAGGTGGAGGTGTAGGTTTAACTCGTCAAACATTTTTTCTTTCCTCAACAAAAAATATTTATTATTAAAATAACAAATTGATGCATGGGGTTTCAGACGAAAAGGCAGGACCGTGAGTGACAGCCGCAGCGGAACCCGACCAGATTCCGCCGATAGTGACATGGTCACGTCGGGAGACGAGAGTCTGCCTCTTCCTCTCCTCTCGCCCCCTCCTTCTGTTCGTCCTCTTCTATCTCCGCCTACCTCTGTGCCACCCCCTCTCACTTCACCTTACCGAGAGATGACTCTATCCGAGACCCGACTCGATCTGGAGCGGACTGTTCAGGTAAATTTCATTTAGTGAAATTCGAATTCTGAATAAAGACAACCTGTCTCCCATTTCATGCGACACGGAATTGATTACATATTGCAAACCGGTTTTAATCTCTCCTGTTCATTCGATTAATCCCCATGATAATGTATTTGAGAATATTTTTTCTATGTTGCAATATTGAAGCAGTAAATTTGTATCTGCGTGTGTTGCAAGCTATAGAATTTCTACTTCTGAAAAAAATGGTTCACAAATTCAATGTAGAAATAATGATTAAGAGTACAAATGATATAAATTAATGACTGAAAGAAAGGGAACTATAATAGGGGTACAAATTAACTTTTCAGCGGATTGGTGTTGGCCTGAGCTCCGCCTGCCTTCTGGTGGAGGCGGCTGTGGCCCCCTTTGACAATGCTTTCAAATTTCCCAAAACAAAGAAGACAATCATTAGCGAGTGGTTCGGTGAGGCTCGCGACCACCACCAGAGCGTCAGCGACGATGTCAGATCATTTGCTGACCATCGCCCCTCCCCTGGCGGTCGCTCCATCGAAAACTTGGTGCGGGTAGCCAATGACATGATTGTCTCTCTGGACGAGGGTGTCGACTCTGCCTCTCCCCCCTCACCTCCGGCGTCCCCCCTCAGAGGTCTCCGCCGACCCCTACGGGACACCTTTCGGGATATGGTCACCCCGGTCACTGATTCCAGGATCAGAACACCGAAAAAGTGCCGCAGAGGCTTCAAGACGGGCCCCGATGACCGGCCAAGTCCTCATAAAAGGTCCCTACGTAGCGGGACGGCTCCTGGAAGGCCAGACGAGGACCCCGCACCGCCAGAGACGGAGACCGCAGCGGAGGCTGTGCCCAAAGGGATGGGCAATGCGGAGGCGTGCACCCCAGCTCCCCGGCCCCCGCAGCACAGCGCCAAGAAGAGGTGGCTGCGTCAGGCCATCAGTGAGGAGAGTGACTCCCCCACCGCAGGTGCAGGTGCTTTCCCTCTTCATATTCTATTATTATACTTGTCCCATCGTAATAAGGAATAAACTGATTCATATTATAAATTTTTTGTGCCTCATCTCATGCTGCAAGTGCATTTTTTCAAATTTAATTATCGAGAATCAGGATGAGAAGTCTATTAAAAGTCAGCTAAATTGATATGTACTAACAAAGTAGTCTAAAGTCTAAGCTGTGCAAGTTTCATCAATATTGGTCTAGTAGTTTTTGAGTTATAATTGAACAAACAGGCAGAGAGACTTCAATTTTATTATTGGTAAAGAATGTTTTCGCACATCCTTGGATGGGATTTCCACCTAGACCTAGACTTCCAGCTGACGAGTAGTGATAGTGGTAGACTCCTACAACAGGTAATGACCGGTGTGGGGCCACACTGACCCGATAATAAACATTATTGATATCTGATTAAAAACAACACATGTAATTGAAGTTATAATATGAGACCACGTCATATTAAATTGTTTGTCGCTGTTTTGTTTTTGGATTACTTTTATTTTTTATTTTGGATTATTAAATTTACTGGGCCAATTAAGCAGAATCGTGTGTATATGTATATTACATACCTATATATCGTCACTGTTCTGGCAGAAGACACTAATTCGAAAAAATGACACATTGAGTACCAAAATGTTCCTTATTTCAAACTTTACCGTCTGGAAACCTTCTTAACCCGATCCCCGCGTAGCGTCACCAACAAAAAATAGTTTCGGTCTGCGTGCGTATTTTCGTAATGTTAATATTACCCGTACCGTAATAAATACATCAGTTAAAAATTATCGGTCTGACTTTTATTACCCCCAAATCCATTAAGTTTGCGTCGAGACACTTAAGAATAACAATAAAGGCCTTGTGCAATCATATAAACTCGTACAAAAAACTTACCGATACGCAAATCCACCATTTTGTCCGAAGCTAATCGGCCGGGACCACTGCGCCGACCCTCTTTTGGTATCGCGTTACAACTTCACACTCGTAAATCTGTCACTTATTTTAACCTTTGCCATTAGAAAACACATTAATTATTCAATACCGTGACACTTTAAAAATAATACTTAAAACTTAACTGCATTTAAAAAATAAAGGATAACACGAAATTAAAAATTTTTTGAACTATGGTAAATTTTATAACATGGATCTAAATATAACGTGACTTGGCACGTTGAACACATAAAACGGGATAATTTGTATAGTTTTTTTGCCTTTTTTGAATTGCCACACACATGGCATCTCCTGCGCGGCTTGTCATTTTTGGGTGTTGGAGGAATGTGCACTGGGTAATGGTCTGTAGCGGATTTTGGTAATAAACGTACCGGATTGTCACTAGTTGATGCCGTGGGCTTATGGGGATCTACAGTTTTTACACCAAATTTTTCCACAAGTTGTTTAATCACACATAATTGATATTCGGCCAATGATTTTTTGCTACCTGTTACAAATTTGAATAAATAATAAGCATTTAATAAATATAAGTCAATTATGTGGAAAGCCACCTTCTTGTACCACTTAATAGACTTTCTCATGCACGAAAGACTACTGAGCATCATATCCACTTTGTCCACCGTCCCCATATTTTTGTTGTAGTCCAACACACACTTAGGCTTCATGATGGGGTCCCCTGTCCTAAAATTAGTTTTTCCCGTTGGTCCAAACGAGTCATCATGAAGCGTGGTTAACATATGGACATCCCTCCTATCGTGCCATTTAAGGGCCAATAATGGGCTTTTTGATTTGGCTTCCGTTTCTCCCTTTTTTAAACTTTTAAAGCTTGGCATCTCCT
The DNA here is from genome assembly GCF_057557595.1 of Rhyacophila brunnea. Taxonomy (NCBI): domain Eukaryota; kingdom Metazoa; phylum Arthropoda; class Insecta; order Trichoptera; family Rhyacophilidae; genus Rhyacophila; species Rhyacophila brunnea. The sequence continues at coordinate 3,284,901 of NW_028232965.1, forward strand.
TCCGGTTCTTCCTAACCGTGCCACAAGCATTAGTTTTATTAGCGTGGAGGAATTTAAAAAGAGCTGGACTGGAATACCAATTATCACACCATAAGGTGTGGCCTTTTCCGATATAGTCATTTAATAGCGTCGTTACCACTGCACCAGATATACCCAAATTTTGGTCGTCCACTATATCTGTGCCATCGCCACAATATATAATAAAATCAATTATATTGCCGGTCATGACATCGCACAATACAAACATTTTTATCCCAAAACGATGCCGTTTTGACGGGATAAATTGTTTAAATATGAGCCTGCCCTTAAAAACAATGATGCTTTCGTCAATACACAAGTTTTGGTGCGGGAGCATTGTCTCTCTAAAAATTTTGCGGGTGTGCTCCAGAAGTAAACGTATTTTAACCAGCCTATCTGTGGTGGTCACATTCGAATCACAAAAATGGAGCATCTGCAGGATTATTTGGTACCGATCTCTTGGCATAATTTTACCAAAAATATCAGCATGGAGGTACGGATCGGTGCTCCAATGCTCCTCGATCGTAGTATGTTTATTTCTGGTCATCAGCAAAGAGACAGCAAAAAATGTGTATAGTTCCGGCACTGATGTATCGGTCCAGTTATGTGACCGCGATTTCGGTCCCAGGTCAGTTGTAGTGTAAACATGTGTAAAAAAATTGTTCGTTTGTGTCACTATCTCCGACATTATATTATTATTAAGAAAATGTTCAAAAAAATGGCATTCAGAAGAGGTTTCACTGAGAACGTTTGATGTTACGCCGGATTGAAAGTTATCGAATTCATGAACTATTGGTATATGTGGCCCGGTTCTCCAAGTACGTAAAAATGCAATTGGCTCGACTGAGTCCGTATCCGAGTCATGATCACTTTCGATTTGGTCCAATTCCTCTTCAGACATATCATAGTCAGAGTCCAATTCCTCATTCATGATTTCCCCCGGACCAATATTCACTTCCGCCATTGTAAAGTTTTTCCACGAATATTATTTAAAAAAAACGCATAAACAGTTTTAAAAAGTTTTTATACAGAACTTAACTATAAACGCAAGTCAAACACAAATAATTAACGCACACACTATAGTCAGTTTTTAATTTCACAATTTACAATCGTACATAATGATCGTAATACATGTAAAATCGAATCAAAGAGAAGTTTTTTTTTACCGATAAACGCTAGACTCGGCCACAAATAATTAAACGCACACAATAGTCAGTTTTTAATTTCACAGTTCAAAATCGTAATAGTTATTATAAGTTTCACTCGAAAAACAGTGTATCAAAACTTCAATCATAAAGATCGAAAAATAAACGCTATCGGCGCAAAGTCCGTTCGTGTTGACGCGGAGTTGGCTACTGCGCTTGCGTAATATAAAGGCGCTCATATTTAAATTGAGTTCAGTCGGGCGGTGTTTTGCGATAGTTCGAAGGGGTTCAAAGAAATGGTGTGTATGAACTTTACAAATTATTTTTGACAAACCTATCGAGATGGCAGTACGAACACGAATCAGAGCATTTTTCAATACAAAAATCAATACTATGCGCGAAGTATTTCCTACTTTATCGACGTTTCAATTTTCAATCTCAACTGGTGCGACATCCGCCCAGTATAAGAGCTTATGTATAAGACAACAGATGTCCCAACCGCGGCGATCGGGTTAATAAATAAACAGTCTTTATTTTAAAGTCATCCTTTTTACGATTACTTAATAAACTCACATGATAGACCATTATTTCAAACTTTTTAACAACTTAAAAGTCAAATTACTCAAAACTAGTATTCTCCAGTTAGTGTGTTTTGCCAGAACAAAGACGATATTTATTAACAAAAGTCCTCTGCCTCCATTTTACCTACAATTTGAAATTGTTCTACAAAAGTTAATATTTTCAATAAATTGGACAAAGCAGACGAATGTATTAATTTTAGTACATACGCTACTGCAATTCACATTTCCCAAGGAAATATTTCATGGTTTTGAAAGAAAGTTTTTTTTGTTAATTCTACAATATTTCAATTATTTATGTTTCTGTAGACAGCTGTTTCGGCCTATAAAGTCATTCTCAACGATAACAGCTATCTTTAATCAGTTCATGGCCTGAAACAGAATAACTCAAACATAGTAAAATTAACTGATAGAAAATGACTTTTCAAGTCATTATACTGGAGTTCTTCCATCTAAACGCCGGTTCAATTAATAATATAGGGATATTTCACTTACATCTTTTAATTCAAAATGACTGATTTTTTAATAACCTGTTAAATTATATTTCTCTGTGTGTACATGTATGATTTTTATGCAGAATCTCCCCCTAATGAAATGGTGACTCCGCTCAAGAAGAGAAGGCTGGCCAGAGAATCCCTCTCGCTGGAACCTCCCACGCAGGTTAGTATTTCATTTTTAATTTATCCAATATACATAGCAACAGTCTATGAAGCACTATTATAGTGATAGTTCTCACAACATAGTTTGTCACTTTCCCTCGACGGATTGTATGACAGCACATTGTACGGCCGTAAAGAATAGGACGCTATAATTCAAATCACTTTTAAATAGAATTTTATGATTTATAAATGTTTTTACTATCACCGTTCGCACAATAATTAAATGTATATACCTATTCTATTTATAATCACTTGTGTGAGTATAGTTCTACCAGCGTAACTTGTAAATAAAATATACAAAAGAAAATCGACAATTAAAAAAAGCTCTTCCTTTTAAATAAGAAATGTACTTTTATTGTGTTAACTGTCAATTCATGGTGGAAATGCATTGTATTATTAATTTAGTAAAATGTAATTTTTTATGGTACTTTTTCCACTTTTATTAATTATATCTGGACCGGTTTCGTCCGCCTCTTTGTCCTGTCCTGTCGGGACATTTTCAACTGAATGTTCAGCTGTTGTATGTGTATCATAACGATCATAAATTATTAAATTCACATAGCCGCCAGAAGCTATCAGGAGACATAGCTTTTAAGCCATGACGTCATGAGTCATCTTGAACGCATGCGCATAGAAGATGGTGTATGACTAATGTGATCATTTATTTTTTTCCTCAAAACGGGACATTACTAATTTGTAGGTAAATAGAGTATTCAAGAAAACGCATATTTCTTAATAGTTTTTATTTATTCATAAAAAGAACAGGTATGAACACCTGTTTGCTCAGGTATACCTATTTAGTTTTGATTTCAAATAAGAATGAAATTCTTGGCAAGACTTCTTAAAATTTACCTTGGTAATTAACATTGCTTTAAGAACTGCAACTGTGTTTTTTCGCTTGTCCACATCTTATTCATGAGAAGACCCTTTCTACCGGTGCATTAGTGTCAGGTAGACAAAATATATAAATAATATTTGCACTGTAAGGCGTCTTGTATGGTCACGTTATGTATGACTGAAAAATGGCAGGCTCTGATTCATGCAGTTTCAATCAGTCATAAATGAACGTCGCACATCTAATATTTGCATTGAAAGGCGTCTTGATAAAGTCTGGTTCAGAAGACATTTCAAGCGGTTCTCATAAACATGTTATTGTACTGTTACAGGGTGACGACGCCCAATCTGGGGGAACGTCCGTAGGAGAATTCTTTGTTGGAAATTGTGCCACACCTAACGTAACGTTGCCTTCCTTGATCTTTGACAAACCCACCATCGCATGCGATCCCCCTGTCGAAATTTCGGGTGACAATTTTTGTCGTGTGAGACCTCCATTGGAGTCGGACGACATACTCTGTCATCTGCCCACTGCCGATCGTCAGGAAGAATCCTTCGTAATCGGTGATAGTGATCTTGATCATCTCGGTTGCGAAACAGGGAATTCGGAGATGCAGGAACCCCTGCCGCCCTCGGAAGTCTCGGCCCCTGCGTGTGATGATCTGAAACCGGAAATCAGTGAAACTGAACCAGATCCCAAATCTACCCTCCCCTGTCCGGAGGCCCTGAGAGAGATATCGCCTTCGGACAGGAACGGCGTCTCGCCCACAGATGCTGGCGACGCTCCCTCCGCTGAGACCAGTGGGGGGTCCTCCCCTTCGCTCGATGAGATGGACGACATACAGAAAAAAATACACTCATTTCACACGGAAAACATTCAGATCCTCAAAATAAGGAATAAGAAGCCACCCAAAGAGAAACGCAAAAAGGTCAATCTTAACTTCGATCTGTGCGTGTTGGATGATCAGACGGTGGGCGTCAAGCTGAAAGACGAGGCTGAAGGAGACATGGCTCAGACGCCGCCGCCTCCCATCACAGAAGATGTGTCCGATGTTGTGCTTCCTCTCCCCACTTCCCCTCAGGGGACGCCACCTAGAAATGGCTCGGATGGGGCACCACCCTCACCGCGGACCCCGCCCCGTCCTGAACCAACTCCACCCCAGTTCCCTTCCGCCGGCCTCTTCTCTTCAGATGGGTTCCAAAGAGACCTCTCTGAGACACTGGTAGACGTAGATGCCATCAAGAACGCCATCGATTTAACCACTAATCTGGAGACAGGCGCCACAGACGAGTATGTGAATGTGCGCGAAATCCTCAACCGGGTGAGCCGCATGGACTCAAGCAGCAGTCTGGTGCTGTCGGAGGTGCTTCGTGATGCTCCGCCCCACTCGCTAACACGCACCACGCCTCCCGCCAAGGCCTTCCACGCCCGCTCCAATGACCCGCGCCTCAACCCTGCGCCCGTCGCCGACCGACCCAAACCCGTTAGGAGAAAGGTGATTGCTCTTTTTTTGAATAAAATCTTTATTATTAATACTTAGCAACTGCTCCCGCCAATTTTTTACAAAATATGTATGTGTAAATACAAATTTATTTTATAAAAATATAAATATAATATAATATTTTTATTAGTGGCTTCCTAGGTTTTGAAGTTTTTCAACACTTGGCAATATTTTAAGTCGAACACAGGAATCAAGATTCTTTGGTGTTAATCGATTTCGCAGAGTATTATGAGAAAATGTTTGCTCACAGGACTAGTTGAACCTCATCATCATCATCATCAGCCTGAATCTATCCACTGCTGGATGAAGGCCTCTTCAAGCTGCTTCCACTTCTCTCGGTCCTGTGCATTGCGTTGCCTAGTATCTAACCTAAATGCTGATAATGGAGCAGATGCAATTTTTTTTAAACATGACAAATTTTGTGGTACTGTGCGAAAACATCTTCTTGGCTACGTAAGGAAGCGCTGTTGGCAACTAAATGGGAGGAGCTTGTTAGTTTATAATGGAAGTGCGGCTAAAAATGGGAGGAGCATGTTAGTTCACAGTTTTAACACGTAGCCAAGAAGATGTTTTCGCACTATAATGACGCCCAGCATGATGATAATGCATTCATGTGATCGTGTTCTGTGTTTTCAAGATGCTGGCGAAGATTTTTAAATTTATTTGTCCATAGAACTGAACATTTGAATTCAATGTCTAATTCTATAATATTTAAGCTTAAGCTCGATTAAATCCATGTCATCCAGTTTTATAATAAAGCTAAACATTGGACCATGTGTCTTTAAATCCTCGAATCTCGCTTCAAATTCCGTTTTCAATAAATAAATTATTTTATAAAAATAATAAGTTGAAAAAAACATGATCATATTTTCTTGGCGGGTAACTCAAAATGTTGTAGTGGGTAATTCAATTACCTGCGGGTAGTAGGTTGCCAACCACTTGTCTATATCATAATAATATGCATTGAAGTTTGTCACGTAAACAATATGCGCATTCAATATTTGAGTACAGTCAGCTTGCTTTGTGTTGGGTCATAAAATAATAAAAATAGCCAGACTTCAAAAACTGGCTTTCACATTTCTATCTTTAATCTGTTCTGCAATTTGAATTCGCATCATTCACTGTCCGATTGAGTTCTATTATTCTTTAAGCTTTTTCTATGACTATCATTACTACGCTAACTGCCACAAAAGAAAACAGTCCACTTGGTTTAACTTTTTCTATGATCTTATCTATGATGATTTTATCTATCTATGATATCTACGATGATTTTATCTATGATTTTTTCTAATAGGAATGTTTGAGGTTTTTCAAAACTATGTATTTCCAATAATAAGAATTAACATTCTTTAGTCTTTTGTATATTCAGTATTGAATAATAAAAGAAAAATTTAGTAAGGATTTTTTTGCGCAGCTCTCTATCACTGAGTATCGTAAAAGACACAACATCAACACTGGAGAGGGTGACGCTGGCGACATAGGGGGCGGTGGTGACGAGGGGAGAGGTAGCCCAGTGCTGTCTTTGTCTCTCTCGACCAATGCGACCATAACTCCGCTTTCATCCCGACCCACTGCAGACGATGCCAAGGAAGGCCTGCTATACTACAACAGTGAGATCTTGTTTGAAAAGCTCTATTCTTATTTTATACACATGTCTCTAGAGCAGGGTTTCCCAAACTTTTTCTGCAATTGAACACTTCGCAAACCCGGAAATTTTAACGGAACACTTAGCTTATTTTTTAGGTTGGGTACTCCTACTAGTAAAATTTAAAAAAAATGTTATTAAAACACATTTATATAGTAATTATTTTTAAATATAAAACAATAATGTAATATAAACATAAAAATATGAATAAATAAAGCACTTAATGACTTTGATGATTTTGAGTCCTAGAATTGCATATCTTCTTGATATCAGGCACAATATTGGTAAGTTCCATTCTAATATTTGGTGTGGCGTCGAGCTTGTTCCTGCACTTTGACTTCGTTGCAGCATAAAAAGAAAATCCCGCTTCGCATAAATAGGTTGTAGAAAACGGTAGTAAAACAATAATAGCTTGTTTTGAAAAATTGGGGTACTACTCTTCTGACAAACTCGCCAAGAAATCATTTAAAGGCTTTTTGTATTTTTGTTTCAAATCAGAGTCACTATGTATTTTCAAGCTGTTTTTTATCAGGTTTATGAACAATATTTATTAGCGCGGCTAACCGTTCTGTCAATCTTGGCAACTGTCATTAAAGTGACAAGACTTGTCAGCCGGTCAGGTAAAAACAATATACCCCATCTCTTTCATGCGCACGGTGTGAGAAAAGATGGTCCTCCGCCTGTACCTAGATACTTGACACCATAAACGTCAGTGGAGATTAATCATCACTCGCCTTTCAATATGAAGTAGATTCTTTACTTATTTTGGTTTTACTTATTTTACTTCTGCTTAGTAGAAGATCTTTAAATGTGTTGCAGTGTATAAAACCTTTCCAAATTGTCGCGGAACACCTATTCAGGTTCGGCGGAACTCTGGTGTCCCGCGGAACATAGTTTGGGAAACTCTGCTGTATTCAATGAAAAATTTGGTGATGAAGTACTTGTTATTTTGGGCTACATGCGGCCTACGCGCTGCGATTTGTGCATCACTGCTCTAAAGGGTCGATATATAAAATCATAGGGGTGGGGTATTATTGAGTAAATCGAATTTTTCTATCTCAATAGTGAGTCCTCATGAGTGAAATCTCCTGAAATTAAACTTTCATGGTTTACTATTTCCCAAAACGAAATTCAAAAAAAAAAACTATAAATAGTTATATTAATAATAATTTGTAAAATTGTATTATAAAAATTTTATATTTTGCCTTGACCTTCTGTTTCTTGAGATTCTCTCTGAAGAATTCTCAAAAAATCAAAAAACTAATCTTGACTTCTCAAGAATTGAAAAATGTTTGGAAATCACAAACTCTAATCCAGTTTTTTTTCTGCTTACTGTTTTCATCAATTTTACTGATAATTAAAATTGCCTCATCAGGTTCAGAGGAACCGCCATCCCCTCGAAAAGAGAGAGAGCGTGACAAGTTGAGCGAGAGGCTTCGCAGAGAATTTGGATTGACCCTCGCTGAAGAAGAGTCGACTCCTCTCACTGGTAAGTGTCGTACTAGCCACTCTGCGTTACGGGTATCCAGTAGTCCCGAAAAGCCAAAGGCGCCCAGGAGGCGAAGTTCCTCTGATGGGTAAAACCCCATTATGCATTCAAATATACCCGTGAATATGTTGATAAGTCTAAAAACATCAATTCTCAGGGCAGCTGTTTGTACGGTTGGTTTTCTGTGGTAAATCAGGAATGTTTTTAACTTTTAGTTTATTGGGAATTGTTGACTGATTCTCATTTTTATGTCTTCGATATTTTGATTTGTTTGAGATGATTTATAAAAAAATATTTTGGAAATTGGTATTATTTTGTTTTATTCTTAAGATACTACAGTAGGCGCTCGGTTATCTGGCACCCATATTTTTTCACTTATGCCGTATTGTCGGAAATGCCGGATTATTGGATTTCTATAGGAAATGCGTGTTTATCTGTCAAGGTCGGACACCAAACTGCCGAGCGAACGGCTCTCCGCTCTGTAATCTGGCAGTTTAATGAGAAACCTGCCGAATTATAGAGCAAGAGAGCTGAGTTGCAAAATGCCGGACTATTGGACGTGCCGGATTGCTGAACGCCGGATTATCGAGCGCCTACTGTGTTATGAAAAAGTGTCCAGAAACTCTGCAATTTTTTGTCACTGAATTTTCCTCCTAATATTGCCATCAGTGTGGCCTTGAAAAAATATACCTGGGGGTTTTGGATCACGGATAGCATTTGTGGCTACAAAAGGAATAATTATGACGATCATTTACAGGAATCCCTTTGAACGTGAGTAATGGGACGGGAGAAGCGACGCGACCGGTGGCTTCCCTTCAGCGAGAGTCTGACGACGGAAGCCCCCTCCCTTCGCCCTCACCCACCCCACCTCCATCTCTCTCCCCTTCCCCCTCCGCTGAGATGCGACCTCTCAGATTGGACAGGTAAAATAGTGATATTTTCCCAGTGCCGGGCAAAGGAAGAATCGGGATCTCATTCAAACTGTGAAAGTGGACAATTTTCTTTGCTCATCGGAAACTTCCGCATTTTCGGCGAGGGTAACTTTTATGGACATAAGTAATAATATGTAAAAAGAATATAAATATATTCTGTAATAATAATCAGCTTTTTATATTTCTGCAAGTACAAACTTTATTTTTTTTCATTTTGTACATAATGTATATAAGTTTTACATAAATAACAGTAGGTTATGTGACTATCCATTTAAAAGTTAAGTTTTATATATGTTTAAGTCGGTGTTTTAACTGTCAATAATTTAAAGAGAGAATGGCATCACTCTAGTCGAGGTAGTGCAGTGATCCATTTTGTTTCCGAGGAGTCGCAGCCCGCCCTCTTGTTCGTTTTCGGTGTCAATTGAAGGGCAATCGACTACTAGGAGCTGTGCCGACCCGTACTCTATAATGTTATATAGCTGGTAATGTTTCTACCGTTGAAAATATGCAAATTAAAATGGTATTCTGTCGATCTTTCATTATGATGTGTAATTTCTTGCATATAGCATGATCGCTGCTGTCTGTCACCCTTTTCCGACGGCATGCATGGGGTATGGGGTCAGCCATTGCCCAACTGTGTTTTTACCCTATATGATGAATTTTATATGGCTTGAAATCTCAAGGAAATAGTCAATTTAAATTTTCACACTGAGAGACTACTGCGAATATATCAGTAATCTGATTTTTTTTCATGCATTGTTTCAAAGGATGGCATGGTGCACGAAACGCATTGTTATTCTATTACGGGCCTGGGCAAACTTTTTGAAAAAAGGGCCACATTAGGAATATAAAATGAACAGCGGGCTGCCGCAAGTGAAATAATATTTTTAAACATACATTATTTATTATCATGTTACATTAGAATTTCAACATAAAAAAAATGATTCTCTAAGAGCCAACAGTTAAATGAGAATAATGAAGCTGTTTTATATTTTTTTAATTTCAAGCGTCAATTTTGTGGTTGAGATTCTCGCAGAGTTTTTATTGATATTCATAATTGAAAATGTTTGATCACATAATAATTATGGAGGTTGATCCAAAAATAACCAACATTTTACGAGCAGAATATTTAAGTTGTTTGAATTTGTCCAAGAGGTGTTGTAAAATTTGCAGATTTATTCTCGATGGTGCAATTCATATATATTCAACTTTTATTTTTAAAAAGGCGTTTGAAGGCATGTAGAAAAAAATGATTTTTTTTTCAGAATTATGATTAAAGTTCTCGGGCCCCACAGAAATACATGGCGGGCCACATGCGGCCTGCGGGCTGTAGTTTGCACAGGCCTGTTCTATTAGTCTGTCAGTCAATTATCTGTCGGTGAGTGTGTCCCCTGTAAATCTATTTGCTTGACTCTCACCCGTCCTCAACCTCAAAATGACTGCAAACATTACCACTTCTTTTCGAAAACAATGCAGTGTACAATACGTTTACAGATGTACAATATTTAATTTATGTATAATTTTGGTAAGTCACATTATTATTAAAATTCGCAAGAATCTCTAATCTCATTATACTTGAGTGACATCAAAATAAAGATGGGAGAATGTCCTATTTTCAATAGCAATATTTTATTTTTAATCAAAAAATATATAGTATGAATAAAGTGTTTGGAATGGGACAGACTTAGTCTTAAGGCTAATGTAATGGCGGGGACCGGTTAAAGGCGGTGATTGAGCATACGTAGTTCAGTTTTAATATGGTTTTCCTACTTTTCATTAAAACAAATATCAAATGAAAGCATTTTCATAGTGAAACATTGACTATGATACACTTTGAAATTGTTATAATGAAAACATAAACAAATGTGATTATGATTTTAATATATTAGATTGTTTAGACCAGCATTGGTTGACCCTTTTCAAATAAACGTCAAATATCCCATTAGATGAAAAGTTTTTTTCGTTTATAATAAAATTATTATTTTATTTTCATTGAAATAAAGTTTATTGTTAATATAGTGATATAGATTAAAACACCCACGGTGGCCGAGCGGTGATGTGTCAGCCTATAATGTCATGGAAGGGGTCTGGCAAAAAAAAAATAATATGTTAATTTGGACCCCGAGTATGGACGTAATAGGTTGAGCAAGTGGCTAAAGTGAGAAAAACCTGTTAATACAACCTCCAATCTTAGGATGTCCATATGGTCTTAGGATCAAACACAAAAATAAAAATAGATTAGAATGTGTTATTGGAAATTTTTTCTCTCTTTATATTTAGAGTTTTCAAATACACTTGACTAACCTGTGGAAAAAGGTCACTGGTCTAGACAATGCGGTGGATAATCAAATTCGCAATCCATGTTGAAACATAATGTTATCGATTGAGTATTTTTAATCTAATGAATTTTATGTAAATAATCATCGAAATCAAAGTTAGTTTCATTAAGTTGACATTACTTTAGAAAAATTGTTTAACGATATACATAATATATTATACGAGTATATATTTTTATATTTTGTAGAAACTTTTATAGTGCAAAATAGTTAACATTAAATATTGACTTGATATTTAATCATTCTAGAATTTTTCTGTTTTAATGTGTCAATATGTATTGACGACACCACTAAATTCTTGTCTGGTAAATTTTAATTTCTCCAGGAAACATCAAAATACAACAGTTATTATTGAGGTGGTCTGTTTTTTGCAAACAATAACTTTTTTTAGACCTATGGTCAAATAGTGAAAAATTATATTAGCTAAAGGTAAGGTAGAACCGGAGTGATGATTTGTTGGATTGAGATGATAGAAGAAAAGGATGCCAATAAGGTCATTTCCTAATTTACTTATGCCGTAAGAGAAGTCTTTATTAAAAGAGTATTGCACAGCGGTTACGCCACTCACAACAATGTGTAGGCTCTCCACATTAGTTGTTGGTGAACAGGTATAAATAAATCCCTCAATGCGGACCATTTTACATCTCCAGTGATTGAAATCAACTAGAATAATGAATCAATCTATAGTCAATATCCTTGATAAAGTGAAGTTTTCGCATTGTAGTTAATTAAAATAGTCTTAGAATGCTGACATCCATTCCTCATTTTAGCAATTTGTTAGACAACAATAAAATATCTATGGTAGTATCACCTGTCAAATAGTAAGATTAGAAATGACTAGATTACGTAGCAGGTAATAATATCGTCGATCACTTCATAATAATAACAACTTAAATTGGATGCTTCCTTTGTCATACGGCATTAGTTAACGTTTGTCTGCATGTTACATAGTGCTGAATACCTGTGACTTCTCCTTTGTGATAGAAATGAAGAGGACATCCGTCCTATTGTTTTGTATTATCAATCGAGTGCTCGAACACTACTCTAACAGATCTGTGTATTATTAAATTGTATATTTTTGAAAAAAATTCTCACAAATTAGTACAATGTAAGATTCTATCGATCAAAGAAGTGCGAATGAGTGTTTTTATAATAATTATGAAAAAAAATGCTAAACATGTACAAATTATTAAGATCTAATATTCTTTCAATGGGTACTATTAGAAAATTCATGTATCAACCGACATTGTGACTGATTGGGGCAAGATTCAATTTACAAAAATTATTTATGTCTTTCATATCAGAAGTCTTCGAAAGAAAGAAATATCTTGTTAAGTATATATTATTAAGGGTGGACGTGCTCAGAGTGGGTCAAAATGGAGCTTTTTTTCTATTTTCAAAGCATGATCCTGGACATACCTTAAACCTTGTAGATAATCTATTTGTATAATTTTGAAGCCTTATAATCCTTTATATTTATTTTAAACATTTGATGACTGCATAAAGTATTTTTATTACATAAAATAGTATTCTTTTAAACCTCTCGCTCTAATGTTTTAGAATATAGTCATATTTCGGTACATAACTGTGCAGTGGTGTTAAGGTTTTTTACATTTATTAATTTTTAAACGCATTTATAAAACCATTAGTATAATTTATGACAAGATAATTTTAGTAAAATATTTATGATAAAAAATTATATTGATAATCTCTGTGATCCCAAATTTGACAAGAATTAGGCATTTTATTATTCAAAAAATGGGCAGGATTAACACATTTGAAGATAATTCTAAAGATACTCATTATAAGCTATGTCTTTGATCATTCAAATGTGATAAACATCCTACGAATAATGATTGCTTTATAATAATTATTGACCTAAGAATAAGGTAGTGATTTTTTGAAATACGCCATTTCTTTTGGCATTCTCCAGTGGTTAAGCTACAACATACGGCCGTAGCCATAAATTGACAAACTATAATTGAAGTAGGGAGTAAAATGATGTTAACGTGCGTGTTTGAACATGTACCGTTTAACCCTTAAATGCATGATTTTTCCGATTTTGATTAAAAAAAAATATATTCATATGTGGTTGATTGTCTACTACATGGGAAAAAAAATAAAAAAAAAAAATTATTTTTTGGACAAATTTTAATATAAAAACCATTTGTATTCATATGAATACACCATGCATTTAGCTCATAAAAGTGAAAGTTTACAACATAAAATGGACAAATTGAAAAACTTAATTAAAACCTTATAATTATAAATCAAATTCTTATAATTACTAACAAAACAATTTATAATACATTATGGAATAATTTAAAACAAATTTTTGCTTGATTAAAGCACAATACGATTCCACATTTCTCACAATATACTCTAGATCAGGGGTTCCCAACCTTTTTGTACTCTAGAGCACATTCTAAAATATCGGTAGGGTGGCGGGCACCACCTATTTTTAATCGACAAACTCCTTCCATAACTTCTCATTTTCCCATAATTTATTTTCTTATATTCATAATTTATTAATAAATAATAAACAAAAATGTTTCAAAATAATAAAACTATTATTCAAATTGCATACACACAGAGAAATGTATTTACAAAACGTAAACAAAAAACACAAATACAAAGAAAACATTTTATAAAAAAATAGAATATCAATATGTCAGTGTGATCTTTGGCATTGCATATCATTGGCCAGTGCCTCATAATTAGGAGAGTATGACGATAATCCTGTTAGCAAACAATCATAAAGATGCTCATCGGTGAGTCGAGATCTATATCTTGATTTTATTAAGTTCATGTTTGAAAACAATGATTCGCATAAATATATCGAACCGAAAAATGATTCAATTTTATATGCCGCTTTTTTCAAAAATACTACTGTCATGTGCTTCAGCGTTCATCGGCTCAGTTCCTGGCGTTCGTTCACTTCGGGTTTTCTGCGTGTGTCAGGCTAGCGTGAAAATTCTGTCTCTGTCGAATAGTGGCGGGCACATACGAATCGTTCCGCGGGCGCCATGGTGCCCGCGGGCACGGGGTTGGGAACCCCTGCTCTAGATTGTCCTATATAATAGTTATCAAAATACACGATATGATTAATATTTTTTGAAGCATTTATTAATAATCTGATGACAGTATTCCCACTTGCTCCCAGGCCTGGTTCAGACGGAAGTCTGTTTTTTGCCTCATTTTCTTGTCCAGAGTATATCTCAAATTGGTAGGCAAAGCCTGACACATCACACAGTACAAACAATTTGAAGCCCCATTTATTTGGCTTTTTAGGCATGTGCTGCTTCATGTAATGCCCAATTTTTGACGAACACATTAGCTCATCTACACACAACCTCTGCTCCATAGGAATTTTATAGAACATTTGATTTAATTTACCATAAATAGGCCTAATTAATTTATGTAGCCTATCGTGGTTAGATTCAGTTCTGGGAAGAAGCGTTGCATTTTGGTTCAGCAGAAAGTGACAAATCTTTTCAAATTTATTTATAGGCATTGTTGATTTTATTGGTTAAAACGGATATACATCTGACCAATATCAATGAGTGCCACGATATCGAAAGACAGACACGAAAATAATTATACCTATATACTGCCTTATGTCAATACAAGAAACTCCCACGGGCTTACTCGGGTCTTTTTCAATGGAAAACAAATTCGTTTGAGCAACTATTTCTTCAACTATACCATCGGTAAAAAAATAATTGAAGAATTGTTAAGGTGTTTTGAGCTCTAATGTTTCTTGAAGAAGTGGTGTTCTGCCTAAAAAAGATAAGCAGGCTTCATCCAGTGTTATATTTTTCCTTTTCCATAATAGTTTTAGGGGATTAATTTTTGAAGGTGGAAGTCTTGAAGTTGAAGGTATTGGTTGATCATAGGACTCATCCATTTGCAATGGTGGGTCGTCATTTGGATCATAAGTGGAAACTTCCACTTCGTCATCTTGCATCCTCCATCTATCTCTGGCCGAAATTCTGGATCCCCAATACTGTCATCGTCACTGAAGTCCATTCCATCCTCACTGTCAGATAAGTTGTTAGCACACTCTTCAAGTTCCTTGTCAGATAAATAGTATCGGCAAGCCATAGTTGATCTAAAAAGGCCAAAATATGTTCACAAAAATTAGCTTTCTATGTGGTAAATATTACCCGTTAATGCATGGTGTATTCGAATGAATACAGACGTAAATATCACTTTATTCTAGAAATATACAAAAAAATCTGAAATATTTTATAAAACTTTGCTTGACTGACCTTCATTCAGTATAAAATGATTTTTTTTAGTACTGGAAGATCTATTATTTCATAGATATAACACTGCAAACATGGAGAAACGTTACAATTCGGTGAAATGTCAGATTGGTGTGGTTAAAGCGTAATAAAAAATAAATTTGTGTCTGGTTGTCAAAACGTGAAACTAAATGGAAGCATAGACTTTGATAATGATTAAAAGTATTACGTCAACACTAAATTTTGGAAGATTTAGACAATAGATGCCATATTATGCTGTGTATTCGTATGAATACACCATGCATTTAAGGGTTAAAAAAAAAGATTTTTTTTCGGTTAGGTTAGAAAGTTAGTTAGCTCTAAAACATTAGAGCGAGAGGTTTAAAAGAATACTATTTTATGTGATAAAAATACTTTATGCAGTCATCAAATGTTTAAAATAAATATAAAGGATAATAAGGCTTCAAAATCATATAAATAAATTATCTACAACGTTTAAGGTATGTCCAGGATCATGCTTTGAAAATAGAACAAAAGCTCCATTTTGACCTACGCTGAGCATGTCCCCCCTTAATGAGTTGACAATATTTGTTCAGTAATTTCTCATCTCATATTTTTATTGTTCTTTTTGCACTAATAATTTACAATATTATATGAAATTTACATATAATTGAATTTGGAAAGGTTTCAGATATTATGGAAACTGAGGCACTGTGTATATTTATTAAACCTACCTCTACATTTATTACATACTTCTACATTTGACAGTCTAGCGCGAGTATTAATCTACTCATAAATTCTTATAAAATACATAATTGTGCATGGCCAAGTAATAATAAATTCGAGTCATGTATTAAGTTTTTCAGTGAAAAAAGATGAAAACATATTGACAATATATCGGTCACTGTTCTGGCAGAAGACACTAATTCGAAAAAATGACATTGTGTTAGTTATACCAAAATGTTCCTTATTTCAAACTTTACCGTCTGGAAACCTTCTTAATAAATAAACAGTCTTTATTTTAAAGTCATCCTTTTTATGATTACTTAATAAACTCACATGATAGACCATTTCAAACATTTTAACAATTTCAAAGTAAAATTACTCAAAACTAGTATTCTCCAGTTAGTGTGTTCTACCAGAACAGATACGATATTTAATTCCTTGTGAAAAGGGCTGTCCTAAGATTGGTTATTTCTAATTTGAACCTTTTCTTTCAAACATGTACCAATAAGTTTAGCTGTCGGTTGAATTTCTAAATAAGATCACCACTATAAAAAAAATATAGGCATTGTAGAATGTTTATGGCGCATTGTCTCCAGTTAGCAGTCTACTTATACCGGTAGCTTTATAAACTATAATTTATTTAGATACAGATTTCCATATTAAAATGCTTCATATTGAATAAAAGAAAAGTCGCGAATCAAGTGGGAGGGGGGGGGGGTTACTTTTCTTTACTTTACATTTAAATGCAATGTATTTCTGAAATTTTTTTTCATTTTCAATTACCCAACTATTGTATATATAAAACAGTGTTAACGGTGTATAGGGGCTGTAACGTAATATCCAATCAAGAATGAATCAATTTAATTTTTGCCTGACCATAACACAATGCTTAAGGTGACGCATGAGTGAAACGGCAAATGATTTTCAACTGTAGGCGCGACGAAATTTTGGACTCGCTCGCATTCAGTGAGAGAACGTCGAGCTAGAAACACGTCACTTTGCTTCGTGATGGCGACGGGCCAATTAATTCTTAAATCGTGTAAAGATGACTAAAACGTTACCCATTTACCTTAAAAAGAAAACATGTCAATGAATATATTATTATTGTTACTAATAGAACAATAAACAGAACATAAAATGGATGTATGTTGGATTTATATGACAAATAATATTTCGTTTGACAGGCGTCATTTTCACCCGCGACCTGCAATCCGCGCATTGCCTAGCAACGATCTTTTTAGACCGTGCCTCAACTGATGTACGGCCTTAATGTTTTCACATATTTCAAAATTTAACTGAGGACTTGTGCTGGTCGAAAGTAAAAAGTAATCACCGTCATTGCCTAAATCTAAATAGTCTAAATGATATTTTCATTGTCTTGGTTGTCAAATACGATTTTGAAAATGTTGCTGTACTAATTAATATTACAGAAGAAAGGTTTTGTATGTGAAAATGAAGAGTTTGATGGATAAGCCTTAATGGTGATTTTTATTTGTCAGTGACAACATAGTAATATAACTACAATGAGTTTTGATGAAGTTTGTAATCTACCCATTATATTATATACTCTTAAATAGTTTTAGGACGCTGTGAGGTTGATATTTTATTTATTTATCAAAAAAATAATCCTGTTCACATTTTAGTATCGACATTGGGAATTTCAGTTGCTGTAATACCACAAGGGTGAAGTTTCTTCATAATGGTAGACGAAATAAAACAATTTGTCCAATAGATTCTCTGCATGAAGTATACATATTGTGAACCATGATTGGAATTAGATTTAATTACATATTCACCACATAATCATATGTATGATGCATTTCCACAATCGTTCATTTTTTAATGTAAAATCATAAAATTTGTTGAATACACAAAGCAGCATGTGCATGTGCTTTAATTAAAATATTCAGAATAATTTATTTATATATTTTTGCGTAATTTGAAGTATTATCAGTTTGATAAGAAATACAATATTTTTTTAAAAAATTGCTTACCTGCCGGTAATTGAAATTTCCTGCGTCTATATGATATTGAATGGTTAATGTAACCAGTTTTAACTGTTGTGTATAAACTGTATACAGTGGAGGTCATTGATATCGTACTATTTATATACTTATAATATAATTGTGATTTAGAGTGGAGAATTGTATAGTTAGAAGCCGTCAAATTTATATTTTGAAGTTGATTTTCTTTTGTAGGGTAATATTGTATCCTATCATAAATAAAAATCAGTTCTAAGCTCAATAAAGCTTTCTATGATGACAGCAATAATCATTTTTTATTTTCAACGTTTATGAACGGAATAAAATGCCAATTTCACTATTGCCTTAATTGACATAATATGTGTTCTATTTAAGTACGCGAAAAACGCAGCCATACTTGATGTGCGCAATGATGTGAATCTTTTTGGTTTATGGGGTCGCACGCGCATGAGATCCCGCACCGAGGTGCATGCGTTGGAACACGATGGAGATATTGGGACTTCGTGAGCAATAAAAAGGTTTTGTCGGTTTATTATATCGGCGAACAGTAGATTTTTGTCTTCACTTGAATAATCACTCGTGGACACCGGTAGTTATACATTCCTCAAATAATTATTCATTTTAGCTGAAAATATTATTTTTTTTAAACTTGTCTGAAAGGCTTTGTATATCTGGAATAAACATAAGAATAATTTAACATAATTAATCATAATCCAACAGTGCAATTGATCATTAGTATCTTTTTAGAGTAGAGTACCTATTTATAGTATAATATTTTCTTTATTTATAAATTAACATTATTTGTCAGCGGTGCAGTGTAAAACCTGTCCGCTGGTGTTTATATAATTTTTGCACGCAGCTAAGAAATTTTGATGTTTTTTTTTCTATGCTAAGTGCCATATTCAGTTTTATAGCTTGTTATTGAAGATGTAAGTCTTGCCTATTTTTAGTTTTTATTCCTGATGCAGAGTAAAGATTCAGATGGAACAGGTAGCGATAGATGACTTAAAGAAAGCGATCGGTCCGGTCTAGAAATATTTGTATGCATTTTAGTTTGGTCTGCTGCCCGAACGAAACAAATTCTCCAATTCATGTACAAACTTTGAAAATATGAAAATATCCCTGTGTATAAAATAAGAGTATTATTGGTAATTTTATAATTAGATGTAAGAAATATTACCAGCTAGCTAATGATACAATGATACATTTAAATAATGGTAGCCTGCAAACATTTTTGTATTAGACTCAATGATGATTAATAAATATATATATGTATAGTTTGAAAACATGTGATTTTCGATTGGCATTTTAAAGTTGACGCCTGTTGCCAGTGAGTGGCGATGTTTTCTTTAATAATTAAGGATAACGCATACATAATACAATATTTGGTTGTGGTTGCCATTATAAAGAGAGCATTTTTAAAAATAATAATTAAAATAATGGCCTACTATTTATAT
Organism: Rhyacophila brunnea; assembly: GCF_057557595.1. Lineage (NCBI taxonomy): Eukaryota > Metazoa > Arthropoda > Insecta > Trichoptera > Rhyacophilidae > Rhyacophila > Rhyacophila brunnea. The sequence goes on from NW_028232965.1 coordinate 3,304,451, forward strand.
ACATAATATGTATTATTTTGTAGAATATGTCTTCATTAAAACCACGCAGCTAAACACAAAAATATTTTGTACATTTTGCAAAAAGGTATTTTTTCCTCACATGTATGATAATTTATGAACAATCTAATTAAAAGTTTATAAATATGTGAAATAATTTTAAGAAATAGGTAAGGATAGAAGGTTTTATTGTGTATAAAATGGAATATTCATCACATTATATGTCAAAAATAAGTGTTTAAATATATTTTATTCTAATTAATAAAAAAATAGTTCTTTTTGAAGTTTTATTGCTTTTATTGTGTGTATTAATTACTACTGTATATAAATAAAAGTAGCTATCTACTCAGCTATGTAACAGTTTCATTTCAAAAGAACACAAAGATAAGTATACGAATTCTGTCAGCCGGAATAGTGTCATGAATGAGCACATAATATCCATGTCTATGTCTACACAACATTTTAGCAGAGTTGAATGTTCAACATTGAACATCAGTATTACACCTCAGCCGACACAAAACATGGTGAATTTTGCATGGCAGTCTAGCGTTGAAACTGAATTATTCACTGAGTTTTATTTTCACATGATATAGGCAGAAAATTAATAGAAATGTTTCGAAATTATCATATTTTATTATAAATTATCATTAGATATTTTGTTCAATTATATTATGCATCCACGATAGCTGAATGGCACCAACTCTACTTATAAAGATGTGGGTCTCAGTTTCAAATCCTAGATTAGGCAAAATCACATGTCATTTTTTCAATGTGTGTTTGGACTCGGAGCATGGATCTAATAATTATTATGTTGAGCAAATGGCCAACATCCATTTTAAAGCAGAATTTGTTATGAAACCTCTTTCCTATATTATGATTGTTTGCAAAAATAATATACCAGGTTGCAGCAGATTGTTCATAAAATCTAAAGTATTTATCTCGAAACAAGTGAATAGAGAACCCTAAACGCTTTTTTCACTTAGCACCATATACCTATATGTTATAATCAACGGTAACCGGTCAATATATATATATATATATATATTTTTTTACATAATTTCACAATACACGGCGATATATTTGTACAGTTTCTCCTAGTTTCTATTAAATTGGAGGCATAGTGGCGGTAACCGTTGAGCGTGTCATCAGCGACTGGCGGATTGGAAGTGAACAGCGACCATGCTGGACATGTGTACCTAGTATGCTTAAACATTACTTAAATAATATCGGCTGTGCTACCCGCTTGGTCTAGAGCAGTGTTTCCCAAAGTGTGGTACGCATACCCCCTGGGGTACGGGAAGAGTTTGGTGGGGGTACGCGCTACGCCTGGTGCAACAAGCATTAATACAACATCCATGCTAGAAGGTTTATCGCATGCGGAAGAAGAGCAATTGTTGGAATTATTAGCTTCAGACGGATCCTTGCAAAATAAATATAAGGAGTGTACTTAAACATCATTTAGGTTGCAAATGCAACATGTGTATCGAGTTTTAACAGAGAAATTCCTGAAATACATTGCCTTTTTCAACTTCATATCTATGTGAAGTTGCTTTTTCAGCATTTGTAGACATTAAGTCAAAAAAAGGAACAGCCTTTGGGTGTCAAACCGCATCTCAGATTAAAATTAATAACCAGGGAACCAAATTATGATGATCTGTCGTTTTAACATAAATAATTTCATCCTTCTCATGGTTTATAATGATTGTTTTTTTTATAATATAACTTTTATTTATATTTTATTATGAATGAATTTTATTTTTCGTTTATTATTATTTTGTTTATGTACTACTAAAGGAATATATTTTGATTGTTATTTAAGTACTTATATGCATTTTTCTTTGACGAGGAGTACTCAGTGTTCACACCCACGGTGGCCGAGCGGCATAAGCGTTGGACTATCACGCTGTGGGTCTCAGGTTCGAATCCTGGGTCTGGCAAGTACACATATTGTTTTTCAGTTTGTGTGTGAGTCAGGGTTTGGACCTAATAGGTTGAGCAAGTGGCTGACATCCATTTCTCGTAAAAAACAAAATCTGTTAATACAAACCTCTACTCTGTGGAGGCCCATATGATCCTATTAGGATCGGACATGGTCGAAAGAACTCAGTGTTACGAAAATTATAGAAGGGGTACACAGAGTTTGGGGAATACTGGTCTAGAGAACTACAATATTTATGCCGAATTCCACCGAAAAAATGTTCTTTTGATTTACACCACCACCGTAGTGGGTGTAGTCGTTCTTTTCGCCGAATGTTTATCGCAGATTTTTGGTTTTTTAATATTGGGGTTTCAACATATTAATTAAAAATGGACAAAAAAAAGTATTATTGCTTTTAAATTATACACAACCTACTCAATACAACACAGCCTAATATCTCGTTTATCGGTCTTTTGTCTATTGCACTCGGTGTACCTACACCATGGCCCCCACATCCTGAAACGGGCCTCAGGCTAGGGCAGTGGTCGGCAAACTGCGGCTCTTTGGCCCTTGAGTGCGGCTCTGCCACAGATGCTCTCTGCCATATTTGACATGGCTACAAAGAAGAAGCAAAGAAAATGGAAGAGGATAACCGTAAATGTAATGTTGAATAGACCGAGACTTCGCGTTTATTCAAAGCTTAAATGGCTTACCGACCTTTATTTATGTTTCGAGAAAAATTAGCGCATTCAAATTTAGAGAGATACAACAACTAAAAACTCGTAATTTTGGGCTAAATATTCTGTCGATGATGCAAGGAAGAAAGCAGCTGAGGAGAAGAGTCAAGAAAAATAAAGTTCTGTATTTAAATAGGTACTGAATAAAATCTTTCAACAATGTTAATATTGCAAGTTTTGTGGTTAGTAAAAAGATTTCCAAGAGAGGAAATCAAGAATAAATATTGAGAAATCGATTTATTGATGAGAACCAGGAATCGTGCTTAAAATTAAATCAACAACATACGAACCTGACTTACCCAAACTTTACAAGGAGATGCAAGGCCATTATTCACATTGAGTTTGTCAGTCATTGTTATGATTCAATTTTATGGATACCTGACATACAATTTAATTTTTATTAATAAATAAGATCGTTGTTACGTATGATATTCAGTTTTATTCAGTGTACCTACCTATAATTTAATTAGGACTTAAAACTTCAACTAAAGTTTATTAAGTAAATTAGCAGTGTACCTACTTACTACCTACGCATATAATTTCAGTTTAAGAAATTTGGCTCTCAAAAGAAATCTCAATCGTTGTACTGTTGATATTTGGCTCTATTGACTAATGAGTTTGCCGACCACTGGGCTAGGGTATTTGACGGGCCCCCTATCCACCGCTTAGCTTAAAGACAGTGTGAAACACTACATTAACGTTTTTCAAATTGTGTTTTAGTTCAAAATGAGGGTACTTATACAGTGAATTATTGGCAATTTTCAATACATCTGCTTTAATAATGGAGCTGTCGAGTATCGACACATAATATTCTGAAAATATATTGGACAATTATATAATTTAAAATGTTCATAGTCATGAAATGTAATAGCGCCGCAGGCAACTTTTTTTACTATTAAAGATAATTTATGATGTGTGTTTATCTCACTTATCTGGTCAACCCGACACGCCGGCCCCCCACAGCCCGGGCCCCCAGGCTAGAGCCCTGTCAACCCTCCCAGCCATCACCTATAACACTCCAGAATTCGGGTGGACACCGAGAATTTCATTAGGGAACGGGTTTCTAAAAAAACCTGACATCAGTGTTTAGAAATTTTTGTGTTAGAAATTAAAATCTAAGAAATTTTACTAAAAAGGGTGCTGGAGAATTACAAATCATTTTTTGCCGTGTTGTTTGTCTAAGCCTAAGGTATAGTTTATTGGCTTTCGATTTCAATGTGTAAAATCATTCTGATGATTTTCATATTTTGGGGGGGGGCAAGGCCCCCTGGCCCCCCCCCCTGGGTGTGCCACTGGCCAGTGGAAAAATAAAATATTCATTTTTGTCATATCTATTTATTATTTGAATACCTACTTCTAAAACTAAACTAAAAAAATAAATATATAATATAATTTATTTAATATGTATAATCACTGCATCCCAAAGGGCCAATATTTGGCATAAAAATCTCAATTTATCTGCTTGATTTTGATAATCATGCACAACTATTGCCACTCGACTACTAAGGATCTCATACCCTTTTTTTTTAACTCCAAGGTGACCTGTATGAGCAGTGGCTATTAATAACCGCTGGCAAGCTATATTGACTGCTTAATCTGCAAGCCAGCTAACTGCACTTTTGACCAAAAATGAGATTTTGATGGCATTTTGTTATAAAGCATGTTTTCTATGCTCACAAGAAATTTCAAACCCCTAAACCTATAAATAAATGAGTTATTGTTTTTCGCACAAAACGCCCAACTGTAAGTGCCAAATTTCCAATATGTTAAATTAACTAACTCAGCTTTTTATGTATAAAAGGGAAGCTAAAATAGTGTTTTATTTCATAGCGCAGCTTATTTGAAAAAAAAAAAATTTCAAAGTTTATTTTTAGAATTGTTAAATTCCGCTCGATGGTTAAATTATGTATAAGTTTTTCTCCTTACTGAACAATTTGCATGGTACCTACAAGTTAATTTTTCTGAATCATCTCTTACGAAAAGATAAAGGTATCTGAAAAACTATCGCGTTTGATATATGCATTGAATTCTATTACCATTTCTTCAAGTGAATGTGAACGTGAATTTTCGCAAATGAATCTAATTATTACCCCAATAAGAGCTTTATAAGCCTTAATAAGACCAAAACAGTTTCGGGACTTTTATTCATCAAACTCTTTTGGACTGAACTTTTGAAATCACCATGGCCCCCACAAAGGGGGGACTGACAGGGCTCTAGCCTGGGAATTGACCAGATAAGTGAGATAAATGCACATCACAAATTTGCTCTAATCATAAAAAAAGTCACCTGCGGCGCTAATTTCCTTCAGGCATATTAACATTTTAAACTATGTGGTTGAGTAATTGCATTTTTTGGTAAACTTTTGTCGATACACTGAATACCCTTAATTTTACCTCGAACACCATTTAAAAAACAGTATTATAGAACGTCACACTGCCTTTAACCTTAGTGATAGGTAGGGGGTTTGCCAAAGATCCTGGAATGGGGGCCCGCTTCAGGATGTGGGGGTCATGGAAATCACTATATACTTTTATTCAAATATAATATGATGTTTTTACAACTTTAGTTGTTTATTTGTATAATGTTTGTTTCCAAATGAAGTATGGACGCTAAACCAAGAGATGTCACGGAGATTTGAAGCTTTCGAGATGTGGCTGTATAGATGCATCCTCAAAATTCCTTGGATTGACCGGGTGACAAATGTTGAAGTTCTCAATCGAATGGGAAAGGACCGAGAAGTTCTATGTAGTATTAAAACCAGGAAACTACAGTACCTCGGCCACATTATGAGAGGACAAAAGCAGTCCCCAACTTGTCATTCAAGGAAAGATCAATGGTAAGCGTAGCGGAGGACGCCACCGCATTTAGTGGCTTAAGAACCTCCGTGATTGGTACGAGTGCAGCTCCACTGAACTGTTCAGGGTAGCAGACAACAAATCCAAGATCGCCTTGATGGTGGCCGACCTCCGCTAGGGGATGGCACAATAAGAAGAAGATGTTTGTTTGTTTAATTTTTATGCGCTTCTTGGCATAGGAAAAGCAGCTTTAAATGATTGAGTCAAATATTTGCTATATTAGAATACACGAAGGCTTGTGTTCAATAGAAGAAAGTTTTGTTGATTTCATTGATAGTCATGAAAGAACAGGTCACGGCCTAGCTACGGACATAGTTGAAAAATTAATTAAAGATCAACTTGATATTTCTGACTGGCGAGCGACAGGGATTCTTGGAGGCACCTCGTGGTGTCCATATTCTCCAACTAAGGGACGGATATGGCCGAAGAAGCAGAAGGGATCCTACCAACTAATTTGGTTACATGCGTTACTATCTAAATCAATACCAGTTACCATTTTTTCTCATATTTCCTTTATTAAAAATGTACTATCTAAATCAATACATAAAAATGATACTATAATGCTTTAGGTTTTGGCAGCCCTAACGTAAACTGGTAGGTTGTATGAAACAGTCATTGAGTGATTCCTAACTTCACCTACGTAGATATTTCTTTAAAATATGTCAAATTGCCTCTGGCATAGGACCTACATTTGCTTGAGGACATTTTTTAATGGATTTCGTGAGTATCCATAGACAATATTTTTGTACTGGACCTGAAGCCAGTGGATTGTTCTTTTTTTATAGAAAATAATAAAAGTTCTATATGTATATCTTTATATAGGTACCTACTTGTCATGAATTAGCAGGCTTGCATGGGTAAGACAGTAAGTGTGAGGCCTCAATGCTAGCGTTGCGCGTTCTGCGCAACTCAAACGTATAACCGTATAAATGTATAACCAAAAAAAAGACATTGTCAATGAACATTTTCACACACGGTTATACATTTGAGTTGCGCAAAACGCTCAAAGCTGCGCCGAACGCTGCCACTCAGGACGTACACTAATGGGAGCACATATTGAGAATATTGTCAATTTTCCTAAAGCGGGATAATCCAATTTATTGTGCGTTTCATACTTCCCCTTTAGATTCCAGCACCTTTATTCTATTGTACCCATGACCCCCACATCCTGAAGCGGGCCCCCTACCTATCGCTAAGGTTAAAGGCAGTGTGATTCTCTACAGTAGTATATAACCCAAGTAGTTTCCACGGAACCCCAGGGTTATGGGTATTTTTAGCGATTTTTAAATAAATCCAGTTGATTTATTGAGTTGTCACCACTTAGCATAATGTTATGAATCACTGTTTGTGACCTTCATTTTGTGGTAACTAAGTAACATGCAACCCTTCGCCATATTGGGTAAAAAGCCATTTTGTAAGTCAGGAGACATACTTAAATTAAGTAATTATAAAATAAAATTCCACACGTAAATTATCATTTAATTATATAAATCATCATATCACATCAAATTACATCACACAGCCACATATTTAAAAATGTTAATTATGTCATTATTTTTTTTACTATTAGAGAAAAACTAGGGTGTGTTTTTTTCACTTAACTGGTCGACCCGCCAAGCCGCCCCCCTTTAACCCCGGGACCCCAGGCTAGAGCCCTGTCGGCCCCCCTTTGTGGGGGCCATGATTGTACTGCGAGTGCAATTTATTGTGATGGGATTGATTACTCTTGGCCAATGTAATAACTTAATAATCCCGTCGCGATACATTCCTCTCGCGGTGGGAAAAATGGAATAGAGGTACTGATAACATACTGAGCAGTGGCATAGCTAGAAATTTGACAAGAATAGAACAATTAGAGAAGATTTACAAAATCAAAGATATTTGACTTTTAGATTTTCCTCAAAAAAATCTATGATCTAATCGGTTTTTCTATCCATTTTTTTCTGTCCAAAATCAATGTCAAGGACTTTTTGTTTAATTCTACCTTCTAAAAAAAGTCGATGGCGTTTTTAGAACTTCTTTCCAAAATTTTCGCTGATCTAATGTTTTCTGTCCAAAAATAATGTCAAAAGCTTTTTTCCGGATTTATTTATAAAATATATATTTTTTAAAACTGTATAGAAAATACCATTACCACATACCCATGAGGTTTGATAGTTTTGGCTTGATAAAAGATATTGTGGGAGGGGGCGCGGGGAGCGAGAGAATATGATTCAATCAATAGCAACTATAGTAACTGTAATAATAATAACATTAGGCCTCTAGCCTGCGGGCCCAGCGTGGCGGGTCGACCAGTTAAGTGAGATAAACACACCACAAATTTCCTCTAATAGTAGGCGCTATTATACAAGTGGATTTTAATTTTATAATTATCGTTAGCGTGTTTCATGATTAATTAAAATGACTACCGTCAAATCATCCAACATTGCCCATTTTTTAAATGTACTCGTAGCTTTTTACCAAAAAAAAATGGTGCGCTGGCGTTTTTATTTAAAAATGATCACTAATATCATTATAAGTTTGAAAAACTGTTTAAAATACAAAACAAGCAATTATTTTAGGAAATATTTGAATTTTTTGTAGCGGGCAAAATTATCAGCCATTTCTGTCAACATTGCCCATTGACTTGTACATTGAATAATAGTCATTACTCTTACATCCTTATGAACTATTATGTCGAACTGGCTAAACTTACCGATCCCATAAAGTTTGAGGCATAATAAACAATACTTTGTAGAATACATCTTTGGGCAATGTAACCAGCCCCTTTATGGATTTTTTCATACAAATATTAGCATTAATACAGGGTTATCACAGAACATCTAGGTAAGGAATAAAAATATATAGTTAGCTATGTATGTTTAAAAAAAAATCCTTTTTAGTGTTTTTTTTATTTATTAAGGTCAATCAATCAGAGTTAAGGTGAATATAAAATACATGAATAAGTGATGGTCCCAAATCCCAACAATAAATGGACACATAAAGCATTATTTAAACCAGGGGGGGGCAAACTTTTTGGATGGAGGGCCAAATTTAAGAATTAAAAATGAGCGGCGGGCCGCAAGTAAAATACCATTTTTAGATATACACTATTTATTATTACAAAAAATAAACATTACAAAAAAAATAATGAGAAGAATGAAACTGTTGTACATGTTTGAACATTTTTTTAAAATTCAGGTGTTAATTTTGTAGTTGATATTCTCAAAACTGCTTGTAAATGGGCATCGGAGATATTTGATCGTAAAGAAGGTTCATGATCGAAAATGTTTGTTCACATTATATAGGTTGATCCAAAAATAACGAACATTTTTCTTGAATAATCTTTAAGTTGGTCGAATTTGTCTGAAAAGGGCATTGTATAATTTGGAGATTTCTTCACGACGATGTAATTCTCTTAAGTCAGTGTCACACTGCAGATCAATAATCTCAAGTTGTAGCTCTGTCGGCATACTATCAATATCTATTGAAATCGATGCTCAACGTAGAAAATAGTGGTTACATAGTGTGAGACGAGACGCAAGGAAGACGTACTGAGATAATACATTTACAAAATAACAAATTCTTCAAATTTTAATCTATTGTCAATATTTTTAAAAAATTATAAAAAAGTTATTCGTAATCAGAAATACAATTAATGATGGCGGGCCGCAAAAAAATACCCGGCGGGCCGCAGTTTGCCCCCCCTGATTAAACCAACCATTAATAGGTACTGTTATTTAAAATCGCATAAATACAGTAGAGGGGAGAAGTTAAAAAATGAGACAAGAGAAAAAAACAGGTACCTAGTATAAGAGAATGGAAAGAAAGTTTATAAAATAGAACATGCATAATAAGTAATAACTTTTATTAATTGGGACGTCAGTATATAGACTATCAGTAGGGTAGTATAAGTATCTTAAAATTGATTTAGATAGAGAATTTGTCACTGTGTACAGTATTGATAGAGCCTTATTGCTTTCATTCAACTGAATATTTTCAATCAAACTCTTTAGTAATCTTGGAAAGTGTTTTTTATTTAGAGACGTCTGTTGCGGATTCTCTATTTTATATTTGAACAAAATTTTCCTCCACTCTTTTTTTGAAGATTCAAAGAAGGCTACATCCAACGGCTGCGTGAGGTGCATGGTGCGTGGCAGAAATACGAATTTTATATTTTTTTCTTTCGACATCGACATTCAGGTGGCTGGATAGATTGTCACAAATTACGACCTTCGGACCTGACAGATTTTCAGCCCAATTAAGTATAATTGTTTTGAAATAGTCTTCAAATACAAGTGAGTCAAACCACCCGGATTTAGTAGAATTATATCTGGCATCAGATGAGCCACCATTTAGCCATTCTGTGTACAAATTTTGAGCTTTGTACACAACATAAGTTGGCAAGCATGTACCATTAGCTGTAGCTGAGAACATTATGGATATGGAGCCTTTTGTTGAATTAGCGATCCTTTCTGGGTATTTAATACCTCTTCGAAATATACATTTCGTTGCCCCTGGGCCGTCTGATAGGTTTGTTTCGTCGAAATTCATTATATTCATTGAAGGTATGTTTTTTAAAACTTCCTTTAAATTATTAAAATACTCCATTAAATCATCTAATCCTTTTTCAGCCCGAACCTTTTTAATGTTCTGCGTAGATCTGACAGTTAGTTCTGCAGCATGTCTTGTCAAAAAATTTGCAACCCAAGCTTTTCCGGGTGGTTTCCCGTTAAAAATATCTTCACGTGAATTTTTCTTTAAATAGTCAAAAACCAATAACCTAAGGTCCAGTTTTGTTAATGGACTTCCGAAGTCTGCAACAGCTATGAGAACTTTAACAAGCTTTCGCTCCTCTTCTAATGAGAGTTTTTTCGGACATCCAACATCTTTTGCGTGGCACATGTTGACTCTGTTTAAAATTGTTCTTCTGGGTATGCTTAACTGTTTTTCTGTATCTCTTGATGTAATCGTTTTCTTTCTAACCAGCTCAACTGCCATTTCCAACATTTCTTTTGAATATTTTTTGTACATTCGGGCACCTATTTGGCGTCTGCTATTTCGTTTCTTAATACGAGGTTTGGCTCTTCCAGTATTGTTCATCCTAGAAACAACAAAAATGTTAAAGCACGCAACAAAAAGTAACTAAAATAAATTATCTTATAAATATATATATACTGCAAAAGTGATAACCCTAGAGGTGGGCAATGTTGACAGACAATACGCTGAGAATGTGTCGGTAACATTGCCCAGGTGATTTGTTCGCGTTTCTGACGAGATAATTGAATAACACCCTAAAATAAATGTTTGTTAAATAGCAATCAATAATATGTTACAAGAATAACTTACGTGGATTATGTGTAAACCCAGTAGCAACAATTAGAACTTTATTATTCTTGGCACCACTCAAATACCCGTCAACTCCGATGGGATACAACTTGCAACTGAGTGAATCTACTAACAGGCCAAACTCTGAGTATTGTCAGAAAAATCATAATGTTTTTCCCAATTTTTTTATATTTTTCATACTTGTGCCATTTTTTGTTTATAAGCGATTATAGATAATTTTGTTCGTTGGGCAAAGTTATCGCCCATTGGCAATGTTGGAGGATTTGACGGTATTCATCTAATATGGCGAAGGGTCGCATGTTACTTGGCCATCACAAAAAGGGGTCGCGATCAGTGCTTCATAATAAATGATGCCCAGTGCCGACAATAATTCAAGTGAATTTATTTAAAAATACCAAAAATCGCTAATAAAACATGGAATAGGTACCCTTTGTTTTACACGGAACCTGGAGTTCCACTGAATAACATTTGGGGAACAGAGCGGTGGCGGAGAACCAGTAAAAAGACCCGAACATTACACTGCCCTGAACCTTAGCGATAAGTTGGGGGGCCCGCTTCAGGATGTGGGAGCCATGCCTATAATACTGTGCAAATTCATGGTTAAATGGTTCCACCAGGTATAACAACTAACGCCCTGAGGTATAGGATCCTTTGTTCGGCTGTGCCCCAATGCTTTTTATACTTTGTGATTAGGTATCTACGCCACTGGTGTTGAGGGGATGGATGTCAATGTAATCTATTGGGATAACTATCTTGGGATTTGTTTGTATGGATCATAATTTATATAATATTATTACGGCGAAAAACTAAAACGACATTTTTGTGGGTTCGTAAGTTGCTGGTTTACATCCACCGAGCAAGATAAAAACGTGACCACTCGACGAGCGAACGCTCCACGGCGGCAGACGGCGACCGCGATTGAAATGGGAGGGGGGGGGGCTCACGTGCTGACGAGCGTGTTCAATTCAATTCAATTCAACACACTCGCAGTGTCACGAACACTAGTACGGCGTCGTACTTTAGTTAGGTATTTTGTTTCCCCGACTCCTGTGTTTTGACGGCGGAGTGACTATTAGCGACATGAAGACAAGTGTAATTTATTTTTGTCATTAACCGATTTATAAAGCGCGTAACTTTCCTATACTCGGTTGCTAAAATTATCCACGGGGAATACGCAATTCCGTTTGACAAGTTTTACAAGACGAGGATACACACAATATAATCGGATATTTTGATGTGAATCAGAGTTTAACTGAACGTGTTCTATTTTTGACACATTCGGTATAATATCCGTTGAAGCTTGCGTAAATCCATTGACAATATTGACCTATACGTTGTAATTATATAAAAATAATAAATCGATCAGTGGTGATTTCCATTCAGTTTAAATACCTATTTTATTGATGTTATAATGAAATGAGGAACGTCATATTTTGTGGAGAAGGAATACTATGATGGATTCACAGGAATTCTGGGAAGATAGTTTGCAGGAAACCGTCAAGTGTGAAAAGTGAGTTGATTTTATTTATTATTAAGCTATTATAGGTTATCCGCTCTCGATCGCAATTGTAATCATTAATCACACATTTTTGGTTATTTTTAGATCGCGCTATCGCCAATAACCGGTCGTATAATAAATAGCATTTTATTACATTAAACGATATTCCATTGGTACGTAAGTACCACAACCACACTGTTCATTATGTACTGTGTATTATATACCACATTTATTTTCATTCGCTGCAGGTATGTACCTACATATACATCGAATAGGTAATTTATGTAAGGTGCATTGGAGTAATTCCGACAGGAATTTCTATGAGATGACTAGAGGTTATATATTTCGGTTAATTATTCAAAGTGTTTTATATTTACTGCCATTATTGTTTTACCTCTGTATACTTAAAGAAAAGATGTATGATAAATATATATTAAATTCTTGAATATATAGTTGGGTTCTTTAAATTGAGAATTTGAAATATTGAGTCATTTTTTTTTGGCATTGGGGAAATTACGAACTATCTTGGGGTAATTCCGAAATTATTGAAAAGTTGATTTTATCGCACTTTGACCGAAGTTTACCTTTCTTTTTCGACCGTAATTACTCCTAACACAAAATATCATTAATTTTGTTAATAGTATCCATAATCCCTAACTTTTGATACTATTAGTTCGGAATTACCCCAAAAAAAGATAGTGGTTCTCAACATTTCAGTTAAGTACTTAGGATTGTAGGGATTGCGGAACAGGATGGAGCAGAGCAGGTTTATTCCCGGTTGTCACTACCAGTTTTGTTCCCACCGGTGACAAATAGTGAGAAAAAATATCCCAATATGACACAAGTACCTACCACCTTAAATCAATAAAATAAAGACGAGGAAAATCAAAGAAAGTGATGATTTTAAAAATCAATTTTTATTTGAGTCTACATTATTATTTGACTACCTTGATAGAAAAATATTTTTTATAAAGATATCTTTTGTTTACTTACTGCTTTTTGCATAGCAAAATAAACTTTCTTCATACCCATACAATGAAATTAGTCAACATTAAAAATGTTAAATCAAAGTCGGAACTTGTCTTTTTAATCATTTTCATCTACTTTTATGGCATAAACTTATAATTTATTCCTGCTAGCAAACCTAAAACTAAAATGCGGGCTACACTGTTAAAAAAATATAACAGAATTGCTTAAGACATGGTCTGAAAGCCTCACATATACATAATAATGAAGTTTGGTACGCAATCAGTCAAAATAAATTCTATCTTTATCATTACATAAGTAATATTCTTTTCCATCAGCACTTTTTTGTATATCTATCTTCTACACTATTAATGACTCGTTGGAACGGAACGGAATGGAACGTTGTCACTATCTTTTCTTTTGGTCGTAATAAAGGTTAGCTGCTGCTGTGGTCTCATAGTTTTTAAGAAGTTGATAGAGAAGTATGTTTCCTCATGCTTTATTATTCTTCTATGAAAAACAATATAGTACCTCCATTTTTTCTGATTGAATATCTGACAAGCACTGGATCATTTAATTTGTAATTTTCCTTCATGGCAGGGTCCTTTTCTTGAGTTTTGTATACTATATCTTTATTTTTCAGTTTTAGTAGCAGTTGTTCATTTTTGTCTTTTTCTTTTGAGTCTTCTCTAGTTGTCATATTTTTTCCTTTAATAAAAACATCAACGTTGTCTTTGTCATCTCTTTCAATGTGTCTTTTCTCTTCGTTTTTTTTGTCTGTTTTATCCGCTTGATTTTCTTTACCTTTACTTTTTTTGCCAATACCTTTACTCTTAGTACAGAGAGAATTTGAATCGTTGTTGGTGAGTATCTTTTCGTCAGTTAAACTTTCACCATATTTCACATCTTTTGTTTTTTTGTGACCTTGGTTCTTCCTTGTATATTTTAAAATCATCTTCAAAGTATTTATCCATCAATTCTTCAAAATCAAGATAATCTACAATATCAGAATCGTTATATTCGCTCATGATGTCGGATACACTAATTATGCTGTTAAGTGAAGGCTGGCGTTACCGCACTTACCCAAGATTATAATATGACGTGCGATAGCTTCTTATTAGGATGACGCTAAATTTACTTACTTTAATATTAATTTAATTAAGTATATTATGTACATCTAAATTATATATAATTTTAGTTTCTTTACAGATTGAGAATCACTGCCAATTACTATGGAAAAGTTAAGTGGGCTATTGCGGAATGAATATATATCGGAATAACCCCAAAGGGGTATTTCCGAAAAAAAATTTAAAACACAGCTAGGACGTTGTGTCCCTCTCACAAATTCGTAAAAACCGATAATCTATCGTAGAAGCAATCACTTATTCAAATAACTTACCAGAATTCCGAGATATGTAAGTTGGGGTAATTACGAATCAGCAAAAATGGCGCGAAAAACACTTCTCCGAAAAAAACTTGATGGTATGCACGCATTGTTGACACTAGCGACTAGCGACGACTGACGAGGCGAGCACAATGAACATGGCGTCTAGAATAAATGTTGCCAATAGGAAAATATCACTTCGATTGGTAGAATTTTTGAACTTTCGGAATATACCCATATTCGGAATTACCCCAATGCACCTTACCTACACCAGTGTTGCCATATTTTCAAAGTACACAGCGTAATAATGTTTATGTACTTCAGTGTTGCCATCTTTTCAAAGTGGAATTATTATAGTAGTCTTCAAAATTATAGTATTTGGGGAAAAATAGAGTTCGCGTACAAGAACGATTTTAATATTTGGGGGGGCTTACCAACTTAACCATGCTTCACGCGCTTACAAAATAATTTGAAAACGGAAAGTGCGTATAAGATTCCTTCTATTTACGAGTATAGTCAAAATTCTTTGGGTAAAACTGAAAATATGAACATTATTTTGTTTTTGTAAAATTAGTCTCAATAATAATTAGCACTTTTCTGTATTTTATTCCGATATCCTGATGTGTAAATACCTATTATTTTGTCGATACTCATTATCTATGACGTATGTATGTTTATTAAAAAAATGTTTTACAATAAAATTACAGAAATCCCTGTAGTTTGGCTCCCAGCAATGACAGCGACGCTTTAAACCGCGGGTTCACAAACTTTTTCGTCAAAGGAACAATTTTGAAATCAAAAATATTTGGCGGGCCACCCTTTCTTTTGTAAATATTTTCTGTTTTTAAAAAACATAAGGCAACAAAATAAAAAAAAAATATTTCATTGTGTAAACGTAAACTTATATTTTTAACTAAATTAATATACTTACATGATTATTACCTACCTTATTAATATACTAAAAAATATTTTTTTTTTCACCGTGTAATTTATGCAAATGTTGCTTGTTTGAAACTAAATCCTACAATCTAGGCTCAAAATTTGTGGTGTGAATACGCAAAACAGGTGCGATATGGTTGTTCATGTTTGGTTTATTAATGCTCATTGTGGAAAAAGTTTTTCATAAATATAGGTAGGCACATCCAAATAAAGAAGCCATTTGATGAGCGTGTTTAACTATATTTGGATATATGATATACCTTAAGTGAAAGTCCTTTGTAGAATTCAATTAAATTCTTATCACCACTGGTGTCCCTAGACAAAATGCCGCCCCTGGGCAGCGCCAAAATGCCACCCAATTTTTATAGAGTGTTTTTTATCATCCGTGTCGTTTATGTTTACAATGGACGTCGAAGGGCGACGGATGTAAACTAGACGTCGCTAACCCGACAAAAAATGCAGTCTTGTTAAACCTTTTATATTAATTAATACGTCATTTTGTTGAGTTGTATTTGTTTTTGTTTATTATTTGTTGAGTTGGAATTGTAGAACTATTGAGTTTTTTTTTAATGGAAAGATATTTTCGTTATTACTATTTCTCTAGAATCCAAATGATTCTCCTCGATTTGCCGCCCTTCGAGTAACTGCCGCCCCCAAGCGATGCTCAATCTGCCTACCCCCACGGGACGTCACTGCTTATCACGATAAGATGCTTTTGCTGCCACGTTCTCTTGCAAATCTATTAATTCAAACTGCATATTTACGGGAACAGCGTCCGGGTTACATGAAAAGGGACCTTGAAAAATATTAAAATTCATTTGATGTTTCTTAAAATCCAAGAAGCGCTTAGAAAAATCATCAAACACACATTGAATGATCCTGGAGTATTTTTCTGATCGCAGAATACTGGAAGCCTCAGTAGATTCATTCAAAGTAGTCCGACATGCTTTTTGAATAGATCGAATCTTTCGCTCTGAAGCCTTCGCGTAGTTAAAGAGATCGGAAATAAAAGCATTGTTTTTTGGAGTTTATTATATTCAACTCATTGAGAATTCCAGTAATGTCAACCAAGAATGCCAGGTCACATAACCAATTTTATTAATATCGCGTAACTCAAGGAGATCAATAATAACGTAGTTATGCAAAATGTAGCCAGTCCACAATAATGTCGAGCTGAGATAATGGCACTTTAACAACAACATGATGATTAAAAATGTATGTAAAATGCAAAATGTAAAATTGTAAATAGTATTTTATTTCAAGAATATTTTTTGTGGCTTGGCTATTTTCAGCAGAACGTAGAGAAAACCTTCTCGCATCTGATCTATATCATCTCATTTTTTTTATTTTTTGTGGACTGGCTACTTTCTGCATAACTATGTCCCATTGTGCTTTTGACATAGAAATTCTGCTACCCACTTCTTTTTTCATATCGAAAAAGCGTTTTAGCAGCCACCGAATAGCTGAATAATAAACCACGTATATTGGGGCAGGTCTGAGGCAAGTGTTATTTTTATCCACATTTCTCTGACCTTTTATCCGACATGCAGGACCCGTCTGCTTAAAAAAATAGAAACTTAAGAGCTCATGAAATTTTCAATTGACTGTCTTTTTCTTTGCTTCCGACTAAGGGCTAAGGGCGTAATGCTCAATTCATACTGACCACAAACTTACAGTAAAATTGGTAAATAGCCGAAATCCATCTGTTAAGGGGGAGAGGCATAGAAATTCATTATCAAATTAAAGCTTTAAACATATTTTAATCGATCGATACCTATCTAAATACAATGGGAAAAATAAAATATATTTTTTTATTTCAAAGAGAAAGCGACAAATTTGAAAAAATGGCTAAAAATAAGGGTTTTACTAAAATAAATATTTATTGTTCCAAGTAATTTCTTGAAACAAAATTATCGATTTAATGTTGTTTAATAAGTTTTCTTGGAACTAGTGAATCTCTCTTGTCAATTAATTATAGTTTTAATGTTTTTTTTTCAATCTAAAATCAATCGATTTTTACGAAAAATAAAAATATTCAATTTTCAATAATTGCATCAAGCGAAAACGTGGGCCTGTTCAATATATTTTTCTTACTTTTTAGATATATTTAACGTAATATTTTAATTTATATTTATTATGTTATTTACTAATTTCAAATTAAATACCTATCTCGTATGTAGATACGTGCGGTTAGTATGCATGCACATGGTAATATATTTTATTACGAATGGTCTGAAACAATTTGAGAAATTTATGTTAGCATTTATATTAAGCCGTCTTCTCATTTGTTTACTTGTATATTGATAAAATAAAGCAAACATTCATCAGTCAATTTCAATACACTGCTAGCAACGTTCCCTCTAATTTTTCTATTGTGTGTGTGCGGATCATCAATTCACGCATTTGAGCAGTGGCGTAAATAGGGTTGGTGTCACCCGTCAGCCGGTGTGGTAAATTTACACCCCCCCCCCCACAAACAAACACATACAATTTTTCATTAAAACTTATATTGTTAAGGTAGGTATCTATTTATTAATTTCAGCGATTTTATATAATAATAACACTAACAACGATAATTTTTGAAGTACCTACTTAAATAAAAAAATAGGAAATAAAGAAAAAAAGTAAAACGCCCGATACAAAAGCCAATTTGTTGCATTTAGAAAATTTGCGGCGTCATACTGTCAACGTGAAGATGTTTTTACTTCCTTAGATAATTCATAATTATCAGCTTTGTATGAGCTACCAAATTTTTTAATTTTGCTTATGTGTTCCTTTCTTTCATGGCCACTCTTGACTAGTCATATAAATTCGGTTAAAGCACACTTGAGTGCATGGCAACCTCAGTTTGGGTAACTGCTCCTGAGACATTCTCAGTTATAAAAAAGCAATTAGACGAAATAATGTTCGCGCTTACGTAGTAGGTAGGTACAAGTTAATTTTCCTGAATCATCTTATATGAAAAGACATACATATCCTGAAAAACTATCGCGTTTGATATATTATATGCATTGAATTCTATTATCTATTATTATATACATACTATCTATATTCTATTGAATTTTCGCATAATTCGAATAATTCTATTATCTATTATTATATATATATACTATCTATATTCTATTGAATTTTCGCAAATGAATCTAATTATTACCCCAATAAGCAGTGGCGCACCCAGGATTTAATATTGGGGGGGGGGGGGGGGCAAAGGAGGAGAATGTAAATTAGTCCCATAGGCTCTTTTTCTTCTTCACAGCCTAATTTATCGTTTATCGGTCTTTTGTCTATTGCACTCGGTGTACCTAGACCATGGTCCCCACATCCTGAATGGGGCCCTCAGGCTAGGATATTTGGCGGGCCCCCTACCTACCGCTAAGATTAAAGGCAGTGTGAAACACTACATTAACGTTTTTCAAATTGTGTTTTAGTTCAAATTAAGGGTACTTATACAGTGAATTATTGACGATTTTTAATACATCTACTTTAATAATGGAGCTGTCGAGTATCGACACGTAATAATCAAAAAATATATTGCACAATTATATAAGTAATTGAAAATGTTCA
The DNA here is from genome assembly GCF_057557595.1 of Rhyacophila brunnea. Taxonomy (NCBI): domain Eukaryota; kingdom Metazoa; phylum Arthropoda; class Insecta; order Trichoptera; family Rhyacophilidae; genus Rhyacophila; species Rhyacophila brunnea. The sequence goes on from NW_028232965.1 coordinate 3,323,638, forward strand.
TGGCCATGAAGTGTAATAGCGCCGCAGGCGACTTTTTCTACTATTAAAGCTACTTTATGATGTGTGTTTATCTCACTTATCTGGTCAACCCGACACGCCGGGCCCCCCACAACCCGGGCCCCCAGACTAGAGCCCTGTCAGCCCTCCCCAGCCATGACCAACACCACTCCTGAATTAAGTTGGACACCGAGAATTTTTTGACAGTTCATTAGGGATTGGGTTTCTAAAATTTTGTTTGTTTTTTTCGTTTTTTTCAAAATTTTTGTGTTAGAAATTAAAATCTAAGAAATTTTTCTAAAAAGGGTGCTGGAGAATTATTACAAATCATTTTTTTGCCGTGTTTTTATTTGTCTAAGCCCAAAGGTATAGTTTATTGGCTTTCAATTTCAATGTTTAAAACCATTCTGATAATTTTCATGTTTGGGGGATGCCAGGGCCCCTCGATCCAGGGCATATCGACTTGGACACTAAAGACGTACCTAGTGCGTAACGATTAGGTGGCCAATCGACATAATTAGCATACTATTTAAAAGTGGTAATTAAAAAGCAATTATCTAATCAGCAGTCAATGTTTAAAGTAATTAACATACCTACTTAATATATATTCATCGAAAATAAAATTGATACAATGTTTGTAAGTAGCTACATAAAAAAAAAACATTACTTATAAAATATCTGCAAACTAAACAATGTCAAAATTAATTATAAAATTAATTTGGGATATACCTATTCAGATTTAAATAATTAGATCAGTCCTTATTTGGTTTCACTTAACCAGTTTCCAATATTTGTATAAGTAATCAGAAGTATTTACCTACCAAAAATAATCTCGACTGGCATATTTATACCTAGTCACAAATCAAAACTGGCGCAACGTTGCTTTTTTGCGATGGTCCGAGACCACAGAAAAGAAAAAAAAATATTTCTGAGTTCCCTGTCCAGCCAATTCAGCCAGCATTGATGGCAGCTAGCATTGATATATTACTAGGTAGGTACCTGCACGACTGACAGATGCTTTCCAAATAAACCCTGCAGTGTGCCTGCCTACATTTATTATTATTACCTACGTTTTGTGAATGCCAGAAAAAATAAATTATCAACACATTCGACGTACTGTTTTGAGTCCGGTCTATTCTATTCAGATGTTAGGTATATTTTCTTATGATGAGAATAAATTATTATTGTCAATGTTTTGGGTATATTTAATTATTTTCAAATCACCAAACCGGCTGTCATCTTCGGATTGTTCTAATAATGTATTGATAATATTTATATTTTTACTTAGGTAACCTAATCATTGTTTTCTAAAAATGTGTTGTAAAATAGTCTATGACGCCATTTTTATGGAGATCGTGTGTATGGTCTAATGATTCCATACCTAATTAATTATCTTCATTACTATGAGAATGTCAATAATTCACAGATTGTTATCACATATAAATATCATTACACAATATTATTATAATATGTATATATTTTTTTAATATTACTATAAAATCCAAATTCTAATACAATCCAATCCATTCCAATTAAACTCACATAAGTAATTATTATAAGGTACTACCAGGTCGATGGTCCACGTATATTTTTATAATAATCTGACAAAATATAAAAAAGTCCGATTGAAATAAAATGCAAAAAATATATATACCATTGTTTAAATAATAACTGTAATTATATCACCTGTTTTTAGATTTTTTATTAATATATAATTACAGTGACATCTAGATAAGATGCCTCGAAGATTCATTCAAATTGGATTGTAATTGGAATTAGATTCTGATATAATTTTGACCTATATGCTTTGTAATTCGGGGAATAGATGGCTCTATAAAAACGAAACTTTTGATGACATCCCCCTTAACTATAGATTATAGAGATAAGTGGGTCTATTCTATGCTTATCGACCGCTAAAGTGATAAAGTGAAAAATATTATCAAACTTAGGGTAGGTTTGTATCAAAATATTAGCACTTATTGTAACAATTACACGAAGCCGGTTTTTATTGTTGCAATAAGTGCTATATTTTAACAGCACCTATCTTGCTGCTGTTAAAATATCGCACTTATTGCAACAATAAAAACCGGCTTCGTGTAATTGTTACAATAAGTGCTAATATTTTGATACAAACCTACCCTAAGTTTGATACTATTTATCAATTTAGTGTTCGATAAGTATAGAATAGACCCAAAGGAATCCTTAACCATAGACTACTTTTGTTATAAACTCGCCCCCTTCTGTATTACCAATTACCACTGACAGCTGCTGTCAAAATAAATGTACGTGTCTATAAACAGCCCATACACTCAAATTCATTTAACAATTGATCTCAATATGGGTATTGAACAATTATTAAATATCCGTGACATTTAATACGACATATTTCCTTTACTTTCGTTGATTCTGTACATGTCTTAATTTAGTAAAACCGATTATCGAATTGAAATGTCAGTGACAATGAATTATGAATTAACTTTTCTTATTCGGATGTAGATATTTATGTAATATTAAACCAATAGATAGGTAGTTAAAATATATAAGTACTTAGTTACCTACACACCAACATGGTAATATTAGTTTTAATCACTCTATATAATTATTCATATCATGGCATATTTGTAATAATTGTAAATGACAAAATCTGACATTTCAACGGCAAGTGTTACCGTATCGGGAAAAACATGGGTCAAAAAATAACTTATATTATTCACTAATTGCGGAGACATTTAATCATTTTAATTAAATATTAATTGTGTATTTATAGTTATTGAATTTATTTTGTATATTTTTCATATTTTTGTCATCGTTTAACAATTACAAAATAATTTACCTAAATTATGAAAAAGAGAATTTTTATATATGGTATTATTTTCAATAGAAAAACAGAACGAAGCTATTGCAGATCTGGTGGACCATAGACAACTCGATCATAACTATGAAAGGCTTTCTGGATAGTGTTTTGTTGTAATTTTGTTGTAATTATGACAGACGATTGAGCATCGCGCTCTATGACCATACAATTGGAATCAAGCAAGACATTTTAATTGGATGGATTGACTCCGCGTTATTGTGTGCTTTGGCCCTAAGCCGGATCGTACATCACAACTCGCCTTGTGTGCCTGACGGCCATAAATCAAAACTTCCGAGACTGCCGGCGAATGTTGCATGATCACAACCTCGCACATCTGCCTAGCGCTGCTAGATCTAGCTCTGCCAAACGCGGCGACAGTCTGGAGAGAAATGGCCGATTGTGCAACTGTGTGCATGCGCGGAGTCGATATTGGCCGGACATCGACATGCAGGCTTTGGCCAACACAACTCGACGCATGTCGCAGAGTCGCAGTTGCATCGGCCAATCTGCGAAGCTCCATTTGATAACGTTTGTTTCTTGGTTTACGATGACGTCACATCGACGAATTCGTCGTAAGACGCATGCGGCGAGTTCTGATGTGCGAGCCCACTAAGTCGGCTCGCACATTGGAACTCGTCTCGCCTAAAAACGTGTCGAATACGTCGATGTGACGTCATCGTTATTTAACAAAACAACATAACACATGTTGCCAAATGGAGCTTCGCAGATAGATCGAATGCAACTGTTTCGTCTGAAAAAAACATCTGGCTGTTGCATTCGACATGTTGCATCCTTCTCGGGCTCCGAGTCGGAGGGTCGAAGTCACAAAGAAATACCTACGAATTGGTCATTCCTATACCAGCTCGCCGATCACCGCATTGAAATATCCACACGTTTCGAAGGCTACGCGCGACTGTCGCTAGATAGATGTGCGAGGTTGTGTCATGAAAAACTTGCCGCCCGTTCTCGGAAGTTTTGATTTATGGCGGTCAGGCACACGAGGTGAGTTGTGATGTGCGAGCCGGCTAACACGTTGAAAAATGTAGCATGTGGCACTACTGAATTGCTTATTTATTACCTATATTTTTTCTTATCTATATAAATGTATCCTATAAATTCAGGGAATCCGGCATCAGGCATCGTTATTAACTAATTTTAAGATTTTCGATTCACCAAAAATTACTTCCATTTCAGCATAACCCTTTTTTTCAGAGCGGATTTAGTATATGTACCTACCAATAATAATAATAATTATAAAAATATGTAATTAAAACAGGGAACATAGAATAATTATGTTCTGTGAATTAAAAGGATATTTTTACACATTAATCCTCCCAGCAAGTATATTATATTAAATGTATACCTCATACGCGTAATCATGCAAATGACCTAGCTATTATTAATATTTGTTTTCATTCTAAAATCAGAACAGAATTAACTAAATCTGTTCTCACTCACACATACTTTTTTGTTATGTCTCGGGTCGGTCACGTTTGGCACAATGTGATACTGCCATTTTGAGTTGTTGCTGCGTGACGTCATTCACCGTAGCTCGTGCTACGCTACGTGTCCCCTCCCCGTCACAACTAGGAGCTGGTTTGTTTGTAATTTTCCGCACCCGATAACTATCATGGCATTTTTTATTTTTGTTATAACCATCATCATCATCATCATACAGATGACTTATTAGGCAAAGCACCGCGTCACTTTAGATCTGATAGATTGATAGAAGAATGCGAAAAGATAACGCCATAATAATTACAAGATAAAAAGAACTTTTTATATACAACGTTTTTAAATTTTCTGTTGAATCATATAAACTTGACTAGACTAGCTTAAACGATCAAAAAATACTGAATAATGAAATGTCATTTTATATTGATTTCCATAGTAACGCACGTATATATTAATAATTTAGTTGCTAGGACGCCAGACCTCTAGCAACCAATAATGGTGTCGAAATAACTTTTCATACAAAACAGAATTAACTGAAAATGAATTCAATTCTACTTAAAGATGGCTAAAACTATTAAAAAAATGCATTGGCATCGTGTTCTGATATATTCTAAAAGTTTCAAATGTCTAGCTAGTCGGGAAGTTAGTTAAACATCGATTGCAAGATTTGTACCGGACAAACAACCACCGGACAAATAAGAATACGACCTAAGAAAAACGTTGTAAAAATGCAGGGTATCTACAGAAAGATGTAATTTACTTTTGATTTTTATGTCGCTACCTGAAAGCAACAGTGGGTTAAGTCAAAAATATTAGTTTCGGGATAATTGAACTTTAATGTTTGTGTTTTTCTGCGGTTTATACTACGTGGTAAGGGTAGGATTTGTTGTATAGGTACCATTATAAACAGTGGGTTATATCAGTTATCCCCCTGCTGCTTTAAAGTTACAGGACAATTTTAATAATTGCAACATTGGCATTTTCCTTTTAAAATGGGGTAGGTACTTATTAGATTAGACATTAAAAAAACTCAGTGATGCATTATGTAGCAGTAGCGAAAGGTGGAGGTAGGCTGTTAAAATCCCCCATAAATAGTCCACATTTAGCTTAGTTAGTCATACGTATTTGTTTTTTATTGAACTAAGACTACAATTTACGGATGGTGTTAGTTAGTGAAGTAAATCAATTAAGCCATGTCTAAACCAAACCATAATAGTTTTGTTATACTTTGGGCGATAGGTACGACAAAATTGTGCACACTTTTTCATGCATAATTATTTGTTTTCGTTGGATTAAGAATACATTATAATATTAAGTACCTACACATATTGTTGGTTCATTTTTTAAATTCATTAAGCCCCGTCTAAACCAAACTTTAATAGATACAAAATATAATTATATCTATAAAATATCCAAAGTTATGTATGATTTAATTAATATTGATGATACTTTTAGATATTTTATAGGTAATAGACGAGTATTTTTTGACTATTATCTGTTATGGCTTGGTTTCGCAGGGTTTAATTGAATTTTAAAAACTAACCAACACCATGTGTAAATTATAGCCTTATTTCAATGAATACAAATACGTATGCCTGACAAAGTTTAGTTTGCACTATTTATGGCGGATCTTAACAACCTACCTCTGCCCTTCGCCACTGTTAAGTAGGTATAACTTTCAACTATCGATTGGCACACTTATCTCAAAATCGAATTTCTTCACTTTATCTCACCGTTGCTTTCAGGTAGTGATATATTATGTAGACAATAAAAAGACGCATATAATGCAATTTTTACTCAAACGGACCCCTTAAATCTGTGATTGCGTAATTATAATGTTATTATAACACTGTGACCGTGCATCAGTACATTGCATTACGAATGTTTGGAATTATTAATTTTACGAACAGCCTGCGACGGCAATGGGGATTTACAAATCAAATAATTCTAATGAAAATTAATTATTAAAAGAAAATATGAGATATATGTACTTAATTGGAAGCACTAATACTTTTTTTATATTTCATAAAATACCGACTGAGACGTTGTATTAAACGCAACATAAATACACCACTACTGTTTTACAGTCAAGGTAGACTTCGTTATCTTTAAACACGTTCATGGTGACCTAACTAGAATATGAAACTATGTCGGAAAATTGCGGTTGATATTATGTGACTAAGTGTTTTTCTTTCTTTCTTAGTGGATCTGAAGAGGAGGTTGTATTTAGGCTTTGCGAAACAAGTCTAAACTTTTCATCGTCTCCCGGCGCTGACGACAGCTTGAGAAGGGGAAAACCACAGAGGGTAAGTCAACCAAACTGGAATGTTAATAATTATACTTATTCAATTATGGATTTTAACTAATTCGCGGTAATGAGTTGTGCACCTACTGATACCTCCATCAGAATATGCAGTGGAATGTGGTATGGCGAGGTCTGTGAATTAATTTTGGCAGATACTGTGTTAATATCAGGAGAATAGCCATAAAACATGTTTCTTAAACTAATTTTGATTAAGTACCTACTTAATGTGTTTTTTTTTCTTTCTAAACGTGTGTTGCATGTTAACGAATAAGTATTTTAAGTAGGTACACATACCCAATAAATGAGTACCTACTTACTCACTTCTCACCCTTTTCTCGTATCGCCTACAGGTAATTTTATATACTTTAATGAAGGCAACATTCGCGAACCTATTGCATGTATATCATAGATTCGCAAAGTCCGTTTTTAGAAATGCAGTCGAGTTTGACCTAGGATGCAATTGTATTTGTTTCCGAAAAGCCGACCTTATTGTATATGTGTAGTGCCGTAGTGTTTGGAAGGAACAATATTGCTTGCCGAACAGGAAATGAAAGGAAAACTATACTTGTTACAATTTGTAAATTTGACGTAATACAAAAAAAACAATGAGTTTATGTATTTAGATGGATTCTTTGAATTTTCGAGTGAAAAGATTCGCCCGGAAGACTTACAAGAAAGCTCTCTCTCAGCTTTGATTCTGGATTGAATTCCTTGATAATACAGGTGAAAAATTTGGTCCAGAAGACCTAAAAAAAACTCTCAACTTTGATTCTGGACGGAATTCGTTCAATTTCCGGATGATAGTTTTTGGCCGTAAGAATTAAAAAAAAAAGGTCGGAGGTAACATTTTTTGGCACGCCACCCATTGTTACAAAATAATATTTAAAAAAGGCACCTGACCGTAAAAAGGTTCCACCGCCAGAAGCACGCGTAACGACGTAACATTTCATTTTCTCTGAAAACAATTTGTAAAGAAAATTATTATAGTACTTCTATTTTGATTTATAACTTGAATCGTTTTTCTTTATTTTCCTTTTTTCAATTACGTGATTTTTTGCGGTAATTAAAAAAAACTTCGAAAGCCAATTAAAGATGACAGAAAAGCGACGAAAATAAATTTTCGCGTTTAATTTAGGAGCAAAAATAACATTCCAGACGTAACGTTAATTAATCTAAAAACAGCATCGTTACGTTGTGGTTATATTTCGGTAGATTTTGTTATTTAATTGTTGGGTGCTTATTGTCTTTTTTTGTAAAGAGCAAGTTTACATAATAATTATGTTTTTGGCTGAATCGCCTCTATAAATAATTACTTTATAAATAAATCATCAATAACATACTTATTTTTATAATTTTTATTACCTACTAAGCAGGTCTGTAGCTGCGACCCATCTACCTACGTAACTACCTAATTATATTGTGAAAATTGCTCGTTAGTGTATTCAGTTAATCTACCCTAGCTAATGTTTATCCGAGAACTCTAAGAACCAGTTAGTTATCCGTCATATCAAGACATATATTGTTATATTTAACAAATGTAAAATACAAAAAAAAAAAAAAAGACACTGGTGATCTTGTAAGAATGTGTTTCGTCTCAATCAAACACTATTTTCTACGCCCAGCGGGTTCGAATCCACCTCCATGGGATTCGTGCCCACGTGCTCTTCGAACTAAGCTATGTGCGTCCTATCTAATTGCGACTAAATTAACTTATTAAGTAGTTTTTACAATTCTGAAGCGCTTTTTAAATTGCGTTATTTTTTGACATCGGCTTTTGTATTTTAAATCAAAGTATTAATTTCCTTAATAAATACTAACCGGTGTCAGGATCTCTGCAAATTATTAGTTATAACTTACACTTGTTAAAATATGAATAATAAAATATCCAACGTATATTTTTAGATTTTTGGTAGAAATATGATTTCTGGACTATAGTTTTTCATGATAGGTAATACGCCTTGAAATATACTTAGGTATAGTAATTTCACAAGACTCTTTCTCCAACTAGTTAAATTTATATTGAACCGTGTAATATTAAAGTTGCAAGTTTACATTGGTAATATAATAAAAAAATAAAAGAAATTTCAGGCATTAAAAGTGAGATGTTGAAAAGTTTGGCAATGCTCAACGGTAAAGCTAGATTAATTAATTGACGGGGCGTGTTATCGCGCTGTCACGTGGATTTGACTATTAGTGAAACTTGAATCTATAGGATATATTATAAAATGGATATCAACAGAATGTTAAATAATATGTTAAATAAGAAAGTCTTGTAAGTGTAGGTATATATTAGTAATTAGGGCACCGAGTGTGATCTAAATATGTACATGATGTAGTACTACAGATGTAGAGAAAACACTGTTGTCTAAATAATTTATAATTATTTATTAAAAGATAAGTCAGATATTAATCTAATTAAAACAAATGAAAAAAAGTAGAGACATGCTATTTTCTAACAGTGGAGACTCGTGATCTATGTTCGCAGAGACAAATTATAAAAATATTATAGATACACGGATACTCATCTGTACGTCGTTTGGTATTCATTGATTCTATTAAAATTCAAAACGAAGCTACTTGTCATACAGCATTTAAAGTTGGATGCCGTCCGAGCGGCAACTGTCAATGTAAACTGTTTATCAAAGAAATCATCTGTGCACTCGAGGGTAATCTGACCGAGTCAAAGGAATCTAAAGCCTTTCTCTTATGCCGCAGCGTTGCAGTTGGCGTAAAAGAGAAAATAAATCTTGTGTCTTTTTCTAATTGCTCATCCCTATAGTAGTTATCTTTTCTAGTAGCTCATTCCTAGTTTATATTGGAAAGTATCTACCTACCAGAAGTAATAATAGTAAGGCTGCAGACACACGGTATTGCAGTGAACGTGCGTAGACGAGCGTCGACGCAGGGTCTTATTTGATTCCAATTGCAACCGATTAGAATCACCAATTGGATTTGTTTTATCCTGCCCTTAATCATGATTGTTTTTTTTAGATTTCGTAACGACAGAAAAGCTAAGAAATTTTGGGTTCTTAGGAAAGAAATTCAAACTGGAAATCATTTTTAGCATCTTATTATCCAAGGGAAGATATCCTCCAAGCGAGGTCCTGGGTGAAGAATAACGCCATCCCCCAAATCAGAACAACAACATACATAGATACCGGGACAGATTACCAGAATTATCGCCGACGCCTGATTACGAATGCGTATGGTTAAAAAACGAAAAATGATATAAATATAAACCACCTACTTACAAATGTGTCTATTACTTTGTAAGAAAAAACACGTGTATCGATAAATTGCACAATAATTCATGAACACGTGTAGAGCCACTTCGTTTCATATTGTTATGTATTAACTAGGAAAATTTCCTTCTCATAAGTAGGTACATACAATAATATTGATATTATTTTTATTCTACTATTGATTAATTATTTTCCTTGTTATGAATACATATCTACGGTGTTCTCAGGTGTATGTATTATTTTTTAATTGATTTTGCAACGTGGCATGGAAAAGTTGTACATAACGGGGAATAACCGCAAAGGAAACCAACGGTTAAGGAGGCAGGTAAGACTACGTCATGTGATAGGTTACATGTAAATTGTACGTAAAACATTTAACCGTAGCACAGTTCGCCGTGAGCTTTCTTATCGGAAAGAGATGACCGTATACTATACGGTCTCCAATTTTATTCGATTCAATATGAACATTAATTCAATTTTCATAGCTGATTTTGGCAAAATTCATGAATTCAAGAATGAAAACATAACCTAACATATTCAATGTAAACTCCCTACTTTCGCTATATACAAACTCCATTAGCGAGGGGTGAGGTACGCTGTTAAGATTCGGCATTAATAGTGCTTACTAAACTTTGTCAGTCATATTTATTTGTTTTCATTGAACTAAGAATACAATTATTTGCAGATGGTGCTGGATAGTTTTTAAAATTCAATTAAACCCTGCCAAAACCAAACCATAATAGTTTAGGTATGCTATGGGCGACCCGACAATAATAGTGCACACTTTTACAGTCATACTTATTTGTTTCCGTTGAATTAAGAATACGTATTACATAATATCATGGTGTTGCTTAGTTTTTTTAAATCCATTATGCCCTACCTTACCAAACCGCAATCGATACAAAATACTCTTCTAGTTATGCTATTACACCACACATCATTTTAGATTTTTTTATAGATAAAGGATTAATTTTTTGCCTATTATCTACTATGGCTTGGATCAGGCAGGGTTTAATTGAATTTAAAAAAAAACTAACATACACTATCTAGAGCTACACACTGTAGTCTTAGTTCAATGAAAGCAAATGCGTTTGACTGACAAAGTTTAATGTGCACTATTTATGTCGGATCCTAACAGCCTACCCCTACCCTTCGCTAATGACATACTCCGCCCGGGGCTCAAAAGTGTTGTTACAAAAGATTTTTTACTAGATATATTGAATAAGTTTTATGCACCTATTATGACATTTAGACGCATTTATTGAACGAATGAAGTCTGATTATGTTGGTAAACAGCATACATAGATATTATTAACATCGCCAAGTTGTCATTTCATATTTTCTAACTCAACTAATGGCTGTCAGTTTTTGATATTTATTGTTTTTGTACTGTTTACTTATTCCATACAGTAGTATATAATATACGAGATTTTATTAGATTTTCAACTAAATAATAGTGCCGAAATGTTATTATTGGCTGCTTATATAAATTATACTCATCGTGACAGATTGAAATTTCATACCCCCTGCAAATTAAATTGGCAGACAAGTATCATAGTTAAAGTAAGTTGTTTTTAAATGAACCCGCATTTCGAAGTCAACCAGTGACGTCCCTAGACAAAATGCCGCCCCTAGACAGTGCCAAAATGTCGCCACATTTTTTTATAGTTAGGTACAGTACTTTTTATCATCCTTTCATGACTCCAATATCTAAGAAATGTGTTATATGGTAGATACATTACTAACATGATAAGTATATACAACTAAATCTAATTTAAATGCCATATCTGCTTCAATAGACAATGTCTACATTTAAAAATACGCCTGACAACTTCCAAAACTCGCGTGTAACTATGTACCTACCAATAATTCAAATATTATTTGCAAATCTGCACGTGTTATTGCTGTTCACCAAGGACTTTTTAATGGAAGGATATTTTCGCTATTACTAAGTTTAGGTAGCTATTGCTATATGAATAATGATTCTCCTCGATTTGCCGCCCTACGGGTAACAGCCGCCCCCAAGCGTCGCTCAATCTGCCTACCCCCACGGGACGTCACTGAAGTCAACTGTAACTAACCTAATCAGTATATCAGAGGTCTATTTGTTTTCATCTCATATATTTAGGCTCCATCGACATTGCATAATGTTATCTTTAACATCTTTGGTTTTTATCGTGCCATAATAGTTTAATGGTGACTAGCAAACTTCTCATATTACAAAAAAACGTCTAGGACCTTCGTTATCCGTTAAATCGTTATTATATAATATATATAATATACCTAGTATTATTATGATAGAATTTGGCTAAACACCCTACCTACGTAGTTGGTCCAATTCACGTGGCTTGGAGTAAGATGAATCGATGCTTTTGCTGAGCATCGCAACCACCCACGCCACGGGCTATGTGGCCAGCGTTGCCTTTAACGTGACAATAAATGAATGACTAACGCAGAAACAAAATTATATTTTTATATAACAATATAAGTTATCCCAGCTATCCAAATAGAAAATATCAAATTAACTACTTTGTTTGATACCGAATAGTCGAAAGGTTGCCAAAATAAATATATATACCAACATACTCTTGTCAGAACAAATACGAGGCCCAGAACAATAGGTATTTTGAGGATACGAGAAGTGATAAAATATGATGTCTTTGAGATTTTGAAAGGGGAGCATTAACCATTCATTTTTTATTTTCTTAACCATCTTACGTGAAAGTCATTTTCAAATTAACCACGAGAAAGCCCGCGTGACATCGTAGTATCACTTATATTTGTATTACATCACTCTAAGCACCGCAGGATAAGAGAAAGCGAAGATGTCAATCCCAGCACTTTAAACTGAAGCGTAGTTTCCTTTTACCATCGCGCGGTAGGCTCTTTGCAGAATAGAAGAATAGTTTGACGATAACCAATGAGTGCCCAAAAAGAAGAGAAAAAACTTACGGATGGGAAATTGAGTGTTGTTTAATTTGTAACGCCTCAGTGTCATCCGACAAATATAATACGTGTGTTTAAGTTGAAGAATGATAATGACAATGGGATAGTGTGGTAGATCACTCCCAGTTTTGATGCTGGGTAGTCGATTACAGCACACTCGAAGATGGACATGCCTGGTATTATGGTACGAGGGTGGGTCAATAAGTCCTTAGAAAAGCCGACAGGTGGCGCGACTAGTACTGTAAGCGGTTTGTTTTCATGCAGCGGCACTACCGATTCAGTATGCTGCGAAGTTTCAATCAGATTGGTCGGGTTGTTGTGTGTTTCTCGTACATTTAAAAAAAATTTTGCTTGTGGAAAATGGAAAATGGAGAAAATTGAGTTTAGAGCTGTTATTAAACATTTTAATATAAAAGGGTTAACAGCAAAGGAAATAAAAAATGAGTTGGATTTAGTTCACGGCATATCTGCTCCTTCACTTGCAACTATTTATAACTGGTTAAATGAATTTATACGTGGTCGTACATCAACAAAGGATGAACCACGCTCAGGACGTCCTGTAGGGGTGACTACACCAGAAATGATCAATAAAATCCACGATATGGTGTTAAGTGACCGAAGATTAAAGTTGAGTGAGATAATTGAGGTTACAGGGATCTCAAAAGGTAGCGTCATTTCTATTTTACATGACAAATTGGGCATGAAAAATATTTCTGCAAGATGGGTGCCGCGTTTGCTCACAGTCGACAATAAACGCAATAGGGTGGTGGCCTCTAAAGCCCTGTTGTCGCTCATGCAACGCAATCCGGATGAATTTTTTCGTCGCTTTGTGACTGTAGATGAAACATGGACTGTAGATGAAACATACTCCCGAGACGAAAGAACAGTCAAAGCAGTGGATTGCGAAGGCAAACCATGTCCAAAGAAGGCGAAAACCGTAAAATCAGCTGGTAAGGTTATGGCTACTGTATTTTGGGATGCACGTGAAATTATTTTCGTTGACTATTTGGAAAAAGGAAAAACAATAACAGGGGATTATTATGCATCTTTATTGGACCAGCTAAAAAACAAAATTGAAGAAAAACGGCCTCATTTAAACAGGAAAAAAATCCTCTTTCATCAGGACAATGCCCGTGTTCACACATGTTTACGATCAATGGCTAAAATTGAAGAATTGAAGTTCGAATTGGTCGACCACCCACCGTATTCGCCAGATTTAGCCCCCAGTGACTTTTTCCTTTTCCCAAACTTAAAAAAATGGCTAAGTGGACAACGTTTTTTTTCAAATGAAGAAGTCATCGATCGGACAAATGCTTATTTTGAGGACCTTCCGAAAACTTATTTTTCTGACGGTTTAAAAAAAATTGAGAAACGTCTAACCAAGTGTATTGAGCTCCAAGGAGATTATGTTGAGAAATAAAAAAAAATACAAAAATAAAAACTGTTTTAATGCTTTTTTCTAAGGAATTATTGACCCACCCTCGTATTTAGTATTACAAAAAATAAGCTTTTCGCTCGTTGGTACGAAAAAAAATATTCAGAATACCTATCGTAAAATAATTGGAAATTTATGTTGATCGTCGCCATTCCATAGTCACTTTTGACTTAATGTTAATCGTGGAACTTTTTTTGCGACGGTTAGATGCAACCAGACATCGCATGAAGTAGCAGTTTAGGTGAAAATTTCTGGATTCAGTCGACTGAGACGTGGAGGATTCAGAGGTAGTTGTAATGGGCGAAGGACCTGAATATTTTTACGAAATAACTCTGCGTTAATTGCTATTTGTAAAAAATGAGATTTGTTAGTGCTCTGAAGCAAGTTAAGTATGGGTTTTTCCAACATAGTTGAAAGTTAAACCTCTATAATTATGAAGATCCATAGAACTGCCCCCTCCTCCTTAAACTAATATGAACTGGAAATCGGTTTAGTTTAGGCAATTCGTTTGTAGTAATACAAGTATTATAAGAAAATAACACAATTACAGAAAGAAATCAAAGTTAGTAAAAATAATAATTATATACAAATAATTCGTCGAGGTTATTGTCAAAAGTCTCTAAATCGTGTTATGGAGTAATTTCAATTTTAAGTTTGACATAGGTACCCTCTTAAATCAAGCATAATGCTAATTTCTTTGTGTTTCATTTTCATGTTCTGTATATAGGATGACTTTGATTTTTTTCTAGCATACATAGACATAGGTACATACATAGATCATTATATAGACACAATATAATCCGTTGTTAATTCTAAATACCTAACTAAATTTTCTACAATTTTGGCAGTAACCCTACGATATGACAATTGACTATGGTGAACAATGACATTAATATGGACGAAGCATCCGGAAAAAAATGACACTCACTTTTTTGTCGGGTCTGCCGAACGGCATAATCTGTTCTAACGCCATTACAATAAAGGTGATATTGCTATAAATTTCCGATGCTTTTTGTCGGGTTTGCCGAATGGATCGGTTCGAACGGGTTCGCTCAAATTAACATTGACACTAGAAACACTGTTCTAACGCGATTACAATAAAGGTGATATTGCTATAAATTCCCGATGCGTGATATCGCATAATGGAAATTGCGTGACATCTACCTATGCATGTGCGAATGTCGCTATGCGCGAATTTACTTACTAGCTACTGCACTGAGTGCGTTGTCCATTAATAATGTCATTGATGGTGAATGATGCAAGTTTTAATATCAAAATTCATTTTTAATCTTTATCTCGGTGTTCTAAACCGTCGAATATGTGTAGAATTTCATATAATATAGGCACATTATGTGTACAATGTATGTACTTATGTAATATATTTACGTGACACAAATGAAATTTACATTCAATTAACCTCGTTACTGAAAATCAAAGAATTTCAGTTTAATATAGTTATAATAATATGAAATGGAATAATATATCCACAAAAAACAGTCACAGGTGGAAAATATGAAAAAATAGTTTTCACGAGACTACAGAATGCGTAATGTTCCACAGTAAATAAACATAATATTACGGTAATAGTGAAATGAAAAGATTGATTATTAATTCTTATGTAAATTTTTATTACGTGTTTTTTCATCCTATTAAAATGCATTTTGTCCAAATATGGCAGGGAATGCAGTTTAATGGCGAGTCTTTGAAAATAACGGTGGGCTTAAAAATAAAATCTCGATAAAAATATTCGTTAGTACCTACTAAAATATTAATATACCTACTATATTATTTAACATTATTTATCATTTCACCACTTCCGTTTGAGACGATGAATATAAATATACTTTTTTTACGGGGATTACTGATCAGCACATATTCAAGAGGTGTGAAACAGCAGGAAGAAGGGGATAATTCTCTGATTATATATAAAAAAAACTCTCATATCGATTAAAACACAACGTTGATTTCACTCAGTCAACAGGATTCGAATCTTCGACCCTTTTATCGTTGCAAGACGTGTTATCTTTACGCTACAACAAGCTACAAAAGCTTTATTTTATTATTTTTATTTATAACTGTATATGTACAATTTACAAACTATTTGTTTTCATTTGGTGTTTCCTTGATATATCTTTCGAAGCAGATGCTTTGCTAATGGAACTTACTTTTAGAGCATTATTGGAAAGAGAAAAGATGACAGTTTCATGTAAATAACTAGCGACAAAGAGCTACGTATTATTTGAGTGACCGATAAAATTGGGATTTAATCTGTTCACTGCCACATGTGGCGTAGAAGCGTAGCACCTAATGGAAAGGTCCTCCATTGGCGTAGCCGTTTCGAATGTTATCGCCGTAGCAATAATATAGCAGTTCATCATTTATTTATTTATTTAAGAAAACAAAACATTGTGGACATGACAAATCTAAATCCAAGACGTACACAACATGAGAGAACACAGTTAAGTAAAATTTTATACAGAAAAATAAAATAAAAATAAATCATGCCCACTGTTATAGAATGCATACGACATATTATTTATATGTTCTAAAAAAACGGTTGATTTTACATACCAAAATATGGGTTTAATTTTTATAATTTAGTCAAATTATATAGTAGCTGAGTATTTTATTTTGACTGTGTAAAACATACCTACTATACTCACAATATTTTCAGCGTTTATTCTATGGGAATTCATAATAATTTTTATAATTTTATCAATCGGTTTGTATACAGCAGTGGTCGGCAAACCACGGCTCGCGAGCCACACGTGGCTCTTTGGCCCCTTGAGTGTGGCTCTTCCACAAATGACCACGTACGGACTAAAACAATGAAAGATAAATCAGTCAAAATGTCTTCGAATATAACCAACTTGCAAATCGAAGATCTTAAATTGGTTTCAGCTTTATTAATAGTAGTTGACGAGTTTTGTGACATAAATGATACAGGACAAATTTGTACAATTTATTTCATCTACAGGTAATATGGAAGAACTTTTAGGATTATTGCCACTCAAAGGTCAAACACGTGGAGAGGAAATTGCAAATGCTGTAATTGAGTGCATGGAAAAACATCATATTCCACTCGACAAAATTGTGCCAATTTCAACAGATAGGGCGAAAAGTATGACCGGTGTAGGGAAAGGGTTTGTTACTATTTTGAAAGAAAAAAATAAGCGCATTGCATCATTCGTCAAAAAGCGCTTTGTGCGCAGACATTTCCAAAAGAAATTTGCAAAGTTAGCTCTTAATCATCGCCATTTTTTTTAGTTAGTTTAGTATGCAGATCTTCTGCTTCATAACAGGGTACGTTGGTTATCAAGAGGAAACATTTTAAAACGTTTTGCTTCCTTATTAACAGAAATTGAGGTATTTCTCCTTTAGAATGGTGTTCACTATCCAGAAATAGGTAACGGACAATCAGTTAATCCAAAAAAAAATTTCATGGGAGACGTTACGTCTCATCTAAATCAGTTTAATTGTAAACTGCATGGGGAAGGAAACACATTTTTCTCGATGTTAAAAGAAGTTATTTCATTCGAAAACAAATTATCCCTTTTTGCATAAGATTTCGAAAGAGAATCTTCGATTCACTTTCAAAGCCTGCTGAAACGTCGGTACGAAAATAATTCTGATATTGACATTTGCTATTTCAAAACAACAATTTTAAATATGAGGGAAGCTCTTCTCAACAGGTTTCAGGAATTCAGAAACAGCAAAGCGACGTTAGTCTTTGTTAAAAAAAACCTCTTAATGCTACGGTAACAGAATTAATTTTTTCTCCCTTTAATGTTGACATTGGCAACTTTGAAATTTTGAAATGCAATTGCTGGATTTAAAAGATGAAGAATTATGGAGCTCTAAATTTCAAGGTCTCTGTACTGATATGGACATATTGGAGAAAAACCAATATGAATATGGTTCATAGCACAAATAGTCTACTTTGAAAGACCTAGAGAAGGAAGACATGATGATTTTTAACACCTGGAATAGTATTCCTGACTCATAATATGATCAATTGAAAAAACTAGCGTTTGCTGTTCTTTCCCTTTCCGGTTCTACATATTCATGCGAACAATCTTTTGCAAGCATGAACCTTATCAAGTAAGAGTAAATTGAGAAGTCGTCTTATTGATGAAAACTTGGAATCGTGCCTAAAATTAAAAACAACATCATACAATCCTGGCCCCCCAACTTCCAACCAACCCAAACTTTTCAAGGAGATGGAAGGCAATTGTTAATTTAAAGATAATAATTGATGTAATTTATATCTCTATAGACTTTTATATACTTTATTGATTTAATTTTTTGGATACCTTACTTACAATTTAATTTTTATCAATAAATAATATCATTATTAAGTAAGACATCAAGTTTTTTTCAGTGTACCTACCTAAGACTTAAATTTGGCTCTTCAAAGAAATCGCAATCGTTGTACTCTTGACTAATGAGTTTGCAGACCACTGGTATACAGTATACACCTAACATGTTTGAAACTGCACGTGTTCCACACATTTAGTAAGTATTATTAAAAACATTTGCTCCGTTTTTTTAACGAATAATTTATTCATAAGATTCAAGAATGTAATATTCTTTATTGAATTTACATAATCCGGAAACCCGAATATAAAATATCTTGCAAAAGTATACCTAGGTGCCGCGCGGGCACTTTGAACCCGCATCCATCGGATTCCTGCCGATGCGCTTTACCAATCAGAAATACTTAACTTGTTTATTTTCTTATCATTGTTACGTTGGCGTTTCCTATCAAATTCTGCCATCTTAATTACAATATGTAGGTATATCTTTCTTCCTGTTCTGTACCAGTCGCATTGATCCTCCAAAACGACGATCGTTTTCCAAATTTGAGGTTTCATAATCAAGATAACTTCCATATACCTACGTCCATGCAGTCTCTCATTTCCTCCGATTTTTCTGTCATTTGTATAATAATCAATTATAATAATATTTATAATATTTATAGTATATATAATAAAAATAATAAATTAGTATTATAGATTTTTAAAACGTTATACCAGCCATTTTATCTGATTCTCATCAAAATTGACATTGTGTTCAGTATTGTTTGGCAAATCATCATAGAAAGATACATATTTGTACAGCGTATACAAATTGTTAAAATTTATTATTACAATAATGGATCTATTCGAGCTACTTTTCGGGCATTACGTGAAATTTATGGTGAAAATAATCGACCTACTGATTTAATTGGAAAATTCGCGTCAAATTTAATGTTTTTGATGTTAAGAATCCTACCTATCAAAACGTAAATGTCCTGCTGAAAATATTGATGTAGTGAATCAAAGTGTACCCACATCTTATTCTTGAAACACCTTTACATCCACAAAAATTAAGTTTGGTGTGGTTTATGGTCTGGAGGTATAATTGAACCGTATTTTTTGAAAACGAAAATGGCAATGCAGTTACTGTCAATGGACTGCAGAAGCATGATTACTGATTTTTTTCTATTGTAGTGTTCCGACATGTGCAATAAAGGCAAAATAAAAACGTTAGATTGCTGACTTTGATATGCGGTATTGGAGGTGCATGCTAATGATCCCATGGACAACAAAAGTTTCTTTTGGAAGAAACAAAAGTAAAGGGCCGTTTCTCCAAAATATATCTCTGGCGAGTGCTGCAGTTCTTTGGTCAAGCGAATGAGGGAGTTAACATACTAAAACTAAACAATGTTTCAACAAATTTTAAGGATGCTACGGGCATCTCATCTCAATATAAGTCACGATCATCAGCGGTGAGGGAATAAAACTAAGGCCATTCCTTATTAATTAATACATTTACAAGTCCTTATTTGTATAAAGACTTTTTATGTTCAAAATTATAATCTATAATTTATCTATTTGTTAGGTCAATGTTGTATTTTGTATTTACTTGTGTTGCATAGTTCCGTAAAACGTTTATGTAGAACCTACCGTAAGTAGGAATATAATGGTATTCGTCATTTTATTTACTCCAATTTAAACTGGTTTTGGAACAATTTATTATTAATTATTGTTTGTATATTTATGCTGTACTTTTGCAATTAGTTATGATATTTATAACGTCACGTTGACATTTAAAAATATCGTATGCCAATCTAAAAAAAAGTATATTGTTCTACATTTAAACTTTGTATTTTCATTTGTCCAGTTAGGCAACTCGCGATTGCGCCGTTTTAATTAATGTTTACGTAAACGGTAGGGGTGACCATTTGTGTTTATTAATAGTCGAGGGATGTGCGTGCGACGATCGAGAGAATCTGCAGACGGATTTGGAGGATCTCGTGCGAAGCCGCGTGTCCGATTCGCTTAAAAGCGACTTCGCCGACCCGCTCAGCTCAAACTCGCCCGGTACGTTGGCGCGATATATTCAAAATAATAAATTAATTCACTGACAGATCGAAGAATATCAACCTGAAAGTTTTTGGCATCTCTTCGTGTGTCGTAGGCTTCGGGAAAAAAGTTCCCAGGAATATCTACAAAATTATAAAACATTTAACAACACAATTCGACGATTGTTGTTAATATAATATACCAAGTTAACTTTTTAAAAAAGCTTCGTATAAACATTGAATATTTATAATTGTTGATTGATAAATATTACAATTTAAATAATTGATCGTTAATGCAACATGTACTTTCAATTTGTTTGATTATCGAGGTAAATAGTGATGCGTGTGTACTGATAACAAGTTTTTAGTGGCTCTGTAATTATAATATTATATATATTTATAAATCACGTGTCGACTGTGATCATAGACAGTGATTTTCTATTCAGTTTAATTTAACAATTGTGTTAGGAAGAAAGAACTTCCCTCCGGATATTTTGCGAACAACGAATATACCCCAGTGACAGTGACAGTGACCGATAATAATATTTTAGTGCACATGTTGTTCTTTGCTTAAATCTTGACATACTTTTTAATTGAATGCGGTAAGATAAATGTAATAATATTTTTAAAACTACACATCTTTCGAGCCCGTCAATTGATTCTCTTTGGCTCTTTTTAATAATTAATTAAAAGTCAACAGTTTTACGAACGACATGGTAACAGTGCTAAATCGTAATAGTTGCGGCCAAAACGGCATCATGGATTTCCCCAAAAAACGACAAAGTTTTCACACAACAAAAGAAGTTAGTTACAAAAATTCTTAATATGTTTAAAATATAATATGTAATATATAGTTCCAATAATATGTAATATGCTGAGCTTTATACGTTGCATAAATTATCGATTGCATGAAGAAAATGTGTGTATACTGAATATTTTTGACAAATTCACGTGTATTTTAAATTCAAACGCCGGTTTTTAGTATCAAAATCTCTAAATAATTTGTGTGCATTAATCGTGGTGAATACCAACGGTTTGCACGTACGAAAATCTTCCGATCATGCACGAAGCACCTCACAGGAAAGTGTTGCCATTATATCTCATTTCTTTGCAGGAAAAACCTTTTTTCATATATGCAACAAAGATTGGTGCAACAAACTAAATATCTAATTGAAATAGCACGTTTAAAACGTCAAATAATTTAAAAAAATATATATTAAGAGAGCTGGCGATAAGGCGTATTCTCAGAAAGAAGCACTGGGTACATCACAGTTGTATTTTCAGTAAGTAACTACCTACCCTGTTTTACAAACTAAAATCATTATGTCTATAAATAATGTTTACTAAATAAATTATGTAAATATTGTTAATTATATATCACACGCTAAAAATTGTATTGTGGGTTTATAGAATGCCGGTGGATACGAGAACTTTAAATTCATGGAAACATTCTCACGTAAACTTAATATTTGGCGCTAAAAGGTGATACTCTGTCCTTTTATTTTTTTAATGCTTGTTCGTTATTAAGTGACTATTATATGTATTATTTGTGGATTAATTGGAGTGTTTGATGGTAGATCATGAAAGACGGCATGAATGCTGATGGTCAATGAAAATTAACATGAAATAGATGCTGAGAATTACTGTTTTGTGTTACCGATAGTGTTAGCTGAATCTCGGTTTAATTAACGAATCGTTGAAACTAAGTACCGTTTATACTTTATATTGTAATATATATTATAGTCTACGCCGTGATTCGTAGCTAGTACACAATTATTTGATTTTTAAAGTTAGCTGCTACGCCGCGCCGTAGAAGCGTAGATCAACATAACATGAGTCATGACTTTCCATTACTGTAAGTCTACGTACCTACATATACACGTATTTGCTTTATAAACTAAATTAATTTATTTTTAAATATACTTGGATGATATTTTTTAAAGAATTTTAATCTAAAAATTGTAAACCTCTACATACGAGTAAGTCGTAAAATAAATTTTATTCAATCGTAACCTGTTTTAATAATTAAAATTATTGTCAAATATAGATTTTTTATACAGAATACCCGTGTGTTGGTAAATCGTAAAACGTTATGTTAATAATTATTATCTTGCGAATACAAAACATTAACGAATTATAGATATAAAAAACCGACTATTTCTGTTTTTAATAGATTAGTTAGTTTTCATTTCGGTAATAGTAAGTTGATTTGTTTATAAAAACACTACGTACTGAAGTAATTTTTAAGTTTAAGTTTGTTTTATATAATATCTATTTTCTTTTGCTTTATTTTAAGCAGTCGGTGATTACAGATGTAAAATAATTTTATTACGCGTTATCACTGTATTTTCTGGAATATATTAACGATTACAGTGTACATTATAGGATGTATTATAATGATCTATCAGATGTTTGTTTGACTATCGACCAGCCAACGGAAAATCATATGTTCGATTTATACTAGATTCAACAACACACTTTGATGGTTCATCAATTTGTATATTTTGTAATCCATGTAATTATGTGTATATCCGGTGTATATGACATTGTCATTTCTACCACCCTCCTAAAAAGCGTTGGACGGAGGGCTCACAAGTCCCGACTGTTAAAGAAAGCTACATACTATAACACAAAATTGAGATGAAAAATTGTTTGGTCGCTCCAGCATTACATAATCATAAATAATCATTTGTGTTATTGGTATTAATAATTATACGAAAAATATTGTAATTCTTATCAGTAGGCAGTCTGTTTATTATGTTTAATGTTTGCCCAGTAATCGTATTCGTTCATTATCAGTACAGTGCCTGGACTTCTCAGAGCTAGAGGCCTTTGACATTCAATGGTCTGTTACAATCATAAACAATATAAAAGTATATACAGACATTTATACGTAATGATTCCGGTGACGGTTCGTCAACTCAGTCTAAATCAGATACATTCAATTACAGTCGAACTTGTTTATTACGAGGATGATGGGACCGACTGAATTTGCTCGATATAAGCATTACTCGTTATATCGTTATATAAAAATTTTCGCGCCACGTTCTATTTAAGCATACAACATAAAAAATCTGAAAACCATCGTAAAAATCTCCGAAACAAGCATGGCATTCATAAACTACAAAATAAGTAGTTTATTGTAATGAAGCGCTGAGCCGCCGGCGCTGGTAGGTACCTACTGACTTCACAAAGCTTGGATTTTTTACATGCAATTTTAACCATATGCGTGGATACTTTTTCAATGTTGTCGGCGAAAATACCAATTAGGTACTAACTAAAATGTCAACGAATGTTTCCTCATTACATCGGAGATCTCGCTATTTCCGTGATTGTAATAACCAAGTTCGACTGTATATACAGAAATTTATACGTAACGATTCCGATGACGGCTCAGATACATTCAATTATATTAAGATAATTACAATATTATGAAAATAAGATGAAATGTGTAGTGTTAAAGATTATGATGAATTTTGTGATTTCATTGAGTTCATTGTGTTTGACTGACTGTAATTCTTCCGTGTGTCGGTCTCTATTAATAATCATATTACCATGATTCAGCGATTGATGTTGAGCAGTCCGAACTGCCACTGACTGCACTCGCTGCACTAAAAATTCAAACAGGGCCGTCTCAAGGTCGTACGGCGCCTCTCTATGTAAACATTTACTATACTATCTCTAGGGCAGTGATACCTAATCAGGATTTTCCGAGAAATGTCGAGTGTTCCGCGAAAATAATGATTGATACAATTGTACAAATTAAAAACATGTTAGGATACATCGTGTATCCAAATCGTAGAATATATTTTATCATTTACATCAGTAGCGCAATAATCCGGCATGTGTCCTGGCTTCCTCCAACAGCTCTCTACACCTCTATTTATCCATTGTGACCGTTTTTCAGTTTGATCAAGCGAATTTTTGGCCTGTTTATTCGCCCTCTTGCGGATTAATCTACTCTGTTTGCCGGTTCATTGTCATTCACATTGTGGATGTCGTAAAACTCATAACCTAGAAAGCGCATTCATAATATTGCGAAATATTATTTGATCATTTACTAACCCTACTGGTAATAATGTTCCACGCGTGTAGGCAGATTATGCTTTGCTTAGTAGGTAAATATGTTTATTGCCCTTATACGTTCCCAAGTAATATTTTTTTTAAACCGGTAGAACGATGTTTGTGACTATCGTGGTGGAGTGCGTAAAGCGCTGGCCTTACATCCGGGAGCTCCGGTTTCGATCCCGGTGAGGTCAAAATGTATTTACAAAACCTAAAATGTGAATTCCTCAAGCCTGGGAGTTTTGCCACTGTAATTGAGCTTCACGGCCTGTTGTGGTGTTAACAAAGAAATAAAACAAAAATGTCAAATAAGGCCGGGAAATGCCATCATTACGTTACACCAATTTTCGACGTTTTTATTATTCACCTAATACATTAATTAGTATTTAAAATGTGCGGGTTACGGTATAGTTGAGTTTTAAGTTGAATATATATAATATCTACCTATAGTTTTATGGGTGCCCCAATTGTCTTTACAGGTAGGGCCAACGACTGGTTAGATCCGCCCCTGGAAACAAACAAGTGCACGATGCATTTATTACTAATCAGTCACGTTTCCTCAATCGAGAGTCGAGACGCAACATTGTTTTACTATTTCTATTGCGAAGTTTACAGTGTCGCTAATTTATTGTGTTCGTGTATTCAACTGCTAGTTTTTCTCAGGCCCATCTCTAAGTAGGCGCAACGTGACACTCTCTGCCGGAAGACAACGTGCGCCTGGCTCACCTGGCTGAATTAAAATTAGGTATTCAGGCACGTGGGTGTGGGATAGGTTGCCCGGCAGACAGGTAACGTGATTGTCGGCATAAGCCCACAGACACATGTTTGCCCGCGCGTTTGGACTAGTTACAGCTTTGACTTATTTTCACAACGTTGCCGTATTAATTTCTATCTTTGTAATCAATCTTTGAACGTGAGTAGGGAATCCAATCCCGAGCCAAAATTCTGATCCCGGGATTTTCCCATTTTTTTTCATTTGTCATTTTTTTCCATTGTTAATATATTTTTTTTATATTCACAAATAACATTGATAAAATCGGTCAAAAATAAATCTAATATAATTTATACTATTTAAGACATTTATTGTTAATATTGTATACGTTCAATCTTGGAAATACATAAATTTAATGGAGTAAATGATATTGTAATAAAAATAATAATATGAATTTAATATCAGATTGTTGTTTCTGATAGTAAAGACTTAATGAATGGGTTAGCGAGATTTAAAATAGTAAAGCAAATCATGGTGTACTTATGGCCTTTCCGCTTCATAAATCTAATTTTTCAGCTAAATATGAAACTGCCGTAAAACGTATGAGATCGTGGTGGAATTACTTGTTAATAGTGCGAAGCATTGTTTTATCCAATCTTTCTCATTTTTACTAATTTATGTGAAAAAATAAAATGAATTGACAACTTACACATGGATATAAATCAAACTTCATTCAAACTCAGTTTATTTTTAATGTAGTTATTTGTTATTAAAAGTATTTTTTCTGTTATATTTTCGTTTTTATTTTATTTTCCATAAAAAATAATAAAAAAATCAATCCCGGGATTCATAGGTATCGAAAATAGCTCAGGATCCCGGGATTGGAATCCCTAAACGTGAGTATCAAAATGGAACACTCTATCAATCTGGATTTACAATCAACCATATTATTGTAATACATACAATTTATCATATTGTCTGCATTGAACAATTTTTTAAACCCAATTTTGGAGTGTAAAATGAATTCTGAAATTATATATTTTTTCTTACATATTAATATGGCTTCCGAAATTAACAATAGCACACTGGAAAAATAATCAGTACACTTTTAAAAGTTTTACATAGTACGCCTAATATTGTAAATTATATTTACACACTATTTACAAAGGTATTTTTAATTCTTAGGTAAATTCATAGATCATAACCGGTCTACGTGAAACCTAGTCTAGCTAGACCAAGAAAATCTATATTATGGACAATTTAAAAAAATAGTAAAACTGTATCTTACACTTCATATGTTCATATTATGTATTATACATTTTCCAAAGACTACAGTTTTACAGTAGACTACAGCCCAAAGCATGGACTTAATAGGATGAGCAAGTGGCTGACACCCATTTCTCGTATTTACCTGTTTGTGAAGCGGCCAAGATTCATATCGGATTGTAGAGCCAATCAAAGGAGAATATTATCTTTTATATATTTAATATAAGTTAAACTTATAAGTTTATTGCCAACCTATAATAATAACTAATTGAAATTGAGAAATTTTATTTTACAATAAAAATATATACTATGATATAGATTTAATGTTTTCGTGTAAGTTGAATGTGATTATATTTGAATGATTTAATCCAGTTTACTTAGCATTACTAGGATTTAATTAAAATTAAAATAACAAATTTGTTGCGTTGCGTGTGCATCCAATGTCGAACTTACCGACGCCTATCGCCACAGTCACGTGTCTTGCCACAAGCGTCGTTCTGCGTCTCGGTCGCCGCGGCGCTTTCTTTTCCTCGCGGACGCGGCATGACAGGCCGTAGCAGTATCTTCAATTAGTTATTTACATATTATTCCGTCACGTGGCAAAACAGAACCACGCCACCATTTATTAGCTTACTTTCGTTTAGTTTGTATTACAAGTTAATAGATACTATATTTATTTTAATCGATTTCCATTAATGGTTGTAGCGTAAATATTGTATACTTCGTGGCAATTTGGAAGATGACACATTTCGCCTTGCAATAATCGGTTGCATCCATATTGAAAGATTCTCAAACCGATTTGAACTTTGGGAAGGGTTCTTTAAATTAGGCCCGAAGGCACCTACCGATTTGGGGGACATGGACCATATCTCTTTTAGCCACGTGGTAAACCTAGCTCTGTCAGCACCCCTCAATATAATAAGTGACCAACAAGTGGGCATTATATTTTCCGCAGTTTTTTTATTACTTTATGCACGCTTTTTTATGTAAACGGTGTAGATAGGTACATACTCTTAATGTAATTTATTATTTCTGTATTTTTAAGTGTCATGTTTATACATGTTAGCTATGTTAGTTTTTGAATATTTTGTGAACATATATCATACATAGGAATATAATATGTCTGAATTTAGATTATATTATATAATGCTATCAGTAGGCACGCATGATGTGTATGTATAGGTACTATGAAGCTAAGTTCTGATACATATTATGAAATAACAGAACGCCCTCTACGCTCGGTATTTTATACTGGTGGTTATGCACTAATAGTAATTGCGATTCAGTGCTTCTAATACCTATTTATATATTTTTTGCTTATCTATCAAAAATAATTGTGTTTCAATACCGATATCAAAGTATCGACACTTCTTTTTCAATATAACGTAACATCCCTAAACTCGTCTAATGCATTATATTATAGCAAAGCAGTTTACATTTTATGCAAATGACACAGTATAATATTAATAATACGTTGGCATGGACATTCGTAACCGTATTATGTACCTCGTATGTTTTCTTATGAGATAAGACGTACAACGTACAGCACTACAGCATCTATCTAATTCTGTATTATTTCTCACGTGAGTCGGGAGTGTTTATTCAAATTTTCACCATTACATAAATTATATTATGCTTGTTTTGTAAACCAAACAAACGTGTTTGCTCGTGTCTGGAAAAAAATATAATAATATCTATTCCAAAAATAAAAGTAGTCTCATTGAGCGGCCAAAACTCGATTGAGTGGGTTCTTATTTAAGGCTTCATCGTTATTTTTAGCACTAATTAACATAACCACCTTATAAAAGTTTAATTTAAAATTGGCGAGGTTCTTTATTAAAATGAACACAAAGCGATGCCGAGAAATTGTTTATTTTTATATAACGTTGCACAACGTTTCTTCAGATTCTATAGCCGTGTTATTTTGAAATTAACAACGGATTTATTCTTGATTTAAGTCGCGTTTTATGTAATATTTTTTCTTTATTGGTGACTCTCTGATTTTTTTTCTAATTATAGATGCACAGGTTTAAAATAGAATTATTCGCGATAAAAAAACCATTTCATACACAAATTATTTATACTGCAAATGAACAATAAAACGTAGACCAACTAATAAATCGTTGACACATTTACTATACCTACTTTATACTGTACCTGTCTATTCATTGTTCAATATAATACATATTAACCCTTATTGTCGACTTGGTAAGGAAGTGACAAGCTAAATAGCTATCGACTAATAAACACGATATTATGTAGAATTACTTACCCTCCGATACATATATTATCATTTTGTAATATCTATTCATTCTTCATTCACAAGAAAACGGGGAGAATGTGAAGTAACAAAATACATTATTACGATATGTAGGTACCTAGTGACAATATTATTAGAATTGATTAACGGGAAATGTGTACTAGCACTGATATTTTCCATTGCACGTGATACTAGGCTTTTAAATATTAACTGGAGCAACATGTTTATGTTTCGTCAAAAATATACTTGCCAGTGAGATATGTAGGTATGTTGTTATAAAACTACGTAAAAATATGTAAAAATTTCCACCATAAACAATACATAAACTCACCCACGTGGTTCACATAGCGTTGTTTGTGCGTATAGATAATCAGTTCTTCGATGCGATTCGTTTCTGTTGGAATTAGATTGTGTTGGCTTTAATTGCCTAATTAATAAATTACTGACAAGAAACAACCGGTGATTACCAACTATTATAAATACTAGAAAATATAACATCATTGGTACCTTTTCAAATTATGGTTTACGTCGTTTACGATGACAAAACAAAATTCTAATTCTTTGATGGATATAATAATTGTTCATTCATCTGGTATTTTGAAAAGCGAACTTAAAAAATGTTATTCTGTATAGAAATTTTAACTTCGAATCTTTCTCTTGCTTGATTCGTGGTATACAAGTTCAGCTTAGAGATATTATCTATAATATTTGTTGGATACACGCGTACATACATACTTCCGTCTTTATAAGTCCATGTTGGTAATTTAAATAGTTATATGAAGATCGTTTGTAGTCCTCAATTATTGATTTATTTTGAAGACTACATTGTTGACAGGGCGCCAATACAAGCGAAAACGTACTGCGAATCGGATGTAACTAAAAATCAGTCCAATGTGTCTGCTTCCTCCGGAAATAGAATTAGCGATTAGAATTAGACAGATAAATTAGAGGCGTTGTTTGGTGAGGCCTTCATGCAAAAATATGACGCAGTGTTGCCAATTCTAACAAAAAAAATATACAATGTTTACCAAAATATTATGTAAAGTTAAATAAACGGTAGGTGTTTAGCTTTACTAAAGCTTCCTTCATTCTGGATATCAGTTAGTCTCAAGGTAAAACTCATATAGTTCCTTTTTTCATACATGTTATTATTTATTTGTGTTTTGTTGTATGTGTTGGCAAAAACGTTAAAATCCTTCAAAGACAAGAATTATTATGTATATTATATTCAACCTTACGAGGGTACTTTGAAAAGTTTGCTAAAAAAGTCCGGAGAATATGGTGGATGAGAAACCAATTCGAAGCACAATTTACGTAGCTTGGACATTCATGCATCTTGGACATTTCTAGGACTTCTTCCTTTCTCGACTTGGCATACAAAATAACTACTATGTACTATATTGGTTATGATTACATACCTACTTAATAACTTTTCTTATATTTCTTATATGATTCACCAATTGTAAGAGAGCCACTATCTTTTCCTAATCACAGGACTGTCACTTACTTAGTCTTACAACCCCCAAATGTAATGTTAAGGTTTGATATTTTTAACATTGTATCTTCATATAAATTTCATAGTGTGTAAATTTAATGTTCACAGAGATTATGTTATATAATTGGTATGTTTTTATTTGTTGTCTATGCCATCAATTTTAATTACAACCATGTTTTTTTTTTATCTATTTGCAGCAGGATCCAATGTCTCATCGGATCATAGAGAAGCGTCGGCGGGACAGAATGAATAACTGCCTTGCTGATCTGTCGCGACTCATACCACCAGATTACCTCAAGAAGGGAAGAGGGCGGATCGAGAAAACAGAGATCATCGAAATGGCCATTAGACATCTGAAGTATTTACAGGAAAGGGTTAACTGTAAGTCATTTTAATATTATTTTATATGCCGAGGCGTGGATAATGCCCGTTCATCTAACGAGATACCAATGTATACCCATGATAATATAATATCTACCCACACTAGTTTTACTACTAGAGTTTTGCCTATTAGTTCTCTAAACCACCGTACCTCGAGTTATAGTTGTCGGTCTTTATTTTCTTTAGTATACTGCAAAATCTGTCTAATCTTTATTCTAAATGGAATATCAAGATTCAAATTTTTTAAAAAGAGCAAACTATATTAAAATATGACGATGATTCCGGGTATTGATGATTTGTAAAAATTTTCCATTATATGGTCTGGATTTTTTAAAATGATTATACATATTTTTTATGAAAGCGAGAGTCTTACACAAAGGTAGATATTTGATAATACTAGCGTGCATATTCAATAAAAAACATTTTTGACCAAAATGGAATTTACTAGTTTTACATGGTCATATCTTTATTCAGTTAACCTACGATTACAGAAAATGTTGAGATCATTATTAAGTTAATTAAAATATCTTGTTTGTATATTGATAGGTATGGACCAGCGAGAGAACAATCCGATTTCACCAAACAACTTCCAGTTGGGATATCAGGAGTGCCTTTCGGAAGTGATGAGATATCTGGTGGAGGGCCAGGGGCACTTCCCATCGGAAAATATCTGCGTGCACATCATCAATCACCTGCAGAGACACTGTGACAAAGTCATGAGAGGTACCTACACACTTATTTTTCTTTAATGACATCTATTTTTGCTCAGTTTCAATTCTTCAAAAAAAAATTCACATTGTTTCCAATTAATAATGAAGTACTGCAGGGTTTCCCAAACTTTTTCTGCAATGGAACACTTTACAAACCTGGAAATTTTAACGGAACACTTAGCTTATTTTTTAGGTTGGGTAATTCCTATTAGTAAGAATTTAATTATTTTTTATTAAAACACATTATTTATTTAGTAGGTACCTACCTAATTATTTTTAAATATAAAACTATAATATAATATAAACATAAAAATGTGAATAAATAAAGCACTTAATGACTTTGATGATTTTGAGTCTTTGAATTGCATATCTTCTTGATATCAGGCACAATATTGGTAAGTTGCATTGTAATATCTGGTATGGTGTCGAGCCTGTTCCTACACTTTGACTTTGTTGCAGCATAAAAAGAAAATCCCGCTTCGCATAAAGTTGTAGAAAACGGAAGTAAAACAATAATAGCTTGTTTTGAAAAACTGTGGTACCTACTCTTCTGACAAACTCACCCAGAAATCATTTAAAGGCTGATCTGTGTATTTTTGTTTCAAATCAGAGTGACTAATTAAATCAATTAGATTAGTCACTTGCGCTTAAGCCTACGGGTTTAGCTGTCACGTCAAATGGATTCCGAACCCATGAATCATACTTACTAATTTTCGGAAAATATTGCAAAAGATTTGTTTTCAAGTTATGTATGTGTTCTAAAAATACTTTGGAAACTTCTTCATCTACTTGAAAATTTAATGTAATGAAAAAAGATGGGAGGACCTATACCTAGATACTTGACGTCATAAACATCAGTGGAGATTGATCATCACTCGCCTTTCTATATGAAGTAGATTCTTTACTTATTTTACTTCTACTTAGTAGAAGATCTTTAATTGTGTTGCAGTGTATAAAATTTCCAAATTCAGGTTATATACTATTCAGGTTCGGCGGAACCTACTTTGGGAAACCCTGATTAGTAGAGAAATAGAAAATAGTTGAAATTTAACTTATTTTCACTCCCAAGTGAAATAATATGGGCCACTACAAGGTAGAGGCTAAATTGGCAGTTTTTTTTACAAGGAATCGTTTTCGCATAGCCCATTGGATCCTTGCTCTGGACACTTTGAAAAACATGCGAATTTTGCCAGATGCAGGATTAACATTAACAGAATAAAACCTGGACAATATGAATTGATCGCATTGAATATAAATTAATAGTTTTTATAAACTTTAAATAATTTAATGGTTGCTTTATCAGTCGTTAAGTGAATAAATGCACGCGCAGTGGATTTATTCACTTAACCACTGAACACTAGTCAGTTGATGTAAATATTTTGATCTGTTGGAAATAAATAAATAACATACAAAAGTTTTATTTTATCACTGGGCACTGCCTGTTTATCATTATAAGTTAGTTTTTATTTCTTATTTATTTGAAAAATCAGCTGACCAATACATTGGCCAACTTATTTAAATAAGTATTATTGTGCATAGGGGCCTAAAATAAAGATTGATATTTTGTAATGTATTACGATTCATATTAATTATATAATTAGATATATGAATCTGCTGATGATGTTAGGTTAAAAAAAATCATTCTCTTTTCAGTAATGATGCAGTTACTTTACAGCAAATTTCTATACTATTGATATTAAGAGCATCTAATACCCAATTATTGCTTAAGGACCTGATTAGTGCATCTTTTGTATGACAGATCTTATAAATATTATTTTTTTTGTTACAGGAGATATTTTAAATAAGCCTCGCTCTAACCCAGAGAGTAGCAGCTCTAGCGGTAGTTCCAGCACGTATCTGATGACCAACCAGTCGACTCACAATGGCCAAAGTTGCACCGGAAATATATCCGACACCAAGAAGCGACTCCATCAACATTCCAACATATACTCTAATGGTGGCGACAAAACGTTTGACGTCATTGTGGATATGGACCGCAGTCGTCTCGGGGAATCACCCGGAGGTACCGGAAACGAGACACAAAGTGTATACTCACAACAGAACAGCACCCAGAGTTTCACTGGCCTAAAATTACCAGAAAGTAACGTGGATGAAGGGGGAGGAACAGCATTTGCACGCAAGACTCTGCTCGACATTAATGAAAAGGCGGAAAACGATCGTCAGTTAATTTCCAATACGTATTCTCAGTTATCTTCATCATATCTTCAAGCATTACACCGATTACATCCCGATGCCGATCTCCGCTGTATAAGAAAGTGTGATTCTTTGTTACCGGGTGATAGTGGATTGAGCGTGACCAGCGCCACAACGGACACTGATAATATTCATTCGTACAAATTTAAGAATACAATAAAGCAACGATTTTCGCAGTCCCAGTCTCAATCTACCGACTATCGTTCTTCCAGTCCCAGCGACGGTGCACAAAATAACGCCTGCTTCAGTTCAGCGGATCACGTCCCGGCGAGACGAGACCACTTCCATCACATCGGCAAGTCGTCCCATAAACGGCGGAAAACGAACAACGGATACGCTCACAATCAATACAAAGATCAAATGTCTTCTTCTGAAACTAATTCCAGCGAAAATATTAGTAGTGTTTCACAAAACTGCGCCTATCGGTCGGGTAAATTGCTACAAACAGATATGAAAAACAATAGTGCGGGAAACGATATAAAAATTGTGCAATCGATGACAAATACAAAAAAGGCTGTCAAATCGTGCGACAGACCCGGAACATTTGGTGAGAATTATTCATCAAAAATGTCAGGCGTCGGAGTTCCCATATTTGCGCTTCACGCCAAAGGATCATTTTATGTGCCGATGAATGTCGATTATGATAGCTTACTTCCATTTTTGGGACCATACGATTTGCTGGACGCGAGTTCTTTGCAGCCCAGCATCTCGTTGCATCCTGTCACCATAAGTGTCAACTTTCAACCAATGTTTTTCGATAATAAACCTCAACTGCAGATCGTTCGGACAAAATCTGAACGAAAAGACTGGCAGTAGTCTCATATAGCATATTATATTGTAATATTATGTAATTGTTGTATGTATTGTTCAAACACAAATATTGAAACCTAAAATATATATATTTTACAGGGATTGAACTATTAATGAATTTTATTATCTCTGTTTCTTTGCTGAGCTATTTTTTTAAAATAAGCATATAATTATTTTGGCATTCCACAATTGGAAATGATGAAATAGTATTGGAAGTATTATTTAGCTATATTAAAAATTTCCTGATAACTTTGTAGTAATGAAATTTAAATTTACGCTTTGTAAATATCTGTATCCTAGAGCCGGTGTTGATGTGGTGATACAGTCCCACGATGGCCGCGGGCTTAAGCATCGGCCTATAGCGTCGTGGATCTCAGGTTTTAATCCTGGGTCTGGTAAAGTACACATATTGTTTTTCAATTTATGTATGACTCAGAGTATGGACCTAATAGGTTGAGCAAGTGGCTGGCATCCATTTCTCGTAAAAACAAAATCTGTTAATACAAACCTCCACTGTGGAGGCCCATATGATCTTATTAGGATCGGACATGGTCAAAAGAAGAAAAAGAAAGATCTGATGTTGTGCCTTACGTCTGATTTTGTCAAAAAAAAATAGAGCAGGTACAGATTTTGTATCTAAAGTATCATACCTTTCTAAGCCAATTTTACCTTATATCATTTTTATATTCATAACTGTAACTTAACATTCTTAAACCAACTAAGCCGTAGGACGATAAGCCTGAAACATCTTAAATTGCATTCTCTTAAAAGTGTTTTATTGTTGACAAGATACGCTGGTTCTCAAGTACAGATATATTTATTATTTAATACAATTTTTACATAACATTTCATTGCATAACATATCAAGGCAGATTTCAAAACGTTCTGCAACATATAAATCACCAATATACAACCTTTTCTGAGCCTAGTGACTACATTATTTCCTACATATATATATTATTGTACAAAGCAAAGTGAAGTAGGGATATCGTCGCTTAAGAAACAACACCGCGGAAGTCAATTAATTAAAATTTTCAGGGGAAACAAAAAACGTCTCAAAAAATTGAAAATTGATACCTTTTAACTTATTTTTTTTTGTGTTTAGTTAAAAAAAATCATTTTTTCATTCAAAAAGAATTTTTCCATAGAAGGAACACGGTGTAGGATTTTTTTACCTACCGAATGTTATTCAAAACTCAAACCGCCTTACGCGGTGTTGTTTCTTAAAAGACGATAATTATGTTAAATGTCTAACAAAATAATATATATAGTATAATAATAAAATACCACAAATTTAACTCCAATGCCTTAAGAAATGCCTTTTCTCATAAAAACGGTTAAAACATAATATCTAGTTGTGGCACACATTACTTAATTTTGAGAAAACCTCGTACAACATTATAGCTATTTTATTATGAGTTTATCCAAACAGCGCTCACTAACCTAGGGGAGTGGCAGAGAGCATCTATATAAAGCCGGGAATCATGAGGTCAAATCCCGCCGATGGCTCAAATACACATGCTTGATACCGAGCAAAGACCACCTAATGGGTTGACCGAATGACTAACAGCCATTCCTAAAAAACACGGTCTACTTTTTTTTGAAATGCTAATCTGTAAATCATGAATTTCTTTTTATTTTCCATGAGTGCAATACAATGTGAATATTTGGTTGGTAATTAAAATATGGATATATTATGCGTATAAAATATGGCATTTACTATTTTACAAAGTTTTATTGTAACAAATACATAATGAACATATAAACAACAAATGGTTTAAAGAAATTCAACTGGCAAAATATAGCGTTTTGTATGACTGATGTACATAATATTATAGGCCGTAGGATATGAAAAAAATACTGTTTAGTATAAATTATTATAATATCACTGTTCTGGAACCAGACGGTAGTATGGGAAAATCATAGTTCTGAGATGATTGAAACCAAAGATCACTAAACTAAGCCATTAAACAAAATGGTATTTGGTAGAGGTAGATATAATTTGGTTGGTAATATAAAAACAAAGAGCCCAGAAGACAGTTGTGTATATTATGACGTACCAAGTTAAAAGTGATTAGTGTCAAGGCACTGCTATACTGTAGTAAGTGTTTTACTAGTCACCACAATTTATAGATTATTATACATAATTTTATTAAAAGTGAGACTATTTTTGTAAATAAATTGTAAAAAATTTAATTGAATCTGTCGACGATTTGCATAGTGTAATCAAAACTGCCTTTTTTCAATATACTACAGTTTGGTTTGTAAATTTCTATATGTTATTGTATAAAGGAAAGAAAGAGTGGCTGTGAAGTCAACGATTGCGATAGTCTTCAAGATTTACAAATTGATTTAACTTTTCTCTTCAAGACTGTTGTTTCCCTTTTAGTTAATTTTTGAGTTTTTGTGTTTCACACAAAGTCATTTCAACATAATATTTTTATACTGACTCATAATCGAAATAATATAATACTCAGGGGTGAAGCTATTGCTTAATGAATGTGTCAAATGTGCAATCATTTGTGTGTGTGTGACTTGTGAAACTAAAGAGTAACTAAATTATACCTTTAAGTACTGATTTTTTTCGATCATACTGCTATAATCCTAATTTGTTATCGTGTCCATGCCAATGATTGTAGGTTTGTATTCTTAAAATATATTTTTCAATGTACAGTTCAGTAAATAATTTGCTCCGTTGTACCAATTACAGTTTATTAGATGATATTTATAATCTTTTCAACAAACAGTTAAAGACTGAATATTTCTGTAATAAAAGAAGGTCAATTTACCAACTTATTTACAACAGGAAAGGAACTTCATCAAGTCATAGATAATATAAATCTTTATTGTTATTTACGAAATGTATTACAAAAACATATTGTATGTTATGTTTATAAAATATTTAATTTTTACTAGGTATATAAATAAATGATTTTGACGAATATTTATGTTTTGTGAATTGTAAAGATATAAAATAAACTTTGTAGTCAACATAAAAGCATTGCAGGGTAATGCTGTTAACGTAATGTGATGCTCTTGTACATTTATATTTCGATCGATTTAAAAGTATGTTTCTATAATATTATATTTTGTTGTTACAAAATAAAAGAATGCACAGAGTGCAAAAAAATATTGCCTTTTTAATTTGGTTATTGTGAAAAGTTGTGCCAAGCAATAAACGAAAGTTGGTCTATGAACACTATAGGAAATTGCAAACGTTCACTGTGATGGATACTACAAAAATTATGCCATAGTAAATAACAATTGAATGGTGCAGAGTTGGTAGGTATGTACTAAGGACTTTAGTACAAACTTTTCTACAAATATATTAAATATCTAATCATGATTATGAGATTAACTAATGGAGTAAGCAACTCTTTGGTAGAATTATATTTCACAATCAGTAGGTATACATAATATAAGTTTTATTAAATTCTTAACTATTTCGATTGCCATACCATTATATAAACTAGAATTAGAGCCTGGTCAGATGGCACAGTTTCGAGGTACAGGTGACGTTATTGAGCTGTCCACTAGCATGCAAAATGAGTCAAGGTAGTGTGGTGGCAATTTTTGCACCAAGTAACTATGCGGTTTATCAGCGTGCGTGAGTGTGTTTTGTTGGTCAATTGGGTATGGACCAGCGGCGGCTCCTCTAATACCATGCAAGTACAACGCACTGCCTGCATTTTTGAATACATCGCTCAACTTTTCATTGTTATTCATACGTGTATCACTGACTTCGCGAAGTAGAACATGTAGCAGTATTATGCCGGGTCCACACTGGCAACATGTCGCGCGACAACCTCGTTAAATTTTACGATAATTATCATAATGGCTTAAGAAATTTTACGATAATTATCATACTTATCGTAAAATTTAATGAGGTTGTCGCGCGACATGTTGCCAGTGTGGACCCGGCATTATTAACAATTCTCCGTTCATGAGCGCAAAGCGATTGCGTCCAAATAGATTTTCAGTTTGCACAGGATTACAATGAGGTCATTGTATATTGCTTAAACGGTGGCCGAATGTTCCTGTAATGGCGTTTTGTGTAGAATTTTTTACACACTTTAAGATCGGCGCACGAAACAAAGGATTCTAGAAACAGAAACGCCAGTTTCTGTTTTATAACAATGTTGGGGAGTTAATTTTGAATATTTTTACAGCTAACATATTTAATGAATCGCCAACATTTTACGAAAATACAAACCTGCCGCGTTTATTTCTGAACCACTCAAATTCATTCAAAATAATAAAAAAACACATCAGCGGTTATTTATTTGGCTAACGCGCTAAAGCATTGTTCGCTCAGAGCGTAAGCCATAAACTGTGACATTTATATTTCTTTATTGATATTAAATCATTCTTGCTGTTCAAATCTTTTTTGAGAAATAGTATAAATAAACAAAGACATATTTAATTTACCTTGTGAGAAGTCGGTAAGAGAACACGGTAGCCTTCGGTGATTGAGGTAATCACACTTTATGACCTTACGTGGCTAGGACACGTGCTCCGGATGCCGCCAAAAAGTGTCAATCGTCGTATTTGAAAAATGACATAATGTGGTGGATTGAATTATTACAATGACAAAAATGCTGTCCATTTAAAATAATCACCGTATAAACAGTTCTTTATAAATTGGCTAACTAAAAAAACTCAAGATGGCCGAAAATACACGATCAAAA
Source organism: Rhyacophila brunnea (assembly GCF_057557595.1). Classification (NCBI taxonomy): domain Eukaryota; kingdom Metazoa; phylum Arthropoda; class Insecta; order Trichoptera; family Rhyacophilidae; genus Rhyacophila; species Rhyacophila brunnea. The sequence goes on from NW_028232965.1 coordinate 3,362,819, forward strand.
TTTATAATACATACAATGCTGAGACTTATGTTCTCCACACAGTGGAGATTATATTAATAGTTTTTTTTACGAGAATGTTGTTAACCACTTAGCCCGTGTAGTCTAAAATGACTAAAACTTATAAATCATTCTTTTTCTTAGTACGTAGCTTGGTAAATAATAAAGGAGAAAGATTTTTATTTCGATATCTAAATATGCTCACATTATCTAAAAGTTGTATGATTCATGAACTACAACAGTCTCCTACACAAAATATTTTTTTTTTATAAATAGTCACCACGTTATCACGAAGAGACGCTTTACGTGGCTGGGATACGTGTTCCGGATGCCGCCAAAAAGTGTCAATCGTCGTACCCTTATGGCACAGCCTCAAGGGTTCCGTCGCCATGGCCGGCCCTCACTCACCCTGCAGCGGTGCCACAAAAGCGACCTACGTGATGCAGGTCTGGCATGGCGATGGACCAAGGCAAGTGGCGCGAACTTGTGCTTGCCCTATGCTCCAATGCTGGGTAGTGACAGGGTGAAAGAAGAAGATTTTCTCTTTATAGAAGGTAAACCATTGCGCACTACCAGAAAATGCTATTCTGAAGACCACCGGCCGCCACTGGTATGGACATTGTTTTTTTTGCAAATTGAAGTCTAATATACGCGGTAATTGGGCAAAATACATATATGGTACTCGGCGAGACACCCGCCATCTGGGCAAGCTCTTAACGTCTTGATAATGGCATGACAAATAAAATAGTTAAATCGTCTAAAAAAAATGTAGAAATGAATCCCAACCCTTTTCATTCGGTAGAACCCTTGAAACATTTTGTAAAATCTCAGGATAACCTAATTTATTAATTGAACTGGCGTTTACGCGGTTAGCAATTTTTCATTATAATGGTTTTGGAACAAAGTTATTTTTGTTAATTCTACTTCATAATAAAAGTAGCCAGTAGAAAAAACAGAATTACTTAATTTTTTTTGGCTGACGTATTAATATATGCCTTTCAACCAGCGACGGCTGGTCTAACATCATACAAATGCACTGCACTGCTTGCATCGCTATGAAACATCGTAAATCATATTTTTTCTTCATAGGTTTTTTACTATTATCGCTCACTTATTGTAATGCTAACCATAAACCGATGTGGCCATATTGCCAATAGGCAGTGACGTCTCGTGGGGGTAGGCAGATTGAGCGTCGCTTGGGGGCGGCAGTTACTCGAAGGGCGGCAAATCGAGGAGAATCATTTGGAATATTTATATAAATAGCTACCTAAACTTAGTAATAACGAAAATATCTTTCCATTAAAAAAATCAGCTCACTGGTTTTGTCGGGTTCGCGATATCTAGTTTACTTCTGTTGCCCTTCGACGTCTTTGGTGACTAGAAACGACACGTGGAGATTAGCGAATAATAAGTCTGATATTTTGTTAGTGATGTACAACACATTTCTTAGATATTGGACTCAATAATAGGGGGCCTAGGGGCGGCATTTTATCTAGGGACGTCACTGCCAATAGGCGATAATACAGGCACTATGCACGGTATACGTCATCCTCACTGAAATCATTTGCGCCCTATATATTTAGTTTACTTAAAATTAAACCAAAGCTTAGTATGAACTAAAGCCATTATAAAACAACTGAAACCATGCTAAAGTCCAGAATATCGTGCGTCGTCGACCGGGTAAAATGACATCATATTAGTCTAAGTAGAGAACAATTACTGATTTGAATTATGGTTTGTATAGACCATGGGTCGCCAACCTTTTCAGCAGCCGGGCCAGATTCTAAAAAGAGATTTAGAGCTCTCACAGACGGGATTCCGGTGTCGAGCCACCGAAGAATCCAGCCACTCTACACTGCAGTGGCTATGGCAGCCACTGAATTCATATCGCAACATCGCAACTTAACTGCCAAGTGCAAAATTATGTGATTTGAGTTAATTATTCGTTTAACCGCTTCAGCGCGGAACATTTAATTACTATTTAATTACCACATTTAAATAACATGCTAATTATATCTAATGGTCACCAAATGAGGATACAACAGCTGTGCTGTCAGCGCTGATGCATGACCTTTCTTTTAAATATTCAGCCATATTGAGTTCACTCAAAACAGCCGTACAAGATGATTATACAGTGGAAAGATTTGTGAACCAAACGAATATTTTTGCAGCTTGTCGACAAAAGGTAATATTACATGTATTTTATATTATTAAATGTATATATATATATATATAAATCCAGCTATCATTGTTGTGTCCTTTTACAGAACCCACAGTATAGCGTCCATCTGAAAGACTTGATTTTTCGTAAATTTGAACAAAGTATATTCTTTTTGTCATTCATCTGACGAGCGTGAGGTATTTAAATTTTTGAAAAACGTTTATATAAAAATATACAAAAATAAAAAACTACCTTTCAATGACCCGCTTATCGGAACTCCTTTCATATTAATACATTGGGGGGTCCTTCATATATTTTTTCATAGTGGGTAGCATGTCGTGCGTCCCACTTGTATATTTGGTTTGATTGTCCCAACAATCGGACGTCTTGCGATGTTGCCACTATTTCTCTACGGTTTTGTTTAATAGATTTTATAGGTATGTAGATAGGTTGTTATTGAATGTTAAAGCGTTCTGGAAAGAGCGCTATGATCATGGCGCGTTATTATGAGTTTTCGGAGACTATTATTTAGAATAGAAAAATTGGAATGGTACTCTTAATTATGGTTAGTGATATGAGATATATTATGTATTGTTGGGTAGGTACTTTCCAACCTTTTTCAGTTCATTCTCCCGCCTTAATTTTCTTCCGTCTTTGCAGGAATACTTATTTTTAGGTCTCGTAGATCTTGATATTTTCTATATAGTATGTGGCAGTATCGAAGGATGGAGGTAGGCTGTAAGATTCGACATAAATTGTGTGCACTAAACTTTGTCAGTCATACGTATTTGTTTTCATTGAAATAAGACTAGAGATCGGTTGGTTTGTTTTTAAAATTCAATTAAGCCCTGCGAAAACCAAGCCATAATAAATAATAGTCAATAAATACTAGTAAGTATATCTATAAAATATCTAAAATTATGCAATTAAGTCATACATAACTTTGGACATTTTATAGATATAATAATATTTTTTTATCTATTATAATTTGGTTTAGGAAGGGCTTCATTAATTTTAACTAACATTAATTTTAACAATTAACCAAGAGTATGTGTCATATGCATTCTGAATCCAACGAAAACAAATAAGTATGAATGAAAAAGTGTACACAATTTTGTCGTATCGTCCAAAATATACCAAAACTATTTTGGTTTCGTTTAGGCAGGGTTTAATTAATTTTTTAAACTAACCAACACCATCTGTAAATTGTAGTCTTAGTTCAATAAAAACAAATACGTGTGACTAACAAAATTTAATGTGGATTATTATGGCAGGTCTTAACAGCCTACCTCCACACTTCGCTGCTGGAAGGTGGTAATTAAGTTTCATAATTCTCTGATTCCCTTTACTGTGATAAGTAAAACTATACTTTGCGGATCCATAAAATTTTATAAGCAAAGAGAAAGGGGCGTATTTAATATAAAATTGATAGCATAACATTCTTATAAGTACATCTGAATAAACACAAAAAAACTAGATATTTATTTATTTTATATAATGTCATTGTCCAGGATCTATCCGATGCTGGGTGAAAGAAAAATAGTCATAAGCAACAAAATTATTTTTAATAAATTCATATTATAATAACTGTTATAGTATTATAGTTACTACTTTAAATAATAACTATATCTAAATTTGGTAGTTAGTAGAAACATTAGCTGATAAAAATAATAGGCACCCAATATGTACTTCAAAATAGTTACACAATTTAATAATTAAAAAAAACAAGAACAATGTCTAAATAAAGTTAGGTTTTTGGTAGAAACACAATTATGACATTGTATAAGAAAAAAAACCCTATATATAATGGAAAATAGGTTAACAAAAAGAAAAAACAAGAATTACCTATAAGTAACAAAATAAAGTTAAGATGGTTGATAAAAACATACGAGTACCAATAAAATAGCTGGTGATAAACTTTTGCAAAAATTTTCTAAACTCAATAAAGCATCTTTCCCTACCAACAATAAAAATAAAGATATTAAAGAATACTGTACAAAAACCTAATACTAAGTAGGTAGGTTACCAATATTTCAAAACAGTAAGTATCCGAAACAATAACGGGAATGCGATAAAATAATAATACTTACCTACCTAATTTACTAATTTTACTATACATCGCGTCTGTCCCGAAGGTCACACCATAGGAATGAGTCATGAATAAATAATAATTAATATTGTTATTGCATCACACGTGCTGGCATAAAAAGCTGGAATACAGCGTTGCCAACCGTAGGACGTACGACACGCGACACATTGTAAACAAGATATACAGGCACAAATACAATCATCGCTAGTAGCGCCGTCAGCAACAAAACTGCAAACTACAAATACATATTTTGTTCCTATGAGGTAAAAAAACTGCGTCTGGGCTATTTTCGGTTTTAGACTCTATGAGCGGTTGGGAGATGAGAAAACGTAAAATTACATGAATTCAATTCTGCGTCCGTATACCGGACGCCGAATTACAGTTGGACGCAAGATTGAATGAAAGTGTCCTATTAGATGACGCAGTAATGATAGCGGGATGTGTATATATATATATATATATATATACAGGGCTTTTTTTTTAAAAAAAAAGGTGCCGGAACTCACTTCATGTCAAGCTTTTTACTAAATAAAATTATATTCAAATGTCACTTAAATGAAATTTAAAGGAGCTATGTGATACACCCCTGTTACAGGCGGGCTTCTCCCGGTGTAAAATAATCATTTAGTAGCTTAAGTCGAAACGTAACCCTGACCTCTAGAAACGGCTTCATAAAACATCTAATCTGATTCCTTGCTCAACCACGTAAGTATTTCTTTTTAATTTAAAAAGTAAAAATGATGATGGATGAAAGAGATAATTTTAAGACTAAATATAAGGATTTAAATATAATAAATTTTGCCGCGCATTGTGCGTGAAATCCTCGCGCGCCGGCGCCAGGGTCAGGCTCGTGATTCGCCGAATCAAAGATCACGCGATAAAATTTGGCCAATCACGAGAGTCCTTTTTTGCTGGATGGCGTCGGTACGAGGAATTTAAAAAAGAAAGAAAAAAGGAGGTTAGTAAGCGTCCCCTTTCCGATAGGATAGGACCTGCGAAACTTATTGTTAAAACAAAATATGTAAACGTTTAAAGAAAATGTAAAATATAAGAAGACCACGTTACGAGCACGAAAGACCGTGTTTTATTTATACTCCAACCGTTTATATACTCTTTTTTTTGTGAATCCGGGGTTCGATGGACACCTGAGCTAGCCGCTGGAACCCCGGGGATCTCAATGGCGCCCTTGGCAACGTGAAGCTCGAAGAATCGCATGGATTCTTCCGAACCCGCGAAAAAAAATTTACGCCCGCGAACGCTAAATAAAAGTTTATGATCCAGGAGCCGGAACAACCAAGAAATGGTTAACTAAGAAGTGGACTCCGACGTAACCCTTATCGAAGAAGAAGTGCTGTCTCCAACATCAAACCGGGAGAGCCCTCTGGTGTTCGAAGACAGTCCACATACGGAGCTGACCGCGCCTAGCGTCGTGCTGGAGACCGCAGCACCGGCGCGTCTCCAGTACGACGAATGGCTGCACAAATCCCACCTATGGAGACCAGACGCATCATCGACGGTATCCAGCGAGGAGGGCTCGTAGAGGCCACGGCCCACTCACGACGAAAAACGGCGAGCAAAATGCCGATTTTCCTAGGGTATCACTAACATGTCGTGTACCCTAGTCGACCACGGGATGTTCGGTGAGGAGAGAAAAAGGAAACGCGAGGCTAGGGAGCCTCACAAGAGGGCTGAGAAGGCGCGCAAGCTGAGATGAATCGAAGAAGCTGTACGGGCGCAGGCTCGACCACGAGGAGATGAAGCAGGACCAGTCGCCAACCCTCTAGTCAAGGGTGAACGCCGAGTTGCTGTTGGAAGTTTCAGTGTAAACAGTGTAGTTAAAAGTGAAGATAATAATCGTAAATATCCGGAAATTCTTCTAATTACGGATAAAAAGTTAATTAAGGACCCACTTTCTGAGCCCTATAATCTTAAGTTCGTTAGTAAGAAAAATGTACATTCTAGTTCTAAAAATAACGCTTCGCAAAGTGACGCCAATTCTTTCCGTTCAAATAAAGTAAATATGAATGAATTCGAAAACATTAACATTGAAAATCGCAAACAATTTTATAAACGGGAAAGAGGATATTCTACAGTAGCGCGAAACCTGTTTCAAAGTTACGCCGTGTTAATAATTTGAATCCAAAGAGAAACGAAGAAAATAGTATACGACCGTCACTATTATTTCTTTACAAATTACCAATCGTAAATTTAACACAGCGAAAACGGAACGGGAATAATAAGGCATCACTCGACGAAAGTTGTTATGTTAAATTTTAATAAGTTAAAATTAGGTATAAGAGGATGAAAGTAGAGATTGTATGCCTGTGATAAAAAAAAAAAAAGATGAGTCAATAAGCCGTAAATTTCTCAACGGGGTTTCAATAATAATAACAAAACGTGAGAGGCACCGCAAATCGGCGCGGCGCGCCTTGGAATAGGATGTCGGGCGCGTAAAACGAAACAACAATTTTTTTTTTTTAATAAAATGGGTTTCACTAAAAATAAAGTTAATTACACAGTTTTAAGTGTACTGATTCAGAAATAAATATAATGAGAGGGTGGAATATTTCAATTTTTAATATCAATGTGATTTATACAGTCAATACAATGTTGCAAAATAATTATGGGTATTAGGGTAAAATATTAAAAGTGATAGTAAGTACCATAAGTACAATGGGAAGATTTTATATAAAATTAGTAGCTATTTAATGTATGGGGTAGGAGTAATTAATAAAGTAAACTCGAATAAATTTAAAGTACAGGAAGTCTAATGAACGAATAAATTACTAAAGAAAGAGAAAGAATAAATACAGATGAAGACAATTTGGAAGCACAAAGGGAGCCACCTCTCGAAGTAAGCGCATCCAAAGGCAGCGTAGCCGAAAATTCATGATACCAAAGCTTGATGGTGTGGAGAGTGCGCACTCTCCTTTCTCGCGCAGGTTCATAGAGAGACTAGGGACGTGACGCCTGAAAGATATCGTGAAACAACAAGAGGTACTTCCGAAGTGTAACCATCTATAAAAAAAAAAGAAAGGGAAAAGGATACTTATTGTAAACATCTACCCTATTACCTGTGGGAGAGCCGTGCCGCCGTCAACGAGCCTGGCCGTTGTACCGCTATACGATGCCTTGCCCGCAGTAATAGGAACAGATGGAGACACAGTACCTGTCCATCTATGAGGTGATACTCCAGAGACCAGCAGATCAGTGGAAAACTTTCCACAGGAAGATATCCGCTGCTCGGAACGAGCCTGGCTCAATAGTAACGCCACTACCACGCCCTGGTTGCAAAGGCAGACGACGCCAAACGAGGTACGCTCCTATTGCACCAGAAGAAAAAAAACATAACACGAAATAATAATTCCGAACGAGGGCCAAACGTCTACAAATGTAGCCCCTAGGAATACAAAAGAAAGGTTGGAAAGCGCGAGAGTCAAAGACTGCAGCTTCGCGACCCCTCCGCTGACTAATAAAAACGAATAAAATAACAAGAAAACCTAATTAAAACAAAGTAACACAAAATAAATGTACTACACTGAAATTAAATCAAACTCTGACCTATTCAAAAGTATCGCGAAAGCATTGCTTTGAGCTGAAAATAATAATCCAAAATAAATATAGAAAATAATAAAAATAGAGCTAAAGTATAGAGTTTTATGTTAGAATAGTTAGATTGTAGTTGAATTCTTTTATAAACTGTTTATCATGCCATGTACTTAACGGATGAACAAGGAATTGGATGGGTGGCCGATGAGATCAGGGCGTACCTTTCGACTTTAATCCAGATGGGGCGAATGATACACCCCTGTTACAGGCGGGCTTCTCCCGGTGTAAAATAATCATTTAGTAGCTTAAGTCGAAACGTAACCCTGACCTCTAGAAACGGCTTCATAAAACATCTAATCTGATTCCTTGCTCAACCACGTAAGTATTTCTTTTTAATTTAAAAAGTAAAAATGATGATGGATGAAAGAGATAATTTTAAGACTAAATATAAGGATTTAAATATAATAAATTTTGCCGCGCATTGTGCGTGAAATCCTCGCGCGCCGGCGCCAGGGTCAGGCTCGTGATTCGCCGAATCAAAGATCACGCGATAAAATTTGGCCAATCACGAGAGTCCTTTTTTGCTGGATGGCGTCGGTACGAGGAATTTAAAAAAGAAAGAAAAAAGGAGGTTAGTAAGCGTCCCCTTTCCGATAGGATAGGACCTGCGAAACTTATTGTTAAAACAAAATATGTAAACGTTTAAAGAAAATGTAAAATATAAGAAGACCACGTTACGAGCACGAAAGACCGTGTTTTATTTATACTCCAACCGTTTATATACTCTTTTTTTGTGAATCCGGGGTTCGATGGACACCTGAGCTAGCCGCTGGAACCCCGGGGATCTCATATGCCACGAAGCGAACAAAAAAAGGTTGATTTTTACGATAATTTTTTATTTTAGTCAAAACAAAGCTACAGAAACAATAAAATACATACATTATATTTGAAATATATTGTACAAATAAGACTAAATAAGACTAACTTTAAAATTAATATAATTGTAAATACATATGTAATGTATTTATTTATGAACTTGAATAAAAGTTTAGAGTGATTTCCAAAGTTTTTTCCAATTCTCGTCTGATACATCATCTCGATTCCTTTTCTTAGTGTTAGAGTCTAAGGCCGAATGTCTTCCTTTAAGTAACCACCTATCAACATATTTTAAAGGATCGAAAAGTGTCAAGGGTGGTCCCACGAGTTTGATGAACAAGAGTGCCGAAACTGTTTTAGTGTTTAACGAAGCTCTTGTTGGGGTAATAATAAGATTCATTTGCGAAAACCCCCGTTCACATTCACTTGAAGAAATGGGAATAGAATTCAGAGCATATACCAAACGCAAGAGTTTTTCAGAATATGTCTTTTCGAGAATGTATTCGCGAAATCCACGAATCATTTCTCGTTCATCTAGTTGTAGCCTGATCGAAATGTTTCTAATTTCCATCTCTCCAAATGTCAACCGATTATCAATGTCTTCAGGCCAATATTTTTGGTCAAGTACGCGAGCCCAAAGTGCAAACTCAACATCTTTATTATCTAGCAGCCTTTTTTCAATTGACGTTTTCAACGTGGAATAAAATATTTTCGGATCAATAGGAGGATCATTTTTAGAAACTTTTTCGTGAAGTAAAACTCCACGAAAATGCAGATTGCTTATAGCAGCTGCAGCACATTTATAATATGGTCCAAAATTCTGTTTTCTTTCTTCAAAAACTTGAACGAGTTCATTTATTTTTCGATTTGCAATGTAAAGGTTCACATTGCGATTTTGTAGGTCCAAACTAAGTTCCGACAATTCTTGGAGAGCGTCGCACATCAATGCTAGATCCAATAAAAATGCTGTTGATGTTATTTTGTTCTTTAAGCCACTGTAAGTACACTTGTCATTTTTATCTCTTGTAGGGTCATTCATCGCTTCTTCAAAATGACGCACAAGGGATTCATAATTATTCCACACAGCCGAAACTGAACGAAAACTAGATGCCACCCATCGGGTACTTAAAACTCTTCCGATTTTCAGTACCTCAACGCCTAGTGATTCTGCACATAAATGCAACTCTCTATTATTTTTCGGCGACGCGTGGTATAAAACATAAAGTTTATCAATAAATGATTTGAATCTATTGATCCCTGAAATTTTTTTTACAACATCACTTACTGATAATTCTAATCTGTGATTAGTACAATGCCAAACTATAATTGAAGGAAATTTTTCTGTCAGCAATTTTTTCACTCCATTTTTAGAACCTAACATCACAGCAGCGCCGTCGCATGCAACCGAAACTAAATATTTTTTTAAATATTCTTCTGTCATCCCATATAAATCAAGAGATTGGAGTAATGATTCAAATATTCCTTTTGCCGTTACGTCTTTAAGTTCAATCAAATCCAAAAACAAATTAATTGGTGAATTCATTCCAACACTTTCGACACAGCATCGAACATACACAATGAGGGTGGTTTTTTGGCTTATGGTGGTAGACTCATCAATTATCAAAGAAATTATATTTTTCGATTGAACAATTTCTTTGAAAACATTTTTTCTCATTTCATCACATATATGATTTACAATGTTAACACATGCGTTAGTGGAATGGAGAATATGACCCATTTCGATCCCATTTAGTTCTTGGAGATTAATTTCACTTTCAAACATATTGAATGATTGATTTTCCTTAGCTACTTTATATGCAGTTCGAAAAATGTTTGCTGTTATTACTTTTTCGCGAGATAACGATTTTAAAAAAGTATTTTCAATCTGCTTTTTTTTGGCTTCAGAAATGATTTTTAACGCTGCTTTGTGTGCAATAGATCCTCTGTGATCGAAAATTTTTTTTCGAAGTGACCCCAATTGTAGCTTCCTCTCTTTCCCAGAATACGTGATTTCATTATTGGCCCATTCTTTGGATATTTTCATTCCCATTGTCGTTTCAGTTCCAAGAGTTCCAACGTTTCTGCAAATTGTGCAGCCAAGTTTCATTTTGTGTACGTTCAACCATTCGTTTTTTGAGCAAAAATCGTTTTTTTGATCTAATGACCAGCAGTCTGGCCAATCGTTTTGAGTTCGACCTTGATCCCCGAGATCAGCTAGAGATGATTCAGGAACATCTACATGTACCGATATTTCCATATCTTCTGTCATCGTTTCTGTTTTGAGCTTTTTATTTGCGGAATCGGCGCCGCTGCCGGTGGTTGAGAAGTAACAGGAAATTTTTTTCATATTTAAACTTGGGGTTGCACTAAATAATATATAAAATAGTTGCACAACACGTAATCGTAACACAAACTGACTAAACAAACGTAAATAACAATATACGCAGATGCTGCCATGCGATAAACGTCAAACTGTCAAAATCATAATACGCAGCATACGTATGAAGCTAGTTACATACGCATGTTTGCTATTTAAACTATACGGTTACTTCACTAACACTAACACGCCAACATTCAAAATGGCTTCCACCTGTACCTTATTTTATCATTTTAACGAATTATTATTGTAATTACTTAAGCGCAAATATTTTTTCGTTTAATTGATTTTGAAATAAAACCGTGAAAAAAGGTGCCGGAACGCCGTTCCACCGCGTTAAATGGAAAAAAAAGCCCTGATATATATATAAACCAGCTTAAGGGGGGACATGCTCGTCGAAGGTCAAAATTGAGTTTTTATTGTATTTTCAAACCATGATTCTGGACACTTCTTAAACGTTGTAGATAATCTATTTACATAATTTTGAAGCCTTATTATCCTTTATAGTTATTTTGAACATTTGATGACTGCATAAAGTATTTTTGTTACATAAAATAGTATTCTTTTAAACCTCTCGCTCTAATGTTTTAGAATATAGTCATATTTCGGTACATATCTGTGCAGCGGTGTTAAGATTTTTTACATTTATTAATTTTTAAACGCATTTATGAAACCATTAGTATAATTTATTACCAGATAATTTTTGTAAAATATTCACGATAAAAAATTATATTGATAATCTCTGTGATCCCAAATTTGACAAGAATTAGGCATTTTATTATTCAAAAAATCGGCAAGATTAACACATTTGAAGATGATTTTAAAGATATTTATTATAAGCTATGTTTTTGATCATTCAAGTGTGATAAACATCTTATGAATAATGATTGCTTTATAATAATTATTGACCTAAGAATAAGGTAGTGTTTTTTTGAAATATGCCATTTCTTTTGTCATTCCCTAGTGGTTAAGCTACAACATACGGCCGTAGCCATAAATTGACAAACTATAATTAAAGTAAAGAGTAAAATTATGTTAACGCGCGTGTTTGCACATGTACCTAACTGAATTTTTTTTAATTTTTTTTTAAACGGTACATGTTCAAACACGCGCGTCAATATCATTTTACTCCCTACTTCAATTATAGTTTGTCAATTTATGGCTACGGCCGTATGTTGTAGCTTAACCACTGGGGAATGACAAAAGAAATGGTGTATTTCAAAAAAACACTACCTTATTCTTAGGTCAATAATTATTATAAAGCAATCATTATTCATAAGACGTTTATCACACTTGAATGGTCAAAGACATAGCTTATAATAAGTATCTTTAAAATTATCTTCAAATGTGTTAATCTTGCCGATTTTTTGAATAATAAAATGCCCAATTCTTGTCAAATTTGGGATCACAGAGATTATCAATATAATTTTTTATCGTGAATATTTTACAAAAATTATCTCGTAATAAATTATACTAATAGTTTTATAAATGCGTTTAAAAATTAATAAATGTAAAAAATTTTAACACCGCTGCACAGTTATGTACCGAAATATGACTATATTCTAAAACATTAGAGCGAGAGGTTTAAAAGAATACTATTTTATGTAACAAAAATACTTTATGCAGTCATCAAATGTTCAAAATAACTATAAAGGATAATAAGGCTTAAAAATTATATAAATAGATTATCTACAACGTTTAAGGAGTGTCCATAGTCATGGTTTGAAAATACAATAAAAACTCAATTTTGACCTTCGACGAGCATGTCCCCCCTTAAGTAGCCGTTATTAGTGTAAACTGCATTTTTTTAACGAATTTGCCAAATTCATTTGATTGGGATAAAATGGCATACATTATGGTAGGCTAAAACGGCATATTATGTGATTTATGATTTTATTGTTTCTGAAAGATTATGTTCCGAAATTACCTACGTAAAACTCTGAAAGAGACATGGGATACAACGAAAATGAATCAAGCAGTTTTAGCTGTGAAAATGGAACAGAAGCAAACAACTTTAAGAAGGCATTTTTTAAATAGAAATAAAACAATAAAAACGGAGATAAACATCTTGGAAGATTTATGACTACTTTTCCAGTGGAAATTGAACGTCAAAATATGAAATTTTTATGTGATAATATATATTTTTTCTTTTTTGACAAACATTTATGTCGTATGCCATTTTGTACACCCTTCCCCTACATGTAGCGAAAATTTCATATCTCTGTCATCAAAATAAGTTAAAAAATTCGTTCAATTTCTAAATATATTTTGAAAACACAGTACACAAATGTGAAAGGTAAAACCATTTTTCGGTTATGGCGGTTTAGTTGCAATGGTGCGAATTTCATAACGATATTATAATTAAAAAACACATTAAGTTGGTCGACGAATACAATAATATTCTTATTATTTTGCGGTGAATCTCAAACAAATTACGAGCGACAATAAAAATGTTCATTGCTCAATGCAGCAATAACAAACCATTTATTTTATACAATGCGTATAGAATACGTTGTTTAATAATTATATTATATCTAATAGATTTTTTGCAGGTACCTATAAATAATATAGATACATAAGAATACCAACTAATATATAGATACCTTAAGTAATAATATAACTAACTAAAATATACTAAACGTTAATTTATTTAGATTTAAAATATTTTATAGCTACTAATCCGAAATGCCACACTATACCACTTACCGTGATTAAATTAGTTATAAGCCCTTAAGTAGATAAAATGCAGGCTAACGTTCATTTTTAAAAGAACACACGCCCGTTCCATTCAATCATGTATTTAGGTATTACAGGAGCGAAGGGTGAAGGAAGGCTGTTAAGATCCGCCATAAATAGTGCATATTAAACTTTTTTAGTCATACGTATTTGTTTTTATTGAACAATTTACAGATATTATTGGTTAGTTTTTTAAAATCAATTAAACCCTGCCTAAACCAAACCATAATAATTTTGGTATATTTTGGGTGATACGACAAAATTGTGCACACCTTTTCATTCATACTTATTTGTTTTCGTTGGATTAAGAATAAATATCATTATACATATTGTTGGTTGTTTTTTTTAAATTCATTGAGCCCTGTCTAAACCAAACTATAAAAGATAAAAAAATATTATTCTATCTATAAAATATTCAAAGTTATGTATGGTTTAATTGCATAATTTTAGATATTTTATAGATATACGAGTATTTTTTGACTATTATCTATTATGGCTTGGTTTTCGCAGGGTTTAATTGAATTTAAAAAACGAACCAACAGCATCTGTAAACTGTGGTGTTATTTAATGAAAAAATACTAATACCTGATAAAGTTTAGGGTGCACTATATATAGCGGATCTTAACAGCCTACCTCCACCCTTCACTACTGAGGTATTATTATTTGATTTAAATACATATAAAGTGGAAAGACACATGATTCATGATATGCAACGGCAGGTACCTAACTACATATTTCATTCAAAAAAACACTTTAAAGGTTTATATTTTTTCTACTTTTTCCACATTTTATTTCATAATTTTGATATACAAGCGCTTTTATCCTAGCGTAAATTTTCAATTGGATAACAGTAAAAAATATAGATACATATTATAAAAAACAATTATAGAGAACATAGGTTTCGATTGTTTACTTGAATTAATACTAACTTGTTGGTGATATTTGTACTTATTATATATCAACTAGCGGACCCGGCAAACGTTGTTCTGCCATATAAATTATTTCTAGTGAATATTTTGGTTGTTAAATAAAAAATAACGAATGTATCGTAAGTGTGTGGGGATGGGATCTATGACAGAAAGAGGAATAGAGCGCTGTAGACGATGACCGCCGATAAAAACAAAAAAACATCAACCATTCATTTTCTCAATTCAAAATGAGTAATGATGTTCATAATGAATGAATTACCTGTGACAGGATCTCGTTGTTTAATGTTTATACAATATCCGTCTTGTCCCTTCCAGAAAATTAGCGGATATTGGAGAGCGTCCTATGAACGGTGTGTGTCAGCGATGAACTCCAGATTATTTTTTCTTCTTCGAATCACGATTTCTCGCGTCGATGTGCCAACCATGATTCCAGCAATGTCGTCAACAACAGTCGCATTGAATCGACGTACGTGCTCTCCAGCCGGTGTTTTATCAGGATTGATGACAATAGCGTGATTGTCACTTTGCAATTGGTGCATGTGTGTTTTGAAGAATTTCAATAATTCATTGTGCTCATTCAACAGGGCGTCCAGTTCGCCGACGATGAGCCTGGCATTAGGCGAATTGAGGCTATTGTAGCCGCAACGTGCATCCACATGATTGATGTCCTCATCGCCGCGCCCATGAAGTAGATTTGTAAAAATGTATGTGGTTCGTTTGGCATTGGCAGCAATGGGCCTACTTTGTGGTATACTTGGCCTTTGATTTTGAACGTAGAATGGAATTGTTGACCATTTGCCGCAGTATTGTGAACTATTTCTGTTGCTCCGGACGAAGTCATTTGGAAGCATGAATTGAATGTGCGAATGGACTTCAGGAACAGGTTTGAATCTGGAACCGTGCCGATGAGCAAGCCGTTCAATGGTTCTGGTGGTATCTCAATTTCTGGTAGTTGCACTTTTCCTGATGCGCAACACATCCCGGCTGACTCATGTTTGAATTTGAGCGCATGACAATGGGGACATTCTTTGTCCATAGCACCAATCAGCACTTTCGGATGAGCGGAATATTAAATATCTGGCTCGTACTCTAATGCGAGACGAAGGAACGAAGCGGATGTAAATGTTCGATGTACTTGTTGGCGTTGTCGGTCATTTGCTCTGCGTGTGTTAACTACGAACCGGCGCGCTTGGCTCCGTTCTAATTGTCGTTGTTGATTTTGTTCAGCTCGTGCCTCTTGTGATTGAGATGCACGCAATTGTGACATGCTTACACGCACGTTTTTGTTATCTTGTTGGATTTGTTCGTCTGTTCTTTCTGCTCTACTATTTCGCATGTTTGTTGCTTTATTCGTTCGACGGCCCAAATGGCCCCCCTTGCGTCTTGCTGGCATTGTGCACTGTAATACACGCACATAAAAATAGATAAATAAAATAAATCGTACACAATTTTGCACGCACTGCATTATGGTATGCCGAATGAAATGTCAAAATGACGCGACGCTTCTCTTGAATTCTTCTCGGACGTAGCGCCATCTGTCATTCAACAACATAAATAATTTCGTTCTGTTTGAAATACGAACGACGGTTAAATTTGTTCATACAAAAATAATAAAATCGCGATTAAAAAATGGGAGAGTGGGGGTAGGAGGGTGAAAATTTGGGGTTATATGTATTTTTTATGCCAAATAATAAATACAATACAAAAAAAAATTGTCAAAAAAATAAAAGAAAAATTTTCTGGATAGAGATACCCTAATCACCTAGCGGTATGAAATATACTTGTTGACCTATTCTCATACCTAACAAATATACATAAAAAAAATCATAAAAATCGGTCGAGCCATTTCGGAGGAGTTCGACCACAAACATCGTGACACGAGATTTTTATATATATAGAGATTATTATGAGATTGCTTAATTTTATCATAGAAAAATTTGCTATGTTCAAAATTCAGCTACCGTATGTTTAAAAAAAAGGTTCCCATCAATGACAAATGTTGTATAGTTCATTGTAGTTATCAACGCTTGATAAATACAAACTTCATTATTCCCATCCTAACCAAATAATAAAAATTATATTCCTATCTATAAAATATCCAAAGTTATGTACCTATAATTTAATCGCATAATTTTAGATATTTTTAGAGTATTTTTTTACTATTAGCTATGGTTATCGCAGGTTTCATCGAATTTAAAAAACTAAGTAACACCATCTGCAAATTGTAGTTTTTTCAATGAAAACAGAATAATATTAAATACTATTTAATGACCATAAACAATAATCCACATTTACAATAACCGAGTGTTAAAATTTTTTTTTTTTTTCATAATCTTGATGAGTACTTTTTTTTTTTTCATTTATGTATTTTATTTTGATGAAATTCATATTTAGCTGAAAAACATGCCTATTAATATCTGTACTTCAGAGGCAGACGGATGCAACTCCATTTTTGGGGAAAATGATATTTTTAAAGAATCGTCATGCTAAAGGCTTTATTTATTAGAGGCAGAGAGATGGAAGTCCTAGTCCAAGATATGCATAGAATAAAGATGCAAGTGCCATACCTACCTTAGAGGCAGAAGGATGCAAATCCAATAATCCACTAAGATAAAATTCTCTCAAACCGTCTGCAATATGTATGTACTAGACGAGAACCAGCCAGGAGAACGAGCTTTAGAGGAGGATACAGCACTATGGACCATATCCAAGTCATCAGAGACATCAGAGCGGTAACAGGAATACAAGCTGCCGCTATCCATGGGTTTTATAGTCTATGAGAAAGGGTTCGATTCCATAAAGAAATTTTCAATACTCGATGCACTCAGAAATCAAGGAATCCCCGGGCGCTATATAAATATTTTCAATAATATATACAGTAGCGCAACAACATCTCCATAAACCATCGCGCATTTCCTATCAGCAAAGGAGTCCGACAAGGTGATACAATCTCACCTAAACTATTTACAGCTACACTTGAAAACTTATTTAGAGAATTTGACTGGAATGACGCGAGCCCCCATAAATGGAGAATACGTGAGTCATCTGCGCTTTCCCGATGACAATAAATAGTAGTTTGCAAGAATCAGAAGACCTCCAAAGCAGAATGCAGGAACTCGCTGGAGTAAGCAACAAAGTAGGCTTGAAAATAAATGTGTCAAAGAAGAAAGTCATGTTCAACTGCTTTGCGGGCCAAAAAGAGATCCTCATCAATGGCATTCAGCTCGAACAGGTGAAAAACTACATCTATCTGGCACAACAAGTGTCTATAGATGGATGTATATTTGATGAAATTGTTCGCAGAGTAAAGCTAGGCTGGAGTGCTTTTGGCCGCCTGAATAATTTCTTCAAAAATGACCTCCCACTGTGCCTAAAGTGCAAAGTGTTCAACCAGTGTGTACTTCCCGTAATCACAGGCGTGTGAAACATGGACCCTAAGTAAAAGAGAGATCCAGAAACTTAGAGTAGTACAACGTGGAATGGAAAAGTGCATGCTGGGCATAACGCAAACGGACAAAAAGAAGAATGAGTGGATAAGGGAACAGACAAGGATTAATGATGTGATAGAGTTTGCTAAAAACCTCAAATGGAAATGGGCTGGACACATAGGTCGAAGAAAGAACAATCGTTGGACAAATTTATTCATCCAGTGGTATCCAAGAGGTACAAAACATCCGCACGGTAGATCTAGAGGCCGCTGGATCGATGAAATGATAAAGTTCTGCGGAAAAACTTGGCAACGCAACTCACAGGGACGAGAGTAGTGGAATCAACTTGGAGGTTAGCGAGGCCTTCATCCAGCAGTGAATAGATTCAGGCTGGTGATGATGATAAATATCTACATAATAAAATTTAAAAAAAAAATGTTTTGCTTTGTTATATTTATACCTATAAATTTTTTTAACTTATAATTTGTTTTATTTTGGCTAGGTAAATAAGATACAAATCCACATTTAACAAAATATCTTTAGAGGCAGAAGGATGCAAATCCACACTACATTTTTTATTTAATTTTTTTTAGATATAAAATTGTATTATATTTTTATTCCTTTCTTACATATTCCAGAAGTACTTTAATCGAATTAGAATAAAAAAATAATGATCATTATATGTATATTTTCTTAGAAGTTATGAATATTCGTTTAAAATTAAAATTGTTTTTTGGCTCTCGATTTGGTATTTGGTACTTGATCCGTCTGCCTCTGAGGTACAGATATTAATTATGCGTCAATGATAAATTAAAATTTAAAAAATAAATTATGCACTCCTTCCAGTAGCGCCGATGAGTTCAATGAATAGACAATAGGTAATTAGACCTCGCTTCGGCAATAAAAATAATTACACGACGAAGTATGGCAAATACATTGAGAGAAAAATCTTGTTAGTATTTATTTCTTTACATACCTACTTAAGTAGGTATTTTGAAGATGCTCGGCCAATCTGATCTATTTGATTATAAACTATTGTCAATAATGAATTTCATCAAATCGATCGTAAGAAATTTTCTCACCAACACCATCTGTAAATTGTAGTCTTTTTTATTGAAAACAGAATAAGTAATATAATTTTTTTTCAGAATCTTGATCAGTGTAAAAAACTGTTTTAATTTATGCATTTTATTCTGATGAAATTCATATTTAGCTAAAATACATGCCTATTAATATTAATTATGTGTCAATGATAAATTCAATTTTACAAATAAAAAATAGCATACATGTCGCATCAAAGCGGCCTTTGTATTAATTATTATTATTATTACGATCGCCGCAGTTTCGGCCAAGGGAATGAATAAGCAATGGACAACGACAAATTAAAACCTCCCTGCGGAAATAATAATGAGTTCAAGCGGCTTGACATTGTGGCGGGCAAAGGAAAAGTGTGCGATTCGCGTAAACACGGCAGTCTTCCGTCTGAACGCTCCCATTTAGTTATGTGTAAATGCAGAATCTCAGCCACGCAGGTGGCTTAAAAAAGTGCGATACGGGTGTCTTCCGTCTGAACGCTCCCTTACTTTCGGGCCGCACAACCGATTTTTTTATAATACAAAACAAAAAAGAAATATATATATTAATAAAATAAAACATAAATGAGAATCAAACATATTTATTAGATTAGACTTTTTTTAAATAATAAAAAATAAACAAAATAATATAAAAATAATAAATTTTAGTGAGAAGTTTGATTTTGTGTGGCAGAACTAAGTGCATCAATATCGATATCGAGTGAGGTTGTTCCTACGCGCAGTTTTCCAAATGCACATCAGTGATTCGTGTTCTCACTCGGGATTAGATATGCTACATTTGACTAAAAAGCTTTTCACACGTGTAGGTATTTCCAAATAGCGAAGTCATCATTATAGCATGTTTGTAAAATGCAGGATATTTCTCCTTGTCCAAATATGTTTTGTAAAACTCTTCCAAACCAACCTGATGGAATTTCTCCTTTAACTGTTCATCGCAACATATTTCACAACGTTCCATTTGTAAACTTCCCGGTAATAAATTCATGTCTACGGAGAATGGCGTTGCAAATGAAGCAAAAAGCACACGGTGCTTTTTAAAATCTTGAGCCAATATTTGATCCCAATTTGCGAAATTAGCACATCTAGCGGTAGCATTTGATTTATTGTTATTTTTATTTTCTCACTGCTCCACGGGCACAAGTTGACACCCAGTGGGCCGCGAGTTTGCCACCCATGGTATAGACGCTGCAGTTTACTGTTCACGGTCAAATTATGTTTAGTATCATATTTAGCAATCTCGTATTTAAAATGCCTGTAAAACTAAAAACAAAAGAATTCATTATTTTCTAAATTAAAAATCGGTAAGAAATACAATGTCTGTAAGATATTTTGATTTATGTGTACTTCAATTTAAATCAGTGAAGATAAAAATAATTTTGCTACCTACCGCATTTCTGGAAAATTAATATTTCATTATCCTGTGTGTTGACTAAACGCGAAATGATGTCGTTTATTTATAATATAGAAAATTATTAATTCAT
This sequence comes from Rhyacophila brunnea, assembly GCF_057557595.1. Classification (NCBI taxonomy): domain Eukaryota; kingdom Metazoa; phylum Arthropoda; class Insecta; order Trichoptera; family Rhyacophilidae; genus Rhyacophila; species Rhyacophila brunnea. The sequence continues at coordinate 3,383,536 of NW_028232965.1, forward strand.
GAATTCCAGTGATAAGATAATAAATCTTAATACTATTTCATAAAGTGCAGTTTCATAATAACCATTATTCATACAGTATACAAATTGCTAAAGATACCTAATGTACTTATATAGAATAAGATGGCTTCCGTTAAAAGTAAGAGGTATTTATCTACTATAAGGGATACAATCGTTTCTTAAAACTAATCCAATAAAGATTTAAGTAACTCGCATCATTTTAAAAATATAAAATATACAGGTAATTTCCCAAATGTCAATAACGTTTTGTCAAATCAAAAACAATGCCGAATTGATTTCATTTTTCAAAAAGGTAAGTTTCCACCGCACCCTCAAAAATTACAATCCAAAAAATCACCGGCCGCCACTGCTATCAACTATCACCTATTGCGAGTGGAGCATCCCAGGAAGAATTTCCCAAGACCCTTGTTGTGAATGGTCTGCCCCAGAGCAAGCCTCTTTAAATTACAGCCCGTGAACGAAACCACCCCGTGACCTACCTCTTCTTCTGGCTCGGAAGCTAAAAATGGATACTACATTTTTGAGTTTTTTAACATTTGAAAGTACCATGCGCTCTATCGGAATGGCTGACCGATGAGATAAGAAGTTGCGAGAAACACCTTGGAAGTGATTAATATTATGCAGTATGATGACATGCTAAAAGGCAAGTTTCAAGAGAGATCTAACTGATTTCTATGTCTTCCAAGCGATGACTATGGTGAATTAAGATAATATACTTGAGGATTTATACCTATCTGTATTTGGCAGCACTTATCAATATAGCAATACAGGTAAGCATTAGCAATTATTATTAAACTACGTTTTGTTAAATAAATTGAATTTTTTTCTCATTAAGTCGGATTGCTATTCTAGATCTAGATGAATATCCTCGAATTTACCTCTTGGCCTGTAGGGCCATTTATTATTTTGGCGTTTTGCAGGATGCTATTTTAATAAAATTCACCTAAGTATAATAAATGTATATAATAATGCTTTTGAAAAATGTTCCAAAATAATACATATAGCAATATTTATTGATATTTATTGATAAACCTTTATGATACCCTTATATAACTTATATTGATCATTATAAATTTAAATATATTCAAATTTTAACAATCGGGAATAAATCCATAGACAAAATAAATATTCGCCAATCGACAATCTATACGCAGGAAAGTGCTGCCAGATACAAAAGTTTAATATGGAAAGTGCAATAGATAAAAACATTTTGACGATATTTACTGAGAATTCAAGCAAATATAAATGTACAGTCAGCTAAAAATTCCAGTAAGTATGTTGTTTTTATTTTACTGCTCATTTTTATTGAAGTATAATAATTACGACAAACGACATAGGTTTCTACCTACCTAGATAATAATATCGCAAATTTCACGAACGGTGAGTGTGGAGGCTAGTAAATAATTGATTGACAATGAGTATTGGAGTAGTAGGAGTAGTAGCAACACATAATTTGACAATCGGGCTGTGGCGAAGTACATGTTGTCAATAGTGTCAATTTTCGTTGATAAATACAGAACTTTGGTTGCCGGGATTATTAGACATATTATTCAATATGTTGGCGTTAATAAATCGAATTTTAGATTGGTTTAAAAGCCTTTTTTGGAAGGAGGAAATGGAATTAACCCTAGTCGGCTTACAGTATTCGGGGAAAACAACTTTTGTTAATGTCATAGCTGTAAGATAACACAATATTACCTATACATTCTTTTATGAATCATGATTTAACATTTTGCAAACAATAAACCACCCCGATATATTACAGACGATAGCGCTTATATTGTATTAATACATTATTGCCATGGTATATTGACTCGTCAGAGTAAAAAAGTGACGTCGAAGATTGTAACACTATTTTATTTTTACAGTCGGGTCAATTTAATGAAGATATGATTCCAACAGTCGGATTCAACATGCGAAAAATTACCAAGGGCAATGTAACAATAAAGGTATGTCTTAATTTAAAACTTCTTAGTTTGTAAATATTTGTACTACACAAATTTTTGCTACCATTGAAGTATTAGTTTAGTATGTGCATGTATTCATAATTTATTGTGCTCGGTTTCATTTCTTGTGGGAATTCAAATGTATCAGTGAAACAGCAATGCATTATTTCAAATGGATTGTCCACAAGGTATTTTGTTTCATAAAATATGGCACAGTTTGAGGTATTAATAATTAATTTGTCATCAAAACCCTATAGTTATTAGTTGTATAAAGTACCTTTTTAACAGTGTCTTAACATCCCAGGCTTATTTGTGTAAAAAATGCCTCAACGTCTTAACGTTTCTATCTCTATCTCAACGTGATAGCATGTGACGTGATGGTTCAGGCCATTAGACACTGAATTTGGTATGAATGTCTGATAGTCTTGGATAATAAGTTGTCTACTATTAATTGTTGCCACTGCAATACAATGCTAGTCAAATCAAATTACCCCTCGTATCCTATCCACATTATAAACTTGACTATGCAGATATAATATTATAATATCTATTTCGTGACCTCAAGACACTGGGAATAGAAAACTGGATTGAAACTACCCAAGACAGGATTGAAAGTGGATTCTGGAGTAGGCCAGGACACAAGTGGCTATAGTGCCAGACAATTATTTTATAACGCAATCGACCGAAGATGGCCTTTCATAAAGAAAATACTGAAAACATGTTATTGTGATTATGCTATTACAGCTGGGGGCTCCATTTGGAACAGGTCATGTCAGCCCGCAATTGAGAATATTTTATTGAACCATTCACCCCCTACTTTATTAATTATCTAATTTATATTTAAAATGTGGTGTGGTATTCAGGATTTTGTACATATGTATCTTTAAAGGATTTCTTACTAAATTTTCTTTTCCTTTTTAGGTTTGGGACATTGGGGGCCAACCCCGATTTAGATCAATGTGGGAGCGATATTGCAGAGGCGTAAATGCAATAGTGTAAGTTGTCTTAGTAAACTTAAAATAATTTGATTGAATGTAACATACTTTGAAGAATCATAAAAGCAATGTAAAAGTCACAAATAATAATGCATGATTTCATAACATTTTGGTTATGGTAGTATAACTGGACTGCTAGCCAAAGAAGGTGCCCAGATTCCTTTTGATTGTGCAGTGCTTTGGTCAGTGGAGCTCAGTGGAAGTTTTTACATGAAATCATGTTTTAAATGGTTGAATCATCGCCAACAGTAAAAAAATAGCACAATAACGTGTTACATATACAAAATATGATTTCAATATTGAAGTTTTCTTTGCTTGAATATGGATCGAGGTGACCATGGTGGATCAGTGGCAGAACGTCCCCTTCTGAAGCTTTTGGTCACAGGTTTGAATCTCGTGTCTCGCAAATTCATTTGATTATTTTCTTCTGTGTGTTTGATATCCAAAGCATCAACCTAATTGGTTGAGTGATTGTCTGAGAACCATTTCTCATGATGTATACCAATGACACGCAATGCCCTGATATAACCCCACTAAGAGAATGGAACAGGAATATTTTTGAAGAAAACTATTTCAAGTGTACTATAATAATACATATACTATAATAATTACACCTTATGCCTTATATCTTCGCTCTAATGTCCAATTATCGACATACTGATGAAAAATATGTGATAACGATAATCGTGGATGTTGCGAGGTAATTGGTGAGGGGATGAGTATTATAATAATGTTGTGCATCATTTTGATTGGTTGACAATGAATCCTTGTCTTCGGTCGTCAAGGTTGTCTGCTGACTTTAACAGAAAGAAAAAGTACATTACATTAGTGTCATTAATAACAAGAATATAATGAAACTTACGATCTGTCCAAAGTTATAAATAACAATTTTAATTAATGTACTCGAGATAAGCGAAATATTCAGATTCCAAGAGTTATTTATTATAATAGTAATTTTTACTGTTAGTTGAATGGTGAATATAAAAATGTCCCTTGAAAACATTCCCTAATGCTTATTGGGCCTCTCACTGTGTAAATAAATCCTATGTACTATAATATAGTTAAAAGTGTGATTACTACATACCTAATAAGAAAGCTAATTCCCGGGGTTTTAGCATTTTAAATATGTGGATTTCATAATCATCAAATCAAACGATTTCCCGGTCTTGCAAACAATGTTCCCTCTAATTTTCCCAAGGTTATGTGCGCAATAGACTTTGGCTGTGCAACTTTAAAATGAAATTAAAATTTTTGTGCGCCACATAACGGTATTTAGACCTACTAAACGAAACGGCTAATTTTTAATAATGACAATAATTAACAACACTATATAATGTCAATTAATTTATTCATTGAAATAGTCAATTCTATTTAATGTAATACATATATAGAATAACAGAATTAGCATACCGATACCAGTTCTCGTTCTCACAGTTTTCTCTGCGATCTTCGAACGCTTCCGTTCATTAATAGTTTACCTTTTCTCCTTTTCAACGGGGCTCTGAAGAAACATGTTAATCCTCCCCTAAAATTTGGATTTTTACTCCTAAGCTTTATAACACTTTCATTGATTTCATTCATTTCATTGAGGCCTACTAGAAAGATGGGGTTTCAAGAAATCAAGTTTCCACACACCACCCCAAAACTCTCCGCTAATTTTTGCATCTCAGCAGTACAAACAAACTGGTCCGTTATCTTCATAATTTAATATTTCACACAGTTGAACGCGCATTTTACTTTGAGACTTCAACGTTTCCGTTTCTACATTGGGTGTTGCCTGTTGGGTAAACACTCAGTGCTAGGAATTCATCCTAACACCCTGACATCCTAACGCCTGTGTATTTGTAACGTATGCGCTCTATTGTAATGCATGTTCGCGCGCTCTGCGTGTTGGGTGCGCGCGCACACGCGCACAGCTTAGAGAGAACACTGCTTGCAAGTCTTAATTACTGCCAAGTATCAATGGAAATATAACATGGTAGAAAATCGCTCTTCTATACATATTTGCGAATGTACGAAACATGTCTATATGTCCGTTATTAAATAATATGTATACTGATAAATAAAATAAAAATAAAGTAAATAAAGTTTTGGTACCCGCACCTTCATCTCAAGAGAATCAACAGAGAGAGAGACAGTCCAACAACTACTTCATAGTAGGCAGCCATTTTATTATAATGACGTATACGACAGACTCGTTTTGTGATTGCCCGCATCCACTATTCCTCAGTTTTTGGCGACAAGGGAATGTTCTTTTGATGGTGGTCGATCTACTGTGGATACCTTCTAACGATTAAATGCCATCATCGTTATCTGTAACCATGGAAGCAGCTATTCAGAATAAGGGTGTTGCGACTCAGCCGTTCTTGTTTAAGGATTTTTTTGGTACATACTTCTTAACTCGACGCAAACCAGTTTGGTATCGCACAAACCTTTGAAAATATTTCTAGTAATATTTATTACTAGTTATTATTATTATACCATAATGATATTCAATATTCATAAAATTAGTGATAACAACAAGATAACGGATGATTGACCTGCCAACTGCCAGAAAATTGAATTTTTAATAGGGTAAACGTCATAATATGTAATTTAAAAAAAGGCGAAACCTAACATAGACTTTTAAAGTAATTACTTATATCTTTAGGTTATGGGAAGTTGTGTTTGGTTTTTGTATGTTTTTAAGTTTCAAACCGGTTTGCGTTGATTGATGCCAGCCTAGTTAGCGAGTATCTTTTTTTTATTATTTCTTACCTACATGAAAATCTTTATGTAAGAAGTGAAGGCCAGATTTCCGGTAATTCTGCTGGCCGTGAGACGTGGTGTCTGACCAAAGATCAAGGGTCTTGAATTTTAATTTTAATAATAGATAAATTTTATAAATGTTAGAATCCAGAACTTCATTGAATCTTAGAGGTATAGTGGTAGGAGTGCATCATAAATACTCGTGATGTGACTGCGACACGGTGCTTTACATGGAGACTGATACTTCCTGTGTTACTTTCTTGTGGGGAACATTTTCATTTACTGCAAACGTTTACCATCATTCGAAATATAAGTAACAACTAGCATTACAATTGGAATTGGTAATATTGTGACTATAAAAGTGGTAGAGGAACTTCTCATTAATCCAATATTTGTTTTATTTCACTTTGAACAGTGTTTGTATATATTTAAAAATAATCAATTGTTTATTTTATTGAATTTAATTAGGTACATGGTTGATGCAGCTGATGCTGATAAAATTGAAGCCTCAAGAAATGAGCTGCATAGCTTATTAGATAAACAACAGCTAACCGGCATTCCTGTTCTGGTTCTTGGCAACAAAAGAGACTTGCCCCAGGCACTTGATGAAACCGGACTCATAGAAAGAATGTAAGTAACCATTATAATGGAGTTCTACTACGTTAATACCAGTTCACTTAATATCACTTATGTTGGTATCATCACACAATTTTATTATTTCATAGAAATCATATGCAAAGTCCATCACTTTCTAATTTGTAAATTACAAATGATTGTTTATCATAAACGTTTATTCAGTTCCCCTTGTTATCAGTAAGTTGTTATATCATTAACATAAATTGTGACAACATTTATACATTAAATAAAAATATTTAGTAATGTAAACAAAATGAAGCAAATCCTGTTATCTATTTGTGGAACCATAGGATTCAAATCCACATCATGATAACAATAACATGTGTATTTGATCCGAGTGATATTTCAACTTGCACCCCATGTATCGGGAGTGCAATGCAATGGGGTATATTCATTTGACGTTGCCGAGATATCCTTAACATTATTAATTACAAACCCTATGGTTTAATATATACATGTTTGTTTTATGCCTATCCATTAAAGTCGTATATATAATGCATTTTTCTTTTTCTCCCTAGGAATTTATCAGCTATCCAAGATCGTGAAATATGCTGCTATTCTATTTCCTGTAAGGAGAAAGATAATATTGATATAACGCTGCAATGGTTGATTGCACACAGTAAGTCGGGAGCGACACGTTAATGTAACCGAAGAAGAAATTGCCGTTTGATTATCCTAGCTGATATATAATTAAGTATAATCTCTATGGAAATTGGACACTTGTTAAGAGGAACAAATATCATGACAATTGCTAAATGTAGGAAGAACACAAGTATAAGTAAAAATTATCAAATTTATTATATTATATTATGCGCTTTGAATATAAAATCTTCGGATTTAATGTAATTATTGAGTAGGGAGATTTTATTTTTCGCTATTTATTTGAAATCCTCTTAACTTGCCCACTAAAGGATCACTTGTATGAGATGAGGTCAAAATGTTTGTTAGAATAATACTATGTAATATGATGTGGAATACCTATTTATAAGATATTTATTACTTTCACTTTACCTTGGTTAATTTTTTTATTTGAAAATGTCCTAAATCATTATAAAAATGCACTGAGCCAATGTATGCCATCTATGGAATTATTTTATGCATAGGTAATTTTGTGTTGAAAAAATCTTTTAAATAGACTAACACCAGACATTAGATTATTTTATTTTCTTTCTTTTGCGTTTTTCAGTATCTCTATATATGTATATAGATTGATGATTATAATATGTAAGCACACCAAATAAACTAGTAAATGTGGCAAATATGTTGGGGGCATTAGCCATTTCGTGAGATTGACGATAGTTAATAAGGTTATATAGATTAGTTTGATTGTTGCTGAAATCAGAAAACTGACTTCCTTGCTAAGAAAAGAAAGGTTGGTTCACCGTTTTGACCTCTACTCATGTGTATATACATGCATAATATTATGTTAAGTACTATAGTAACACTTTCACGTTTAATTGGTTATCTTGTTGAGAGTTAAAACAGTTTAATTATAGGACAAAATGTTTCACAAAGAAATTTTTTTATTCAATTATGTACAAACATGTTCCGGGTGACATAAAGTAATATCAACGAAAACTTATATTTAACCACTCCAAAAACAAACATGTTTTTCTTAGCCGTTACATATTTATCAGTAATTTTTTAATAGAATGCAGTAGGATCTCGATTATCTAATTTTCATTTTGATCATATATCATTCTGAAACATACCCATTAAGATCCAGATACACATTGAGTGAAAAAGCGTGCTTTTCACGAGTAGCTTGATCAGTTTACACGAGCGCTTTTAGTTATTAATACATAGTAAATAAACTACTAGCACATAGTCATGAGGCATGTTCAGAGTCACTGCGCTCCCTCCATCTATATCGTGGTTGATAAGCACATGAAAAATCAATGTTGGTACTGACTTAACCAACTAATTTCACCCTATAATGCCTCAGTAATGGAGCACATGGCAAGCGCAAGATCACACCACTTTCCTCCGACTATTGCCACATCCAGCGCCACCTGCATTGTGAGACACGCTGTAGATACTACCTACTTTCAGTTGATTTTTTAATATAAAATTCAGAATCGTCCTTGAATTTGGATTTTTTAAATTTACTTCACTGTTCTGATTTTTGTCAAGTACAACTAATTTACCTTCGCAAACGTGTGTATGTATATAATTTTTTTTCATTGGCTCTATAATCCATTGTGGATCTTGGCCGTCCTCTGAGAAAATTTTCGAGAAATGATTGTTTGCAATTTGTTCAAACACTCATTGAAAAAAAAATCGACATTTGGATTTGCAAATATATTGGCAGTCATAAACAAATATTGGTGTAATTAATGTTACACCTTAATTTTAGCTTAATAGCTGAAATGATTTTTTGTTTATCGCTTACAGATATTCGATAAAACTTAATGTTTGATGTGCAATTTATAGTCACCATAATTTTATTTTAATGTCAAAAGTCAAATTCAAAATATTGTTGACGACAGTAAAAATATTCCATTGTGCGTATTTTACAATACCAAAACTTTTGTTCATAGTGATACGATTTTGGCCTCTAGTTTGAAAAGTATATATTTTATAGTAATACATGTATCTACAGACTATTATTATAGAATTCTCGGGCTTTTGAGACATGAAATATGTACCTATATTTCTTAGCCCTTAATAAAATATTAGTTCACTAATTAGCGCTATCAGTGTTATGATAGGCATTATAATTATAGTGATTCGATACTTAAGTTTGCATGCTTGTCTAGGTAACAAAGTAACTAATTATAATAATTTTTAGAGGAGATGTATAGGTTTGGTGCTGATGTTTGAAGGATGCGTATAAATCGTAGAACAATATTAGGCCTTTGGCGTCGTATTTTTTTCTAGTTACACAATACCAACTTTAATTCAAAATAATGAATCTCGGCATTAAATAATTTTACAGCTATGAAATGCATTCATTTTATGCTACGCAGTTGGCGAGAGATTTTATAAACATATTTTAATTAGAATAACGTCTGAAGATTTTAAAATAAGACATTAGATATAACATAAAGTCATGTATGTAAGACTTATATTAGAGTAATTTATTTTATAATGACATGGTGTGTTGTCAAGTCGTAAGTATTTAATTTTCAATACTTTCAACCTTCATTTTGTCCTTATTTACCACACAGTAAGGTGCCCAATATTTAGAAAATATTTCAAATAATTTAGTCTCATTCACATATGCGCATTTTAAAAATAAAATTTATATTACGGATTTTTTCAAAAATAAGTTTGTAGGTTCGTGTAAAGGTACTATACTCTCCTTTTTGTCAGGAAATTCAGATACAGACAGAATTTTTCACAGAGGAGCACAAATTATTACTCTTTGGTACCAAAGCACACATAAATATTTGCTATGTAACATATTTTAATGTTATTAAATTTGAGATATATATGTATAATATAATTGGCATTCCCTAATCAAATGTAATCATTTTAAGAACATAGTTTTGTAAGTTTGTATAAAGAGCTCAATGTTTTCTCAATAAATCTTAATCATTATTTAGGCATCTGTGAATCCTAAAACTTCTTTAATTTTTTACCCTTTTGATGAAGAACTACAGTAAAACCTCGTTAATACGAATTCCACAGGACCGAAAATCGAAAAACAGTTCGAATTACGAAATGTATGGGGTAAAAATATTAAAATTTTGAAAATCTTTTTTTTTTTGATTTTCATTAATTTTGTTTACAATGATAGATGCCTTCGAAATTTCCGATTCCGTGTGTGTTAATGGGTCATAAAATGTCAGAATTATCTATATTACCGTCTTAAAATAAGTAATTTATGATGTTTTAAGAAAAATCTCACAATTTTCAAAGACTGGCTCATGAAATAGTGTACTTTATTACGATGTATTGAATATTTTTGTATGCCAGGACTCTGACATCATTATTCGAAGTAAAGGTATGGTTTTATACGAAAATACTGTTCAAGGGACTTTTTTTGGCGAAAATTTCGAATTACGGCGAATTTACAATTATCCGTGTATTATCTGATATTCAAAAAGTGGCAAATTTGAAATTCTTACTGGACGGAAACTATAAGAGCTATGTTTACGTAACATTGGGTAGAGAACAGATATCACTTCCTAACAGTGTGTAAAATGGTTGAGAGGTGATATCTATCTTTAGTGAACTTTTGGTATGAGTCAGAGCCGATTGCATCAGTGCGGATTGAGATGTGAAAACGCACGGTACCTCGTTCTGTAGTTAAAAGACATTGCTATCAGTGAATAATCTTCTTCGTGTATGGTGGCAGGGTACAAAATACAACATAGAAACAAAAAGACCACATACACCAAAATACTTGCATGTCTCTTGATCAGCGGCGGCTCCTCTAATACCATCCAAGTGCTACGCACTGCCTGCATTTTTGAAGACTTCACTCAACATTTCATTGTTATTCATATGTGTATCACTCACTTCGCGAAGTAGAACATGTAGCAGTATTATGAACAATACTCTGTTCATGTGCGCAAAGTGATTGCGATCCAAATGGATTTTCAGTTTGCACAGGATTACAAAGAGAACATTGTATACTTCTTAAACGGTAGTCCAATGTTCCTGTAGTAGCGTTTTGTGTAGCATTTTTTACACACTTTATGATCGGCGCACGAAATTAGGACTATAGAAACAAAAACGCCAGTTTCTGTTTTATAACAATGTTGGCGAGTTAATTTTTAATAATTTCACATTTAAGATTTAATGAATCACCAAACTTTTACGAAAATACAAACTAACGCATTTATTTCTAAACCACCCAAATACATTCAATATAATAAAAAAAAACAGAGCAGCACTACATGAGTAGTAGGTCGTAGCTGAATAATAAATAAGAACGATAATATAAGAGAAACATACTTTTACTGACATAAATACATCAGAAATAAATAGTTCGAAGGAACGCTGATTTACAATAAAAATATTACCCACGCAATGTTAGTTTATTTTATAAGTTCACTTAAATCAATAATAATATGAGATTTAAAAACTGAACATACTGCTGTGCACTATTAACAAAGTGACCCAGCGTACGTCATCCGTTTTACGACGGTTCATATTTGGCTGACGCATCCATTGTTCGGAGCGTAAAGCGATAAACCGTGACATTTATTTTTCTTTATTGATATTAAATCATTCTAATTGTTTAAAAACTTTTTTAAGAAATAGAATAAATAAACAAAGACATATTTAATTTACCTTCTGAGAAGTTCGACGTCACAGACATTATTGTACACTAAGATATTATCTTATTGACACGGCAGTCTTTGGTGATTAAGGTAATCATGAAGAGACGCTTTACGACCTTTACGTGGCTAGGACAAGTGTTCCTGATGCCGCCAAAGAGTGTGACACTTCGTACCCTTATGGCACAGCCTCAAGGGTTCCGTTGCCATGGCCGGCCCTCCATCACCCTGCAGCGGTGCTACAAAAGCGACCTACGTGCTGCAGGTCTGACATGGCGGGAGGCGCAAGAGTTGGCGTTGGACCGAGGGAAGTGGCGCGAACTTGTGCTTGCCCTATGCTCCAATGCTGGGTATAGAAGGTAAACCATTGCACACTACCAGAAAATGCTATTCTGAAGACCACCGGCCGCCACTGCTCTTGATGTGATTGTTTTTATAAGCGTTGTTAATTTAAATTTTGTTTTATATTAATATAGTTGAACTTGGTTATTACGATCACGGAACTAGCGAGATATCGGATGTAATGAGGAAAAATTCGTTGAAATTTTAGTTTATGATTTTCTCCATACATTTGTTCACTTTTATAATGAGCTACTTCTCGGGTATACCGAGCAAAACTGTTAATGTGTCGATCGTTTAAAAACAATATTTTCGACCCTAAGCAATAAAATCCGACCGGGAAGCTAATTAGGCCGATGGGATCGGATTACATTTATGACACTAGTTAAGTATCTAAGTACCTAATTGGTGTTTTCGCCGACAACATTGAAAAAGTATCCACGCATATGGTTGAAATTGCATTAAAAAATTCAAGCTTTGTGAAGTTAGTAGGTACCTACCTCAGCACTTCATTACAATAAACAACTTCTTTTGTAGTTTATGAATGCCATGCTTGTTTCGGGGATTTTTACGATGGTTTTCAGATTTTTTATGTTTTATGCTTAAATAGAACGTGGCGCGAAAAATATTATATAACGAGCAAATTCAGTCGGTCCCATCTTCCTCGTAATAACCAAGCTCGACTGTATTTGCAATAATCCTACCGAAACAGGCAGATTAGAGTATCTGTGTTCATTATTGGCAGCATTAATTGAGTAAAACTGGATGACTGTTTTATGAACTCATTGAATCCTTTCAACACGACCATGCGACAATACGTTTTCGTGTTTAAGTTAACTCGTTTAGTGCTAACACCACGACTGGCGCATTTGGAGTCGTTGGCCATTAGATATAATTAACATGTTATTTAATCACCACATTTAAATAACATGTTAATTATATCTAATGGCTAACTACTCCAAACGCGCCAGTCACCGTGTTAGCACTAAATGAGTTGGCGTTGTGGAATACTGTGTCTCGCTCATTTATCTGTAGGAGTTAAATAACTCAATGTTACACTTAGAGAGCAAAACTGGTAAAAATATAGAATATCTTAAACTATAGTGGAAACTTTATTTTCAAAGAAATTTAAAAAAATGATTTATATACCAATTGGAAAAAAAAAATTAAAACTCTGATCCGGAAAAGGTTAGGTGCCTTCATTAAATTTTATATAATGCATTACATTAATACCTTGGATGACGAGTGACATAATCTGCTAGTGTTTTGAAAGATGAGATTTTTAAAATTATAACTTGATAAACGAGCGAGGTCTAGCAATACGAGTTTTACATATTATATGCTGTCTGCCGAGCGTCATGTGATCACAACTGAGCCAATGATTCTTCTCTCGCTGAGAAATCCTCAAGTGTTAGGTTCTATGTAAGTCACATAAAAAGATCCAGGTGAGCCAATAGATAGCAGTGATTCCGTTAGTGACAATGAAAGTCCTACACAATAATTAATAAATCTGATTATTTTATATTTAAATAATAAAAATATACAAAGCTATTTTGTATTAAATCAGTTTTATAATGAATATATTTTTGGATTGTGGAATGAATCATCTGATTTTCCATTATTTCATATGGGGTAATTCGCTTTCATATTATAATTATGAGTGGTTTGGATTATAAACACATATCCAGAACGAATTATGTTTGCCATCCAAGGTCTATAATAAGATGTTTGCCATCCAAGGTCTATAATAAGTAATACACAAAAGGATGGGTATTCAAAGGTAAGTAAATAAAACCAAATATATTCAGACTTTTATCAATATTAATATAATGTACATAACATTGGAGCTATTCCTTTGAATGACTACTAACTTGTTACACTTTTTATAATTGCGGTGACTATTGCTTCAATTTAAAAATACAACACTGGAAAGAAACCAAGGTTTTATGCTTGAAATGATTTATGCTTGAAATTCAATAACTACAAATATTGTGGGGTCTTCTTGGTTTTTGGAAATTTTTGCGCCTCAGTAATTTGGTATTGTTCTAATTACACAAAACGGTAAGTAGTTAAATCCAGAAATTAGGAAAAACTTTAAGAGGTTATTAAAAAAAATGTACCTAATAACGTATAGGCCGATAGGAGCCCCTAATGAACACAATTCGAGGTAATGAGTAGTTAGTTATACCATAGGAGTGCTTGGTACAAGTCGGTTATGGGGAAGCCGGCGGCAAACACATTTTGAAAATAGCTGATATACTAGATTATTTGTTAGTTTAGGTTAAGTTAGGTTTTCATTCTTGAATTCATGAATTTTGCTATGACAATTAGCGCGGTTCCCGCCTGGCTTCCCCATAACCGACTTGTACCGAGTGCTTTTACATAGTAGTTATTATGAATTTGTACAGGAAACTTAATGTGACATTTTATAATTGAATTCTAATTTCCAGAAGTACTGTTTAGGAAGAAAATTCTAGAATCTCATTTCTTCATAAATTTTAAATATTTCTTGGAACTGAAATTATCTTCGATTTCTTCTTCAATCTTTACTTGCACCTTTGGCTTTCTTCTTTCAAGCCGTTCGGCACGTTGTGCTTCTGTCAATTGAGTAAGATCCAAAGGCATCTGTAAAATATTATATTAGTATAAGAATGTTGACGTATATTTCAAAGTAAACTAATGTATCAAGTACACTTAGCCAAAACATACTTTTAAAATCCGCCTCGGTTCATGATATCGGAAATTAATAGTAGATCCATCTGCAAGAACCATTATCGTAGGATATGTTCTTGCAAATACTTTACGGTGAATTTTAACTATGCTCGAAGAATTCGAATTTAAATATCGGACAGAAATTTGAGTTGTAAGCAATGGAGTGATTTTAAGTAACTTGTGAAACATTTTCCTCTTATGTAAGTAAAAGTTTGAAGTATGTAGTTGTGTTATTAAATAAATTGTTCGTCCGCTGTCAAACGTCAAAATATGAGGTTAGGTTATTGTTACGCATATTATTATCTATGATGGTGAAACCATAGGCAACACGGCGTAACAGTAGCAAAATAAATAATGAATGAAAAAAATAGGCATATATTAATGTCAAGAGAAGACGTTTTATTATAAAAAATATATTAAATTGAAAATTGTTGAATAATTATTCTCTTAAAGGACATACGTACCTATTTATTTGGTTTGAAAGGTAATATTAATAAACCTCCAAACAGTAAGTATAATATGATATGGTTTTCTTCGAATAACATTGTAAACTACTAAAAATAGCATGATATAATATTTGAATGGAACGTATACAACATAATAATATAAATATTTTCAATAGTTTGATTTGAGGATTGGCATCTGGGGAAGTATGGAAACATCTAATTTATACTGGCTACATTATTGTATTATTTCAGAGTGACATAAATGATATAGGTATATAAATTCAGTATACATTTTGATGTATAGTGTTATCTCTTTTTAGTATCCGTTGAGATGTATGTAAGAGAAAGAGACATTACAGATCTCATATTGAAGGATACGAACATACTACGACGGTCTAAAATGGCAGCTGCTACTGTTCAATTGTCTGAACGGTGAAAGCATTAATTGCATATTCGCTCTATTCCTATTCTATTCACATTTCGCTTACGATCGACGAGCTTCCGAGAGATTGTGTTGTCTTTAATAAATATTGTGTTATTCCGATTTGAAGAGCTGCGTTCGGCTGTAGCGAATCTTGAATGTGCGTGTTCAAGTTAGTGAGTGTTATGTTATGATCTGGATATCTGAAGATAAGTGAAACCCGAATTATGTTTTGTCATTCGTTGTGTATTCTTGCAATATATTTTGGGGGTTTTAAATAGTTCTGTTACTAAAATGACATTGTCCAAAGTGTCAGTCTTCTTCTGCAGATCAACTTATAAGCGTAATAAGACTAATAAGATTGATACACTTCCTTATGACTTTTTCATATTATAAATAACAATTGCAGTGTGAGGTAACTGTCTGCTCGTGATACGATAAGTAAATGATAATAGTTTCGTTCGAATGCGGCAACCGTCACTGAACACTTCGAGAAAAAGTAATCCAACATGTACGAGATCGGGTAGACGAATAGGTATGATTCTGCGAGTACTCGATCCATAATAGCTTCTTATCTATAATGCAAGTGAATGAAGTGAGCGATGGGGGCTACAGAAATATTAAAAAGTCTCCCCCGGCAGACGAAAATCTGAGGATAAGGTCCTCTAAAGTTTTGAAAATAGCCGAAAGTTTCACCAACAAAGATCATGAATTGTCCAAGTGCAAGAGGACCAGAGGCTCCTTTAACGAGGAGAGTGATGAGAACGTCAGACAGGGGGCTGAATTGTCGAGGCTGGACGCTGGACCGGCGAAGACCCTCGATCACGAAGGTTACTCCCAGAAGCATCGTAAAGTAACAAAATACACCAATACTAGAGACTGCAACCCCGTTGCCACCAATACAAGACTGAATGACCCGAGCCAAAATGAAAACAGTTGTGACACTCGTGATGTCCCACCTGATCCTAAATCGCCCTGCGATTCTGACTCTTTAAATAATAGTTGTAGTTCATTTCCTAATGTGCATAGTAAAAAGTACAGTGAAGTGAGTAGACAATGGGGCAGCTCACCGGAAAGTGAAGGTGTTCCTGGCATAACCCAGGGCGCCCCGCCTCCTTCCAGTGACAGGCAGGTGACGGGGTCCTCATGCAAGGCTCTCCGCACTGCTGTCGCAGCTCTTTACCCCTTCGATGACTTTATTCCTGAGAAGATCGGGTCAGGATTCTTCTCAGAAGTTTTCAAGGTATGTGCACCACATTTCTTATTTATCATTATCTACATTATTTTCATTTATAACAAACTAAAACAAGCAATATGTGTACTGGAGGATTATTTTTATCTTCATACTGGGTAACTTCATAATTATGTTCCTTTCTATTTGGCAGTTTGTCTCATAGTAAACAGTAAGTACCACCTAAGGTGCCAGAAAGTCATGGTTGGTCTTTAGATGTCAATACATATTATTATAGTATACTTAAGCTGAAGTGAAATGTATGGTGAATAGGTACATAAAAATAGTAGAGCATAGATTTGATAGTGTGCAAACCACTGAAATTGTTTATGAATTGAAAGCTGTGCACTAACTTACTACTATTAATAATATGCAGATAATACTACTGCACTAGCAGAACTAGTATTATTTGAATTGTAATTTGGAACTTATCAGAAAATATTTCTACCAAGCAGGACTTGAACGCATTCATTTCATTCCGTGCAATGTACTTTACCGAATAAGCAACTGGTGTGTCCGAGGTGTTATCTACAATTCTATTCAAGTTTAATTATATTTTGTAATTGGTATGTTTCTGAAGTGTTGGTCTAAGTTATTTATGTCCCATAACAAATGTTATATTCTTAAATCTGTTGTATTTACTTATTATTCATTGAAAAAAAAGTTTTAAATATATTGGTATAATAAATGATTATATAAATTGATCATTTACATCTACTGATTACTAGAATTTTATTTAAAATAGCCAGATCAATACATTGTATTATAATTCTAGAATTGGTTTTTGTGTCGTTAGCTATTTCGGTTTAACGTCAGATTCTTGGTAGTGAAAATGCTGAAATGTCTTACTGATTGATTCCACAAGCAATTTTTAGATTTGTAATTAAATTTCTTACTAACTATTCAACATAAACGATTATCAAGGAGTATTTTTGGAAAATATAAGTAAGTACTTTAAGTGTGTACATACTTAGTTGTAATATTGCTAGTATGCACTTAGACACATCTTTTGGCATACAATACATGCACTCTAGGTATCTAAGTACGCCTACTTATTATAGTATATCGTCTTTTTTATAGGAGGAATGTGAGTTTTCATCCCTTAATATTAATATTATTCTGTAATAGCTTGGTTATATATAAATTTTCTGGTATTTAGTTAGATTTTTGCTTTGTTATAAATCCAGAATTAAATTTGTGATTTACTGGAGTATTTTGCAGTCTCACTATCCATTCCCAATGGGTTACTTACTTCATTTTATTAATACCTAATATTAATTAGGCATAGATATTTATTATATTAATACACCTATTCTAAAAAAAAAAAAAATCATGTTATTTACTTGGTAAATTTAACTGATATTATTTTGATGGTCAAACTATCCACTGGACCAGTAATATTGCTTATTTAATAATGTAACTTATTATACAGGAACCTAGGAATTTTGTAGCAATATTTGCTGGAGTACTTTACATACCTACCTTTTGATATTTACCAACATATTTTTTTTATTGTATATTATGGCTCATTGCCCAGTTGCTATTGTGTCACATTACTTATTTTTTTTTGAATAAATAAAAAGTTTTTTTCAATTCACATTAGGATAGGTACTTAAGAGGACGTTCTACAGAAATGGCCTTGAGAATTGAAAATATGATTTTTTAACATGTGGTCCATAATATCTGGTCTACTAGTTAATATAAAAAGGTCGTGTCAAAGTTGTTTGTGTTAATAAATTTGCTCTGTGACTGATCCGACTCATATTTCACATTTATTTCATCAGGGCTGTCGAAGACATAAATCATAATATATATTTATAATTTTAAATTTTTATTTATAATATATATTATTTAAGTTTTGTGCATCTAATGCCGGGTCCACACTGGCAACAAGTTAATTTGCTGGCAACCTCGTTAGATTTTACGATAATTATTGTAAAATTTCTTAAGCAATTATGGTAAGTATCGTAAAATTTAATGAGGTTGCCAGCAACTTGTTGCCAGTGTGGAAATGGCTTAATATCCACTGTGGTTCACGTAGTGGCATGGACCTGGGGTTAGCTAATTCAGGAAGTCAACACCCATGATAGAATTTTTTCCAGTTTTGGTTGCATTATATTCCAAAACTCTTCTGTAAAAATCGTTTCCGAGTTTATAAATGGAAATTTCTCGGTGTACATAGTAAACAAACCTACGAATAAAAAAAGACAAAAAGGAACATACTGATTCATCGCAGTAAAATCTGGTAATCAAATTCGCCATTTTGAAAAGCGACGATTTTGCGTAAACAAATATCACGTGGTCTGTACGTGTGCGGCAAACTTCGAATGTGTTTGTAATTTTGTGCAAAGTGCGAATGTAATGTTTTCAAATAATTGATATGGATTAATTATACCATCGTATTATTTTCTCGAAATCATAAACATACTATAATAGTATTTGAGTATCAACCTATGTTCAATTTGAATTGGGTTATAATAATAATATACCCGTATATATCAATAGTATGTTTGCTACAAAATCCACCCAAGTTATCAGTACGTACTTGCACAGGTTTGATTAAAAACCATGATGAAATTAACATTTAAAAAATATGAATGCTTAATATTATTTTGACAGCCCTGTTTTCTGATCGGCTTCATGTCGCAGGTGTTCATAAAATAATAATAATTCTCCGCGCGGCAGAAATTATCAGTAATAATAATAATAATATTTCTTGAAATAAAATCTCCGATGATTAGTGATTTTTGCGAAAAGATCGATTTAAATTGACGTAGTTACGACGCCGAGGTCCTTTTTATACTAAATTATATTTGAACGGCGGGCTCTTCAGCGGGCCCTTAAGTAAGTACTTTATTGTGTTATTGAAAGAAATACTTATGTAAGATACACATTTCAGTAAATAATACAAGTTAAGTATTGACCACATAGGAATTACAATACCGACTGAAAACATTAATACCGGTATTCGTTAAAAATGTATCAAGAAAATGCCGTCAACGTTTATCTTTCAACAATGGGACAAAATTCCGTTCAGAAACCGTCGAAAGTCGAGAGAGAGCTTTTTTAACTTTAGCGAAATTCCGTCCAAAACCAAATGTCTCTTGTCAAAATTTATTCCACCCAAAACGAAAATCGAGAGGCTTTGCCGCCCAAAATAAATATCTTATTTCACTTTTTCTAGAATCTCAATGATTCAGATATTTAAGATATACTTTTTATTAAATTTCTCTGCTTTCCTTATACCGAAAATACCTGTTCTTTGGATTTTCAAAACCGGTATTTCGGTATCGAAGTATACCGGTATGTATTGCTATCCTTATAACCAGAGTATTCGCCCAGCTTTTCCAGATTCTTTCTAGTGGATATACCTACCTACTTCTTTCAAATTATCTGTTTCAATTTCAAGTCGTTTGGTTATATATATATATATTAGCTTGGTCATGTTGGTTTCATAAACATGATTTTATATTAGTTTGAAAGCCAAGTTTATATGAAAATTATAAAATTGCGTAGATTTGTGATATATTATTATACAGCAATATTTTGTATTTTCGATAGTCCAATATGTTTTGAGTAGAGTGCAAATACTTTACCACCTATAGTATAATAGAATAGCTAGAGCTAATATTGGTCACGCTCTACATGAGACTGAGGAAATTTTAGAAATTAACTCCTCTCGCCGAAGTATAAAGCGTTTACACACATACATTGAATATCTATCTACTCATATCTTTGAGAGTGAACAGAAAGTATTTTGTTATTATCACCTATCTAGTTATTTATTAGATATCTATATATAAACCGTATACTTAATGTAATACTTATTGTTTTTAAGTTTTATTTATTATGCTACATAAGTAGTATGTAGGTAATACCGACGTACGTACTTACTAATTATGACTATAGATACCTATAATATGTGCTACAAGCATATATGAATACACGAAATAAAAAAGGCACTAAGTACCAAAAAGTTGAATTTGAGATATGGCGGTTTTAATGAATAGTTCGTTTATTTTTCATAAAAGCACTATTTTATTAAATTCTCAATAGATTTAGCATACAATCTTAATATCATTAGAAGAAAAAAAAATACAATTTATAATTAAACATTCTAAGAAAAACACGTTTGAACAACGACATTTTAGAAAAGCACTACGTCGCAACACTAATTTCTTAAAATAAGCACTAAGTGCCTCGCTCTATGTCGGTAATGAGGCACTAAGTCTCAATGACACACATTGTTATTAACTTCTTATATTTCTAAGAGATAGGAAACCTTTTACGTGTCTGAATAATCAAATAATACTTAACTTAACCATTAATAGTATAATTAACAAATGATGATGACATTTTGTAATGGATTTTCACAATTACTCATAAAAAGAATGACTGTATCTATTAAAATAAAACATATTATTATATTGAAACCTTTGGTGAGTGTACACTGCCTGAAGATGCCGAAAGGCGAAACCCGGGTCGCAAAAAATGACTTAAATGGAATATTACAAAACTGAAATCCATTAGAATTTAAAGAATTATAATATGAATTAAACTGAGAAATGAAATGGCCAATGAAACTATTTTTTACAAGCAATCATCAATGTCCGACAAGGGCAAAGGATACGCAAATTATACAAAAACTCCTTTTTTATTATTTTTAAATACAAACATAAAGATATTATGCCGTCTCTTTCTAAATCTTGATTTAGTTGCAAAACCCAATTTCTATATTGATACTAACAATATCATATTCTTTCATTTTCGTCATATTTTTAAAGGTACTCGTATTAATAATTTTCATTTTATTTTTTATAACTCATGTTCCAATATGCGAGAATTTCTTTTTACATACCTATATTATGTTTTTTTCATGTAAGTATACTTGTTTTATGGCAATAAATTTAATTTTTGTTAATATTTATTTCTTATTCATTTTTCAAATTTGGATTCCATGTTACATTATTGTTTTTTTAATTTCGTAAGATAAAGATTTTCTAAAAAATACCGTTTTTTGACAACCCTACCAAATATTATCACAATATGACATCATCTTCAACTAGTTATTTTCGAAACTTACAATATCCTTATGGCTTATTTTCTAATAATATGTTCTCATATGCAATTCTTGTATATCATAATTTGAAAACGGTTGCCAATCTCTGATAAAATCTTGACGAAAATTATAATATGACTTGAAAATTTAAATTAGCATTTTCCTCATTATTTGGCGGTTTTCTTGCAGATATCACTTTATTAACACATGATACATATCCTTTGCCGGCGTCTTTCAGTTTTTTCTCGCACAATTCATACTCTTTTCACCATTTTTACGACGTTTTATAACATTAGGACAAGACGCTGAAACATCATTCTCAGCCATTTTGATACTAATGTCAGTTGAAACAGAATGGCACTTAGTGCCAATTTTAAAACTAATCGCGCTCCCTCTTACACCCAGAGCCATCTTTAAATATCCATAGAAGTTCTAATATTTTTTTTTGGTACTTAGACATGTATTTAGGATATTGGCGATGGCACATAGAATATTTCTGCATACTCAGTTTTTTTTTCGATTTTCGGGCACTTAGTGCCATTTTTATTTCCTGTATTCATATATGTTTGATTTTGACGCTAATATAAATTAAATGATGTTAGTTGTGATTTAAATTACAAGATGGTAGCCATTTGTTGACGGGAATTGGAAAAATCTTCAGATCATAATATAACAATAACAATAGGTATATTGGACACAATTTTCAAGGGAGGCAGACAACTCAGTGGCTAAAGGGGTGAACAGCAATGTATTGGGGAATACATTTTTAATAACATTATTTTGTTTTTAATATATTACGTATTTTTGTTTTTCCATATCTATAATATATAAAAATTGATGTTTGTTTGTCTGTCTGTCCCGTTTGCGTTCCTATACCATTCATCCGATTGCGGTGAAACTTTGGTGAGTTGTTTTGTGCACACCCGCGGAGGTTTCTGAATTAGAAAAACCATCTTAATCTTCTTCTTCATTCTATCTTCTTTTATTCGTATGGTTCATATACCATTCATCGGATTGCGATGAAACTTTTGTGAATTGTTGTGTGCACACCCGCGGAGGTTTCTGAATTAGAAAAACCATTTTCTTCTTCCTCTTCATTCTATCTTCTTTTATTCGCATGGTTCTTATACCATTCATCCGATTGCGATGAAGCATTAGTGAGTTGTTGTGCGCACACCTGCGAAGGTTTCTGAATTAGTACAACCCTCTTTTTCTTCTATTCTATCTTTTTCTATTCGTATGCGTTCCTATACCTAATTTGGAAAATCCATGCTTCTCACATGGACAGCTGTATGTGGCCCACTCACGCGTTGGAAAATCTTCTGATTTATTCGTGTACGCACCATACGGAAAACAAAAAATATTGTGTAAGTAAGTATCCTTAAGCAATTCAATAAACAGAATTAATACACAAACATTTTCATTCTTTGGGTGGCATTGCAACGCATGCCGGGTACTCGCTACTTAATAATATATTTACTTGGTTTCGTTTTTATAAATCATATTTCTTTCATATTTCACACTCAAATATTTCTGTATTTTTAAAGATTTGTATACCTACATAATAATTATCCTTTTTATTACACTGCCTATCTTCTCTTAAACTTAAAACAAAATTGCGGCCATATTATTTTAATTTAAAGTTGAAAGTACCTATCAGTCTGTAAAGGTTTACATAAAAATGCGTGTATTGTAATACCATTCATTCAAGATTTTTCAAGGCTTTTCAAACCATTTTTTTTTGTATAACTGTTTACCTTAAGTAACTTAACATAATTTTATTATGTTTATATGTTTTTTTCTTGGATTAAGAAAATGCACTTGGTCATTGATGAATTCTTACTAAGTAGGTATATAAGAACTGTTTTATCTGCTCAAACTTTTTTTTGTTTATTAATGATTAAGCTAACCTCTCTTAATGTTTTTTTTTGCTTAAACTGACCTCCCAGACGTGGACAGCTGATGCATATGAATTGAAAATATAATATGCAAAGGTGACTGAACTATGCAGTACCTACTACTAATAACTGTCATTCACAAAATCGACGTCCATGTTTCTTGCACGTACGTGACTGAGTACCGACTTAATAATTAATGACATTATAATTTACGGTTCTACCAAAGTTTTATAAATTAGCATTGCACATTAGCAGGTCATTCTGTCATATATTCAAATATTCACCTGCACGTGTTTGACAGTGGTGACAAGAATACGTGAAAAAGATAAACCGAGACCCATGTCCTGTAGTTAACGACAGATGATCTAGAAATACGTTTACGTTAAGGTATGCAAATTATATAATATTTCTAGATTATAGGTATTAAACTGGTGTTGCCAATTTGTTGATCGCGAAGCAATTTTTGGTCGATCGTCACCGCATCTATTTGAAATTCGACAACATTGCAATTTATACGCCTCCCCCCCCCAAAAGCGTTAGCAATTATTGATATTGTTATGGAAATTTTCAGATTTTAAAAAATATCAATGATTTTGTTGACTATCTATGTTTTCCTTTTAAAGCAGATTCACATCTGAAGTATATTGCGGGAACAATTTCTGATATATTCGATATTGAAAACAATTGTATTATGTATGAAGATAGTAGAACATACTCGGCAATCTGATCATTGTAATCTTCAAAACTAGAGGCTCGAAAATTATCATAAAATAAAAACAAATGTTAATATATCTCGTCTTTTTTATACAAAAGGTCGACCATAACAATAATTAACTTGACCACATCTGGTACCTATACGTAATTAAATGTATTGACAAATAGATGAATGTAATATTAATAATATGTTGGTAGGTACCTAATGTGTTTATTAGCGTTTGTAATTTTGATAATTTATGTTGTCCGTTAACCTCTGTAGGATGATTGATACATTGAGTCAGTCGGTTTATATAACAGCATTTGTGACCCACCGAGTAAATCCATAATTATTGTGAATAATTTTATTCTTCTCACACAATACAGCACGCCACAAGGGCACCAATTACAGTGGTGTTTCACCACAATATAAGCACCCGAACTTGAGAAAATCATGTTATATGCGTAGCTACATGTTATTATGTAACTCACCGGGTTTCGAACCCGGGACCCCTGGTGTGAGAAGCCAGCGCGTTACTGGTCCACGAAGTCTTTACAACAGCATAATTACATTAATAATAGTTGAACCACCACGCGCCGGCGCGGGCGAGACGTCAAGTCTCACTACTGTTTATAAATTCCGTAGCCCTCGCGTAGCTCAACCCGACGCTCTACGGCCTACGTCTTCTACGCTTGCCTTAGAAATTTCATCCGCATTCTTCAGCCGAGACCTACCGCAATTTACAGCCGTCAATAATGTAATTAACTTGTTAATAAGTAGGCACACGTATGGTTTTGCACGTATAATGATTGTTATTAGGAGTTGCTGTCGGCCGCTCAGCGGAGCGACGTCACGGCTCATCGGTCAGGCCGCAGGACCGCTTTTGGAGGCAGGTTTGCTTTATTCAACTCCGCTGGAGGCGGTCGGAGCTCTCGCATAATAAGTCTCCCTTCCGCATTCTGTATACTTGCATACCGTTTGACGTATAGGCTGCTTTATAACGTGAGTTTAGTTTTTGTGTAACTCCATTAGTTCAGCATACGCGTGAAAGCGGTAATGCACTTTTAGTATTTGCACACGCTGTTTAATGCTATCAATTCTTTTAGCGACGATGTTAATCAACATAAAGGTTTCCCTTCTGAGTTTTATTACTTTCGGAATGGTAGTTTTAATATTTACATAGGAGAGGAGAAAGTACTAATCTTCTATTCTTGGAATCATTCATACATTCAATATCCAAGCGTAACATATTATATTTCTACACTGTTTCCTGAAAACTAAAAATGAAATAAATTAACGACGTTATTGTCGGTTATTGACGGTTATTGTCACCAATAGCGGCCTTAAGCCTGGCAACGGGGTAGGTCAATTTTGAATATATTATTTTAATTTGCCTTTTCGTTGTATACTTAAAAGACGTATTGCAAATTAGCTTTTTATACATTATAGAAGAAGTACTATAAATTTTTATATGTAGGTTACTTACCCTTAAAAAAATTCCATTTTTCACGTTGTCAACTCATCGTTAACCGAAATTGCACCCAACACGTTATATTTTTTTGTAAATTAGGTCAAAAAATAAACTTTGTGTGTCTATTTATACACCTAATAACTGTTGTACTTAATACTATTTAAGAACATAAGATTAAAACAATCAAACACATTTAATAAAAACTCCGTTATAATACCTAGTGTTATGGAATGGCGGGATCATTTATATATAAACACTTTTTATATTTCCACTGATCTCATTAGAAGGTAACTTTATGATTAATATAGCAGATTACATTTTAATCGGTAACTTGTACACAATGGTTTAATACAGAAAATGCAGTCGATGGGTTTTACTCAAAGGTTGGATTTAAACTGAACTACAAATTAATAACATAATAATATGAAACTTTCAGAGAACAATGGTCAGTTTGAAATAATAAGCGACAACAAATAAGAATAAAAAGGTTTGCCGCACAAATGAGACCTTGAAACCACAGAACAAAACTCTTGAAACATTTAAGGAAAAATTTATATCATTCTGTTTCATTTTACATATTGAAAATAGTATAGCTGTCTCGTTTTCGGCAATGACCAAAATTTAGTGTATGCAAGCGATAAAACAATATGAAAAAAAGGCGTGTTTTGTGCTTTCTTTCCGTCTCACATATGGGAAATGAGAGAGAAAGAAATATTATTAAGAAATATGAATCTTGGCGTTTATGAAATTGACCGAGAAACGCTTGTGAGAGTTGAGATACGTGTGTGTGTATGGTGGTTAGATACACTTACATACAAATTAGCGTGCGTCACGTTACGATCGCTCACCAAAACGGAAAAAGGCGTAGGATAATAATATATAGGAGATAATTGACATTGTATAATGTATATAGATTGTAAGATATTTATTTTTGGGAGGTCATTGACTATTTGACCCTAGGAGCCAGCCGCCCATGATTGTCACAATAAAATATTATGTTCTAACGTTCTTATTAATTTGAGGTTATGCTTTAAAATAGTTTATACTAAAGTTTATGAAATAAACAACTCGTTTTTTAATTACATAAACCAATGACTTGACTATGTGGAGATTGTAAGTGGAATACTATTTATAATAATATTAATATTATCGACGGTAGCAAAAAACGACTCGAATGGAATAGTACAAATCTTAAATCCACTAGAATTTGAATACTATTTAATTGCAGCAGATAGTAGGGTTTGCAATCCCGGTACTGAAAACCCTAGATTCCCGGAATTTGATTTTTTATGCTTGTTGTCTAAAATATGTTTATTATTTGATAAGGGAAATCTCTCAATAATCAATTATATACAGTAAATATGAAAATTGAAGTAATTTCACTATTTTATAAAAGAATTTTCAGTATAGTTATGGAAAAAAATCTTTCTTAATCGTGGGGGGGGGGGATTTATAACTTCTTACGTCTAATTAATAGATTAAAATTAAAATTATAATAGGTACTTAAATAATTTTCATATAGGTATCGTCCAATTCCAGGATCACGTGATTGAAAAAATACAATTTCCGATATTAGGGACAGCAAAAATCTGTCCTCGAATTTTTTATCTAATTGTTAGTACCTACTTACTACGTAATGTTTGAAATTTTTTGTTGATAAATGTATTAAGTAGCCATGTCATTGTCTTCATTTGCTGTCGCAGTTATGTTGATTTTTTTTTTGTTTCATATAAATATGAAATAAAAGTAAATCATCTAATTTTCATCATACAATGAATTTGGCACCCTCATTAAAACGTAGACGGTTCGCGATTTCATAAGCGCAGGGATTTGAACTGGCGCACTGTTTGCGAGGAAGCGGCCGTAGCGGAAAAACTTCCGCGTCCCCCCGCGCCCCTCCAAGGTCACTCGCGGCCATCTCGTCGCCTTTACCCCCCCCGTCCCCGCGTGCCTATTGCGCCGTGCGACCCCATCACTCTACTAAGCCACTTTCTATTTCCCATCGCGGCCGACGATCCCGCGAAAATATCTTACAATAATAAATCACTGTTTTATCTATTTAGAAACTAATCATTATTCGGTGTCTAACTGAATGCATCTAACGGACTACTTATTATAATTATGGGCAAGTACAGTGATTGAATAATAAAAACGAACAATGAAATTTAATATCTAATTTTTGCAGTCGATCGATTAAACACATTTTCGTTGGTGACAGGATCGGAGCGGCATATCTTCGGTGAATCCACATCTGATAGCATCTATTCTTGGCTTCGATATTATGTATTGTCTTTTAGCGTTCAGGTTTCAACGTCGTATTGACATCCAACGGGTGTCGTCACTATAATAATACCACACTGTAGTAGAAATGTTTCATTGATGCAAAACATGTATTTTTCTTATATTCGATTCTTATATTGATCTCAGCATGGGGTGTTTAGCCCACTGTATATACTATATGTCGTCTCAAGGCCCACATGTCATCTGTGACAAAATAATGTAAATAAATAGTTTAATACTGTTTTCATACTATTATTTTTTGTCGTGGTGTAAACGTCTTGAATTTGTAATCTGTAAAATTCACTATAATATGTAAATAAATAAATTTGAATTTTTAATTTTAACTGCGATCACTGTTCCGACTGCAGTACCTAGCCTCAATTGACAGGAAAAAAAATGAATTGCGTATCACCAGTGGTCCATGAGACGTCACACTATTTAGATGTGATGATGAGACAGCGCCTCTCTTGGTTATGCTAAATTTTAGAGCGAGATAGACAGTTTTGACTGTCTAGACTCTAAACAGTCAACACTGTATATCTCGCTCTAAAATTTACCACAGCCAAAAGAGGTACCGTTAAAACATACCTATCACTTATTGTAACATTTACAACTAACTTATTGTAATTGTTACAATAAGTGCTAATACTTCGATATACACCTACCCTAGATAGCTGCCGTAGCGGCCGAAAGCAGTATAATGTATAGAATAATGCGCTGATAGCAGAGAATAAGTACTGGTGATCGATTTACTTACATAATGTAATACGATGAAAAACAGTAGGAAAGAAAAAGTAAATAATCTCCTATATATTATTATCGTAAGAGATTTTGGAAAATACGTCAACTTTTTTATTTGAATTTTTATTTAAATTTAAATACCATTTTTTTGATTAATAAAGGAATTCACTTCAATTTTTGGAGTCCCGAATCTACTTCCATTTGAATCCGGCACAATCTGATAAAACTCGATACAATCACAGATAATATCGTTTTTAAATAGCGTTTTATATCCGTCACCATACATTTTCGCATCTTGCTGTCCGTGTACCGCAAATCGATTATAATGTCGCTTAATTCTTTCTATATAACCGAAATTTCACAAATCTAAATTAATATTCCACAAAATTATTCAAATCTGTAAGCAGCACATAGGCGTACTATTCCTTTTAACAAGAAAAAAAGCATATTTCCTCACTAATTACTACTAAAATATAATCTAAAACCACTTCACTGCCACTTATCTGTCAAACTGAAATAATAGATGATTGATTTTCAATTGTTTTCTTTTGTGATATAAACAAGTTCATTTGACGTGTCAAAATTCAAATTTAGAATTTGCAGAAATAATCGAAAAAAATGTGACATTTCTATTAGCATATTAAATAATCAATTTCAATCAAGGCATTTATTGTAAGATGAAGATAATTTTAATACTTCTATCAGTAAATTGAATAATTTCAGACTTAATAAATAAGAAACTTCATTATATAGGTACATATTACGCTCTTCTCAATATTATAGTAAGTCGATGGTGATCTGACAAAAGTATCTATCTGCAGTTTTGGCGAATTCTAGATTATTGGTGTATTTTGTACAAAATTGTGACGGATCAAATGGAAATATTATTGTTCTACGAAAAAAATGCTCAAATTTGACGTGGACAATGGTGTCTATCTGCATTGAAGTGTCTAGAAACTAAAAAGAAATATTATCTATCTGCTTGATTTATTTTATTATGACATTACAATTTCCATACATCTTTAAACGACTGTTTTAGTACTAATATTAAATCATTTCACTTGAAAAATAAAAATAACACTGATACCGACAAAAACCGTTTTTTGAACCCCCTAAAAAATCGGCTATAAATGTCTGATAGATACTATTGTCAGATAAACGTCGAAGTATCACATACTTCCATATAATATAATATATAGGTAGTTATCGTGATTCAGTAATAATTGTATTATTTTTACATTTAGGTAGGTAAATGAAATTGATATGACGTTTAATACAAGTAGGTAATTAAAAATTAATGATGTTTATATATTTTATGATAATAATTATTGTATATAAAATAACAGTAACCTTTCTTCTTCTTTTATATCATTAGTAACTATTAATACCTACTCAATAAAAATAAAATTCCAATAACGTTTCTTATTATGCATGTTCTTTGCTATTTTATCATTCATCACTTATAAGGGAAATATAATATACGTATAGTGAAATATAGTCAATTATGACATTTTTATTACACAATTAGGTACAATATGTAAGTAGATACCTGCTTCTTTTTCCACTTTTTTACATGATAAAAATAATACTTTTTTATTTACTCACCCAGATAATTTGTTAAATTTAAAAATAAATTTAGCATGTTGGAATTTATTCATTAGTATATTAAGTACTTTAAAGAATTTTAAAATAAAATACCATTTTTGTTCCGAAGCAAAGCATATGGACACACCGCTTCAGGGTGGTAATTACGAGTATCTTAAAAGACATTATGAGAAATGGTTTTTACATTTTTTCAATCTAATGGGATCTTCTCCCATTGAATAAATAAAACGTATTATAATGCAATAATCTAAATGTATGAAAAATTTGACTATCCTGCAGTGGCGATGGGTAGAGGTAGGGTGGATCCACCATAGATAGTACAGACTAAGCTTTGTCATTCATATGTATTTGTTTACATTGAACTAAGACTACAATTTACAGATGGTGTTGGTTAGTTTTTACAATTCAAATTAACCCTGGGAAACCAAGCCATAATACGTATCTGTCCATAAAATATTTAAAATTATTTTATTTTTATTTTATTGTTGTGAACGTCTTAAACTTATAATTTGTAATGTCCACAATATGTAAAAATAAATAAATTGAAAATTGAAAAAAAAAAAAAATTAAATCATACATCATTTTGGATATTTAATAGATAGAATAATATTTTAACTACTATTGTTTGGTTTAGGCAGGGTTAAATGAATTATAAAAAAACTAACCAACAACATGACGTGTAATGTATGTTATTAGTTCAACGAAAACAAATGAGAATGAATGAAAAAGTGCAATATATAAACATATTATATTCTATTAAAATGTCAGTGGTAGCAATCGGCAATTGTCAGCTGTTCTGCTAGGCCTATCAGTCTGAAGTGGTGTCAGACGATATTGCGAAGGCCAGACTCCAGAATAGACTACGCATATGACCCCAAATTTATATTGGCAGTGACGACCTGCAAATCGGCGAAATGTCAAACTGTCTGAGGTGAATGAAAATCCATCCCGAAGGGAAAAATATGGCGCCGTCTATGCATACTTCACAATTATATTAATATCCAATACCTTCAAGCCGTCTGCAAGACCTAGCGAGACAGACTGGCGAGAGCCAGCTGGCTCAGCTAGTTATATAATATTTTGTCAACGGTTATAGCCATAAAATCACAATTAAATAGGTTTACTGCACGATAGATAGCGTCATTATTCGAGGTCCACTTCGGATTGTAGAGTTAAGAAAAAAAATAATAAACTATCTTGTTGTCGACCTGTCGAAGTTAATTAGTACTGCAATCATTTATATTTTCAAATATTGTATGCGTCGTGGACTTTTAAATTGACATTATCAGTTTATTTAAATACTGCAAGAACAATGCTAGTAAAATAAAATATGTAGGAATTTTAATAAATCTACAGTAGGTATATTATGTGAATTACGTTTGTATACGTTTTGACAGCTGCTTCGGTTTACACATTGTTTACAAAGACGAGAGTCTGTCGGCCTATCCTCTTGGGAGATCAGGAAGGTTCACAAGTGCCCGGACGCATTGTATCGAAGAATTTTCACTCGCCATCGCGGCTCCTTCCGGTGTGGCGACGCGCCATCCACGCCTCCTTCCCCTACGCCGCGCTCTCTACATATCGATCGCTTTTCTCGCGGCCGCCGAAAAGCCGCCAAAATGGGCAATAATTTGTTTATCTGCCGGGGGATTTTTTTCATATAGGTACTAATTATTTTCTCATAAACATTTTCTCACCCATATGAGCTGACGTTGCTTAGGTAGGTACTATACAATTATTTAATTGATAGGATGGGATAAAATTAATATTCGATGGACTTATGTAGAATGGAACCAATCGACTTGTATTCATAAAAATGAAATATACAGAAAGATAGCTTTATGGTACAATGAATACGCTCCTTACAATCAGTTTTTTTTTCGATTCGGATTTGTAAAATCATGGCTGAATCCTCAAAATTATAGCGCACTGTTTATTATATACGCAATATAAATGTTAGTGCCTATTATATATTAAAAAAAAGTATAATAAACATTTCAATTATATCCAACAATGTAATGTTTGGTATCTTAATAATTGCGGTTTTGACATCATAATGGTATTTTAAGACGTTTGTTTGTTATTAACCATTTGACCAACCTCTGTTTTGTGGCCGCACTGAAGTAGTAGATAAATGCTTGTCTTCAAATATGTGGGACGCATGCTCGAATCCCTCGGTTAGATAAAATTGGCATGTTTTTTTTAATATGTGAGTTGAGCGAATGCATGACGGCCACCTCTCATATGTTAATATAACTCCATATGAGACGGTAGACCTTGTTGAATATGGTTTCAACTTTTGGAATGGTCGAAATAGAATTATATTAGAAAAATCGTAGAAGCAATCTAGAGACGAGAGGATTTTTCTTATTGGAATTCTGGGAAACGAGGAAGAGAGTCTAGAAAAAACAGCAACTCTTGAGAGGAGCATAGATAAACTCCCCATACCTTATAGTCTTATATGGACTTTTTTGAAACATTCAAGAGAATAGCTAAAACTGAAACAGATGAATACATTAAAAAAAACAAGGACTTACAAAATAAAAAAGTACTTTCAAACATATTACAGTTCTGAAACCAAACCATGGTATACCAATAAAAAGTTCAATAGGAAAACAATTGTCACAATTAATCGCTGTAGAGCGGATCATTATAATCTTGCCGCATCCCTGGCTCGCTTGGGTATAATAAATTACCCTAGGTGCTAGTGCGGAAGTGAGATTGAAGAAATTAATTACGTTGTTTGGCAATGTCCTCTGTATGATACCCAGAGACAGCGGTTTCTTGGAGAACTAAGCAAACAAAAGTACCAATAATTGCCACTGGATCTTGCTATATTTTTGGCTCGGCCGAATATCAAAGGCGTTCCAGTGTGTCCCAAGTGTTTCTGAGGGAGTGTGGCGTACAAGTGTACATTGTATTTTTTCTTCTGTAAATTTGAATTGTAATACTGCATGAGTAATTGTTATAATATGTATTAACAGTGTATATAATTATGTGAACGTAAAGCTAGGACTCAGTTGAGACTTCGTAGCTTAATAATAAAATAAATAAATAAAGGTGTATATAATAAGCAAGTAGCTACTAGTTATGAAGTAACGCATCCGTATATTTTAAACTATTATTTCATTACAATAAGGCAAATATATTCTTCGGTCGGTACTGCATTATTATGTACCTACTGCACTCGTGATGAGTATCTAATTCTAAATAATTACATTGTTACTCTGCTGTACCTACTGCACTAATGACGATGTTAAACATTGTATGTAAAATTCTCGAAACCATGTATGTTCTTGGTTAAGACAAAAAAAATGTGAACGCATCATCGAACCTCTCGTGCGAATACTTTCTCATATGGAGTTTTTGTTGTATGTACGATTCTGCGAGACAAACTATATCACGCACATCATGTATAATATGCAGTACCTAACTATTTACTTTTTTTTTAATGTGATTATTTTACCGCGTTCAATATTTTTTCTTGCTTGTGTTATCACATTAAATTACATGTCTATTTAAATTAGGGATTTTCAAATTCTGTATACTTAATTAATTGAAATTATTAGAGTTTTATTAAATTAATATTATTTACCCATATTGTGTTACTAATTACCTATATTTAAAATTCTAATGGATTTAAGTTTTGTACTAATCCATTTGAGTCGATTTTTGCGACCCCGGTTTCGACCTTCGGCATCTTCAGGCACTGCATACTCACTAAAAGACAAATACACACTGTCAACGAATACTATTAACTGTTATATAACAAATCAGTACAATAAAGTAGGTAAAAAATCATCTACTTACTTATTAAGTCAAAAAATATGACAAACAAATTATGAATAGAAGTGTTTGTAAAAAACCCCATACCTTGATATCAATCAGTCTTTAAAAGTTATTAGTTAAACAATTAATGGAATAATTAATAAAAAGGCGAAACCCGGGTCGCAAAAACGACTCGAATGGAATAGTACAAAACTTAAATCCATTAGAATTTAAATTCAAATTCCATCAAGTACCTTCGGTCGATAGTATTAATACCTACCTATATTTTACATGTTTATTTATTGTTGATGTCGGTCAGTTGTCTATTGTAGATTTGGAGATGTTTTTGGACAGAAGATTTTTTGACATCGGTGGTTTAATGGCTGCGTTTTATATTCTTCGTATTTATTGTGATATGATTTGTGAATAATCAGTTATAGGTATATTTATACAATCAACTGTATTGTCGACAATCCTTATTGTTTCGACAATTTTAACATGTATGCATGAAGTGGATTAATCTAAATACCTTCTGACTCGTATTGTCGCGAAAGTTAATTTTATATTGTCTATAAGTCATTCATTTTATCTAAGATCATTCATATAATTAATCTATGCATAATATTATGTAAGGGCCATAGAATATAAAAATCAAAATTTGATGCGAATTTGTACACCACCCTTTTAGTAAATTGAGTTCGATTGTTTAAGTCGAGTTGAGATTGAAAAAGAGTTCCTCTGCGGACTTAATCCGGATGAATTGAATGTAATATATAATAAATTATCAATGACCACAACTAACTAAGTAATAAAAACGCATAAAAAACAGCTCTGACAAGTATTTAAAATTGGCTATAAAACCTTTTTACATTTAAGTAGCAGAGTGTTATTTTTTAGTTTCTTATCTAACTTTCGTCAACATTTATTTTTGCACTTGGTGTCAATCAACAGTAATACCAAAGAAGATTCTCTGACTTGATAACATCCGTTAGTGTACCAACTCAGCTAACAATAACACTTGCAATAAAAACTTGTATGCGATTCTCCCAGATTTTGCGTGAATCGACATTTTTTCGCTCTGATTGTATTATTTTCCAATTACTTTTTTTTATCTCACTTTCTCTCGGACGGCGCGACTCATGAATACACATGAGCCGCCGACTGCTCCACCGTCTTGGCTGCATACACATTTTTTTATTTCGCAATTTATGCGCTCTCTGAGAGAATACGTACATATGTACATTCTTGAGATAATTCATCAGGTCTGATAAAATCAAAGATGTAGTGAAATTTTCGCTACATGATTTTTTGGTTATTTATTTGAATCTGGTGATGCGTTGTACCTTGTACCGTGCTTTGATTATTCGGGAAATAAAATGTCAATGCTCATCTGGATGGAAGTCTGTCATTGGCACGTTCTTGACAATATGTAACTATCTCTTCATTTCAGCGGCTTCTGTGTCTACCTGTCGGTTGTTTTCTACCTCTTGGATGACTAGATTTGTCCGAAGATTGTGTCCTTTTTAAGATTAATTTGTCTCATGCAGATATTAAATTATCGTGTACTTAAAAAAAGTCTCGCTGTATATAGGGGCTAATCGCTGGTGGTAATAAACGGAAAGAAACATAGAACTCCGAATTATGCCTGTTCAATATAGATAATGTTACATTTTCAAATATTGTGAATTATTCGTTGGATAAGAAAATAAATAAGTTATTAAAAGTATTGTACTTATTGCGATTTATAACAGTGACATTATATGTTTCCAAAATCGAATTTGGTAATTGTAGATTGTAGCAATCTTAAAAGATAAGGTGCATCTTGATAACGATCTCAACCGAATTTGTCGGTATTTACATTAAAGTTAATATTCAACACTCTTTCGTATTATTTTAGTCTGTTACATATTAGGATCATACTGAAATCTGATGGAGCTCTAAGGTAATAAGGCGATAAACAAATCATCATATTGCCAGCCACTCATGATCCACTGATGGATGCATATATTTAATGTGTATCTAGAATTGGTATACTAAATTCGAGGGCTTAGTGTCAAACAACACTATCTACAAAAGTGCAACTTTACAGGAGAGCCAAAAATCGTTATTTTAGATTCTTGTAACTTAACAAGGGAAATGTTTATTTAAAACCTAATGTTAATATTTTATAATTTATTGTGTATTGTACATTTATCTTGCTTATGATGATGTTAAAATTTATAGGGATAGTTTTTAAAAAATATGAAAACAAGGGTAACTTATGTAATTAGCGTGAAACTTTACTGACGATTTAATAAGAAATTAGAAAAGATTGACATAACGTTGTTTGACTATCATGTAGCCGTAAATGTAAAATAACGTTATCTCAAAAAAAACAAACGTCTGACTTTAAGCACTCGAATTGGGCGCGAATTTTGGTTATGCTCAATGTAGCTGTCCACCAATAAATTTCAAAAGTCGACCCTATATGTTGTGTTCCTAAGTTATTTTATAATATTTCCTTATCATTCTGATTCTAATGAATACATGATCGCGAAAAGAATCTCTGATACCGCAAATAAACTACTGTACTATTGTTGCCATGCACGCCTGTCGATTTCTTTGAATATCGTTCATAGTTAATTAATTACCCATACAATGATATATTTTGTATTTATAATGAAATTACTAATACGTACTTGAGTATACTTATTAGATAATACAATTAATTATTATATTATTGATGTTGGTGATAAATGATATACGATTTCGTATTTGATAACATTATTGTCATATCAGTTGAACAGGGATGTTGTCAACGTCAACGATGATTGCGCTGTTATTATAGAAAGTAATGCTCAGGAACTGACACTGGTTCCTCATTTATACCTACATATTATTTTGGTACGAGCACCATGAACATTTCCCCCCTTTTTATTGGTTGTTTGTTATTTAGGCAAACGGCAAACCATTTCGCTTTAAAGCATGGCATATGTAGGCCTTCACGAAGTGGATATATTGTTTTTACTGCGAGCATTAGCTTAACGTTAACCCCGAGGCCCTCTATAGTCAGACTGTGACACGAAATTGTACATTTCGATGGTAGTGCTAGTTATTGCTCATACTTTAAATTCAATTTGGTAAACTGTTTGTAGAAAATGACGATTGTTGGATATTTAAATAAATGGTATTAATTTGAACGAAATATGCAATTGAAAATCTTCATTTATTTGTGAACAAGTTACCCACATTGCGTTCGAAGAAAATTAATAACTAGCATTACCATCGTAATTCGCAATTCAGTACTATTGCTTAAATATAGTCGGCCTTGTGTTTACTCATTAGGTCCATAACACTGATTAAGAGGTATTACTTATTAGGCTCTGACTTCAACAACATCTGAATTTTCCAGATGTTTGCTTCGAACTCGCGAACCACGGCTTTAGAGGCCAACGCTCTGTCACTAATCCACCGGGTACATTTAAGTAGTGTCATTCTGTATGGTTTATGGAGTGCCCACTCTACACTTTACTTATGCTGAGTAGCGGGGGCTTAGCTGCGTGA
The DNA here is from genome assembly GCF_057557595.1 of Rhyacophila brunnea. Classification (NCBI taxonomy): domain Eukaryota; kingdom Metazoa; phylum Arthropoda; class Insecta; order Trichoptera; family Rhyacophilidae; genus Rhyacophila; species Rhyacophila brunnea. The sequence continues at coordinate 3,421,318 of NW_028232965.1, forward strand.
TTGTTTTGTTTCAATTTACTGTTCATAATGAATTCAATACTCTGTCTTACATAACAAAACACAGAGGGTCCTTACCAATGTTCGTATGAATTGCTATACTATACGCCCCTTCTATCCGTTAATGAAGCACCTGGTATGCACAAAATTCTATATTTTTTTTCTACCTGTAATATTTTCGCCAAAATAGTTTATCACAAAACAGTTTTAATGCATTTGGGGATACAGAGAATCCGCTGCTGCCGAATGACAGCTATTTTTTAGTACACAAGTGTACGAAAAGATTAGTCTATTTCTAACACAGTATTAATATTCACGTATAGGTAGGTACATAGTTAATTTTATGACGTGTATTTAAATAATTGTTGATATGGGTCCCCAAAGTAGAGAAATGCATGATTTCTTTATATTTTCATAAAAATACATTTTTTCAACATTTCTTTTATGATTACAAAAATATCTAAAACTTTTGTTAGAAAATCTACCTCTATGCAATCTTCTCTATGTGCCGTACGAAGGGCTACAGGGATTAATCTGAAAAGTGACTCTGGCCGAACAATTAACTTAGATTCTTCAGTTTGCTCTCGTTCTTCCCTTGTATGGTTAACTGAAGCGATGGAATATTTGTCATTTCGCATGATGTGGCAAAAAAGAATTAGATTTTTCATAGCATTACAATGAATAATATTCTTGGACTTTAAAACACATTCTTGAAAAAAAAAAGTAAAACATTATTAAAACTTTTAGTACATATTCATAAAAACTGTAATATGTATACACACAGTAAGTACACTCGATTTAATAAGAAGATACTTACTTATGTAAAAAAATTAAAAACATTATTTTGATATCGTCTTCTATCGAAGGTTATCGACCAAATTGCAGTAGGTATGTACCTACATAATCCCGGCCCAGTCATATCAGATCATCTACGCTTTGGACATTAAGCCGTTTACTGAGATTGTGTTGCCAGCCTCTTACCTATGTCTCCACTGCCCTCTTCTTCGGGCTGGAGTATTTTATGTTATATTTCTAATTGCGAAAAATATAGGCGAAGTATGCGGCCTTTGTGTGCTTGATGGTAGCTGTACGTTATTTTTATTTATCGGGTCGTCTGAATAACCCCTCATTGATTAAGTTACAGCCCAAGAAGTCCTCATCGTACGCCGATACATATTCACATCTCGAAAGCCCCCAGTCTTTTGATGGTCCATTCCACAGAACAGATTAATTTTGTGTTCCCTGGTCCATTCATTTAACGCGGTAAACATCATAACATAATGTTAATATGAGAGTAAATGCTGTGTCGTAGACTTAAGGTAAAATAATCAGAAACTCGTTTGGCTAATAATGATTATATTGGGTAAGCAAGTGAAGAATGTAACGGCAAGTTTGCGGCTCATACTTTCATATTATACGTAAGTATGCATCTACTCGTTTGATTTTGTCACGTTCGATGATGCATAGATCGTATCGCATCAGGCGCCTGTACTCTGTTGCACATGCACTTTATAATATCTTACCGTTCTGCGTTCAACGTTGGAATTGAAGCCATCTATCTACCAGTGGCGAATGATGTATATTTTAAATAAGTAAACAATTATGACAAGCGAATGACTAATGATACTCACTTGTTTAATGTGTTATATAGATATAATATACCTGCAGTATATAGTAACGCCCAGCAATTTGTTATATAATCGTAGTTAACTACATGTTAAATAATCGTTTGTTTCGACTCATTTCGTATCTATAATATCAATACAATTATTTCCATAATATTTCTACATCAGTGTTTCTCAACCGGTTGTACATTTTCTGCCTATGCTAAAATTTACAATAAAATCTTCAAAACGCGTGTAACTGCAAGTGTTTGTGTTTTTATTCTTAAAATAGATTAATGGTTTTATGTAGGTAACGAAATCAACTGCTATCGGACGTCATTATATTACGTTACTATATAAATAATATTTTTATTTCTCTGTTAGCTATCCGCAAAACGTTTCCTCTATTGTCGGTGGTCCGCGCTAAGAATCCACAAGCGTCTGCATCGCTTAATTGTTACACATTGAATCATGTGGCATGCATTATAATAGTTGTAATGACTGATTGTGATTAGTGTGATTACTATTTTAAAGGATCATCGATGACCTAATTGGGTGATTTTATTATTATTTGATTGTCGTGGAGCAGAGATTATAACGCTAGTATTTTGATGTGTGGATCGTAGGCTCGAATTCAGCGACTGGCCACGATACAGAGATGCGTTGCTTTAGTAAATACATATACATTAGATATGAACTTGTAACGATGTAACGTAACCAACAATTTTAGAAAGTATGATAATAAAATGGTTGACATTTTTATTCTTTACACTTTGCACCTTAGTTTTATCACTTGACGTGTATTACCGTCGATTTAACGATAAGCCAATACACATGGATGCACATTAAAATAATGCTTATTTTTTTAATTAATTAACCAGTTAACTGCATTGATGCATTCACTTTTCTGCGTTTATGGAGTTTCCATTTAAACAATTTAATTGATCGTGAATTATTTACTATTTAACGATTTCACTAATATTAATTTTGTAATAGTTATTTGTTAGGTAATGTTATTACTAGGGAGCGGATTTATATACAACAAAAAACATGATTTATATGCAGGCACGTATGCACTTAAAATCATTAAAATATGCGCTAAAACCGGAGAAATATGCAGTTAAAAATTGACATTTATATGAAAAAAATTGTAAACAAGTACTCACTTCACCCAATATTACTGATATAAAATCAAATAACAAATTAATAATCTCAATCAATATAATACAATAACAAAAAAACACAAATAATCAATATAAAAATTTGGTTACAAGTATAAATAATTGAATAAGAAGTGCCATGTAAACTAAACACCACTTAAAAAACAAAAACGACACTTAACTATTCCTAAATATTATTTGCTATTTTTTTGTCCGAAAAAATAAGTTAAAATATTTTTTTTCAATGTGTTTAGACATTAAAATTTTCCGCAAATCGGTCAGTATTTTGTTTATATGCGGAAAACGACATCTCAAAGTCCACAGAGGTAATTGGGCAAAATTTAAATAAAGGTGCCCGAGTTGACTTTTTGATAAATTTTTGTTTGTGTGGAGTGTTTCGCAATTGTAACAACGTCAGAAAAAAACTAACACTTCATGCTTTGGTTAATTACTTCGGGCATATTATTCAGAATAATGTTTTAATTACTAAAATCTTTATTTTTTATATTGTATTTATTGTCAACAGAATATGTTATTTTTTTATTTTAATCGAACTTGTATTTGTTATCTTTTCATAAATAAATAAAACTGTTTTACTTTCACATTATTTTTTATATTACAATATTATTTACTCCATTAAACCTATGTATTTCCAAGATTGAATGTACACAATATTTACAATAAATGTTTTAAATAGTATAAATTATACTAGACTACTAGATACTTTGACCGATTTTATCAACGTTATTTATATATATATAAAAAATTAATATTAACTATTGAAAAAAATGCCAATCCTGGGACCAATCCCGGGATTCCGGGATAGTCAAATTGTGATCCCGAAATCCCGGGATCAAAAATTTGGCTCGGGATTGGATTCCTTAGTCTACATTGTACTTTTCAAGAACCAGATGTTTTCATTGTACTGTGGAATATAATATTATGTTTCTTACCGTTTATTTTCATATGACTTGTTTGGTATTATTGGTATGGAATTATAATACATCATCATTGCATTAATAATATTTGTATTAGTATGTTGCTTAGCCCAGACATCTAATAACTAATGCCTACGTAAACCTTTTCTCAGTTACTTCCTAATAAAATCAAGTATACAGAAAACTTAAAGAATAGTATTGATAATATTATTCCTTGACTATAATTATTGCAACTCTCCGGGTGGCGTCCTCAGAGCTATAAATATTTTGCACTTGGTAACCCACTCGCAATAATATATGGGCCACATGGCTCGAGTAGGAAGATGATTCACTGTACCAACGGTGTGCCTGGAAGTGAATCATCACCACGGAGTAGATAGGTGGTTGGTTGCATAGCGTGAACGCACTTCAAATAAGGTCAGCCTTGCATAAATTAGATTCGTGTCAATGCCGCCCAAGGCTGAGAACTCCACGTTACTTGCCGTCGCAACGATGGTAACAAACTAAATTAGCTTGATTGAGTTCGTTAACTGATTGGAAATTTGTAAAATTCCAACAGATTTTGCACTGTGATATTCAGACCCGTTTGCTTACTATATCTGATTTCAGGTGTTTAAATGGATGATAGAATTAGCCGAAAGTGGTTAACCGGATTAAATACTGCCAAAATTATTGATATTCCGCATTGGCGTAAATAAAATACAATTTACACAAATAATAATTAATTGAATATAAAAATATCATTAAAATTTCTCTGAGCGCATCGAATTTTGTAATAATTGTTGTGGTTTTGTGGCCTAATGATTTTATTTTCACTTATAACATTAATGACACCTGTTTCATCAATAAATAAACATTCATGTATTTTTATCTTTTGTATAAGTACCTTTTGTATTCACGAATGTTCTCTGCTGCCTTCTGTCCCTGAAATTCATGTCCTGATCCCGATCTTCCCATAACAATCAGTTTAGGTCTTTCGTGGTTCGGCTCACGCTCGCATTCTCTGGGTACCCGCTTTGACACACATAATAAGTCCTTGTTATATCTCTCCAGAAATCTCTAGATTGCGCCGATCGCTAAGCCAAGTGTATTGATAAGGCTGTATGTTGGTCTTTCACTTAGTTGTGAGATAGAGTAGGCGATTTTCATATCTCGCACCGACCCATGACGTTTCCGCTGACTATGAACCTATCGTTTTCTGGCTATATGACTAAATACTTGCAAGAGTTGAACCTCTCACATTTCTTCCAGAACGAAAATATTCGTATTGATTATTCATCATAAATCATTCGCCAATGTCGACCCAGATGTGCCGTAGCCTCAATGGTATCTGGCTGAATAGAGTTTAACTATCGAATAACAGTAGGATTTGCCGTTTTATGGTCAATTATTCCGTTCAGACCATACAATCTGTTTGATATCTGAGATCGCCCAACGGCAGTTGCGTTTACCTCTCATCGGAATTGACCGCTAAGCAGTAAAACGATTTCGTTTACGATGCAGATTATTTATTAGAAATTAATCCAGTCATACGGATGCTTCTTACAGTGGCTTTGATAAAATCATCCATTGCAAACTCACTAGATATTGTGATCCCGGACATATTTTTTTGATTGTGGGGTTTTGAAATTGCCGCAAGCATAATGCCTTTAATTATATACATATTTGTGAAGATGTTCTATCACTAATTATCCTATTTTTTAAATTAATGTCTAGATTCAAACGATATTCCTGATCGTTATTAAATTATGTAGAAGGTGTATAAAATTATTTTTGTATTAATTCTTACACACACATGTATCTGGAACCATGGATTCTCCATAGGTAGGTACAAGGTACAATGCTTGTCCAACAACTACAAGTGCATATAAGTATGCAATAAGAAAAGTTGCATTTTTGCACAGCATGGAAAGACCAGAGAATAAATGTTAAGAAACCAAATAAAACCACGACGTGTCAGAGGACGGTTGAAATGGAAATGGGCAGAAAATAATATCGTTCGCGAGTAGATAATCGGTCCAGTGGGGTACCTAACGGATGCGAAGACTATACGACCCAAGATCAACGGATTGATTAAGTTTAGAAATGTTTTCTTTTAACTGTTAATTGGGAATATGTGGCAACGATTAAGTAACGGTCGTGGGAACTTGAAACTTTGGGAGGCTTTCATCGAGTGCGTTGATCTCAACTGACGATGATGACTTTAACTATTCAAATCTTTGCACTGCATAGTTAATAAGTTTGTTGTTTATGTATAGCAATAAATTTTCTATAATTTTGGAATGTATTTAACCTCTAATGTTGGTAAAATTCTAGCGCTTGTGTATCCTATGACCATCAGCGTTGCCAAGTTGGCTTTTTTCTTGGCAGATATTGCATTTTTGAATATGCATCTAGCTTGCGAATTTTTTTTGGCATATTATGGCGTTAAATATAGAGTTTTTAGACATCGCAAATACCTTAAAACATCTCATAAAACTCTAGAATATCAAACATGATTTTCTTGAAAAATAACATGATTGCCTTTTGTCTTTTATTTTATTGATAAGATCATTTATGTGATGACCAAATTTTGTACAATCGATGCTTTTTAGTTGTATTGCTTGTGACATAATAAGTTCTTCTTCAATATTTGTCTTATGAAAATCTTGTTAATAATAATTATGTCTTTTTCTTTTTCGATCTTCTTATTTTTTGAAAAATTGGCATTTTTTCTGCCATCTGGTTTATTTTTTTACCCTATCTGGCATATTTTTGCGAATGTCAGTTGGTAACACTGCTGGCCATCTTTTATTGAGATTGGCGCTCTGTATGTAAGTATTTATAAATTTTATTCTTCATATTATAAGATTGCCCCTTACAACGAACGATCTTGTTATGGTATTATTTTGCTGCTAAAACTGGAAACACACTGCTCGTTTGTTTTTATAGCTTGACAGCAATGAGAACAACGGATTGTGTTTATCTCTACCATTATTTTGTGGAAATATTCTCATGATAAAGGGGTATTATTTTCAGATTCATGGAAGAATAATACATTTCCTTTCAGAGGAAATGTTTATTACTTATGATTTTTTTTATTAAGGACACGGACAGTAAAACATTTTTTTAAAAATACTGATTACGTAGGATTTCAATTGCCAATCAAATCCATATATTATGCGGTATGTATTCACACATAATTATCAATATTATTTATTACAATAATTAAAAACATTTTTGAATTTGTCTTCACCGCAGAGGACGTTGTGAAGGTTGATTAAAGCGAAACACATCTTGGAAGTTTCAGTGCGTGTTTTGTGGGTGAATTTAAATAATTTATTATCGCCTCGACTCGGGCTGTTGATGTATGTATCGTCCTTTATTGTTTTCAAGACCTTGTTTTTATTGAGAGTGGCAACACTGTCACGTAAATATTAATATTATTATACTTACCCGGTACGTACAATACATTTTATTGTGCGTTTATATTTGAGATTATTAACGAAACCTCGTTATGTATTAATACCGGGAAGAATGGGTGGAGAACTCACATGTATGCTGGCAGCATTCTTCACGAGTATCACCTTGATTGAGGGTTGTGTGGACATCAGGACATATAATTCAAGATAAAACACGTCTTTGATTTGACAATTTCCCTGCGCAGGGACGTTTAATTACATTAACTTTTCAGACATTGGTTGGATTACATCATTAATTACACTTGCACAGGAGTCTTAGATTTAGCTATCGCACAGTCATTATATGGGAACACATGTTTAAACACATTAGCCGAATCGGCGCGAAAGTGTTTTATCGAGGACGCGACACATGGTTTTTAGGTGGTTATAGGGATTACTATCGGGCCGCTTACACGAAAGGAATTCACTGATTTATAATAATGAAACGAGCGCGACTTTACAGTTTACATCGTAAAGACCCCGGGCCGCACCGAAGGTGCAACCCCGGATGTCCGCTTCCACTTTGGCGGGAGAATGAGTACTGCCTCATGCTCTTATCTGCAACGACCCTCCCGGTGGTGAGACAGCGGGGAGGGGTACGAAGGGAATCTTTCGGTCAAGTCAAAACCTAACGGTGATCTTTTCTGTCGGAAGGTACAATTTTGTTCGCCCGTCGAGGGTGTTATTGTTTACTTAGCTTTGTCAGAGATTCTAAACATTCGTCAGGGGCAATGGTGTTTTTGATTAAATCGCTGATCTGGAATTTGAAACTGTCGGGCACCAGGGCCTTCCTTTTTCTTTTGGTGACAGTATTTATAAGACAAGCGTATATTAGTGCTCCCCACTCGTGCTTTTCCTATTAAAAATTCCCACCCCCTCCCTCACCCACAATGTGAGCGAACCACGTGCTGTAAAGCGATTTTTTTATAATATATATTTACGACATGACGTGATGAATTTTGATAAATTTTATTCGTTGTCAATTAGATGTTAACAAAATATGATCTTATTTATGGTAGAATTTTCCAGAATGTTTCTTTGCTGGCAGGTTCGTCCTCGGACGAATTGTATGCGATCGTGGAAATTTTGGACACCCACTGCTGAAGTTCACACTTTTGCTAGTCAGAGAGATTGGCCTACGTTTATTTAGATTGTACAGCCCGTCATCATCATCGATCAATGTCGTATCTGCGTATTTTTTAAATTTAAAATTTGCACTCTTGTACTTATAGTCAGTAAAAAAATAAATGTATATATATTAAGAAAAGATTCCAACGAAAATACAATTATTTATCAGTGCCTTCCTCTCAAAATGGGGATACACTCATCAGTTAATATGATTTTAGACTTTAGTATTATAATATTTTATATATTTACGTAAGGCGCTACAGACCATTAAGGTAGATGGCCGACGGCTCAACCATCCTCTAGGTAATCTCTCCAGTTGGTGACAAGCAAAATCTCTGCGTTCCTCGTTGTCCGCTCTACTCCGGTGGCGGTTCAGGGGTCGGTGCCTACTTGGGTTCATTCATAAACCTTATGGATAGCTCTAGAGTCTGGACCTAACGACGTGACCGGCCCATCCGAGTCTTCGTGCTGTCAAGATTTGAACTGTTGTGCTCAGGGTTCGAAGAGTTGCGCCACATCTCCACCAAATATCGTCATATGGATGATTTAATAATATCTAATAATCCTTGTCAAATAACATAATTATTTGTATTTTTTTTATTAACTCAATTTATAAATAGATATGGAAAATTAATAATAATAATAATAAGTGTGTTATTATTTATTTTAAATTGTGCACTGAAACGTATTTTCTCTTTAAATGTTATGTAAATGTAAAATGGAGCTTTTTTGGTTTTATTTTTACCGAGTTATTGACATTAAGATGAGCCTGAGAACTTCCTGAATAATATATTGCGACGCTATGTTACACATTATTTTGCTTTGAAAATAACGCTATTTGCATACCTACCATATTAGGATAAATATTGAAAGTGGTCTTGGAACTTGTTTTGTAGAAGTGATGCGCACCGTTTGTTTTTTTGCATATTTTTCTTGTCAATAATACTAAATAATTTGCATAATTTATACAAAGTCAGAAGATTCCGGTCAAGGTCCATCAGCTGTTTTCCTAGCAATACAATAAGTTTAATAGTAAATAGTGAAGCAATATACATTTGACATTGATAATAGCGAACATGTTATTGTGATGATCGAATAATAAGCTATCAGTCTAACCTGCTATCAACGCCAAAGGCTTTATTTGCATTAATTATTTATTATAGCTGTACACGCAAGTATTCGATTGGGAAAATAATGATATCGTTTATTGTGAAAACTTCGAGAAAATCTATCGCTTGCATGCTGATACATCAATTAGTGATGATTTATATTTTTCACGATCTGATATTGTTAAATTATTTTCGTGCGACTTATAAAATTAACACTAAACCATGCCACGAGGAGGGCAATTGCAGTTGTTAAGCACGTCACAGAAACATCTAGGATTGAGAAAATCGCGTCGATGCACTGTCACTTTACCGGGATCGAACCCGGAAACGCTCGTATGAAAAGTCAGTGCCTTGAGCATTGGGCTACTCAATACGGGGACCGGTAATTTTCAATATTATTATGTACTTTATAGGGAAAAATAATAAAATTTTGGTTGCACATTTTCAAACGAGTCAGTGATTAGTAGTGTATTCTAGGTAATTTATGTTAATTTTATAAAATTTATCTATCATTGGGTATTCACTACGAGGGTATATATTATATTTTAAATACGACACGCGTTTGGTTCCTATAGTTAGTAGGCTTGTACTTATGATGTGGTGAATACTACTACATATGTTTAAAAAAAAAAAAATACAATTATTGTTTATAGTACATACTTTGGTACATTATCCATATATAGAAGTTATTATAGCGCTTTCGGTTTCGTTTGAGTTACAGTTTACAATGTCATTTTCATCTGATACAAACATACCTACATTAATATTGGTATGCTGTAGTTATTTGAAAAAAAATATTTGTGTCGATGTTCTTACAATATTGAAAGAAAAACATGCCGACATAATAAATCGATTATTTATCAAATAAATATATATAATATATTGCTTTGTTTGCAAAGTTAAAAAATGTACATATTAGAAATTATCACAAGAAGTTTAAATTAACATGCGATGTTTTAGGTGCCTATCACGTAAACGCCACTTCAATTTATATATTTTTTTCTTGTGGATTTTTCAATCTTCTTAAATGGGCGTATTATCGGGAGATTGTGAGGAAACGAAGCCTTCAATTTAATATGGTAACATTAAATTTAACGTCTAATATCTGATATTAGCTGTATTGATTGATGGCAATCGAAGATTAGATTTTCTAATTGATTCAATTCGGATCTTACTATAATTATTATATAGCAAATTGTTACTTATTCATTGCTGTTATTTCCTAATACGCAGTTATTATGATATTACGATTTCACATGCGAGGCAATAGGTAGGTAAGCATAATATGGTAGATGTAGCGATTTATAGCTTTTCCGGAAGGAAGTAGCGATATAATTTCTTTACAGCCACCGATGCCCGAAGCGGCTCCAACACATTTGACGGAACGTTCAATTACGACTTGTACTATTAATGACAATATTAAACCACTTTTCGTTTCCTTTTTCCTAATGAGACTTTTAGAAAATCGCGTTCGTTGAATTGTATTGCGGTATCTCTCCACTTGCTCTTGTGACGCAGACTGGCTGCCTAGTTCTTTTGCCCAGTGGTTAGACGCAGTCTCGAGAAGAACATAAACAGCTGTTTGTTGTTTACGTCGGCTTCTTTCTCTATTTGGCACTATTTATATTTTTCCGCGGAGCTGAGTTGGCAGTTCAACGAACCTCGTTAAGACGCCGAAAGAAAGGGAAATGCATATCGAGGAAATGATATTCGCATATCCGACTTGTCATCCTAGCAAAAATCTTTTCATATAGGTATATTATGGTTGTATTTTCACCTGAATTTACTTAATCCGCTGATTATTTATTTATCTATTTTACATACACATTTATTAATATTTCACATCGTGCTAAATTCATTGAATTTGAAAATTGTTTTTAAGAGTTAATAAATTATTCACGAGAGAATATTATTTGTATAAATATATTTTCTCCATACATTACATACATACATACCTTATATACATCTCCAAGGCACTACATACACACAATTATTAATACTGGGTATCTACCACCATCCTCACTTGCAGGACTAAGCGCATTGCAAGACAAAAGTGACCGTTTGGAGAAAACAGTTCTCATTTCCCAATTAATACGACAATATATTCATCAGAATCACCACCACCTTGCGTTACAAAGAATTTCTAGGTTTTTTGCAATGCGGTTTTATGCGGGTAGATGAATTATTGTTTTCAATAAGGTATTTTTCTCAGCCGACACAAATTTCTTTTTAATTAGCATGACGTAGAGTAGTTCGCGTGCCAAAGTTCTTAAAGAAACCTTGATAGTAAATGAGAGGTATCCATAAAGGAATCCAGAAAAAACATTTATCATTAAGTATATATTATTAATTTTATAGTATCATAATACTTAATAATTGGTAGTGCACTGGCGCTTGGTAGCTAGCGAAGCTATTTGAAGGCGCCCTTGAACAAAATCGCATACATTATATTCCCATCTTATTGTCGCGATTCTCAAATGCTTATAGCGCCTGTACACGGGCATATATTTACTTGCACCAATAGTGTGTATTTGTAACTATCGCGATAATAACTGATGCACGTAAAAGTGCTGACTGTCTCGTCAATCTCATTCTTCAAGAGTAAGCGAGACGCGATGTTGTCATTTTACGGTACTATTTGACCGGTCGTGAAAATCGGTTAATCTCAAAATGAGTCTGCGCGGTGTAGCTCGTTTTTTTTACCAGCAGGTTCGCTACTATCCTACTGCGCAGGCGCAGATATTGCACGGTCCAATCGTCGCATGAAAATTCAGAAGCTTCTGAACTTTTTTGATTCATGCATGCAATCTTCCAATCGTATTAACGTGTTTACACGTGCATTTTTTTTTGTTATGGCCGCGATAATACATACTGTCAGCAGTAAATCCATGCACGTGTAAACAGGGTATTACACTACGCCACAAATGTCGCCTACGGCTTTTGTCCGCATTGATATAATATAGTTCCTATAGAGACTTTCGAATTTCAATTTTATTCAGTTTTAGTTTGATTATGTACCTTATAAATACAATAAAAAATGATCAACATTTTAGTATGATTCATTATTAATGAATGTATCTACTTTTAATTTAATTGGTTATCCTTGCTTTATGGAATGACTATAGGACATAGGTGGCTTAGTTCGATTAGTAATACAAAACGTGATCATTGATCAATGACAAGAAACGGTTGTACATGGTTTTTCACAATGGTAATTAATAACAATATAATTCAGCATGCGGCGTTGGAACTATGCTTTTGCAGAATTGGCAGAGATTTTTCACCCGTTTGAGCCAATTCGTCACGTGACCAACTGGTGGATATCTTACACATGATTTTATCAGCTGATTTGAATAACCATTAACAATAGAAAAATTAAAAGAAGTAATGATAAAACTATTATCCACAGCGTCTGTAGCCAGATAAACAACGGTTTATAGTTAGTTACCTAATATGAAATTACTTGGGTATTTCACAGCATGTAAATATTTAACTAATTATAGCGAGAGTGTGGCGCTCCGTTTGAAGTATGTAGGTAGGTACTCACCTGGTAAATAGCATAGCCGCTATAAATATCAGCTGTTTCGTATGAAAGTTGGGCGGATTATATGAAAGTGTTTTTTTAGCGATAGCTCAATAGAAAATGTGCAATTTGTGTATCATTTTGTTAACATATGTTACTAAATATATGGCTTATTTTTTTCGCATTTGATTTAACTATAGATTAGAACGTACTGAATGCTTTTCAATTAACTTACTAAAACTAACTAACTAAAATTATTAAATAATTTTGATATAATTCAAATTTAAATTTAAACTGATAAGATGGCTAAATGCCGTAGCGTAGACCGTCATTATATTGGACTTATATCTAGTATTTAAATAATAAAATAATATAACATGTATTGTAAATATTATGCCTTTGCGATTACTCATAATATTATTATATACAAGGTAAGCAGGCATTCATTACAATTATTATTGTATTGTTTTGAACTTTGCTGTATAGTTATAAAAAAATATCTCTTATTTGAACATTGATCCACGTTTTTTTCTTACAGTATTTTTGCCGTAAAATGTATTCATAATTGTATTTTACAATATTTACTAACTTTTTGCATGAATCTGACGCGCCAGTTTTTTTTTTATTTTCGCTGTGTTTCTTTGCCAACAATTTTTGGATCGTTATGGACGTCATTATCACTGATGGCGTCTTGCAATTATTTTCCCTCCAGCGATTTCCAATTATCAAATAATGTGTCATAAAGATAGGAAAATATTTTTATTCAGACGTATATTATTAATATTCGAATCATTTGTTTTTTCTTACTGCAATGATGGCAACTCGATACTAAAGATGATTTAACATTCACCTTGACAAGTTAAATATAACATAATAGCGCATGTACACGTGCACTATTTGATAGGTCGTGAAAATAGGTTAACCTCAAAATGAGTGTAGTTAATTTTTTTACCGGATGGTTGACCACTATCGTTCTACTGCGCAGGCGCAGATATAGTATCTACAAATCCCAACTGTCGCGTGAAAATTCAGAAGCTTTCGAACTTTTTTGATGCATGCATGCAATCTTGCAACTTGCATGATAATACATGTTTACTCGTGCATTTTCTTGTTATGGCCGTGATAATACGTACTGTTAGCAGTAAATCCATGCAGTGTAAACGGGGTATAATGCTATTGAAACATTTGTGCACATTGGTTTTTTTCATCCGCTCGTATCGTAAAGTAATTACTATTAAATTTTTAATCCGATAATCCTAGCTAAAATTGATATAAAAACCACAAAATAATTACATGTTTATTACATCAGTGGTGATTCGACTTTCAATTCAATTCACAACTAATAAATAAGTTTTCTTTTTTCTTCTTTTATTTCTTTTCCTCCCTTTTTTAACAACAGGTCAAGTGTCACTAACACCCAGACTTTGAGAAAATTACATAAATAAATTGTGACCTCACCGGGAATTGAAATAGGAGCTTCCAGATGTAAGGCCATCGCCTTACGCACTGGGCTATGAGGGTCACAGCGAGTCGTACAACTAAAATATTATAATGCAGGTACGAAATTTTTTTCTATACAGAAGACTACTAACTGTCGGCGGTTAACGAGGGTAGTTTATCATATGTTTGCATTGTAGTACTATATATTGTTACAATAAGTTAGCCGTTTAAACAGTCAAATCTGTCTATCTCGCTCTTAAATTTAGCACAGCCAAGAGAGATGCTGTTAAAACATAACACTTTTTATAATAATTACAACTAACTTATTGTAAATGTTACAATAAGTGCTAAGTAATACTTCCATACAAAAATATGAAAAACTACCCTCGATAGCTGCCACAGCGGTCGATAGCAGTCTTGTGTATAGAATAGATGTGCAGGTGTAATTAATATTCGAGATTTTTTATCAGTTGTTTTAGTCTGTTACGCCATACGCCAGATGCGAAATTTGCTAGGTAGATAGATGCTTATTTAATAATGACTAGAGTTGGTAAGAAAATCGCTAAGTTGGCAACGCTGGTGTTATAGTGTCACATGCCCAAGAAGAATACAGCAATAAAAGTAGGTAGATACCTGATGAGAATATTATGTTGATTGATACTTAAGTAGGTATGTACATTGTACACAGTGCCTACATTTTATTTGCTCTTTTTGATCATGTCATAGTGCTTTCCAAGTTTAGTCATCGCACGCATGATTTCTATCTGAGTCATGCTCGAAAGGTTTATGCATCATAATAACTTCATAACATTACTAATATGTAACACTTATAAAATCAATATACCTATCTACATATAAGCAAACCTGCTGGTAAGTAAACACACATTAGTAAACTCGTCAAACAAATAAGTAGGTACATATACCTATTTAGTTTACATATTCACCCGATTTCTATCTTGTTGTAAGGGAAATTCAATTTTTTAATTGTTATCAGTTATCATGAATGTGAGTAGGCTCTATCTATACAATATGCATAGTTTTCATACATTTTTATTTTGTTACTTTGAAAAAAATGGTTCTACAATCCCGTGTGGATCTGGGACGCCTCACAGAGTGGTTTTTTTTGTGATTTTACCGAGGCTTTGATTGCGACTCGCTGTCATATCGCCTCTTCTCTTCTAGAAGGGGATCCGCCGATCAGGTCCTCACTCCTATTCTGTTGAAGAACTTTACAATTTTGCTCAAGTGATGGCTACTTAATATGAAAATATTGCCCGCAATGGATTGGTGGACACAACGCCTACCTCTAAATCCGTTGATCGTCGTTTTGAATCCCGAAGTAGGATCAGATTGACATATTGTTTTTTTTCAATGCATGACTATGGATTTAGTGGCTTGAGGTAATGTCTTACAACCATTATTCGTAAATTAGATCTACTCTGTGAAGCCCTATATTCTCTGCCTCGGAGCAGAAATGGTAATTTACCTTATAATGTGTAAGCAATTAAATAATATACCTTGGACTAAACCTAACTAGCGGGATACATTTCAGTGCGATTTCAAGACGCTTTTAGTATAATTGCTGAATTAGTGGCTATATAAGAAATAATGTGTATCTATTTATACGTTGGCGTATTGAAAATGGCACATATAAACAAGATGGTAGCCCGTTTGATTGTAATACATTATGTGCGATATACTATTGTTTGAGTTTTTTTTTGTATTTATTCATTTATAGTCTAAATAATGACGATTTATTTTGTAACATACTTGTTTTACGCTAGTAACACCAACGCAAGGCATTTTTATCTCATTGCGTGATGTTTGTTTAATTTGCAACTAATTTTAACGTAATTTTTTTCATTCACGTTCATGTATTTAGCATGTCCCATGTCTTTGTGTAACTAAATCAACTTTTATCAAACTTGTATAGTGCTTTATTTTATTAATGTGGAGTCAAAGTCTAACTAAATCAATGAAGTTTCAGGTATTTGCTAAGGTCTTTAGTTGGGCGTTGGCTTATTGCTTGTTAATAGTGAGAGTTGTTACTACAGCTGATAGTACGAGTATGTTGGTTTTATCGAATGCCAAATGGGGTGTCTCTGCCAGATGGTAAAAAAATGACAGACGCGTATACCGTTTATTATATCTCCACAAAATTCACACACGCAATAAAATAAGAAATGAGTGGAAAACATTCCACTTATTTCACCTTTGTTGTCACACTAATAAATGATAAACAATGAATGACAAACCGATCCTCATAAATTAACAGCGAAAGTGAAAATGAAAAGAGTTTGCGGCGTGGGAAGGTTTGATAGCCAGCATGATCGGTTTTTTACGTGCTTTCCCATACTTTCGTTGATTCACGCATCGGAAATCGGATGCCACGTTCCTCCCGCGTTTTCGTACCGTGTGCGTTAAATTGAAATTGTACCCGCATAGTTTCGATTGGATTTCGTAATAATTGCCGGTGATTATTTAGTAAAAGTTACGTCAAACTTGCAGTCGATCCGTTCCGACAATAATTATATCATGGACGTTTCCAATTTGAATTATTATGCATATAATGTAGCGACTCTGATCGTTTCCTCTTATAATTGACTTGTATTGCGCGATATTTCATTAGACGAGCACCTGCAATGCGGAAAATTAAACTATATTTTCACTTAGACAAGCTGTCTCTCTTCTCATAATTTATATTATGCTGACTGCGTTAGAAAATTATATCTTCATAATGTTAGGATTATTTCAGCTAAGCATACTGGACTAAGTGACTCTTTATTATGTACGTAGACTGCGGCTTCTATATCGAGACATACACATCACCGCGGCCGTTTCTGCAACTAAAACCGTTGCAATACTGCCTGCATGCAAAAAGTGTGTGCCATAATACTGTCATCGAATACAGCGCCATGACGTAGATATCAATATATAGGGGCGCACAGTACATACTACTTAATATACCAGTGAAAAACTCCGTACTAGGGGATTATTTGAAGCCTATCTTAACTCATTCGCTGCTGAGTAGATAATGATTTTTTAATTTCCCCCTTTAAAATGCACGTTAATTACATCGATCGGCCGCTGGTCATTACGCGCCGGGTGCGTCTTCCGCGTCCAAAGTATTAATAAAAATAAATCTTAATTATTAAGGATTCGATAGCAAACGATTATTTAACATTGACTTGTAAATAATATATCATTTATCTACGAGAATTTATTTTCCACTATAAAGTAACCAGCGGTAGAAGAAATAATATTATTTACGCGAAATTAGGCAGTGAATAGTCAATTATCGCAGCCTTTCCACGCTTTCAACAGGGGGCACAAAAACTGTTCTGTGTCTAAATGAAATGACGCTGATGACGTCACAAGTTTTATTACAAAAAATAATACTTTCAGTTGTATGTGCGAGAGGGCAGCGTTCTTCCAAAAGCTTTATTATCTAGTTTAGTTATATGTACACGTTTATTTTTTCACGTTTTGCGAGTCCTTTATAGCTCTGTGGACAAAAAGGCCGTTTAAGGAGCCGAGACGTAAGTCCAAGTGTGTTCCTGGTCATTTTTTTGTAAAATATCTTGTAAAATTAAAATAGTGAACTACTGCTGAAACAACATTCAATTTCACCCTTTTCAGCTCTCTACAATAGGCATTCTTCGCCACTACTAGGTAATTATGATCTCATAACTTTGGTCTTTCCCTAGATATACCTATTAAGTATATAATACCAACACATGCAGCATTTTGGCGGTAGTTCAAGCATTGTAGAAACCTTCACTCCACTCTGTCGTGGCCCAAATGCTCCACATAGGACCGAAAGTGGTGATTTATTTTAAATATTATGTTTTATTGCGTTGCACCTACATTACCCTGTGAATTAAAGTAGGCATTACATTTTATTATTTAGACGTGGCATGGAATGTACTCGTAGCATTTGGGCACAACGCTTAAAGACCAGAAAGAAATCAATGGGTACCGTGGCAGGCGAGAGTACGTGATGTGATAGTAGTCGTCATGAAGGTAAAATGGCAATGCGTCGGAATTAACCGCTGGACAAAAGGAAACAGCGGTACCCAAGTATCCAGTGGTAAACGCTAAAATGGCCGCCATACAATCTGGTGGATCGACGGACTGATCATCAAGTTTGACAGAAGTACGAGGCAGCGAAGAATTATAGCGCGAGCTAGGAAAAACCTTCACCGGAATTGGATGTTAATGATGATTACATTTTTATTAATATACTATGTATTTTTTCTCTAATGCAAAATTGATGTGAATGGATTACGGTGATAACTGATATTTAATAAATTATGCAGTGCAGTACCTACTTGAACGGCGAAGGTTAATATAAAACCTTCGTTTTTTTTTACGATGGAGGTCTACTTTGCATGCTGCGTTTTTTATAGCATTGCATTCCGCTGAATATTTGACATTCCATTCGCGTCGCAGTTGACGCGGAAAAGCGCGTTTAAAATATTTTATTTACATGCTGTTTACCTGCAAAACAAAGATATCCCAATGTTATTTACGTGTGTATTAAAATTAAGTTCAACCTCGGGGCTCAGGTTGAACGGTTGGGATGAGATGTTTACGCTGTTTACTGTTGTGTATTGAAGGGAAAACGCCATTCGTATACAAAATTTCTTTTATATATGTAGCACGGCTTCGTACTTGAGCATTGCTGAAATTTACATCGTAACATAGGTAAACAAAAAATATAGGGTCAATATTTCAATATAATAACGATTAAAATACTACAGAATTGATACATTATTTACTGGTTTCTTCAATATTCTTTTGTTAGTAGGACAACTAATCTTCTCTAAAGTAAATATATTACCATGCTGGGTATCAATAACAATAACCCTGGTGTTATTTGAAGGTTAAATCCGTGTAGCAATAATTGTAAGTCCACAGAAACTTCGTCTTCGTGTGCCAATCCCTATCGGAGCTCGGTCACCATGCCACGGTGATCTTCATTATATTGACTGATTGCAGTGGTAGAGTTCATTAAACTACGAAATGCGGTGTCTTCCTTCCTCTGCCACGTATACTAATGCCTTGGATAATGACATGGGGAATGCTATGGGTTTCGTTCGCTCACAATATGGCCAAGGGTAGCGTATATGTAATACATACTACGAAGAGCTTCTCGGTTTTTTCTCATTCATTTGAGAACGTCAACGTCAGTCGTCGTCAGTCATCGTGTCAGTTCATGACATTCATAGGCCTCTATTTGTTGTGATATTTCCTGGTTCAGTGTCACGAAGTACCGACCTATAAGTGTTTCAATTTTGTCTCTGTCGATTGTCAACTCACTTTGACTAAAATATTTTTTAAATGGTGATGTTAAACATGAATAATAATATTCATACTAAAATACCGATATTTTAATCCTTTTAATAAATCTGGCCTATATTAAAGGTAGGTACTCGTTCGGTACAGTGGTTCGGTTTGTTTACTGTATATGCACTGTCTTGTTGCATTCCTGGATGGACGCCTACTCCGCGATTTTCAACTCCTTGCTTCTCGGTGACGATGACGAGCGCTGGGCGGCAGCGACGCATAGCGCCCACAAAAACCTTGGCAACGGAATCTTCTCGCGTCGTCTGTCTGTCGTCATCAACTCGTTTCATCAATTTCAATTTAAATTCTAACGCTCTTCCTCGCCAGGCGCCCGCTTTTAGAACTGCATATTATTATTAATTTTTGTGAATTGATTTTCTTTCAAAAACATCATAGAAAGTATTAAAATACCTACATAATATATGTCACGTATTGTTTACTTGCGATTTTACGTTTTTCAAGAGATTTGGACCAGATACTTACCGTATTTACTGTTGACTTATAACATACTCTGCAGTTACAGTATTAAAAGAATTTCGTGTGAATATTTCACACACTTAGTTACAGTTTCTATGTATTTAAAAAGAAAATATTGTATCATAACAGATTTTTTTTAACGAGAAATAATTGTAACTAATTACTCGAATTATTAAGGCCATAATCTGTATTAAAACACACATTGGAAAAACAATATGTATGTATATTTGCCGGAAATGAGATTCAGACGAGTGAATTCATTCAAATCTCCTTTTATTTAATTAATCAAATGTATGTAGGCACATATTATGCATATATGTAATTTTATTTGTTGAGTAGGTATGTAACCGACCATTTTCATAACATATTGGTCTCGATATACTGGATGTTATCTTATGAGGTTGTGGAAATAGTATAGTAGAGGTTCTGGATCCAAAGGTGCATTGGAAAAAAAATTATGTGTCCACGACTCCATTACTCCAATGCGCGTGCAATTCTTCAAATAACTATAAATAATTCGTTACGATAATTTTCATTTTTACTTACAGGATCGAATATAAATAAACTTATCAGTCGGTCGACACTGCTGCAATGAGCAAACAGAATTTCTTAGCTTATTGTTTATGATTGCTTAATATTTAAAATGTATGCTGATTTCATACAACTTATATTGTGATATTATAGTCACAAATTATCCCTATAAATAGATCCGTAAATTTTATGATTTATTTTGCCCTTTAATAACCTAAGTTTTTTAATGCTGTGGTAAAATATAATTTAGCCGTATTTAAAGGGCGGACGTGCTCAGCGTGGGTCAAAATAGAACTTTTTTCTATTTTCAAAGCATGATCCTGGACATACCTTAAACGTTGTAGATAATCTATTTATATAATTTTGAAGCCTTATTATCCTTTATATTTATTTTAAACATTCGATGACTGCAAAAAGTATTTTTATTACATAAAATAGTGTTCTTTTAAACCTCTCGCTCTAATGTTTTAGAATATAGTCATATTTCAGTACATGAATGTGCAGCGGTGTTAAGATTTTTTACATTTATTAAATTTTAAACGCATTTATAAAACCATTAGTATAATTTATGACGAGATAATTTTTGTAAAATATTTACGATAAAAAAATATATTGATAATCTCTGTGATCCCAAATTTGACAAGAATTAGGCATTTTATTATTAAAAAAATGGGCAAGATTAACACATTTGAAGATAATTCTAAAGATAATAATTATAAGCTATGTCTTTGACCATTCAAGTGTAATAAACATTCTACGAATAATGATTGCTTTATAATAATTATTGACCTAAGTATAAGGTAGTGTTTTTTTGAAATACGCCATTTCTTTTGTCATTCCCCAGTGGTTAAGCTACAACATACGGCCGTAGCCATAAATTGACAAACTAAAATTGAAGTAGGGAGTAAGATCATGTTAACGCGCGTGTTTGAACATGTACCTAACCGATTTATTTTTTATTTTTTTTAAACGGTACATCCTGTTGTCCTATATAATATACAAGTATTGTTTGTGCTGGAAAAAATAATTATATTTACATACATTTTAATAAGGTTGGATGGTGTGAATTCGCGTTCACTTATTTAACCTTTTTTGCTAACTAGTCCACTATTGTATATTGTCATATTGATAATATCTCGTATTCAGATTTGAGTCGTGGAGACCCACCCAAGAACGCTTACGGACATATGATTCTATTTTCCAGATTTACCGATTATTATTTCCTACTTATAATCGACGTTTAGTGACAAATATAGGTAATTACTATGTAGTTTATGTTATTAGACTGCCATTGCTTATAATGCCCCTTTACGTAAGCGTGACGTACTTCATATTATAAGTAAATAAATTATCGATACTTCTTTGACCGTCCTAAGTAAGGAATCCAATCCCGTGCCAAAATTCTGATCCCGGGATTTCTGGATTACAATTTGACAATCCCGGATTGGCATTTTTTCCATTGTTAATATAAATTTTTTATATTTACAAATAACATTATTTAAGACATCTATTGTTAATATTGTATACGTTCAATCTTGGAAATACATAAGTTTAATGGAGTAAATAATATTTTAATATAAATAATAATGTGAATTTAATATGAGATTGCTGTTTCTGATAGTAAATACTTAATGAATGGGTTAGAGAGATTTAAAATAGTAAAGCAAATCATGGTATACTTATGGCCTTTCCGCTTCATAAATCTAATTAGTCAGCCAAATATGAAACTGCCGTCAAACGTGTAGTGCGAAGTATTGTTTTTTTCCAATCTTTCTCATTTTTATTAATTTATGTCAAAACATAAAATGAATCGGCAACTTACACATGGGTATAAATCAAACTTCATTCAAACTCAGTTTATTTCTAATGTAGTTATTTGTTATTAAAAGTATTTTTTCTGTTATATTTTCGTTTTTATTTTATTTTCCATAAAAATTGATAAAAATATCAATTCCGAAAGTTGCGGGATTATGTTTATCAATCCCGGGATTCATAGGTATCGAAAATAGCCCGGGATCCCGGGATTGGAATCCCTACTTCATGTTGTAAGTAAATTAATTATCGATACTTCTTTGACCGTCCTAAGTATAAGTCAACGTTTCCAACATAAACTATTGATAAGTATGCACACATGTTTGATAGCTATATGCTCCATCTGAATGCGGATGTAAAGATACTACACCTATAAATGAGAAATATCAATTCCCGTGTGTTTGAGCGTGGTTTGCGGAGATGCGCGGTGTCTTGCGTCACAAATGAAATTATTTCATTGCATTCCCGACCGATTCGAAAATATCTCCCGAGAGATTTTATTTTTATTCGTGTGACTACTAAGAGCTTGCGTGCAACTCTCTACGTACTATACCGGCGCTAAAATCATTTTAAATCTTTACTTCCACAAATCTCGTTCACCCAAATTCTCGGTAATTATCGTAACACGATATAGTAAATTTCCGATAATTATATTATTATCAACGTAGATGTCGATTGGGAAAACATATGACGTCATTTTAAATTGTCCTAAGTCGATTATTTTAGACCAGATTTTCTTTCATTTTTTTTTCTGGGCGAGTGGTTAATCGCTATAAAAGAAAACACTCATAAAGTTATAGAAACAGAAGAGGCAAGAAACGAAACTTAAAGACGCTGGATCAGCAAATTGATATAGTTTAAAGAGCTGGCAACCTATTGTTAGAACGATATTTTTAGCATTCATTGCAAAAGCATATCGTATTAATTATATTTTACCCGCCTGAGAATTTAACCGAGAACATTTTACAGTAGGTACCTATAGGTCAATGTTTTATTAATTTAACCACGGTTCAGGGTGCGTTAACCGACGTGGGACTTTCATTATTTTCTTTGTTTATGTTATAATTAAAAAATAAACAATAAGAAAATATTATCACTTGTTTATAATATTATTATTTTAAATCTCAGCGAAAATAAAATTCGTTAACAATGGGCGTTTTTTTAACAGAAAATTTTCTCACTAATTTCTTTTATTATTCCGCAGCGCATATAGGCGTTTATCTCGTTAACCAAAGAAAGTGCTCGAAATGCCAGTGAAATAATCGAGCGGGTTCAGGTAACAATAATCGTTATGCACAACGCCAGTAGAGAGTGAAAGGATTTTCCGAAATTTTGCATATTTTTGTAATACATCATGTTTTCACATAAAAGAACACATAGCTTCTTTTGTTCGTGGTCAATGATTCCGTGCGAATTTCGTTGGGCAATAATAATATGAAAGTCTCGATAGTAATTAAAAAATATGGATACTCTTATATGATTTACATATAACTGCTCGGATAGATTTTTTAACTATCTCTAATTTATCGAGTGCATCATCTCTCTCTCCGGCTACTTAATGTCATCATATATGATAAATGATTTAATTAAAAATCTATTTTTGTATAGCTATTAAAGTGTGAGCTTTAGTAAGATGAATGAGCGATCATCCAACTATTGTTTAAATTCTGACTAATTATCAGAAATTTCTTTTGAATGCATTTTTATAAATATACATATTTTAATGTAAACATAACGTGTGTTTCCCGACCGGTTGGCTTACTTTTTTCAAAAAAGTTTTTTCTATTGGTTGTGATATACTCTCTCAGTTAGTGTTCTTCTAAATAATATAATGTTCAATAATCAGAATGATATATTCTTAAATCTTGTGAATTATTCGTTTGAATAAAAGAAATAGTTAATTAAAAATTATTAGCAAGTACAAGAAGTTGCTTAAAAAATATTGGAGAAATTCCTAGACGTCGGTTAGTAATCGTTGTAATAGTAAAATAACTACCTACTTTGATTTAATAAACAAAAATCGATTGCCGAAGTAACATGATTTCGAAGAGCGCTGAGTGGTAGGTATTTAATAGCCAATAGCTTAAATATTTGTCGTCATTAGTATGTCTTCCGTAGCATAATGGCTGAATGCGACTAGTTTGGGGCGTTTACCCGTTGGAGATGCCGGGTTCGATTCCCGACCGGTTGGCTTACTTTTTTCAAAAAAGTTTTTTCTATTGGTTGTGATATACTCTCTCAGTTAGTGTTCTTCTAAATAATATAATGTTCAATAACGTGTGTCATCAAAATATAAATAAACTTTATAGTATGTGGTGAATAATAACCAAGTGATTTCATTATCGCATGACATACTTATTTCCTAAACAAAAGGGGGATAATAATTTATTACTTATGTGATACTTTACAATAATTATTCGCTGGGTTATTAAAAACATGTCATTGCCTGTTTCCTCTGGCGAATTCTGTATTTTATTTTGCCGTACTGACATTATGATACCATAATAATAATATAAGAAGTTTCATAATTGTAAAGTGTCAATTAAAATTGAATTTGCATTATTTATTAGAATCGATCATATTATTCCAAATTTAAACCGTTTATAACAACTTCAAATTTATTGCTAGTGTGTTTGTTTGTATAAAAGTTTAACGATAACTACGTCTTGTTGTGTATATTTACGACGTTTTTCTTAGCTCGTATTCTTGTTTGTCCAGTACAAATCTTGCAATCGATTTTTAATTAACTTCCCGACCAGCTAGACATTTGAAACTTTTAGAATATATCAAAACACGATGCCAATGCATTCTTTTAATACTTTTAGCCATCTTTAAGTAGAATTGAATTCATTTTCAGTTAATTCTGTTTTGTATGAAAAGTTATTTCGGAAGAAATCCGTAATCTAATCCACTATTATTGGTTGCTAAGGGGGTGGTCCTAGCAACTAAATTATTAATATATACGTGCGTTACTATGGAAATCAAAATGACATTTCAGTATTCTATATTTGTTTGTTGCAAAATAGCAAAAAAATGATTTGTTGAAAATTGCCTTATTTATCCTACATTATTAATAAGAACATAGAATTGTCAAGTTAATATGATTCAATAGAAAATTTGAAAACGTGGTATGTAAACAGTTCTATTTATCTTGTAATTATTCTACAGTATATTCGTATTTCTGCTGGATGCAGTTTGGCAAGGTTAGTTAAGTATACTATCAAACGTATCTCATATTTACATAATTTGGAACGGTCCCAGAAATATATTTGAAAGATTCTAGAAAAAAATTTGGACCGAGTCTAGTTAGCAAAATACAAAAATCCTGGGCCGAATGGTGATTTAATCTACATAGCCCATTCCGGGCGGGAGTCGGTCTGTAAGTACCTACCAGTTAAGCTACCGACCGACGTAAATTACAAAAATACGAGGGTGGGTCAATAATTCCTTAGAAAAAAGCATTAAAACAGTTTTTATTTTTGTATTTTTTTTTTATTTCTCAACATAATCTCCTTGGAGCTCAATACACTTGGTTAGACGTTTCTCAATTTTTTTTAAACCGTCAGAAAAATAAGTTTTCGGAAGGTCCTCAAAATAAGCATTTGTCCGATCGATGACTTCTTCATTTGAAAAAAAACGTTGTCCACTTAGCCATTTTTTTAAGTTTGGGAAAAGGAAAAAGTCACTGGGGGCTAAATCTGGCGAATACGGTGGGTGGTCGACCAATTCGAACTTCAATTCTTCAATTTTAGCCATTGATCGTAAACATGTGTGAACACGGGCATTGTCCTGATGAAAGAGGATTTTTTTCCTGTTTAAATGAGGCCGTTTTTCTTCAATTTTGTTTTTTAGCTGGTCCAATAAAGATGCATAATAATCCCCTGTTATTGTTTTTCCTTTTTCCAAATAGTCAACGAAAATAATTTCACGTGCATCCCAAAATACAGTAGCCATAACCTTACCAGCTGATTTTACGGTTTTCGCCTTCTTTGGACATGGTTTGCCTTCGCAATCCACTGCTTTGACTGTTCTTTCGTCTCGGGAGTATAGTGGTGTATCCATGTTTCATCTACAGTCACAAAGCGACGAAAAAATTCATCCGGATTGCGTTGCATGAGCGACAAACAGGGCTTTAGAGGCCACCACCCTATTGCGTTTATTGTCGACTGTGAGCAAACGCGGCACCCATCTTGCAGAAATATTTTTCATGCCCAATTTGTCATGTAAAATAGAAATGACGCTACCTTTTGAGATCCCTGTAACCTCAATTATCTCACTCAACTTTAATCTTTGGTCACTTAACACCATATCGTGGATTTTATTGATCATTTCTGGTGTAGTCACCTCTACAGGACGTCCTGAGCGTGGTTCATCCTTTGTTGATGTACGACCACGTTTAAATTCATTTAACCAGTTATAAATAGTTGCAAGTGAAGGAGCAGATATGCCGTGAACTAAATCCAACTCATTTTTTATTTCCTTTGCTGTTAACCCTTTTATATTAAAATGTTTAATAACAGCTCTAAACTCAATTTTCTCCATTTTCCATTTTTCCATTTTCCACAAGCAAATTTTTTTTTTAAATGTACGAGAAACACACAACAACCCGACCAATCTGATTGAAACTTCGCAGCATACTGAATCGGTAGTGCCGCTGCATGAAAACAAACCGCTTACAGTACTAGTCGCGCCACCTGTCGGCTTTTCTAAGGACTTATTGACCCACCCTCGTACCTTGATAGTCTGCCTTCCTAAATTTCTGCAGTATATTTTAATCATAGATCTTATCTCTTGCACGTGTGCAACATCGATTGACTTTCCAAAAAAAAAACACACAATGCATATCAGTTGTACCTATCAATTATTAGATCAACGAAAGTTGTTGTTTTAAGTTAAGATCTTGTTTCGAAAAATATATAACGAAATTAACATATTTATTCTATAATGAAACATTAAATTATTTGCTTCCACACAGTGTATCTTTCGAGATACGGCGATAATATTATTACAACTACCTTTGAAAGTAGGAAAACTATGTAGAAGAGATCTAAGATTGTCATCATATTTAGATAGATATTAGTGGCGGACCGTTCATACATGCGATAGATACGTCGCATGCCTTATAATTTAAAAAAAAAAATTATGAAATACTTCTAAAATAGGCTTTTTCTCATGCTTATCGTTATTAAATTTTTAATGTATGCAACTATAAAACAAAATCGCTTCATCACCATTTATTTATATATAAAATCCATAAATCGTATAAAAAATCAACGAGTTTATAATCTTAGTAGAACTTGAATTTAAAATACTAGATAATATGCTGTTTGTGTTCCCCGTTCACAGCATGGCTTGTTTTAAAAGTCAAAATGTCATAATAAACTGATTTGGTAACATTTAGATATGTTCAAAAATATCTTTTTTGATAAACATAACAAATATTTTTCCTTGTCACTTTTCTCAAAAACGCTCTCGCTAATTTCAGTTGACTGAATTTTCGTAGTATGCCACGCATTGAGCGTGCCTTGCATCAATATTAAATTTAGTGGGCATGGCTCTATGAATATGCCATTTATTTAATGGGTCACATGCCTTCAAAATTATTATGTTCGTTTTCGTATAATATACATAATATTATTTGTATCGTGCACAATTTCGTACGGCCGCCCTTTTCGAAAATGTTTTCGTGACATTTTCTTTTCTGAGCGGACCGCATTTTCCGCATTTTTACTTCCACTTTGTGACATTTCGGTCGTATTACGTTATAATGTATCAAGAGGGACAATAAATTTATGTAACGCTCGCATATAAACATGATTAATGCTTATTTTGTTTATACCACTTCTATCTCGGATGGTTTGTTTATGCAAATTGAAATAAAATTTGTTGGAGACGCGGATTAACTGCTCCCACAAAGCTAATTTTGTAACTTCCCTAAACTTCCTAAACTTCCAACATGCTAGTACCCCTCTAGAGACATCGATTTAACTGATATACTCCGCTTTTACTGAATAATGAATTTCTTAATATATTTTTTTAGGTTCTCTGAATAGCCAATTGAAAATTTTCTTTTCAGAATCATATCGGAACTTTTTTTAATGTCTTCTAACCTGCCAATAGAAAATCTTTCTTTCTTTTCTTTTCCGATTTTGAAAAATAACTCTACTTAAATTATAGTTTTTTGGCGTACGTAGGCATTATATACGTACCTACTTGTTATCTTAAGTAGGTATATAGTATACTTAAGCTCGAACTATATTATGGTGCATGTCGTGTACTATCACGTGACGTCACAGTTAGCTGCCGGTACGGGAAAAAGTTTGTAATGTCGCTTTTCTTGGTGTTTAAAATGTTATCAGACTGATGCTCCCATCCCGTAGCACATTTTTAACCTTTAAAGGAACATTGTCAGTTAGCAAAATCTGCCGAAATCACCAGAACAACAATGAGGTCACCTCACGTTGTACTGCACCGCATCGACACCTGCATGACTCAATGAACGTTTTTTTATCATTTTCTACCTGCCAACATATTTTCAAATGATGTTAAAATCTCGTGATTTTTGTTTTTTGTAGTTGGCACTATATATTTTCTATAAGAATGTTGTATATTATCTATGGTCTGCGGGTTGGGTTCTGTTCAAAATATTATTGAATTTACAGCGACTTGTTACTAGGTTACGCCATCATTGAATTTACAGAAATCGTGTTCAAAATATTCTGCAAAATGACGAAACCATATACTATATTTGTCGCCATGACAGCGTGATAGTACGCGACATGCATCTCAATATAGTCACAACTTAATGCACCAAAAACATAGTACAAATGTTTAATTTGTCACATAACCACCAGGGTTTCGCGGACCACAGTTAGAGTACCAATGTTATAAGGTAGTATTAGAGTTATAAATAGATATACCGGTGTAAGTACCCTTTTTAGTGGTATATAACCAACGATTGGACTTAATTTTAGTGCTAATAAATTATTAGCTAATCCTGCTAAACCATGGAAGTGTACGAATTTGTGATGTACCCATAGTTGAATATACGGCAGTCAGCAACTCATATGTCATCTATTATACAGACAGTGTGCTCTAACTATTAGACTAATGTGTGGGTGCGCAGGTAGCTAGCTGTACGACTTTAGCCACCAGATCAGTATAGTAAATATTTTATTACGGGTTTTAGTTCAATTATCGTTTTTTTCTGTAAGTATTGCTGAATTATTGTTAAAATAATAATATGTATATACTCGTATGTAAATAATGTAATAAAATTGATAGGTAGGTAGTAGGTACTAACTGACCCATCAAATATGCTTACATAATATCGCCCAAATTAAGCTGTAGGTGCATATTGTAATATAATATCGAGGTGTAAGGACCAGAATTACGTTCCACGAAGATGTTTAATTTAAAAATGGGAAAATTTAGTACAAAAAATATGTCACTCGATTTCGTGGCAAAAGCAAAACCCGGTTTGAACTGAATTATTCTTATTACGTTAAATAATGAAGAATTTTACTCATATTTTCGTCGTTACGATTATTATGTTTTATCGTGCACTGTGGAGTACAGAATAACGCGCTGCATTCCTGGTGGGTAGGTCGAATTCACACGATATTTTGTTTGTCAATTTTTGTGTTTTTATTCTAACCCTGATGATTGAGGTGAACGGATAACAACGAATTCTAGTAAAAAAAAAGCTTATTTAACAATGATGCCTCAAACACACATATTTTGCACATACTACACAACCGCACCACATCTGGTCTTAATCGGGTGTATCACGGTACCATACTTTTGGGTATGAAGCATCAGGAATTTTTACGACTGGGAATGTCTCAGGAACAGTTACCCAACAATGAAGACGCAACGCATTCAAGTGTGCTCTGACTGAATTTAAAATTACTTTGCCATGGTAGAAAGGAGCACGGAGAACAAACACAGATTAAATACGTCATGATAACTGATAACATATAAAATAAATTTTGGAACACATTAGAAACATACATGTTTTATAAAACTTTTTGTATCTACCGAATGATTTGAACCTACAAACATTGCGATTCGAGCGACGTGCTTTGTCAATTAAGTAAGTGGAGGTGTTATTTCAAATTTCGTTAATATTAGCAATTATCTTTTGTAATTTGAATCAATGTATTAACATGTAATGGGTTGGGTTCATAGACGCTGTCAGGATTTTCTGAAATTTTAGTTTTGACTTATTTGAGGTGTCCCAAATTACGCCCACGGTGGCCGCGCGGGATAAGCGTTGGACTATAAAGCCGTGGGTCCCAGGTTCGAATCCTGGGTCTGGCAAGTACACATATTGTTTTTCAATTTGTGTGTGTCAGGGTATGGACCTAATAGGTTGAGCAAGTGGCTGACATCCATTTCTCGTAAAAAACAAAATCTGTCAATGCAAACCTCCACTCTGTGGAGGCCCATATTATCCTATCAGGATCGGACATGGTCAAAAAAAAAATTACTTATGTTATATGCTACCTACGTTATTAAATCTTGTTATTATCCATTGAATAAAAATAGCTAATTGAAAAGGGATGTTATTAAATTAGTAAATGCCTACCTACTATTAGCCATATTTTTATAACACCCTTCAACTAAAATAAAGAAAAAGACAATGGCATATAGGTACGATTTCTATACATATACAATATTTAATGGGTGTACACCCAATACTGGTTTTTCTTAGTGAAGCTTCTGTTAAAATCCCCCTCCTTTCCTTGGCCAGGTTAACACGCTCCCAGGTGACGAGTCTTATTATTAAATTCCACGGTATTATACTTAATGGCTTGACAAATACCCGAGAACCTGGCGTACCGCCAATTTCTTGACTTTCTTGTCGAAATATAGATTTTGTAAGCAGACCAAGTGACTTGGTTTTATTCAGTAGGTAATAACTGATAATATTGTTATCACACTTAACGGATTTTGTTACGAGACCATGAAATAGTTTGGACTATAAAACGGAACACTGTAATATATTTTTCACTATTCTTAGTATTGTTTCAGTAAAATAAACGTCATAGCTAACGAAAAGGATGGGCCTGGGGTTGTGGTACCAGTGTGTCTTTATTAAGTTCTATATTTCCTATTGCCTACTTGATCCTCGTCTACCGCGGTGGCCAGCAATGCTTTATCGCCCACTTTGGGAAACCATGCTCTATACATGTTAATAGTATACATTTAATATATACATATTGATAATTTGATTCTAAGTACATACTTAATGTGGTTTATTTCAATTGATAAATAAAATACCCGAGGGCACAAGAACATATGACTTGTAAAAACCTATTTAAAAATTATTACGTTCATAAGGTTTCCAGATCAACTACTATTAATTACATAAAATACGCATACGATGGCCGAGCGGTTAACGCATCGGCTTATAATGTCGTAGGTCTCAGGTTCAAAACCTGAGTCTGGCAAATACCTACACATCATATTGTTTTTCGATGTATGTTTGGAGTCAAGAGTATGGACCTAATATGTTGAGCAAATGACTAAACAAAAATCTGTTAGCACAAACCCACGAAAAACAAACAAGCAAACGAACCATATGATCTTTTTAGGATCGGACATTGTAAAAAAAATAATATAAAATTAATAAGAAATATAATCTCGTCTCTTTCCGTAATTATCATTGTATGCAACGGCAAAATTCATACATGACGCAGTTTTTATAATGGCGTTACAGCTGTTATTAATTATTAATATACTTACCAGAAAACACAAAAATTAAAGAGACTGACTTTGACTGGTTTTGAAGCAGGGTTCGCTTTATTGTTTTAGGCTTAAAACCAAAGGACATATCGCGCCGACTGTCTTCAAATATTTCATGTGCCTTATGTTACGGACAAATTTTAATCCATATTATGAAACGGAGGTAATTATTAAAAATAAAATTCACGTGTTTAAGTTTATCTCATATTGTTTCACATTTGAGATCCGTGCCTGTTTTACCACACCCGATAGGATAAGCCAGTTCCTATTCATTTTCTGTTCCGATACTTATCTTTTATCATAACTTAACAATTCGACTAAAATGCTATTTCAATAAATAAAGTCAATTCAAATCAACGATATAATTTTGTTAATAATCTTTGTTTCAAGCTGAAATTCAGATTTCATATCAGCGATATCTCATTGAAACTTGCGTTATCTAATTTCATTATCTTACGTTCTTTATCAACAGAAGAATATGTACTGTGGTACCATTCGCGGTGCCTTACATTTTGTGCTCAAGTTAATAATATGTCCATAAAACATGTAATGCTGTTCAACATTGTATTTTCCATAGCGACGAGCGCTGGTTTTCTTATGCGTTCACTGCTTTCTACCTTGTTAAAGTGATAGCGCATATGTTTAATTTCCTGACTACACCTGTCTTAACCAGGAACAATTTTCACTTTAAACTAATTGCGATAACTCTCGCATCACTAGGCACACTTTTCAACATTGATTGCCTAACATCGCCTTTTTATTATAATTCCGTTTCGATTTCCAACACACATGCGTTTGTATTGAAAGATAGATATTTATTGACTTTAATTCCGTGTTAACTATGTATAAACACAGCATAAACCGTATTTGGATGCAAGAGACTGTTGAAATCAATATTGCCAAATAACTTAACTCACACGTTAAGGTTGGAGGATGGAATTTAAATGCATTCATTCTACCTACTTATTATTAAATGATAAATTTTGTTATGCAAAATGGGTGAAATCATGATACGATAGATCCATTGCACCAGATAATATTGTTATGCATCTACGATTACGTTATTTCTTGAATGAAAGGGAGAGGATATTGAGAAAAATTTGAAACAGTATGTGGAGATGGAAACTGCCGAGTAACGTACAGGACATGGAATTTATACGTTGTATGTGGATTTCTCTATGGTTTTACATGTCAAAGGTGTAAAAAAGCATTTGGATATAATCGGAAACGACCTACATAAACTGTAGTTGTTACATTGATTTAAAAGATACACCAAATCCTTGAAGGGGCTTTTTTTTATTTTAAAATTATATTTTCACGTTATTGTTATTGATATTTGTAGCTTGGATGCTAGTTTGTATCAAGGGTTGTTTTTTTACGTACTTTATGATTATTTTTACTTATTTGTTTGTTTATTATTATTACGTGGAAATTAGCAGTTTGTTTTTCAATTTGTGTTTGTAGTCCAAGTGGCTAACATCAATTTCTCGTAGAAACAAAAATCTGTTTATACAAATCACCGTACTGTGGAGATGATCATATTAGGAACGGACATGGTCAAACAAAATAAAGGCTAATACAACGTAAAGTGCATGGTATATAAAGGTATTTAGTGTCAATTTATTGTTGCAATGTGCACATCCAATAGTGTAGTAATGGAAAAGTCGTGGGCTATAATTACACGTTTGAGAAAATGAAATAAAAGAAAGTCTTCATATAAGAAAACCCAGAAGCGAAAATGAAATTTTTGAGTTACACTTACCTGTTCTAAAAAGATAACGTATCTATCTAGTCATAGATATAAATGAAAAACAACAAAACGTCCTTGATAATTTTCATATAAGTACTAATGACGTGTATTAGTCATTATTAATGTATTATATAGAATTAATGTACATGATATATTTTTACCAAAGACAACCGATAAAAATATATAGATGATACTTTCAATGTATTTGTATTTATGAGGTCGTTCTACTTTATCTATGTAACATATTTACAAATTATTATACTTTCTGTATTTTCTATTAGTGTAAGCTGATTGGCCGTATTTTCATTCGCATTTGTTAATTTATAAGACTGTAAACTGACGGCAATTCAATTTATAGTGTCATAGGCTCGCCTCGATCTGTCAATTTTCATTACGCCGAACACTAAACAGCGGTAGTGCATCCGGTCCTGTCCATTTCATATAATTTTATTAATTCTAAGCTGCCGGCTTCCCACTCTGGACTAAGTCATTTGATGGGTGTATCACGCCATTTACTTGTTTCTTTTTTTCTAAATAAATAAACAGCTATTGTAGTCAGGATTAATGGCTAGGTGAGTATTTATTGCAAGGGGCACACCTCACAGTCACCTCGGTCGCGTGATGCGTTTGTATAATTTATTCCTTTAAACGGTGTTCACCAGTAAAAGTGAAAACCTCTGCTCGCCACCCACTTGTTGATTTTTCCATATCACTCTACCCGATGTGCCGTATTACTAGGTTCTCATTCAAGCTAAGAATGTGATTGTCTTATGATAATATTTTTTTACATTTCTACAAAATATTGATATTTATACAATATACCTACAAAAGAGTTATTTCTAACCACTTAACGTGTTTGTGTAGATAATACGATGATATAATTAATAATTATCGGATAGGTATACTTACACAGTTTGACGTTATCTAATTGAAAATTGACAGTCTGTTTATTATTATTTTTTATTTATTTAACTAATATTTGGGGTGCTGGGTATTAAATGAATCTCAGTGCCTAAATAATCAACTTGAGTTAAGTTAAATATGCGATTATTAATTCTGTGCAACCGTTGCAACATTCTCTAAATGAGGTCTGATTTTTAAATGCTATGTACATTATTCCTATACAATAAAAATATTTACGTTTTTTTAAGTTTTTATGTTACATTCAAAATAATATGTAAGTATATACATATTTTGTTATGGATATACATAATTATATTATATGCGTAAGTGGAGTGTAATTCGATTTTCACAAAGTTTTATATTTGTATTTAATTATTTTTCATAAATAGATGACTTTAGTATCTATATTTATAATCGTACCTACTATTGTATATTTTGTATCAGTTGACAACGTCTGAAACCAGTCCTGATGATTATTAAATTATGTGTAGGTATTACGTACTTACTTACTATGCATTGCGTTTTATTTTAATTAATACAATACTTATATTAATAACTTTTCATAAATAAAAGTGGTTACATGGTTGATTCATTTTAAACGAACTATTAATCACGTGATGTGAAAACTACCTAAACTTAACTATTTTTTTTACATTTATGTCACCTGTGCTCTTTTAATCCTCAGCCCCTGAATTATTTATCCTTTGCGATTTTTTCATCAGAATGTAATTAAGTAAGGCAAACTTGCCTATCTTAAGTGCAATCTACGGTACTTGTTTTTTTATCAATACCTTTGTTTGTCTCATTAATAGAGCACACATTGGTGTGTGAATGCCGGTTGACATGCCCTGGTGTCAGACCCATTGTGCCTGGCACGTAGAAAGCGAAACACGATGCTCACTATTTTAAATATTAATTACGAAATGTTAAAATTGTTAGACAATAGAAGAAAGTAAAGCGAATTCCACACAACACAATTAATACTAGTCGGCTGATAAAAAAAAAACCAAGATATTTTCGCTTACGTTCTTTGAATAGCGAAAAAAGCACACGCTACCTTGTGTTTAGCGCTAACCTGTCACGTGTAATATTGTTTTATCCCACTGGGATTATTTAGTAATTATTGTATTGTTAAGAGATTAATGATAATTAATTAATAAGAAATATCTTGATTACGAAACGATTTAATAATAGCTGATGTCTAATTTATAAATATTTATCTTCGTTGCTTTATTGCTGAACAAGCCTTGGTATAATTAAAACAAGCTGAGATGTTTTTTATTAGCCTAGAAGTTGTAATATTTTACGATGTTTTATTGAAATTAAAACTTATTTTTTATGTTCATCCTTGATGTTTCTACTTTAACCTGCTGCCATTCCAATTAAAATTGTTTGTTTTATATACTGATGTACAAAAAACAGTCAAAATATATTACCACATAAAGTACTTACCCATCACTGAAGCCGGTGGGTGCAGGTTCGATTCACGTATGTGACAAAAATGACATAATGTTTGATCCAGAGTCCAATTGGTTGGCCAAACAGCTGATGACCAATATGATGATCGCCAATCTGAATTCTTGATTTAGTTGGTTGAAAAACCTCACATATTGATCCCCCACTTATCTATATGTTGACATCCAATTTTTAATTATCAACGAAGTATCAAGTAATTTATTCAACCCTCACTAGAAATCGATACTCGATTCACCCTTCAATTGACATTGTAAATAATATGTGGCGTTTATCGTAATACTCGAATGTCTCTTGTCATTTCAGGTGACCCATCGGACGACGGGCAAGGTGATGGTGCTAAAGCTGAACCAACAGAGGTCCAACCGGCCCAACATGCTGAAGGAGGTGCAGCTGATGAATAAACTCAATCATCCGAATATCCTGGGGTGAGTTCGCTTCAACCTTTATCTCATTAAAACTCGATTTGACATTATTTCAATATCTTTTAACACCCATTACGTTGATAATTTAGTAACGATGTCCACTTGCGAAATGATTCGTAATAAATACCCTGACGACGCATTGTAGGTACACATATTAAAATGCATGATATCATGTTGTTTGTTAAATTATTACCTTTTTCCTGTTTTTTTCAATAAATCCAAAATAATGATAGTTTACTGTGGTTATTACCACGTTTTTATTAGCTCGTATTCTTGTTTGTCCAGTACAAATTTTTTCTTGTGTGTCCAGTCCTAGCAACAAAATTATTAATATATATGTGCGTTACTATGGAAATCAATATGAAATGTCAAAATGACATTTCAGTATTCCATTTTTATTCAGTATTTTTATCAAGTACAAAAAAATATTTGTTAATACACAGAATTGTCAAGTTTATATGATTCAACAGAAAATTTAAAAGCGTGGTATATAAAAAGTTCTTTTTATCGTGTAATTATTTTTATCCTTACGTCATATTATAGTCATTGGATAGGTATCATATTCGAGTGCAAGTATAGTTTTTGCAATCTTAATAAAATGATAGATGTCGAGCTATCAATAAATTGAAGGGTGGATTATAGGAGAGAAAAAAAACTTTTTTTTTTGATGTTATACACAATAATGTGGTTAGTTTTCAATGAGAAATGATCATTATATTATAACTTTTGAAGTACCTACTTATCAGAAAAATATGTAA
Organism: Rhyacophila brunnea; assembly: GCF_057557595.1. Classification (NCBI taxonomy): domain Eukaryota; kingdom Metazoa; phylum Arthropoda; class Insecta; order Trichoptera; family Rhyacophilidae; genus Rhyacophila; species Rhyacophila brunnea. The sequence continues at coordinate 3,458,885 of NW_028232965.1, forward strand.
TATGCAGATGTCATTTGACATACTTAAGTTTTTTGTAGAAATTATTTTGTCAGCGATTTTTTTCTGGAATCACAGAAACTTTAACACATTTTTATTCATGGCATATGTTGTTTTTTGAAGAACAGTAAATTAGAGCATATAGACATTTTTTAAAAACAAAATTACATATATCTGAAATATGAAAAAAAAAAACTTACATTATTATGTTGTTTTTGTAATCCTCCCTTCAATAATAATGACTACTTCACCCTGTCACGTGTCATAATCAGGGCATAGCACACGCCAGCTTTTTTATGTCCCGCGCCGTAGCGAACGGTCGGCTACCGTAACTATAATCTGTATTGATATTCTAAACTAGGTTGTCAAAATATCAATATAAAACATTTGCTAAAGGGAGATTTTTTAAATCGTTAGTTTGACCGCGTGAATAGAGACGAGAAACGGGAGAACCAACTACGATGTATATTATAATATGTCAGATCGATATAAAAAAACACATCCGTTGTAAAATAGCTTCTTGTCGATATCACTCTAAATTACTTATTCATACATTTATTCGTTTATGATAATTTTGCTGTCATTTGATTTTATGTATGTAATGGCTTGGGTTTTGATTTTTAAAAATATGTAAAATTGTGCACTTAATACTACATAGTAATGGCGAGCAGTCATCATTTCATTATTATTAGTGCGTTATTTTATCATCTTGCTTATTATTCAAATTATTTATATAACAGATAACATAAGTATATATCTGTCGCATTTACACAGTAATTTAGCATACATCCGGGCTGGCATCTGTTTTATAAGGATAAGAAATTGTCATGCAAAATATTTTAGATTTCAAATCACATAATTACTTATCTGCATACTTATATGGTTACGTTATCAAATGTATATATGTATATCTCGAAATTAACTGTATATGTAGGTATCTTGTATGTAGTGAATGAACATTTATTTTGCTTTTAGGATAGGTAATGCTGTATAAAAAAGCTGTGTAGGTAGGTACCTAAATTACGAAGTATCGATAACATATCTGCGTGTACCAATGGAATTTATATTACGTAAATTTAAAAAAATACGTAATATTATTTATTGAATCATGAGCGTTATTGGTATTGTAAAATTCTTTATAATTAACTTACACAATAACTGGCGAAGATGTGTATTATGGTTTAATCAGTGATTCCCAAAGTGGTGCTGGCGCCCCCTTGGAGGACGCCAGGCTGCTAAAAGTCGACAAAGAATACCAATTGACACCACGTTTTTTTTACTTGTGTGAACAATTGTTTTTGTTTTAAAGTCACGAGTATAGCTATATAACGGAACAAACGTGTATTTTTTTCTGCAGTAGGTGTGTGTCATTTTATGAGTTTTAATCGGTGATACGTTTTGTTGCAATACGTCGTAATTGCCTTACATTTTTCTACTTTCCGAGTGATGGTCTTCCAATTGAGTTATCGACCAACCTAACATGCGAATTATATCTCTAAACTTCTCCAAAGTTAAGCCACCAGCTTTATGGTTGAATCGAGGTAATGCTATCACTAACACGACTCTTTTATTAAAATTTATTTTTGACTGGTTTTATCAATGACGTCGATAAATGTGTTCTGAATTGGGGCGACAGTCTGAAAAAAATGAGGTTTACGCTAAGTAGGTCCTTTTCATAACCTCTGTTGTATCATCTCCATTGTAGTGTCATACGGTTTAAGGCAGGGCTAGTAAATATCGTCTCCGGAGTTTGACGCATTTTTTTTCACTAGGTGTTTGGGACTGTAATTGGAACTTTTTTAAATGTAAATATCGCAATATTCTTAGTTGCAATTTAATTTCACAGTAAATAAATTCGGTATATGTATTTTCAAATTTTTGAGCTCTGTATGCATGCACTCTTTACTTTAAATTCGATACACATGTGCTAATGCAATTTCAAAACTATTAAAATTTGGCGACAGTCCGATGTTTCAAACATGTGGTCTCTCTATACGACGTCCTTACTAAAAATGAAACTTTTTTAGGGACACTATCGATTAGATTTTTTTTTTATTAAATAGGTCTACTTAATAATGAGTACACTATATAATTAATTAGATTACAATATGGAGATGTTTTCCAGCGGTGGATAGACCTTTGTGGCGACCAGGTCGGACGATCCGATGGGCCCAACAGCTGGGTGAACCGACTTGAGCAGCTCTTCCCTTTCCGTACACATTTTAGGACATTCACAGAGGATGTGGTTTGCATCCTGTATTTCTCACAACGAAGATCTCTTCGGCAGTTTTGTATTATCTTTAATTTGTTACTTACTACAATTTTTAATATTGCCTTTACGTGCTCATCTCTCCCATGGGTACCTTAACTTAAGTCTTATCGACCTTAGTCTTGGGTAACTGGTCCTGAGACATTCCCAGTCATAAAAAAATGATGCTTCACATCCAAATATAGGGTCCCGTGATACGCCCGATTAAGACCGGGTGTGGTGCGGGGCGGGTGTGGTTTCGTGGGGCCATTAACTTCAATGTCCTGATTTTAGATTTTGAATTACATGGTCATTTATCACCCTTTGTCGGTTGTAATTGGGATAATAGATGTCAAACTAATTGAATGATATCTTATATTACATTTATGTAATTAATTATTGTTATTAACTTACTTTGACGAACCCTGCATGTGGCAGATTTGCATTATTATCTGAACCATTTATTTGTACAGTTACGAAGCGTGATTGATCGCACCTGGCGCTAGCGGTATTGCATAGACAGAGAAGTGCATCAGATGCTTGGATATAAGCAGTAGTAGCTTCACCAGTTTATAAGGTCGTATAATAAAATAGGCGCTGCCGGTATGTTATATTGGCATTAGATATGTAGCCACATCTCACGCCTAACGGTGGTTGCTATGCACTGGTGTGTCTATTATTCGCTATGCGCGTTGGGCGATAAACGGGACTGAAATGGGATTGAATGGCGGAGTAAATGTGCATAGAGACGCCTCTCGATAACATAATACCTAATCTTGCGATTGCTAATTAAAGCTCGTCCAATTTTTGATAAACGAGATGCACGGAAAGACGAAGAAGTTTTTATTCAAATCAAATCTAATTTCGTTACGGTGATTATATTGTCGGGCAAAACCCCTTATCTCGATCAAGTTATCCACATTTTTATGTTTTGGAAACATCGATGTTTTTTTTTTTTAAATAACTATAAAATAAATACCATCGACCTTCGCGGAATTTGAATATAATTTCTAATTGATTGATTTAACTGGCTAAGTTTCCCTCTCCATATTCTTACCACATAAGTAATATACAATTATTTTAGTTTCGTATGTGAAATCTCAGATTGGATAAAGCGATGTGCTATTTTTGAATATATTAGGCAATGTCATATATTAGACAATGTCAACTGGTAGGGATAGGGAGGCTCTGCAACTGTGCTATATTTTATTTGTTTCTGGTACTTTCTGATAAATTATTGTATCATGAAACTTTAGAAAAGTTTATCGCTGACTTATTTTTTAAAAATGTTTTTGGTGATACGAATTGATTAAATTATCAATGAAAGGTCTCAAACTCCAATCTTAACATTTTTTCGCTAGATGCCTCTGGTAGGCTGAGCATTTACCTTAAATCCTAATACTCGCTCGGAGGGGAATTAAAATCCTATAATAATATAATCAATCACCGTCAAAGGCACAAGAACCCTGCGAGGGGGTTTGTGCTTTTGTTATTCGAGTGCTTAAAGTTAAACAACGTTATCTACAAAAAAAGTGTTTTTTTTTTGAGATAACGTTATTTTACATTTTCGGCTACATGATAGTCAAGCAATGTTATGTCAATCTTTTCTAATTTCTTCTTAAATCGTCAGTAAAGTTTAACATTAACTACGTAAGTTACCCTTGTTTTCATATATATTTTTTAAATACTATTCCTATTAAGCAAGATAAATGTACAATACATTATAAAATATTAACATTAGGTTTGAAATAAACATTTCTCTTGTTGAGTTACAAGAATCTAAAAAAACGATTTTTGTCTCCTGTAAAGTTGCACTTTTGTAGATAGTGTTGTTTGACATCAAGCCCTCGAATTGTGTTTTTGTAGAGATTAATTAGTTGCTCCTAAAGCCACTTATTATGGTGACTAACGCCATCTTTGACCTGGATGTATGTAATATCAAAGGATTATAATAAAGTGTCGTACGTGGCCGTGACACAATCGCTAGTTAATCAGCGGATTAATCATTAGCCATTACCTTCGCATATCCATTGTCATTCATTACTATCGATATTCTTTTTTGTTAGTCTCCTGTGCCTTTTCTCTCCCCGGCACTTTGCATTAGAGTAAAATCAGTAAACTCAGTCAGAACTCACTTAGAGCGTGGTGACCTCAGACTTGGGTATCTGCTCCTGAGACATTACCAGGCGTAAACAAATGTACAGATGCTTCACATCAAACGTAGTGCCTCGCGATACGCTAGATTAAGACCGAGTGCGGTGCGGGGCGGTTTGGTTTGGAGGGCGTGTTTGTGTTCTGCGCCAGTGGTAGTCCTTCACATCGGACGCAGTGTATTTTATAAATAATATCTCTAATTCTACATTATTCGTCAAACTGTCCCCTATATTTGTGTGACATCTCGTCGCTGTAGGATTAGTTTGTCGAATAGACCAAATGTTCAGGAGACGAAAAACAAATTTCATAATTCTATATTTAAATACATGGCGATATTTAAATTATTTTTACAGCATATGAATGATGTATTCATTACCATTACAAAGTAATTTAAAGAAAAGGATGGTTCTAGACCATTTAGATACAAAAAAACACTCTGCATTAAAAGGTCGATTTCGACAAAAACGGATATTCGACAAACCATTCCTATAGCGACGATCTGTCGACCGATCTATGTTATCTTCTATCTTTATAACGTGATGTGATTAAGATCTTCTCGGACTCTCGTTGGATGATCGATATTATGTGTTTCAAGGTCTACAGCATTTCATCGAGTGCCCTTAATAGTTCTCGGACTATCTGATTGGCGAAAGTAATAGCAATAGCATTACTTACTGAATCATTTTACTCATTAAAACTAATAACGAATACTTAAACGCTTTAATAATGATAAATTGTGCGAGGTTCATGGAAGACGGGTGAATAAATGCATTATTTAGCAACAGTATGGTTATCAAATTAGGAATCATGTACACGGGTTTCAAAATCCGTGTTTTGTTGAAGTCTTCCTGGGCATTGACACACAATATGTCACGATTTTTTATACTTTCAACTATTTCTTTGCGTCGAGCTTGTGGGATACCACTAGTTGTAAGCACCGAAGATAATATAGACACATTCAGTGATGCGTCTGCACAAACAAATTCGTCCTTTCGTAAAAAGATAGGTCGTTCATGCCTTTCCATATTGTTATCCTATTCTGCTAACGCGGCTGTATGTGTACGCTTAAATATAGTTACACACAAATAAATGCTTTGCATATACCTATCTGAAAATAAACTCTAACCGAAATTGCAATAAGGGTGATTATTGAAAAAATGCGTTCACGTCGATGATCTATTCTGCTAATGTCTACTTTAATATTGAGAATTTGTATGGAGGTGTGTGTCCTGTATACGTTAATATTGCTGATACACTCCCAGCATAATTTTGGAAGGTGCTTCTACGTTACGCTGGAACCGTGTTTTATTTAGATGAATTTTATGTCAGTACTATACGACCCAAAGAGGTTGAACTGTCTTTAATATACGGCCATATATTTCCGATATAACATTTCACGGTGAAGTGTGATACGGCGAACTGCATATGTACAAGTTTTCGGACACTGGTTACGACGGAAAGGGTGTGAAGACGTGACTCTGATGGTGAAGGTTCTCTGAACATAGCTGAAGTGGTCAGATATATTATTTGAATAATGGATCTAGCACTCGGATGTGCAGTTAATTGTCTGTCACCATCAATGACATTATTAATGGACGACGCACTCAATACAGTAGCTAACAAGTAAATTCGCGCATTCGCATGTATAGGTAGACGTCACGCAATTTCCATTATGCGATATCACGCATTGGGAATTTATAGCAATATGACCTTTATTGTAATGGCGTTAGAGCAGTGTTTCTAATGTTTGAGCGAACCCGTTCGAACCGAACCATTCGGCAGATCCAACAAAAAGCATCAGGAATTTATAGCAATATCACCCTTATTGTAATGGCGTTGGAACAGATTATGCCATTCGGCAGACCCGACAATAAAGTGAGTGTCATTTTCTTTTCCAGATGATTCGTCCATATTAATGTCATTGGTCACCCATTAGATTATTAGAATTTTTGGCAACGGAAGGTTATGGGTTCAAAATCAACAATAAATTGGTTTCATGAGTTGTATTCTCCGAATACTGTAGCCCTGCGTTACGTAGGTACATACTTAAAATTTGTTATGACAGTTCACTACCGAAAAATGTAGTTTAGAACAAAGGGCTAGCATCCAATCGTACATTAGTATCGCAGTGATGTTTAGCTTAAGTAAATGCAAATTAAAACTAAAGTTCTGCATACGAAAACCCAAAGCTAAGACCGACCCAATTTTATTATTAAAACACTATTTTTTGATTCCCAGGTTTTCCTCAAGTTGTTGTGAATTTTTTTTATTACGTTGAATGCATTTTCGTCTTATTTATAATGTGCTATTTTCTAAACTCCCGAAGGAATTTACGCAAGCTAACAATTTGCAACTGCGCTTTCCAAGGCTTGCTCCAAATTGTAAATTAATTTTAATACCCATTGCATATAGACTTTTTAAGAATATGGCCCCAGAACTGTGTGATGGTTTTTTCTCATTCTTAGTTTGTTAGTCCATGTTTTGCTCCTTAAGTAGAGCATTATGGACACCACGACGCAAGAATCTCTGTGGCTCGCTAGGCTTACGTCTCCCTGAGTCATGTCCGTCGTTTACAAAATGTGGATGGTATTTAGCAGACTTACAGGACGCCGGAATACGTTTCGCTTGAAGAGAAAGAAGGCAAGCTTAAGAATCTCTCGAGAGGTAGGCTGTTAAGATCCGCCATACATAGTGCACATTAAACTTTGTTAGTCATAAGTATTTGTTTTTATTGAACTAAGACTACAATTTACAGATGGTGTTGGTTAATTAAAAAAAAAATCAATTAAACCATGCCTAAACTAAACTATAATATTTAATTAACTATTTCTTTTAATCTCTATGGCTGAATGCGACGAGTTTGGGGCGTTTACCCGTTGGAGATGCCGGGTTCGATTCCCGACCGGTTGGCTTACTTTTTTCAAAAAGGTTTTTTCTATTGGTTGTGATATACTCTCTCAGTTAGTGTTTTTCTAAATTATATAATGTTCAATAAACTATAATAGTTTTTGTATACATACTTTGGGCGATACAACAAAATTGTGCACATTTTTTCATTTATACTTATTTGTTTTCGTTGGATTAAGAATACATATTAGTATGACACAATATATTGTTGGTCCATTTTTTTAAAATTCATTATGCCTTGCCAAAACCAAAATATGTTTATTAGATAAAAAAATCTATAAAATATCCAAAGTTATGTATATTTAATTGCATCATTTTAGGTTTTTTATAGATCGAGGAGTATTTTTTCCTATTACGTATCTATTATGGCTTGGTTCTCGCAGGTTTTAATTCGTAAGATGCTATTCGCTGCCGTAAAACAGCATTTGGTTCGAGTACCGAAATACAATATGAGAATCCCAGACATTCCGTATTTATTTGCAATCTACACTAGCTATTAACAAATTGTCGCATAAAGGTGTGCTTATTTACCGACGGTAAGATTGGTTTCTTTGGTCTGGGATTTACGGATACATGGTAATACTGAAGTGAACATAGAAACTAGAACAAACATGACAGAAGAAAACTCCTAACGAAGCGGAAGCCTATGATATTTTATTAGTAATATCATAAGAACATTTAAATTTCTATATTATAATATTAATATTTTTATTGGTGTAATTAAAACGGCTCTTTACGTCTTATTAGACTGCTCACTTTCACGTGTAATTCAAAAGTAAAATGATTTTAGCCGTTTCTTGTGTGAAATCTCTTTGAATGAAATTATGAATGTAGCGTTATCTCTGCGGCGAATATTTGGAACACTCGGTCGAAAAGTGACCGCCATTTTCAGATACGAAATAAGTGCATTACTACTTCTATCATTCTTTTAATGGAGTTCATTTATTTTTCATGCTTTCTTTTTAATTGTATGTTTTATAATAAATAACTGCATTCCGTCGACTCTCCTTTTTTAAAAAGTGTTAGGTAGCTTTCGAAATGTATGCATGTTAATAAGTACCTACCTACCTTTTAAACCGGTCCTCTTTATGTGATTACGTAAAAATATTTGCAGTGGGCGTTTGTGTATAATATTAATTTATTATTCCGGTAGTTAACATTGTTGACACTATGAAAGTGGGAAACCTTTTCTTATCGTATTCAGTGAAAAATCAGTAACAAAAACTCATTCCATAATATTCTAAAATGAACGGACACGCTTTTGTTTACTCATGATAATTAATCCCTTCTAGTATTATTTTTAAATGGTTGTTAACCTACTCACCTACATCACAGAAAGGAAGCATTACATCTTACCAATTATTAACATCGGACTTAATATTTTTCATTTATAAAAGTCTCGCTGTCAAAAAATGCACTATTTGAATTGAACGCCTTGTCGTAATATTGGTATAATTATAATAACAAATACAACAAACTTCTACTTAAAATTTACAAACATATAAGTATTCTCTATGATCGATGTTTTTTGGCTTACTTGCATGGATCTGTTCTGCACTCAAAATGCTTACAGGTTCCAAATTTAAATACATGGTTCAAATTATTATTTATTATATTTGCAGTTCAATATCGTCGATGTTTTGTAAAAAGGGCGAATCAACCGTTTTGGCGAAATCGAGATTTTAATGAAAATACAATATGTACCCCACTAGCTTTGTTGTGTAAAAACGGCGAATTTTTATCTCCCCAGGAAAGTACTTAAAAACGATAATCGACTAAAATTAAATTAATTAAAATTACGAAATAAAAAGCAAATGTGACATATTAGGCCTTTTAAAATATTATATATTATAATGACAGTATTCTTTCTAAGCTTTATTATAAACTTGTTAGATATTTATAATCATCTACAGGTAAAAAACAAATAAATGTCAAAAGTTAAAAATCCTCCTCCTGTAAAGTAGCATTTTGGTTAATTCGCCCTTTTTACGAAACACCGACGATATTAATTATTACTAGCAGAATAATACCTACTTATGATTTTCGACAATTTCTAACGAATACTTTCAAATTCTGAAATATCCATAATAGGTCGTTTCCTACTTGAAATGAATTTTTTGCAGATGTGTACAGTATTGTGGAAGTAGGTAGGTGGTAGGTACTAATTTTAATGCGCTTTTTTAGCTGTGCTTATTTCTTTAAAGCGATGTGAGCTTCTATAGAATAGGATCACTCGAATGCGAATATAATGAATTGAAAATGTGAGTGATCTGGTATTTATCCGTTTCTTCAAAATAAGCGATTCTCAGGGGTTTCCTGTGGGTCTATTCTATACACAAGGCGGCTATCGGAGGCTATCGACGGTATTTTATCATATTTATCTATTGAGGGTTATAATTGTTACAATTAGTTAGTTGTCTAAACTGACAAATTTGTCTATCTCGCTCTAAAAGTTAACACAGCCAAGAGAGGGGCTGTTAAAACAGAATTTTTTGTCAGTTTAGAAGGTTAACTTATTAACAATTAACCGCCTCAATATATAAATATAGCCGCCTAATATATAAGATAGCCGCCTTATGTATTGAATAGATCCACTGGTTGCTTTAATTATCTCTCTGTTCATTGTTACAAGTATTATTGTCACTTTAATGAGTTTTATTATACAATTTACCTCACTTTACTTGAAAGGTGGTGTGTGTCGTAATGATATTGAAAATCGTTTGTGCTATTACACCTGCTTATTAGTCGCAGTTTTCGTCTTTTAGTGAATTTTTGGACCCGTTCCAGAGATGCGTATCCTGCCTCGAATGCGAAATAAATTTTTGGTGTCTGTTGATGGCGAATAAATGTGACAAAATCTGAAATCGCCGCTTTATTTACGGGGGAGTATTTTTTAAATATTTTTTGTGATATTATTAATTGAGCGTTTAAAGCGTCTGCATTTGTGACGCAAGAAAAACATCATAAATAACCCAATGAAATATTAACAAGATGCAAAAAGAAAAACTAATTTTCACTTTATACTACTGTTGACATGTTTATTTTTGTTAGCGGTGACAAAATTTCTATTATTTTTTAAAGTTTTGCTATACCTACAGATTTTTTATCTACGTTTGTTAACGACTCAAAGTTATACTTTGAAAAATTAAGATCATTAGGAAATTGTCATAAAACGTTTTGTATTGTGTTGTGGTGGTCCCACATAACTATCAATAATATTTATGTATCTCTAAAGACAACGTCAAAAAAGTGTATCATCATCAAAGTGCCATATGCCAGGCGCAACCGATAACTACCTACGTACGGGTGCGACACGTCGTAACGACTTGTAGTTGTGAATCCTTCGTCATGTATTCATCGCTAGAATCAAATTGTGAAATGTCTGGGTACGATAAAGTACTCGTGTCCACCGTGGAAGTGACAAGATGCAGTAGGGCTATAGGCAGGGCACGGGCGGTCACTATGTTCAACCGAATTGCTTCGAGTGTTGGATATATTCCACTTGCGTGAGGGTGAGTTTAGGTGGACGCTATTTTATAAATTCCTAAAATAGGGTCTCCTTAGCAAACTCAGTGCACTTATTTGAACTTCTATATATGTATAATTGTATTTTCACTGCTTTTGTATGTTTATATTATGTTCTCTTTTTAAATTTTCATTTTTATCGTTTATAATGTTTCATGTCATGATGTGAACGTCCTAAACTTATAATTTGTAATGTCCACAATATGTTAAAAAATAAATTGAAATTGAATTGAAAATCTGTCGTGACGGTTATCTGTCAAGTTTTTGAACTCTGTAGTTCGTCGCATGAGAATCCTTCGTCATGTATTCATCGCTAGAATCAAATCGTGGAATGTCTGGGTACGATAAAGTACGCGTGTTCACCGTGGTAGCGACAAGGTGCGGTAGGGCAATAGGCGGGGTACGAGCGGTCATCAGTCGTGACAGTTATCTGTCGACTCTTTGAACTCTGTAGTTCGTGGCATCCGGTCGACGCATGCTAATAAGCGTGTTTTTATGACACGTACAAACTATACTTATAGGAAATGCAGTTTCCAGTGTATGGTTACCACCGGTGGCTGTGGTTAATGGTCGTATGGTCACCTCAACATGACTTTTAACATTATTTTAGATCAGGGGAGGGCAAACTGCGGCCCGCCGGGTATTTTTTTGCGGCCCGCCGTCATTAATTGTACTTCTGATTACGAATAACTTTTTTTATATATTTTTTTAAAATATTGACAATAGATTAAAATTTAAAGAATTTGTTGTTCCGTTAATGTATTATCTCAGTACGTCTTCCTTGCGTCTCGTCTCACACTATGTAACCACTATTTTCTATGTTGAACATCGTGACACATTTAAATACTTTTAACTCTGCGTTGCAAGGAAAAAAAATATATGCCCACGATATGGTGAAGAGTTTGAATGGATTTCAATTAAAACTCAAGTTGTTCCTTCGACAAATATCGAATAAGAACGTGGACCACTTTCCAACTTTGAAGTTGCTGAATATACCAGAATATAAATTTGAAGAATATGGTAAAATTATTAAAGCTCTGAATGACGATTTTTTACAAAGATTTGGTGACTTCCGAAAAATTGAGACAAGTTTAGCAACAGTACGCAATCCATTTTCAATAGATATTGATAGTGTACTGACAGAGCTACAACTTGAGATTATTGGTCTGCAGTGTGACACTGATTTAAGAGAATTGCATCGTCGCGAAGATATATCCAAATTTTACAATGCCCTTAATTCAGACAAATTCGAACAACTTTGTTCGTTGTTTGTGGATCAACCTATATATGTGAACAAACATTTCTGATCATAAACCTCAATAAAAATTCTTTACGATCAAATATCTCCGATGCCCATTTACAAGCAGTTTTGAAAATATCAACCACAAAATTAACACCTGAATTTGAAAAAATGTACAACACTTTCATTCTTCTCATTATTTTTTTTGTAATGTTTATTTTTCGTGATAATAAATAGTGTATATCTAAAAATAGTATTTTACTTGCGGCCCGCCGGTCATTTTGAATTCTTGAATTTGGCCCTCCATCTAAAAAGTTTGCCCGCCCCTGTTTTAGATTATTGTGTAGGTACCAATACATTTTTATCGCCGACCAAGAATCGTCCTCGTTTATATTTAGTGTGATTTCCTCTGTTGCATTTTGATTTGGTTTATCTGCAAGTGCCTACCGAAAATACCGCTTTACGCATTTTTATCGGGCTCGAAAGTGCCTCCCACGCTATCCTGTTTTTGATTTCCACATCCATCATCCTCCCACTTCTGCATTACAACTCGCATCTGCGACTGGTTCCAACAAGGATGTTCATCAAACGGATTTTATAGTATGTTGCAGTTATCGAAATGTCGCGGATGCACAAAAATATTTTATCTTCACAGTCCACGGGATTGTCACTAGGTACTACTTATTTTTTTTTTTTATCATTTTCCCGTTCTACGTACCTACTCGCAGAAGAGTTAATTTTGTTATTATTATCACGTAGTCAGTATATGTTTTTTTATGAATATATTAATATAATATATTATGCAAAATAATAGCATGGTTTGACAATAGTTGAAATATGACCTCTAAGTAAATTCTGTCATAATTAATAGATATAAAGAGTTATACAAAAAGATGTCACATCAGATAGATCAGATTGTGCTCACTAGGACTGATTATGTCCAACGAAACCGTTGCGGTGATTAGATAGCGTTGGTAACAAAGGATGCACAAGCAATCGACGGCAACAGGGCCCACCGCCGCTGGGATCTTTGTAAAGAAAAAAAAATAGTAAAGATAAAATCAACAAACTGGAGAAAAGCGGAGTTTATAAAATAACATGTGGCACATGTAGCACCTACATTGGTCAATCTGGCAGGCCTATAAAACGCGTTTCGATGAACACCTCCGGTCTTTCAGGAATGGTAAAACAGATTCTCAGTTCGCTAAACATTTGATATCAAATTCGCATAGCATCAGTAATAACATAACGCCAGAATGTTTGCATATATGTAACAAAGGTCTAAAATTAAATTTACTCAAACAGTTGGAAATTAATCGCGAATTATCCAAAAGTAATCACATAATAAATGAAAATTTGATAATGCATTCGTCGCCACTATTAAATATAATTTAAGCACATGATTAATAATAATATTTTAATTGATTAATAATGTCAAGAAATAACCAATGCACTCGAACACTGTACTTTCGATAAATTTTGTAAATTTTGATATCCATTAAAAACCCACTTAGGGTTTTCAAAGTATTAATAATATTACAATTAATAATAAGTATACAAAGTCATAATATTGTTTGAACGAATAAAAAAATGTATTCTGTCTCTATCTATACGTATAGTATATAAGAAAAGGCAAACGGCCTATCTGAATAATCTTGATAATGGTGTTACAACCGAAATAGCTATCGACAAACCTTTTAAAAACCTGTAGAATTTAATATTAATTATATTTTAATTTCTTGTAAAATGGAATTCTACCAAGTAAGTGATAACTCAATTAATACATCTTTGTAAAGGTTTTGTATATAAACCTACAAGCTGTTATGTTGTTGTCTATGGTCATCGATAGTCCATAGACAACTTCGCAAAAACGGAAAAGGAAACAGTTGCATCTCGATCGTCGTCCTAGAACAGTTGCATTTTGGCCTTTCAACAATGTAGTCGACAACGCGTCCTCCGCGTTCCGCTTTCACCTTTACCCACTACCAAGCATCTTCCTATTACCCCCGATATCTTCTTCCACGAATGATGATGATGGAAGTTGTACATTTTGAAATCCAGTAGAAATATAATCGATATTTTTTTTTGGGCATTTTCACTATTGTATGGAATCCATGAAAATAATATCACAAACGATCACGACTTGCTTAAATACAATGAAAAGTTACCGTTCTTCACTGTTTAGTTATACTATTAATGCTATCGACCGAAGGAAGAATTTGAGTCGTTTTTTTGCGATCTGGGTTTCGTCTTTCGGCATCTTCAGGCACTGTGTACACTCACCAAAAGGCAAATAAACGCTGACACCGAATACTATTAACTCTAACTTAATATACAAATCAATACAATAAAATAGGTAACAAATCATCACATACCTATTAAGTCAACTTAATCAACAACTCAAAGTGACTTAGGTAATATATGGGTGATAAGTTTTTACCTACTTTATTGTTTAGTTATACATTTTTTGCAATTATTTTAAAGCTATACCTACTTAGTACCTACACCATAGCCTCAACATCCTGAAGCGGGTCCCCAGGCAAGAATCTTTGGCGTCCCCCCTACCTATTGCAAAACTTAATTAAAAACGTGTGGTGATCTACATTTGCATGTTCCAAATGGTATTCGAGATAAAAATTAAGGGTAGGTATATAGTGTATTTTTTAGCGATTTTTTGTGTCTTTGAATGCATTCACTTGAATTATGAAATTGTCAAAATATATCGACAAACAATAATCAAAAATTGCTTAAATTGCTTTAATGTTATTACGCTTGAAGTGAAATAGCGTATAATCATATTTTTTTTACTTTTACTGCAATTTCGTGATGTGTGTTTTATCGCACTTGACTGATCGATCCGCCAAGCCGGGCCCCCCTTAAGCCCCAGGCTAGAGCCCTGTCAGTCCCCCCCTTGTGGGGCCAAGACCTACACACAGAGAAGCAGTTGACAACCGTATAAAATATTTGCCTTATAATTATTTCTTTTACTAATAACAGCCTCATTTTGTTACATATTCCGAGATTTCATTGGCGAAGCAAGCCGAGTGACCTTTTTTTATGATGTTGTCAACTTGTGTGTGGTCAGTCTTTTACGAGTGGCGTCCATGGTTTTCCATGTTCCTTGCGTTATAATTAAAGTCTCTTATGTTATATTCCAGGTTCATGGGCGTGTGCGTCCACGAGTGTCAACTCCATGCCCTGACTGAGTTCATGAACGGCGGTTCGATGGAGCAAGTCCTGCAGGGCGGCGGACCTCTCCCTCAGCGGGTGAGGGTCTCTCTGGCCACAGACGTCGCACGGGGAATGCTCTACCTACACTCTTGCGGCGTCTTTCACAGAGATCTTACGAGCAAGGTAATATATTATATTTTTCAACTTCGAAAAACATTGATATAAAATAATCTAGTATCTATAACGGAGAAGAGCAAAGTGATTCATTATCGATTGATTAAGATTGCGATTATATAAATACTTGGATAAGTTAAAAACGTACAAATTTTCTTCAGAAGTTAATAAGTTTAAAATAAACGTATTTTATTAAAATTTATCATTGTTGCGTTATATAACATTATATTATCACACTGATTTGTGTATGCTAAAAGAAGACACTCAAATTAAATTTATATTGAATTTTTAATAAAAATCACAATAGCGTATTTTCGTAAAGACCGCTTTCTTTAATGAATATAAACCACTTTTTTTTATTTAAAGATCTTGTTTTTTTTTAAATTGTCAGAATGAAATTAATATAAAAAATAAATATCAACTTTCGGTTGAATGTGTCGAGCTGAATTTATATTAAATTTTTAATCTTGTATACCAGTTTATTAAGAAACCATTTTTCTGTATAATAAATATACCATAATATAAAATATTTTTAAGGTTGATTTTATTTTCACTGTATTTAAAAAGTACATGTAGTTATTTATTTAATTACGAATTTACATTCTGTGTTGATTTTTACTGATCAAATATTTGGGAAGTAACTATCATTAAAAAGGTAAATAATGTGAGCGCATACAAATGACATTGACTCTCTTTCAATTTTTTTTTTGCATAATATTATGTCATAATGTTATTATTGTTCAAGTGGGACTACTATTTTTCGTTAATAATTGTGTATCTTTTGATGTTATTTTCTTGACCATTGTACTGTCCTTAATTCATGCTGATTCATGGAATGATTACAAACGAACCCAATGAAAAAGCTACTCGGATTTGAATACATTTCAATCTCGCTGGGACTACATGTGTCTTGTTGCTACACTTTATCCACACCCACACTCTTCCAAAAATCTCACATAATATGTCGAGTGCAACACGCATACACCCACACGTGATTAAACACCCACACATCACACACAATGATATGATACAGAATAATGCACCCACTGGATGGAAATATAAAATGGGCCACAAATGTAGAAACATTGCCTGAAGATATAATATTTTTTTTGATTGGGTTTGTAATCAAGAATTTAAAATATAATAAAGTTTTAAATGATCTTTTCTAACTGTTATTATGCAAGAGGTTGATAAAGAAATAATTTCATGTGTCAGGCATGTCCAACATCAAGTAGCCTGTGATTGACTTTCTAGTATCAAAACTGGCAGTGGATCGACTATAATACTGTGTCCGGTAACTTATACGTATGCAGTTCTCCGTATCACACGTCTTCACTGTGAAATTTTGTTTTGGAAATATATGGAAAAAACATGTCTAAATAAAACACGGTTCTTGTCGATTTACACTTTACTGGAAGCCAGCAGCAAACAAATTTTGAAAATAGCCGATATACTGGATTATTTGTTGGGTTAGGTTAGGTTAGGTTTTCATTCATGAATTCATGAATTTTGCCAAAATCAGCTATGAAAATTTAATTAATGTTCATATTGAATCTAATAAAATTGGAGACCATATAGCAGGGATGACCAGTGCGTCGATCGCGAAGGTATTTTTGGTCGATCGCGGACATAATAATATATTGGACTATTTCTTGTTCAAACGAGTCAAAATTACTTGACTTTCCAGCTCTTAAAATCCGCTAGTTCTTATCTCTTCTCTTACATATTATTATCAAGAAAGACAGTCATGCGAAGAACACAAGTGATGAGCTTAAACTTGGAAGAAATTCTACAGGAAAACATTTAAAATAAATGTAAATTCTTATCTTTGCAATTTGACGAGTCGGTAGATTGCACGGATATTGCACAACTGTGCGTTTTAGGTTTCTAAAAAAAGGTTTCTAAAAAAAGCTATTTTCCTCAGGGAAAATTTACATTTTAAAATACATGGTGGTGCGATGCACTTTGATGTGATATTGTTATTGATGTAATTAAATGATAATAATTCATGTATAGAATTTATGTAATAGAAGTATGTTTCCTGGCAAAGGGTTGCATGTTACTTCGCTACTACAAAATTTCTAATATTCGATAGACATGTAAATTGTGTAACTATGTCGAAATTACAGTTAATGTGTACCTACTTGATTTTTTTAGAAGTGAAAGACATAATAATATAATATTATTGTCATTAATTTGATTTTTTTGTATATCGTCGCTTAAGAAACAACACCGCGGAAGTCAATTAATTAAAATTTTCAGGGGCAAATAAAAACCGTCTCAAAAAATTGAAAATTGATACCTTTTAACTTATTTTTTTTGTGTTTAGTTAAAAAAAAACATTTTTTTCGCCATAAATAATTTTATCAAGGACACCCCTGCCATATAGTATACGGTCATCTCTTTCCGATAAGAAAGCTAACGGCGATCTGTGAGGACACTCCTACTCAATTTCCTATTAGTCATAAAATTTATGTCTTTTGGACATTTATTGTACTCATTGTCAACCTATTCATTTTCCTACAGTAGCCTACTGCACGACGGTTAGCGGAACTAGGTTTCAGTTTAAACGTAAAATGATCCACATCTTCTCTTTGTCCCACTCCTATGGCAGGTTGTGAGTGATGCAATATGAATCAAGTAATACGACGAGATCACGCGGGCTTTTCGATGGTTAATTTAAAAATGCTTTTGCGTACAGAACCCATTAGGAAAACTTCTACGAACTTCTTCTAAAAACTCTACGATTTATAGTATGCAAGGCTTACAAAAGTGTAAGTGTTAGAATAAATTGGATGCTGGTATCTGTATTGACTTGTGAATGTATCAATACTCACATTTTTCTTTAATTTCATTTCAGAATGTCCTCATACGAATAGACGAGGATAATGGCGACATGACAGCTGTAGTTGCCGATTTTGGTCTTGCTGCTAAGATTCCACACCCTGTGTAAGTATCTCCTGTTAAATATTGTCACAATTGTTATTCACATTGTGTAGGTATGCGAGATATAAACATATGCCAAATGCTTTGCGTTTTTATGCTACATAAACAGTGCCGGGTTTAGGAACGTGGAGGCTCAAGGTACTGATTGATTTTGAGGCCGTCCATGATATAAAATAAAAGCCATAAATTAATAAAAGCTACCGACATAAATCTGATTAGTCATAGGGATGAGGCGTTGCAAGTGTTCCTTTAACGGTTGTAGTTTAACGACAATTTCTCCATATGCATTTCATATTGTACTGTAATTAAGATTGTAGTGTAAAGTGAATTGAAATTCAAATTGTTTATATCAGCGATACTAAACCTGCGGCCCTTTAAGCTTTTATGTGCGGCCCGAAACACATTTATTATCAGGAATTTCGTGTATCTTGAGATTCGTTTCGACTTTGACACACAGATAGTGACACCCGAAGAAGATTGTCAATATGGTCCACATCAGATCTGGTATAAGAGTGTTGCTATTGCACACGATTAATTTAAAAAAACACGCATAATTTTTAAAATCTCAAAAATGTTTTGTAAAAAAGGGGGGGTTTCATGATTTTTTTCGTCACATCAGTAGTGATGCGGCCCGCGTTACTTTACAAATATATGTATTTGGCCCGAAGAAAAAAAAGGTTGAGTATCATTGGTTTATATCATGATATTGTATCCATATATTATCGCTGCTGTTATTTTTTACTGCAAAACCATTGTCTTGCCCATGTCAAATAAATACATAGTGTTAAATTGATATCTTCTAAACTAAATTATAAAATAATAAACATACTTCCAACTTTTGAATAATGCAGAATTGGGGTCTGTATTTAGGAGACTAGGAATATAGTGGTGATAAGCTATGGTATATATGGGAACCTGAGAAACCTTTCAAAGAAGCAGGGATCTAATAGTACTTGTTGTTCAATTGTGTCATAATTTTTTCATTTCAGGAACGGTTACCGATTACCGAGTGTGGGTTCACCATGGTGGATGTCTCCGGAATGCTTAAAAGGCCGTTGGTACGATCACCGCTCTGATATCTTCTCGTACGGCATCATTCTTTGTCAGCTCATTGCTAGGGTGAGGACAAATATGGAATTTCACTTGCAACTCAACTTAAATGAATTAAATCTATTTATTTAATGGAGTTAAATGTCAATTATTCTTGATGAAAAGACATTATAGTAATCAAAACAAAACAATAATTAATATCTTTTATTTTGTTAACTGTCAATTCATGGTGGAACTGCATTGTATTGTTGTTTTATTAAATCAAACAACAATACAATAATTAATATAGTATCCACTTATTTCATATAGTGTAATGACAATCGTGATAGGTTTCATCCGTCAATGAGTGGTTATATAATTTATGACTGCACTTGAATGACTGGTTTTCTTCTTATTTTAGTTGGATGCTGATCCTGATATTTTGCCGCGGACTGATAACTTTGGCTTAGATTACCAGGCATTCACACAACTCTGTGAGGGGGACACCATTCCAGGATTTCTGAAACTTACGTTTCATTGTTGCATTGTACGTAAAATTGGTTTTTATTATTTTGTTGTTATTTCTGAACCGTCTTGATTAATCCTGTCTATTCATGGACCATTCTTCAGAAGGTACATTTACAGATATCGACTATGTCACACAATAGCAATAATGCAAAAAATATTTTTCAAAATATATTATTATACCATAATACCTATTACTAAAAAAATAAAACTTACCGCCTTTCTTAGGTTTTGATTCCCAATTATTATTATTCAGCAAATAATGTTAACTGGCAAATGGTCGTTAAATAGTTTTAAAAAATGTGATGTATTCGTATGTCGTGTAACCTGAATTTTTCTGTTTCAGTTTGATGCAAAAGCTAGGCCATTGTTTTCCGAGATTGTCAAATCATTGGAGGGCATCACTGAAGAATTGGATAGAAAATTAGAAAATGCTTGGAAAAGTATCGAGTCATCATCAGCTAACACATCTACTCACAGGTATTCAATTTTATGGCTATTTGTTTTATTGTCTTATAAGACAGAGCTAAAAATATTTTTATAAAAATTATCTTGTGGCATAGCATGACGTCATGTGCACATAACTCGTTGCTAAGTAATATTTTAACTTTTGTTTACAGTACCCCGGTCCGGCAACCAAATGTAAAGTGTGAAGTCTCAAAACGTAATTCTGTAGATGTGTCAACTTTACGAGATTACGCCACAGGAAGTACGGATTCTACGGGTAGCGACTATTACGGGACACCATCGCCGCCTTCGTCTAAAGCTGCTGACGGCAGGAGCATCGTCACAAATTCATCCGATCGTATACGGAGAGAATCGAAGCGGCCTGGCTTTCACAAAAAATGTTTGTATTTATTTATTAAGTCACTAAATAATATACAAATGTATCATCGTCATCAGTACTATAGCTCTATATGGGTCTTGGTTGCTGCAGGAAATATTTTCACTCCCCTTTGTTTGCCACATGCTTCCTCTGTTGTCTCAGGTTCAGGGATACTTGTCCAACTATTGCAGCCTAGGAGACCATACACTGACTGAAACTGCATATTATGGTTTTGACCAATTTTGACCAATGTGCCATCTAAACTTATGATCTCTGTTAAATGTTTATGTATATGAGCGTGTATGTATATGGTATATAAATAGATGACGGTCAGACGGTCTTCATTTGACGTCTTGGCTGATGTCGTTTTGAATTAATTTACATATAGAAGTCTATATTTAATTCATCTGTTTGATGTTCTATTTCTTTTCAGTGCAACATCGACGTTCCCTGTCGGAAACTGTGAGCGGTTTGACTTTCTCTCCTCACACGGCCCCCAGTGACAAGGCGCGCTGCCACCTTCTTCAGCGTTCGCCCGCTCCCCGTTCCCGACCCCACTCCAGGCCCGGACAGTCATCTCTCCATCAGCCGAATCCTATCTCCGACCGCGCCGCTCTTAACAAAATCGCAGAAGTCATGCAGCTTAAAGATCACCACTATAAGCCTCGCGTCTCCACCGGGGTCGAGGGTAGCCCCCCGGGGGTTGCCACATCCAACCCTTTCACCACATTCGCGCGATTCCGGGGAGTCAAGAAAATTTTGGGCGGTCCTCCGGACTCCTACGCCTCTGGGGTCGGAGACCTATTCTCTTCCTGCTTCGAGTTGCCATCGCCATTCTTCGGTGACCGGGGGCAGGGAGCGAGAGTAGACACGGTAGATGAGATGCATGGGCCCCGAAGAGAGCCGAGGGAGAGTCCCGGTGGGCCAGTCAAGAGGCCAGCATCGCTACCTGCTTCCCCCGTTCTGTCACGACAGAACAGCCGTGATTCCGTCGATCGCGACGATCCGTCCCCTCGTTCCGATGCTGACCGTGTTCAAGAGTGTGTCAACAGATTGGTATCCTTGAAATTGAACCCCGAGGGCTCAATTCCTGAGCTATGCAACGATAGCTCACCCAATACTGCGGCCTGCGAAAATAACCGTGCTGATGATCAGAGCGCCCTCCCTTCTTGTGAAGGGGATGAGGGTCAAAATGAATCGAATTTAAACAAGATAGTAGCTGAAGACAACGATATGCAATACTGCACCGGGGGTTACATCAAGAATGCTTCTAAAACTAAAACGAGTACTCTGCGTTCTCATCCTTGGTTTAAAAATATGAAAGAGGTCACATCACCTCCCTATGACTCGGCGGACGGGGAAACAAGAGATGGCACTGCAAGCGACGGGGACATATTAGATGAAAGCGTCTCGCGAAAAAAGAAATCGCCAATCTTGCTGCAGAAGAGCAGCTCCAACATTGAACTGTCAATGGAAGGCGGCTCTCTCTCGCCGGGAGCCCTTGACTCTAAGGTTGGAAACAATTTGACCAGAAGGCGTGGTTCCTGTGAGAGTGGAATCTTTTCTGTCGTCAATGAAGATTTCTCCTCTGCCCATTTCCATGCGCCGTGCTGTCGCCCCTCCGTCTGCCCTTGTGTTCTTCGATTCTTCTGCCACTGCCGGTGTCCGGCAGCTGACGCCTGCCGCTTCTCCGATGGGGCCGACCGTTTCGCCCTCGACTGGGAGGGGAAGCCTTATGGCTCCACGGCCGATGACGCCGCCTTCGATAGTGACTGTGACTGCAAGGCAGGCTGCGACGACCGGGATTTTCCCGACCGCTCTGACTTTGTCCGCGAGAGCAAAAAGTCCTCGGAGAAGGATGATTTGGTGGACGGGAAGAAAGAGGAGAACTCCGAGAGTGCGGGGGACGGCGGGGACCTCTCTGCGGAAAGTGAGACGGTCTGCGACGCCCACCTCGACATGTGCCGTGACTGCCTTGACAACTACTGTCAGATGCTGCACTACAAGTATTGCTATGGGAACTTCAATTCCGGGCACGCTCCGGGATGCCGCACTTTCTCCGGGAGTTCGGCGAACTCCAGTCTATTCCTTTTGGACGACTCAGCCGTGTCCACCACCACAGTCAGCTCACTGCGGAGTTTAGACGATTTGGACTGTCTTAATGCTGCCTCGTCCCGGGAACACCTGCGCCCATCCGACCCCGAGAGTCTGTTTCCCGGATTCTTTCGGTGCCGTGGACGCGGGGAGATTCACGCTTGTGGCGGAAAAAGTCATGATGCTAGCTCAGAAACTGAAGGAGACACAATTCCATCCCGAGGCTGTTCCCATAGAAACTGCTCGAATCCATTTCCCCATCGAGAGGGTCAGCCGCCTGGCTGGCACTGTCCGTCACCGCCAGGTCGCCGGAGTCGTGGTTGTCCGTTCCATGGGTGCGCAGCCAACGTGGACATCGATGCGGGCAGCGTGGACCTCAGTCTCGTCAACCGGCTGGCCATGGATGAGGAGATCGCCAACATAATCATGCAGCGGCGCTCCCTCACCAACCAACTGCTGTACTCCTCTAGTAAGCGTGCATCCAGCATCTACACCGACAGCTCGGATGACATTTCCTCACTGGCTGGCTCCGACTCCCTCTACTTTGAGGACAGAATCAGCTATCCAGGCATCAACAACACTAGATCGGCACAGATTTCCAAAATTGTGGAATATTTTGAGCGCAAGGGTTCTGCCTTCAAGCCGTCGGTTCTCAAAACCAATCTGTCGAGTGTGCCATCCAGTGCCGCGGCGTTTGCCGCCGGCTCTCGATTCAAGATCCCCGGGAGTGCCGGCCTGGTATCCAAGATGACCGCTGGGGAAATTCTGTTTTCGAGTAAAAATTCCCGGAAGCAGACTATCCAGCCGGAGTTTTTGGATGTGAGAAGACACTTTGACGGGGATTCCCGTAATGTATCCGACAGCCAGAAGGAGTACAGTTTCGGTGAGACGGGCCGCAAGATGGCAGAGCTGAGGCAGAGGCTGAGCGGTCAGGGGAAATTTGCCGACCTGTGTCTGAATGTGGACGTTCGGCGGGAGGACCCGGGGCCGGCCATCCCCTCCTGCGCCCGAAAGTGTCTCTCCCAGCAGCGTCTCATGGTGTGCGAGGGCGCCGTCAAATCTAAGTTGCCACTCTTTGACAGGAAAAAATGAATCGTCTCGTCGTCCGACGGTAGCGGTATTCGTCCATTCGTCTTAGTGTGAGTTTGCAAGGATAGAAACATTCGTTCGGTTAAAGTGAGGTGCTGTTGTCAATTTGTAATTATTATCAATATTATTTCGATCTACTAAGCTGCTCCTTTGACTTAATTAGTGATTATTTTTTAATAGTGTTGTAAAATATTCTTTCAAACAAATAAACAGTCAACTTAGTTTTTAATGCGAAGATCGAGTGAGATTATTTTTGTTATTTAAATTGGTCGCTACATATTGTATTATTTATATTAGCTTTATTCTTATTATTTCAACAGTAATGCAAATGTGGGCTCTCCGCACGTTTCCAGGAGACCTGATCTCGTTTGAATTCATTTCGTATGTATTATGATGATACACCATTAATATTGCAGCTTTCGTTGTATATATACATGCAGCTATTTTATAAAAACCAAGGGTGTAATGATAATTTCGCACACAACGACTTTAGCCAGTAATTCATATGGTTTGTTTCGATTGCTAAAATTATGTAGCATTAATAAAAAGCGTGGATGCATAACTGGTATCGTATCTGATGAAAAGAATAAAATTGCATGCGAAACATATCTTCCTCCATTACGTGAGTCCTTCCTTTGAATTTGTTGAAAATGTATTATTAGTACATTAGTACCTTGTAGGAATAGTCTATTTTATAAAACTTTTTTGGGAATGTAAAATATAATCGGTCCGTAACGAGGACCCGCGGACTAGTCGCATTATCTTATTATTTACTAAGAGACAGAAACGGAGTGACGTGTAACAAATAATCAAAACCGCGGTTCAATTTTAGTTTTTATAAACCTAATAATTTTTGGGCGAAATGCAATAATTAATTATATTACCTACGATTAAAAATAGTTTTTATATTTTGTACATAAGAAAGAGTAATCCTTTTACTATACCAAATTATTATCCGGTGTCGCGATAAGGTGTAATTCGGATGGCCTACGACATAATGGTGCAGAGAATATTCCATGTAAATCAAATATTATTGTATTCACCCCATCCTCTCATTATTTATAAATCATAAATTACCATTAATCATTTTCTTGTTATTCATTGTTCATATTATACAAATAAAATAGCACACTTATAACCAAGGAATCGGCAGAATATTATTGGGGATATTATTGATTTATTTCATGATCGATGCCTGAAAAATATTAAATTTTCTTTTCATTACGTTAGATATTCTTGTATATCTCGCTTGAACTTATTACATTCTTATACAAGTCAAACTATTTAATATCATTACTAAGGAGATATATCAGTCGTTGTATTTTGTTTTGTTATCAACAGCAAACACAACATTGATATTTTTTATTAAAGGCTTTAACGAGAATGAGCACATATTATTTTGCGGAAGACTTGCGATTATAACGGCTGAAATCATCCCAACCCAACCTTGTTATTATCATATTATCGATACAGCTGAAGTTCATATTTCTTTTTGGCATCATGGCTTCAGTTGGAGAATCTGTTTTGTTTACATGTTTGACTTCACACAGCATTTCTGCTATGTATTACCATCATTGAGTGTTCAAAAATAATATCTTCAATTCTATTGTTAGGTGCAATTATGATGGAGAATAAAATAAAATATTAGAGAATTACCTTTTTATATTGTTGGTAAATTAATGTAATCAATTATATAAGATGTCCATCGACATATTTCGATCCCTCGGATAGCGTACAAATGTTCAATGATGTCTCAATGTTAACTGTTAACGGTTTGCACTCGATATTGGTGCGATCTTTAGTTAAAAATGTTGTTAACGAAGATAATCAATTATTATTATTAGATAATATTATTTTTCAGTTTTATTATTGTTTAAAAGAAAGTACTGTTTTATTATAATGGTCATGAAAGTAATTTTTGTACAGTGAAGTGAAACTTTTCAGTATTCAGTTTTCGTTTTGTGTATTAACAATTTTTAATTAATAATCTATATTACATGTAAGTAGGTAAAGATAAATAAATAATACTTATAGAAATAATTATATTTTTATCTTAAATGAAAGAAATAATATCGGTTTGTACAAGAAATTATTGTATACTAAGAAAAAATAATAAATTACTCAAAAAACTCTAGCTTATGGTTTTATTTTATGCATTGTAATTAGGCTAGTCTGGAATCATAACTCACATTTTCCAAAAATCAAATTTTGAGAAAAACACAAATTATTATTCTTTAAATTATTGTCTTTTTAAATTATTTTTTAAATATTGAAAACTCATTCTGTCTCCTGCCTGAGATATATAATCTGCTATGGCAATGTGAGAAATACAGATTCTTGATTGGTTAGAAAAGCCTTTGTGCCAAAATAGTGATCTTTGGAAATGTATGTAAAAATATTTACATGGTTTAAAACAAAGATACCATGATCGATTTTGATTTTGTATTTATGATAATTTGAAAACTGACTATAGGTATAGACTGAAAAAAACCCAAATATTGCACAAGTAACGCCAACCGACCTGACATTTTAACGAACACGTATGGAAATAAAAAATAAAATGTACCCAATCAAAGTCACACCATGGGGTAGGATTACTTTGATACCTATTTTCTGCTTTCGTTCGATTATATGTGGGATTATAAACCGACCCCTATATTTCATTACTTAAAAAAACAAAAATCAGGAGTTACAAGCACTAAGTTATAGTGGGGTGACTTTGATAGGGTATCAATGTCACCCTGTAAGTTAACCAATAAAATAAAAATATGAAAACATATTCTCAATCAAGAAAATAAACAAAAAATGTACAGATTTGCATTTATTCATCATGTTATCAAAAAAATACAGGGTAAACAACAAGAACTAGGGACATTTTTATATGAGACCAAATTTACAATTAATTACAATGAGGATATTGAGTTCCCTGATTGCAGCAGATATTTTCACAACATGGAGATCTTTTAGGACCACCCACTCGCTAAGTATCCCACATGCATCCATTCACTTCGATGAACAACATAGTATGTTATGGAGGGAGAAGAACCCCATCAGTTTATCCACACATCATAATTATTGATCTCGTAACTCATAACTCGTTCAGGGTATTTTACTCCTCTTCTGTAGAAAGCAAGTTTCTTACCAGGGTCGTTACACTTATTGCTTTCGTCATAATTAAAAAAGGTGGATGGTTCTATTGTCTTGACAAAAAAAATAGATTTTCAAAATAATTATTTATTGTTTCACGAGACACTGCTGCCCGAGACCGCTTTATATTGGAGGCTAGTCGTGATACCATGGATGTATGTCTCTTTAATAGGGGTAAGACCCAATCCTTTCCAGGTATATTGTTTGTAAATAATTACAAGATAAAAAGAACTTTTTTGTACGTTTTTAAATTTTCTGTTGAATCATATAAACTTGACTTGACTAGCTTAAACGATCAAAAAAATTTGTACTTGATAGAAATAATACTGAAATGTCATTTTCACATTTCATATTGATTTCCATAGTAAAGCATGTATATATTAATAATTTAGTTGCTAGGACCCCAGACCCCTAGCAACACTTAAATAGTGGATTGGATTACGGATTTCTTCCGAAATAACTTTTCATACAAAACAGAATTAACTGAAAATGAATTCAATTCTACATAAAGATGGCTAAAAGTATTAAAAAAATGCATTTTCATCGTGTTCTGATATATTCTAAAAGTTTTAAATGTCTAGCTAGTCGGGAAGTTAGTTAAAAATCGATTGCAAGATTTGTACTGGATAAACAACCACCGGACAAATTAGAATACGACCCAATAAAAACGTTGTAATATAGTACCGTTCTATCTTGCTGTTCTAAATAGTATTTCACGAACATTTGTAAATCGTGAATATTTAAGGGAAATTCCCAGTCGCCACATTTAGTAGCTGCTTCCATAAGTGCATTTTCTTCTGTCTCTAAAAAAATTGTGACACCCCCCAACTTCCCTTGTCTGTTTTCCATTTAATTTATTGTGGAGGGTTTCAAAATAATTTTTATACTGTCGAGAAGCTGCCTTGATAGA
This sequence comes from Rhyacophila brunnea, assembly GCF_057557595.1. Taxonomy (NCBI): domain Eukaryota; kingdom Metazoa; phylum Arthropoda; class Insecta; order Trichoptera; family Rhyacophilidae; genus Rhyacophila; species Rhyacophila brunnea. Next base: position 3,486,867 of record NW_028232965.1, read on the forward strand.
TACAATTTTGTTTTTATGTTTAAAACTGCTCTGTCACATTTTGCCATTCGTGTAAATTTAGTAAGCTCTTCAACTTAGTTTTTTTTTGTACTCTCGCATTATCTTATTCTTATTCTGAAATTAAAAACATGGAAATTATAAAAATTTTCTCAAGAATATCCTAAAAATTTAGCAACTTACACCATCTTCAGTGTAGGTATTAAGTGTGGGGGCCACTTTGATACCCCGTATCAATGCCACCCCACAACCTAAATTAGCATGTTACACAAAAGTGTTCCCGACCATGTCTGTCCTAGTAGGATCATGGGCCTCCACAGAGTAGAGGTTTGTATTAACAGATTTTGTTTTTTACGAGAAATGGATGTCAGCCACTTGCTCAACCTATTAGGTCCATACCCTGACAGACACAAATTGAAAAACAATATGTGTACTTGCCAGACACAGGATTTGAACCTGAGACCCACGGCGTGATAGTCCAATTACCGTATTTGTACAAGCGGCCGGCCCTTGACTTTCGTACATTCTACTTTCATACAATTTGCTATTTTGTAAAATTCTTAAAATTTTGATTTTTGTTGATAATGCAAAAATGGTGTGCTTCCGTGCAGTCGCTCTCTCCTCCGCTTCTTCTGTCACCTTCTCAAGTACGTAAACAAGCTTAGTCTTGCTTTAGGATGCGTGCCGATGTTCCTGGACAGCTAAAATCTCTGCAGAATGTTGTTTATTCCTCCCTGCCCTACCTGCCTCATACAGCCCATGGACTAAACAGTGATAGCTATATTTAAACGATATTATATGAGGACAATAATGGAGAACCACAACTGACAGGGAAGGTGAGCTTACATCATTGGAGATTTTTGGAACATAATAGACAATATTGGAGACTCGTGAGCTGAAATAAAAGAGTCAACAATGAAAGGATCCTGGAAACAATAATTATGCCCACGGATGATGAGTGATTTTATAATTTCTGACGTGTCAATTTTTTCTAAAAATTACTTAAACAGAACCATTGTTTGGCTTTTTATATTGACACCTACGCCATGGCGCTGTATGCGATGATAGTAAGATAGAAATGGTTTTAGTTCCAGAAACGGCCGCGCTGACGTGTGCGTCTCGATATAGCAGCCGGACTCTAATGTAGTTTTTTCCTCCATCTAACTGCTAAGGTATATAACATTATCTCCAGTTCAGCATCTATCGAGGAATTTACCGACCCTATAATAATAATGAATTATATCAATTAGAGCAGGGGTCAGTAACATGCGACATGAATGATTGTCTATTTTTTATACTAGTTATATAGTCGTAGGTACGAGGGTGGGTCAATAAGTCCTTAGAAAAGCCGACAGGTGGCGCGACTAGTACTGTAAGCGGTTTGTTTTCATGCAGCGGCACTACCGATTCAGTATGCTGCGAAGTTTCAATCAGATTGGTCGGGTTGTTGTTTTTTATTTTCGTACATTTAAAAAAAAAATTTGCTTGTTTACAAAAATGGAGAAAATTGAGTTTAGAGCTGTTATTAAACATTTTAATATAAAAGGGTTAACAGCAAAGGAAATAAAAAATGAGTTGGATTTAGTTCACGGCATATCTGCTCCTTCACTTGCAACTATTTATAACTGGTTAAATGAATTTAAACGTGGTCGTACATCAACAAAGGATGAACCACGCTCAGGACGTCCTGTAGAGGTGACTACACCAGAAATGATCAATAAAATCCACGATATGGTGTTAAGTGACCGAAGATTAAAGTTGAGTGAGATAATTGAGGTTACAGGGATCTCAAAAGGTAGCGTCATTTCTATTTTACATGACAAATTGGGCATGAAAAAAGTTTCTGCAAGATGGGTGCCGCGTTTGCTCACAGTCGACAATAAACGCAATAGGGTGGTGGCCTCTAAAGCCCTGTTGTCGCTCATGCAACGCAATCCGGATGAATTTTTTCGTCGCTTTGTGACTGTAGATGAAACATGGATATACCACTATAATCCCGAGACGAAAGAACAGTCAAAGCAGTGGATTGCGAAAGGCGAACCATGTCCAAAGAAGGCGAAAACCGTAAAATCAGCTGGTAAGGTTATGGCTACTGTATTTTGGGATGCACGTAGAATTATTTTCGTTGACTATTTGGAAAAAGGAAAAACAATAACAGGGGATTATTATGCATCTTTATTGGACCAGCTAAAAAACGAAATTGAAAAAAAACGGCCTCATTTAAACAGGAAAAAAATCCTCTTTCATCAGGACAATGCCCGTGTTCACACATGTTTACGATCAATGGCTAAAATTGAAGAATTGAAGTTCGAATTGGTCGACCACCCACCGTATTCGCCAGATTTAGCCCCCAGTGACTTTTTCCTTTTCCCAAACTTAAAAAAATGGCTAAGTGGACAACGTTTTTTTTCAAATGAAGAAGTCATCGATCGGACAAATGCTTATTTTGAGGACCTAACGAAAACTTATTTTTCTGACGGTTTAAAAAAAATTGAGAAACGTCTAACCAAGTGTATTGAGCTCCAAGGAGATTATGTTGAGAAAAAAAAAATACAAAAATAAAAACTGTTTTAATGCTTTTTTCTAAGGAATTATTGACCCACCCTCGTAGTATGCGGTTATGTTTTGAATTATTTCACGTAAATACCTAGGTACATTATTTTATATATTTAGTGATATCGTAGTTTTCGATGACTAGGGATTGTGTTCGTAAATTCTCGGGAAATTAAGTTTCTGAAGTTTCGAGAATTCTCATTTTTTTGAGAAATCGAGAAATTCAAAAAAATTGGCAAGAGCAAAGAAGTAGTTTCTTAATAATGTCGTTTTCTCGAGAATTCTGAGAAAACAATTAATACCTATTTTGGATTTAGAGAATTCTCGAATCTAAAGAAATGATAAAAATCATCACAAAGAAATCCCAAGCTTTATAAATGACGTACTAAACCAACTATAGATGTAAAATATGAAATATATAACATAATGAAATATTGAAAAACGCATTTTCGTCATAATATTCAACAATTTTAATGATACTACAACAAATTAGGAATTAATCAGTTTCGCGAAAATGATGATGTGGCATTTAGAAGCACACAGGTTTTCGAACAAGTGGTTATTTTCCATGAGTTTTGGAAAGAATATTTTCTGTTTGACTGACTGAAGAACATCTGCGTGCTTCAATTCGAATTTGCTCTCCAGGTTTTCAAGTGGATATGGATAGTTGGACCCATAGACTAATATACTTTTAGTTGGACCTAAGGGAAAACAGCCACATATCTAGGGCAGTGAAGACGGCTATCATATCGATACCTGGTATTAATTCCAAAGTATGGTAGATGCATAATCTCTATTTTAGTTGTAATCAGAGCTCGAAAAGGACCGGAACGCCATTCCGGTTCGTAAAATCATGATGATTATCTCTTTGTCTCGTGGAAATATCAAATTGACCGTCTGAGCTAGATACGCCTAAATCTGAATAAAATCAAACACATTTGTTTTTATAAACTACACATAAAATTAGATGACCATGTTAATACTTTTGTAAAATTATCGAGCGCTCCGGTTCGTAAAATTTACCATTTCGAGCGCTGGTTGTAAGTAATCCATTGTTATTATTTTTACTGAATAATATTTTTTCATTATAGTTTATATAATAATATCTCGTATCTATTTAAAATATTTCTGTATTTTTGAAGATTTAAGTATTAAAATTTGATAAGTAATTTTTATACACTAGGTACTTATCTTGTCAGTTCTATTATTCAGTAAAACTAAATGGTGAAAGTGGCGCATAATTGAAAAGGTTGCCGATCCCAGGATGAAGGATTCAAGTATTTCATAATAATTGGCGAAAACCTGAAATTTTGCCCACTAAAAAACTGTTATGGATACTATAGGTAAGTAATGAAAAAAATATTTTGCGTCACATTTTTATGTAAATCTCTAAGCTTACCCTATTGTTATTATAATGAAAATGAATAACGTCTACAGTATTTCAAATGAAGGAAAACAACAGTGGGTTTAAATTCGAGTTATAAACTATGAAATTGTCGTTGAAATTTTCCCATAAAAAATGAAAGTCAGTCAGTCAAGCAAACTCTTTTTCGCACGGAATTTGCTTATAATTTTAAATTAACAAACATTACATTTAGTTTCATTTCAAAGTCACTCTTCATTTACTGGAAAACGTTATACTTTTCATAGTATCTTGAAAACCGTTTTTTATTTCATTTTACATCTTTTCTATTCGTTTAAATTTTATTAATTTTATAGGTTCTGAGACTGTTAGTTTCCAGTTTATGCAAATTCTTTGATTCTCCCCATTGGATTGTTGTAAACGAATTAATATTTTCGTATTTATAAGTATTTTATACTGACCTATTCTAAAGCTAGTCATTGTTATTAGGTATGCTGTAATTCTTTAGTTTACAAAATACGTATTATTTAATATGAAAATTATATGGTATAATAATGGTTTATCTTATTCGCAAGGGATATCCCAATTGTAAAATAGTATAGGTAGGTAAGTTTTTCACGCAGCTTGTCTATGGTTCGGTGTGTGGAAATCTATATTTTCTCCCCCTCAAGGTCATCCGTCTCCCCTTCCGTTGTATGACGTCACACAAATTCGCAGGAACTAGGTTACAGAACGCCCCCTGACGTGTTCCACTTTCGCGCATGCCCAGAGGTTTCTTTCCGAGTGACAGACGGGACGAGACATAATAATATGCAGTTTTGATTTAAATGAAATGCTTCCTTTATTTTATTGCTTCTTAAAATACAATTGCTTGATTTTGTTTTGTCCGGCGAAGCTGATTTTAATTTACGAATTGAGCAGTTGATAAAAATATTCCTCCGCACGCGGTCGCTCCAATTCAAACAGTTCACGCGAAATGTCACACGACGAAAGGGTAGGTGTATTCACACATTCTCATACTAAATTAAATTCTTATATACATTGCGTTAATATTTCGTCATTTTTAAAGAACTCAATCGTGCATTTTCCAACCAATGTGTAGTTTTAGTACATTGTAAATTAATACTCAGGTAGGTACACACACAATTATTTTTAACAGTGTCAAAGGTCGGCATTTTTAAATATGCTAAGTAATAACAACAGCATGTTCCTAGAAATGTCAATAATATACATATCGACTGGAAGTGCTCGATGGAAATTGATAGTAAATTCACAATTATCCAAATAAATATATTTCTGTAATATAAATATATTACATATCGTTATTTGCGACCCGGGTTTCGCCTTTCGATATCTTTGAGTCAGTGATAACTATAAATTAATTATCAACGATTTAACTTTTGTTCGGCAGACTTTCCCAAAATGTGAGTGTAGAGTTTATCGTTTCTTTTTACATTTTTCCCTGTGAAAAAAGTAAAGTGCGTCACCAGTGCATGATTTAAAAAAAAGATTGAATTGATACTTAAAAATCACACGTGGACTGCAGAACAGCCGAAACGTGTTTAGGTACCTACTTCTATGTTGTGTGTACCTACTTACCTATAATAAGATATCCACAGAACAATTAGTCAAAAATTATAATTACATATTCTTACTTGGTGCGAAATCAATTTGGTATATCAGTCGGCAGCGAAGGGTGGAGGTGGGTTGTTTAGGTCCTCCATAAATAGTGCACATTATACTTTATTAGTCATACGTATTTGTTTTTATGGAACTAAGACTACACTTTACAGCTGATGGTGTTGGTTAGTTTTTAAAAATCGATTAAACCTTGCCTAAACCAAGCCATAATAGTTTTGGTGTGCTATAGGCGATTCGACAAAATAGTGCACAGTTTTTCATGCATACTTATCTGTTTTCGTTGGATTAGGAATGCATATTACACATATTGTTGGTTATTTTTTTTAAATTCATTAAGCCATGCTTAAACCAAATTATAATATATAACAAATATCTATAAAATATCCAAAATTATGTATGATTTAATTGAATAATTTTAGATATTTTATAGATTGATGAGTATTTTTTGACTATTATTTATTATTATTTATTTTTAAAACTAACCAACACCATCTATTAATTATTGTAGTATTACTTATTTCAATGAAAACAAATACGTATGACTGACTAAGTTTAGTGTGCACTATTTATGGCTGATCTTAACACTTCGCCACTGATATCAGTGTACCCATATATTTTTTAATGAATATATAGATCAGCACTAATGGGAATGGATGATTATGGAGTCGAAGAAGAGCTGATGTTAGAACAAGGCAGAGCATCAGGCTCAAGGAAACCAGAAGATGCAAGAAGAAAATGTAAGTTGCACGTCGTGATTTTTACTTACTGTGCATGGTAAATTACAATATGTTTATTATGCTTGAATATGTATGTTTCTTCTGGTGTCACTTAGAAAATCATCGTGGTGATTAGGAGCCTGTTGCTCAGGACAATGATCTCGTATTTTAGTCGAGCCATCGTATTCTATTGGAATTTAATCCTTCTTTCGATTACACTACAGCTAAAATCTACATATTTACACGGGAAATATTAGCAGGGTGCGTTCGTAAGTCCCTTAGTCGGATGTATTCATAGTCTTATAGATAACAGATATTATGTTGATTGAATTTATAATTTATGACAATCACACCATCCTAACGCCATTTGTGTAGCCAACTGATATAGATTTTACAATAATTCGTAGGATCTTGTTTTAATAAATCAATGTGACTTTGTTTGTCCCTGTGTTTATCTAATAATAAATTCTGTTGGATAACACAAACATGGACCCTCAAATCAACACGTCCCGCACCACACTCGGTATTAATTGAGCGTTTCACGAGGCCCTACGTTTGTGTGTGAAGTATCAGTAGTTGTTTACGCCTGGGAATGTCGCAGGACCAGATATCCAAGACTGAGGTCGCCACCCTCTCAAGTGATTATTGACAGACGTAATTTAACGACCCACGATGGCCGCGCGGCTTAAGCGTCGGCCTATAGCGTCGTGGGTCCCAGGTACGAATTATGGGTCTGGCAAGTACACATATTGTTTTTCAATTTATGTATGAGTCAGAGTATGGACCTAATATATTGAGCAAGTGGCTGACATCCATTTCTCGTAAAAATAAAATCTGTTAATACAAACCTCCACTCTGTTGAGGCCCATATTATGATCTTATTATGATTGGACATGGTCAAAAAATGTAAAAAAAAACTATTTATGGCGAATATTAACAGCCTACCTCCATCCTTCGCTACTGAATTGGAATTACTATCCAACAAAGGCTATAATAGATTTTTTGTTTTAGATATAATTATTTATTTGTGGTAGGAAACTATAATGTATAGGTACTATATATATACATACATGCGTTTACAAATTATTTCATTTTAATTTCCTTTGGCAAGGTTAGTATTTCATTTAAGATCGATTTTTATTCCGCTAATTACAAATCTATTGACGGCTCTACGGGAAATCCCCATTAATTATTCATTCGTTTTACTATGTTTGCAGGTTATTTCAGATGATAGATAAAGCGCTGATTGATTACTCATTAAACGTTTGAAAATGTTGACATAAACTATTTCATTACCAAGCATAAAAAAACATAAAAACATTACATATAAATATAGGTAGGGTAACTACCTATGACCTTACAAAAATATTTTTGAATAGGTTTTTTCGTAATTACCACTACAATCATTTTGAACAATCCTTTTTGCTTAATTCGAGGCGATCATCGAATATAACATAATTTCCAAATGGCATGTAGAAAATGAGGCATTTTCACTTTTTTCTAAGAAAATGATGTAGGTACTTTAATGCTTATGTATAACTTTGCTGATCTTTGGATACAAATAGGCAAACATATTTTGTTAAATAGTAATGTTTGAGACTTTCACGGTTGTTTTTTTTATCGTAATAGGTTTTTGGGTTTCCACCGTGTGTGCTTCTTCCTTCTTTCCTCGACGTTTCGAGCTCGTTGCAGAGGCCATTATCAAGACGTCAGCTGAATACAGAACTATTATAACGTATGTTTGAAATTTTTGAGGAGAGTTTTTTGAAACAACTTTTTTATTATCTTTATGGATAAATGGATGCATCATATTTTAGTAGGATTATTGATGAAAAAAATGGTGCATACACTTGTCTATATAAATAATAAATAACTGAAGTAGGCTGTTTCAAAAAACTCTCCTGCAAAATATTTAAAATGTGAGTTAGAATACTTCTGCATTCAGCTGACGATTAGATATAAAAGATAAGATCTCTTGATAATGGCCTCTACAATGAGCGAGAAGGAAGAAGTACACACGGTGGAAACCCACAAATCTATTACGATAATAATATATCTACCTGTAAAATTTACGAGGCAGTCGTACGAGAATTTTCTAAGCAAATACCTACCTCATGCAATTATGTAACACACATAGTGGAAATTGATTTATCAATTCATCCGTAAGTAATGAAATTGCAAGCGAGAGAAGTAATATGATATTATTGGTTTGTAATTCCAATTAAAATTTGTATGAAAATAACTAGCACCGCACTGTGTGAGGAGTCGGAAGTTTATATTCAAAGATAATATGTAGATATTTAAAATATTCCGGACATATTCCGTTTCTTCTAATTTTTTCGGTTTTTAGGGAAGAAATACCCTATAATAAATTGCCATACGTTACTTAGTGTTACTATCTATTATTTGTCTAATCTCTAATATAACACAATGATCACTGCAGTATACATATATTGGTATTATTATTTTTGCCTAAGTACAACAGCTAGTCTTCTCCACCATAGGACATCGGAACCATAAGTCATGACGTCGTATTATTTTCCACCTTTATTTTAGTTGTTTTGGTGCACTGCACACCCGACGATAGTAAATAGTTCACACGCAGAAGATGAGATCAAAACTAGTAAAATCATTTAAATTTGCATTATCCGTTATCGGAGATAGACGATGAATTTTGCCATCTTTGTCCTGTTTATTGCTGCTCTAAACAGGAGTGGAGTGATGGTCTCATTCTTCGAGATTCTTGAGCCGGGACTTTCATCTTCAGCCAAGACCTCGTTTACAGGAAATCTTTCCTTGTGATAATACGCAGAGGTTGATATCTCATGGGATGCCCCGTGACGTGGCTAAAGTATGCAAACTTTATAGTTTTTCTTTTATTTCTTCGGTCTTTTTTTTATCTTCGACTTACATAGTTTTGTCTTTCCAACTGAAACGACATCTTCATATTCGCATTCTGATTCACAGATTTAGGTCGTGAGTAGATATATGGTATTTTTCTAAAGACATAATGTGGAGAATTCAGAATAATAATATTATTGCAGAAAGTCTTTAAAATTCTGAAAGACGATAGTTTGTCTTATATATTAATTGTTTCTAGGAAAGAATTAATTTAACATCCAAGTTTACTCACAGTAAAATAATATGTGCAGACGAAATTTAAGACTCAGTTCATATTGAGCTGATGGAAAATTATTATATTATTATATCAGACATGATTTATGATAGGCATATATACGAATGTGCTATTTACATAATGATTACATCATTATTATCGTATATGTTTTCATCAAACACAGTATAATCTCTACCTACTAGATCAAATGATTTAAATGTGAAATGTTATAATATTTCTAGCCCTGAGGATAGTTATTAAAATGATAAATAACATAGATGAAGGTAATGAAATTTGTAGACATGTTTTAGCATGTATTGCAATTCCGCGGAGAATTTTCAATCGCGGGTTTAGACAAAAATCAGTGAAGTTTTATATTTATAAAAAATACTGTCTCCAGTATTTTTTTAATGAACATGACCTCCGTCAGTCAGGGAGTTGAGGCCTGAATTGGGAGTAAGCTACAGATAGAAGAATGACACCTACAAAAAAATCATATTTCGTAGGTATTAGTTGTTGTTAGAGATTTAGTTTACACTAAATTTTAAATTAAATTACATATAATTACATAAGTCCGTGAAAGTTAGGATATTACTAGTGTTTACATATTTTATATATAAGTAACCGATATCGTTAAATTACACTTATTTACGTAGGTACTGAGAAAATGTGTCTATTTTGTCATTTAAAAACATAATCCTGGAATATGGAAATTTTTAAATCAGGGGATTCCGGCATTGAAATCCCGAAATTAGCATTACAAACCTTGATAGTAAACGATTGAATAATTAAATAAATTTTCAATACTTCAAGATAGAATATTGTTTTAGATTATTTATCTTGAGATTGAGATAGACACATCTATATTTGAGTAGCCTAGAGCCATAATTCACATTTTGCAATTTTGTCGTTCTTGAGTTAAATATACAAAGTGAATAATGTGAGTTCTGTCACCAAGGCCTTTCTAACCAATCAGTTAGCTCTATTTCTCATAGTATGCTATCTGTCTGCAGCCTTAGAAATATTATATATATATATATATATATAATATATTTAAAAAATAATGTAAATCGACTCACTCACTCATAAATATTCGAGGGGGTCAATACTTTTATCTCAAAATCAGATTTTTTGAAAATGTGAGCTATGACTCTAGGCAACTCATTATTTTTGCCAAATTAGATAGGAGCGTAAGTTTATAATTAGTATTTATTTATATATAACTAGCTGAAGTACCCGGCTTCGCACAGGGTCGCTTCGTGGTTATATTTATCTTAGATATTTAATAAATAATAAGAGGTAATTATTTTTTTAATATTAAAATATCTGTGTTATACAATATGGCAATATGAAAATAATTCTAATAGGAGTAAAGGTCAAACAAAAGACCACTTAATTAAAATCGAATCCAAAATATGCAAACGTTATTAATGTTATTAATATGTAGTAAAAAAAAAACAAAATTTCATGGAACAAACAAACAATAAACATTGTATTTTATATAATACTAATTTAGAAACCTTCGCAGGTGTGCTCACAACAACTGACAAAAGTTTCATCGCAATCGGTTGAATGTTATAGGAACGCATACGAATAGAAGAAGAAGATGATTTTCTAATTCAGAAATCTTTGTGGGCATGCGCACGACAACTCACCAAAGTTTCATTGCGAATAGAAGAAGATAAAATAGAAGAAGAAGGAGATGGTTATTCTAATTCAGAAACCTTTGCGGGTTTTGGCACAATTATTGACGAAAGTTTTATTGCAATCGGATGAATGGAATAGAAACGCATACGAATAGAAGAATATAAAATAAAAGAAGAAGATGGTTGTACTTATTCAGAAACCTTTGCGGGTGTTACCACAACAACTGACGAAGATTTCATTGCAATCGGATGAATGGTATAGGAACCATACGAATAAAAGAAGATATAATGAAGAAAAAGAAGAAGATGGTTGTACTAATTCAGAAACCTTCGCCGGTGTTGGCACAACCACTAATGAAAGTTTCATCGCAATCGGATGAATGGTATAGGGACCATACAAATAAAAAAAGATAGAATGATAAAGAAGAAGAAGAAGATGGTTGTACTTATTCAGAAACCTTTGCGGGTGTTACCACAACAACTGACGAAGGTTTCATCGCAATCGGATGATTGGTACAGGAACCATACGAATAAAAGAAGTAGAAGAAGATGGTTTTTCTAATTTAGAAACCTTTGCGGGTGTGTGTACAATAACTGACGAAAGTTTCGTCGCAATCGGGTGAATGGTATAGGAACCATACGAATAAAAGGAAATAGAATGATGAAGAAGAAGAAGGTGATGATGATTTTTCTAATTCAGAAACCTTTGCGAGTGTGCATACAACCACTTACCAAAATTTCATCGCAATCGGATGAATGGTATAGGAACGCATACGGGACAGACAGAAAGACAGACAGACAAACAGGCATACAGACAGACAGACATTCATTTTTATATATAAGATATACTCTTCACGGAAGTGCAAGCAATAAGTTAACAAAGTTTTATCGCAATCGGATGAACGGTATGGCAGTGCATACAATTCGAACAAACAAACAAACAAACAAATATTTATTTTTATAGATTAGATAAATACGGACTAAAGCTACCAGGAAAATGCCATCCCTGAGTAAAATTAAAGCTAGTTTCCGTGACGGCATCCTTAAACCATCTAATGGTAGCGATTAAAGATGGAAGATTGTAAGTACCTATATAATATGTGCGTCAGAAGAAAACTTCCAGTCAGAAAACAATATAATAATATGTACTAATACGTAAACCTATTATCACACTACCCGTTTCATTGGCTATTTTAGTATTCTATAGGCGACTACGTCGTGAATTGCTGTAATTAATTTAAATCCTATCATCCTGCAAGAAATAGTCTAATAATTATTATAGCGACGAAATTATTGACTTTTTATAAAATGGTTCCACAATCCGGTGTGGATCTTGGCCGCCTCTAGAAGTGGTTTCCCTGACAGAAGTGTAACTACGATAAATAATGCTGTTTTAACATGCCTATACAATTTACTAAAATATGACACAGATGCGCATCAGGTAATCCAAAATAAACAGTGCCATAATGAAATGAAGCTTAGATAGTAATAGCGTAATTTAATTCAGTTGTCAAAATATCTTAATATGATATATTAACAATAGGTTTCATATTAATCAGTAGCCACCAACCCAAAATAAAATCAGTTGTGCATATTAGTAAAATTTATTAACCATAAAAATACGATCATTTTTCAAAATTCTTATAATATCGTTAGATGTAGTATGAAATAATAATGTCCAACCTCATTAATTTTAAATTAGTTTGTTATTGGGAAGGTATTATTGGACGGATAATTTATGTACCTATTGTTATATTATTTCTGTCGCTTTGGATTTTTGATAAATATTGTTTTTTTTAATGTAGATATTTAGTTGAAAATGTCCCTCTGAGGCGGACGAAACCGGTCCTAATTTATTGATTAAAAGTGGAATAGGTACTACAAAAAAAATGCGTTTTATTAAATTAAACAACAACACTATAATATTAATACTATCGACCGAAGGAAATTGATGGAATTTGAATTATAGTGGATTTAAGTTTTGTACTATTCCACTTGAGTCGTTTTTTGCGACCCGGGTTTCGCCTTTCGGCATCTTCAGGCACTGTACACTATATAGTACAAAACTTAAATCCATTAAAATATTATATCTTTATTGCGGACAGTTGCTGATTATTGAAAACTGGCTCCATATACGTGTTTAAGTTTATCCCGTATTCTTCCACACTCAAGATCGGTTGCTAGCTTCTCCACACCCGTTAGGTATTTCAGTTCGCATTATTGCTGAGTTCCCTGTTATTTACCCATTGCCGTTGTGTTTTATGTATCAATATTTAAATTGCTTTTAGCAAGCATATTTTTGGAATGGGATGCTCTAAGATGGGGTTATAGTTTAGTGGACGATATTTTTATTCTGTCACTTCAGCGAGGCTCAAACATTATTAAACTGATACCAACGTCATAATATTATGTAAAATAACCACTAATTATGAATAGAACAGTGTCGTGTGCGAATATCCATGCGTAGACGATATTGTCTTAGGTACACGTAGATTACGGACAGTAGAATCTATATTATCTTACTAAACTAATTAGAGATTCCTTAATTAATTCGGATAATCAAAAAAATAATAAAATCCTAACGGAACAAAAAAAAAAAACAATATTTATTACAACGTTTTTATTAGCTCGTATTCTTATTTGTCCGGTACAAATCTTGCAATCGATTTTTAACTAACTTCCCGACTAGCTAGACATTTGAAACTTTTAGAATATATCAGAACACGATGCCAATGCATTATTTTAATACTTTTAGCCATCTTTAAGCAGAATTGAATTCATTTTCAGCTAATTCTGTTTTGTATGAAAAGTTATTTCGGAAGAAATCCGTAATCCAATCCACTATTATTGGTTGCTTAGTGGATGGTCCTACCAACTAAATTAATAATATATACGTGCGTTACTATATAAATCAAAATGACATTTCAGTATTCTATATTTGTTTGTTTGTTTTTTATTTACTTCATATCAAGTACAAGTTTGAGCATATTGAGCATAATAATTCAACAGAAAATTTAAAAACGTTGTAAGTATATAAAAAGTTCTTTTTATCTTGTAATTATTTTAATATAATTTGTAGCTTTTTATAATCATACGAAACTAATGATCAAAAATAAATTCGAATAATCGAGGTTCCACTGTAGAAACACCTCGGTAGATTTGAACAGTAGTTGTGACTTTATCTACGACTATAAAAATCCGAATATAAAATGTGTTTCTAGTAATCTACAACAGGGTTTCCTAATATCATTGAGCTGCGACCAAGATTAAGGTAATTGTTTTTGTTACCTACGCGAACCAAGAATATGTTTATTCAACGTCGAGAGGTTTTTTTAGCTTTTCTTTGAAAAATCTTCAATACGATTAATTTTTCCGCCGAACTAAAAGATTCCGCACAGAATACAAATCATCAGTATTTTATCTCTTCCTTCCAAATTTATGTTTGTAAATATTTTTTTAATGTATCGTACGCTATTTATCTCAAGAATTTGGTTATTCTTGATTTTCGCGACCCACTCAATATGCCAAGCGACACAAAGGTTAAGAATATATGAGGATGGTAGCAAGGTTATAATATGTGTATTATTGTAATAGTAACATGTTAACATAAGCTTTGTTTTTAAATAAGTAAGTATTTCCTACGTCAAATCATTAGATAGAGAACCAGTGGTTTCCACAAATTGTTTTATGCGTGTTTATTCATTACAAGTGAGAATGGTTGTGTTTACTTTTGAAAATATTAATTTAACAGTTTTCATTAGTATATCAAAGTAAATCAACTTCATCACCTGTACCTCATAAAAGCAGTATTTTGTGATTTTCATCTCTTTGCATTGTGGATATTTTTTAAATATATTTTTATTAAAATATTATTTAGAAGCACATTTTATACGGTAATTATAAAAATCCAAACCAATAAAAAAGTAAGTATGTATTATTATTTTGTAGTAAATACAATTGTTGTAAAATACATTTCTAAGGAAGTTAACATATTTTTAAGAAAATCTTTTACATACACTTTATATTTCATGAAAGATGGTCGTAAAAATTGCCCATTACATAAGAAAAATCAATGAGAGCGTTTTGCAATACCCATGGGATATTAACAAATTTTGCTTAAATATTCTTTGATAATATCAATTAGCAAATAGGTATACAAGACCTTCTCTAGAGTAGCTTAAGTTGGCATTTTTTAACCTATAATTTAATAAATTCTACAATACACTAATAATATGTATTCCCAAAAATGATTTTTCATTTTGAAGATTTTTGACTATGGTGCCTTCCTTTCAGTGACGGTTTTTGCTTCGTGGAGGCCGAGGCCCCTTGCAAAAACATTGCATAATTATTATGGTATACTTGTATTTAAAATACAATAGTTATCGTGGCTCAGTTATAGTACCTACTCTTTGATTGATTGTGTATAGATAATAACAGTGATGTATCCACTCGGATTGTGAAAAATATGAATATTTTTTAAATTGTGGTACTTTCTGCCAGACGAATAGAAGTTGAAATTCCAGTTTTAAACTTTTTCAGCGACACAATACACCACATAATATGTATGAATTGGATTGATTTTAAAGATATTTTAGGATTTTTTATGTGCTAAGAAGCAATTAGTCAATTATTCAGGGAATAGGCATATTACCAACACGCCTATAAATATCAACTTTTTCGATACATGTATTCGTATGTTACCGAGGTGTGTATTAAATAGAGATAGAGCCCAAACGTTTCAAAGTGACTACCGATTTTCATATAAACTATCAGGATTATCTTATTTGTTTCTTCCACAAAACAATATAGAGCTTACGACAAACTGAAATTGCCTTCAGCGACTTTTATAAGGAACCACAAAAAGTTCCACCTGGAGGAAGATTCAACATCTTTGGTGTATTAGAGACCGACAACTTTAATTTGAGCCGTGGCCTTAGTTCTAGTTCTAGTCTCGCGATATGAATACTGTCGGTGTATTGCGCGTTATTAGACCTCCCACCTGCCACACATCAAGTTATAGTTGTCGATCTCCAGTATCTTCATATTACTTTATTATATTAGTACTCGTAATTAAATATTTTTGTGTATTTCATGTTTTCTACTTTATTCTGATTTTCTGAATAAAGAAAATTAAATATAAACTGAAATACGAAATGTAGCCGTATGTATTATTTTTGTGTGGGCAGTTTCAATGTCGAGTGGTGTGTCGGCGCGCTCGGTGCTATGGTGTCTGGTGTTCTGCGGCTTCGCGGTCAACTACATGATTAGAATCAACCTCAACATCGCCATTGTGGCCATGGTGAAGGCGCGCGCGGGGACTCCCACTCGACCGGCGGCCTGCTCCTCCATTAACAACTCCACCGAAGACGACAGTGGTGGAGGAATGCCAGTCACATCACTGAGTGATGATGGTGTAGAGGTCAGTATAAAGAAGAAGAGTAACCGTTTGTGTTACAGTAAACTCTACGGCTTGCCTTTTATTATACTATATCAGCTACGGATCAATCATGTTTTAAAACCTCGAAACAAAATGAAGTATTACGAATCAAATTTGGGTCGTGTAAAGCTTTTAGACTAGCTAACTAGATTTAGCGCATTTGTCCGAGGTAATAAGCCGAAATTTAGCAAGAATATAACCCTCAATATCATTAGATAATATATCCCAGTACTAACTATATACAACCACAATTTTATTGTACGAAGGCCCGGTTTTAGGGCGATCGGACTGTTTGGGCTAAATCGAGCGCTGTAGGTACCTACTTCGGACGTCGCAATAAAAAATAACAATGAAATTAAAATAAATGTAATATTGTTTTTAAATGAGGAGCCCGCATGTAGCAGAATCATAATATAATTCTTAGGACAAGTCAATAATACATAATTATCTTCCTAATCTTATTAATATATTTATTAATGACGACTACCTTGGAAAATGGGTAAATTTAAAATGAAATATTCAGTAGATAATTATCAATCTTTAGGCGAATAAAATCGGCAAATATTTTGCAAATATTGTATATTCTGTTAAATAATTAATAGCGAAAAAGCTAAGAAATTAAATTTTGAAAAAATATGAATTATTTTCATGATAAAAATGTCATCTTGATTAGGTGAAGTTGTTTTGAAATATAATATTGCAGTATTTGGCAAAATCTTACTATAATATTAATTCACGGTGAAGCTCTTTTTAAAGGGCCCGGGTCTAAAGCCGTGGATCTAGTATCGTGTTTGGAAATAATACAAAAAATAAAGAAAGTCAAAAACATAGACATAAGAAAAATCTAGAAAAAATCTTAGTCCGAGTTGGACTCGAACATACGTTTTTAGCTTGCTGAACGACGTCTACAACTACTAAAATACCGATCCGAGTACCATCCTTCCAAATATTTCATAATGACTATGCTATCCATATTTTTGTTTTCAAAACCATTAATAAAATGGTTACCATTATTGTAATTCAATAAAGAATGTTCTATTTACAATTTTCGGGAAAAATAATATAAAAAAAACAGTTGTTGTCGCCCGTAAAAATAGACGTCAGAAAAAGAAGCCTACATATTATCAAAATCATGAGTCTAGCGGAAACCGTAAACCCTCTACGGCGAAACGTAGAGGGTCTACGGTATACATAGTCTAAGGCTGTAGTTTATTCTTAAAATCATTTTAAGTGGTTCTATGTACCTTAATAATATTGATTAAAATTTAATTTATAATGCAATAATGAATGTCAGGATTTATGTGCATGTATACCGACTTATTCTATTAAATATTATCTAATTCCCATTCAATTACTCTATGCCGAAATTTTAACAAGTCAAGTTGAGGTCGAGAATTCTTGATATTGATATCAAATATTTCCCTGTATTCATAAAAAGTACTGAGAATTTTCGAGATTCTCGAGAATCAAATATTCCATTATTTTCGAATCGAAAAAGTCGAGAAACCACAAGATTTACACTGTAATGGAAGATATTATCATCTCTTTCTAAAATAAATTGTTACAGTAATATCGCTGTTGATTATGGCGTGAAAACCGAAATAGCTATAAAGATTTTTCAAATTTCTCTATATTTACTGTGTTTTGTTGTGTTAACAAAGAAACCTGTTTTATAACTTTAAATAAATTAATTATAAAAATACATTAAAAGAGTTGAGGTAGGTATCCGTATCCTCAGAAAAAACATATATATAACTAAATTCATCATTATTACTTAAAATTTTTGAACAACTCGGCTAGGATTGGAACTGCATGGTCAAGTGATATTGATATTTTCAGATGGCAAGGTTTTCTTGGGATGAAAATCAGCAGAACCTGATTCTGGGAGCATTCTTCTGGCTAAACTGGCTGATGCAGCTTCCCGGAGGTCTACTAGCGCACAAGTACGGCACCAAGACAGTCTTCGGGGTGACTAATTTTGCTGCCACACTCTGTTGCTTTTTCATCCCCGTCGCGTCTCACATCCACTACTCGGCGGTCATTTTCGTAAGGTGCCTGCAAGGGATGTTCAGTGTAGGTATAATAATTTACCCAACGATTCTTATACACTACGACAATACATTCTAGTTTTTACTTCCTGTGTGTTATAATATATTATAAAAAAATATTTTATAATGGAGTTTTTAAATTCTGTTTTAGGGATTCACTTGGCCCGCTATGCATAGTTTGACAGCGAGATGGATTCCGCCAAACGAAAGAAGTAAATTCGTAACAGCTTATCTAGGTAATTATTTTTTATTTACTTAAAGAAAAATTAATTACCTATTTGTGAAAGTTTTAATATTAATTAGATTTTATTATTTTACGTTTTTTTTCTTATACGTTCAGTGAGAAAAAAACATAAGTTTAAGAAAAACCCCTATGATCACTTTTCATCTTATTCCCTGTATTTAGGAAATTCTTGTATGTAGTATGTTTGTTCAATGATCCCTTTAATTTTATATTGCATTTTGTATTCTCAAAAATAAACTGTCGGATGTTTACTGTAAAAAGTTTTTGTACAGCAATATACGCAGACATGAAAAAAGCCGGAATTGAGATATACGAAATCTTTCTAGAGGGAGTCATTTATACTATATAATAATATGATTTTACAAAATGTAATATATTTAGAAATACACAGTGACGTCCCGAGACAAAATGCCGCCCCTAGGCAGCGCCAAAATGCCGCCCCATTTTTTT
This sequence comes from Rhyacophila brunnea, assembly GCF_057557595.1. Taxonomy (NCBI): domain Eukaryota; kingdom Metazoa; phylum Arthropoda; class Insecta; order Trichoptera; family Rhyacophilidae; genus Rhyacophila; species Rhyacophila brunnea. Next base: position 3,506,077 of record NW_028232965.1, read on the forward strand.
ATCATCCTTTCGTGACTCCAATATCTAAGAAATGTGTTGTATGGATACATTACTAACAAAATATATAGCACTAAATCTAATTTAAATGCCATCTCTGCTTCAATAGACAATATTGAGAGTCCACAGTTTCAGATACGTTTAAAAATACACCCGACAACTTCCGAAACTCGCGAGTGATATAGTGCAAAAATATTTGGATAAATTTTAAATTAGGTAAGTATGTACCTACCCATAATTCAAATATAATTCGTAAATCTGCACGTGTTATCGCTGCTCATCAAGGACGTGACGTCCAAGGACAACGGAAGTACACTAGACATCGCGAACCGACAAAAAATACTGTTATTATTAGGTACTATGTTTAGGTAGCTATTTTTATAATATATACCCAATGATTCTCATCGATTTGCCGCCCTTCGAGAAACTGCCGCCCACAAGCGACGCTCAATCTGCCTACCCCCACGGGATGTCACTGGAAATACAAATATGTATACTTAATAAAAAAAGTGTACCAATTTATATCTCAAAATTTCATTCCATTGAATAATGTGTCAATCATGGGTGTCAATCAATTTTACATGCGCTTCCTTAAAAGTTTGTGTCCACGCGCCTAACATAGGAGGAGCCACTGGGTCGTATTCTTATTGTCTATTCACCATAAAAATGCTTTACTGCATCTTTTTTGTGATTTTTGTTTTGTCAATAAAAGTTCCATATAAGCCTGACCAAAAAACTTTTGGAAAGAGAAAAAATCTGTCAATCTATAGCCACAGACGTGAAATGGCTGTTTTAATGAAGTAAATGGTTCTTTTACAAAACACAAATCTTGTATGAATGAAAAAAATTTATGAAATGAGAAATAAAATAGTTATCCTTTCCAGGAAGCTCCGTAGGGGCGGCACTTACCTTCCCTTTGTGCGGGTACATCATTCACTGGGCTGGGTGGCCTCTAGTCTTCTATTTGAGTGGTGCCATTGGGACGGTGTGGTTCGTTTTGTGGTGGATGCTGGTCTACGACTCGCCAGGAGAGCATCCCAGGATCAGTATTGAAGAACGGGATTACATCATCAATTCAATCGGAAAAGCCATATCACAGCACAAGGCGAGAAATTGCACTTTTGATGAATATCAAATAGCTGCCTACTGAATTATAAAGAAGTACAATCATGACATTATTTCACTCTTAGTATGTTTAAGCACGATTGATAAGTAAATTCACTTGTCATGTGTGCACATAACGTATTGACTTATGCCAGGACACTACCTCACATAGAGAATCACAATTATTCCATTGAAAGCATTATTATAAAACAACTAATGGCACCCACGATGGCTGTGCGGCTTAAGCGTCGGCCTATAGCGTCGTGGGTCCCAAGTTCAAATCCTGGGTCTGGCAAGTACACATATTGTTTTTCAATTTATGTATGAGTCAGAGTATGGACATAATAGGTTGAGTAAGTGGCCGACATCCATTTCTCGTAAAAATAAAATCTGTTAATACAAACCTTCACTCTGTTGAGGCCCATAAGCTGGCCATATACGTACAGTTTTCGTAACATGTTGAACATGCCAGTTAATACGTAATGGCGGCCATACAGTTATCTTTGGTAGATAATCTGCTGCGCCCATAGACGGACAGTTTTCGACCTGCCAGATTTGTGCCAGGTTCAAACTACCAGCGACCCCCATTCCCGTGTTTTTGTAAAACTGTTGGAATTTCAACTCACCGAAAGTTCTCGGGTGACGTTAGATGTTGGTAATGTATGATCTTATTAGGATCGGACAAGGTCAAAAAAAAAATGGCAGTTTACCATTTAAAATATGAGTAACATCAATGAAGTTTAATTTTTTTTGCTGCGCTCTTGGAGATGCATTTAAATGCAAAAATCATGTACAGTCCACGTACAGTTTTTACTCACATGCATTTTAGTGATATAAATGTCATCATTGGCTGTAAACCGCTCCATTCTAATGGACCGACACCTCATTGGCTACATAGGTAATTTCTAAGACCGATTGCCTTACGAAATGGCAAAAACAATGTATGTATCAGAGCTATGCGAATTAAGCTAAAAGTCTATTTTTATTTTATATGGAAAATTATGAGTAAAATAGTGGTCATATTATGTTTTGTCTGGGAATATAATGTAAAGAATAATAGTAGACTACTGAATTGTAAATCAATTAATTGTAGATAATTATATATTGCAGGTGAAACCTCCATGGGGCGCAATAATGCGGTCACGCTCCCTTTGGATGACAACACTTGCACAATGGGGTGGAATATGGGGCCTATTCACCCTGATGACACAAGCCCCTACATATCTGAAACACATACATGGGTGGGATATTCGATCGGTAAGCTGGACATCTCGTATTGTGATTAGTTTATTTAGAGAAATAATAATTCCTTCAGCAGTAAATATCAATTGTCAATATACCTAGAACCCTTGTGCCTGTTTAGGTACTAATAGCGCCTGTACACGTGTATGGATTTACTTGCACCAAGTGTGTATTTTAAACGATCACGATAATAACCGTTTACACATAAAAGTGCTGACTGTCTCTCCAATATTATTCTTCAAGCGTAAGCGAGATGCGACGTTGTCGTCGTATTGGTGCTATTTGACAGATTCAGACAAGTTCATAAATAATCGGTAGATGTCAAAATATTCTGTGTGGTGAAATTTGTATTTCTTCCGGCAGGTCCGCCACTATCGTTCTACTGCGCATATCGTCGTTGAAACTAGAAAATTGTGTAACTCCGTTTTGATCGAAAATTGACTTTGAATGCCATCTAGTGGCCGTTGATAATATCTATCTGTATTGCAAATTTTGTAATTCCAGAAAAATTGTATCATTGTTAAATCATGGATGATTTCACTCCAAAACCATACATTTGTATAGGAAACCATAATGTTTTTTGTCTCTCCTGTAAAGTAGTGTTTTTGGAGTTACACAATTTTCTAGTTTCAACGACGATATGCACCGCCATGCAAGTACCAATTATTGCGTGAACGCTTCTGAACCTTTTTGATAAATGCATGCAATCTTCCATGCAATAATACGTGTTTAAATGTGCATTTTGTTGTTATGGCCGCGATAATACGAACTGCCAGCAGTAAATCCATGCACGTGTATGGAACCAATGAAAGATATTAAAATTTAATAACCTAAAAATATTTAAAGGCCATTTAACAACTGGTGATATAATATTATATTTGTATCATTGTCATCATCAGCCTAAATAAATCCACTGCTGGATGAAAACCTCCTTAAGCTTATTTCACTATTGTCGGTCCAATGTATTGCTATATAAACAAATGTGACATTGCTAGATGGCAACACCATTTCTATACATATATTTTTAAATAATATTATGGCTGTTAACAATAATAAAATTGTTACTTATCATGTAATGAAATCTTTAAGAAAAATTAACTTTTTATAGTATTTTGGGTGTACTAAACCTTTTTTATATCATACATAGTACGGAGACCAAAATTATTATGGTACAAATACTATAATTAATTATAGTACGGTTAGCAACACTGTTGGCCACAATATGAAGTACTGCTCAGGTCAACATTTACTGTAATACTGAACATTTCTGTTTAATGGAAGGTTACCTCGCAATTTAGATAACCCTTGTCCATTTTAAATATGTAACATGATGGATGGTTATCTTGGATCCATAAAAAAAAGAAAAGTTTTTAAGGTATTTCGTATGTACTTAGATTGTAATAGATCTGCAGGGATTATAATATTCAAGATTCCGTATTTAAGTGATAAGAGTGCAGGCATTTTCAACATTACTTTACTTTTTTTACTTTTATTTGTATTTTTTCAGACTGGCATACTGTCAGGGATCCCACATCTTTTACGGATGGTGTTTGCGTCTGCATTCTCTCAGTTGGGAGATTTTCTTCTGCGGACTAACAAATTATCTAGAACAAATGTACGGAAAATGGCCACCGTAGTTTGTAAGTTAACTATTATATTTATTTAATATTATCATGTTTCATGTTGCTTGAGTCTGAACTAGTTCCATGTTTTACATTGTGGTTTTCGATGACGACGTTCATACTACTTGATATATTTAGACAAAAAATTGTAATTATACCATCCAAGCATGTGGTTATGTCTGTAGCCAACTTTAAAGAAGTATAGCATTATAAATCATTTTATAGGTATGCAACGGAATACATTTATTACATAATAATAAAGTGAGGGAGTCACAACAAAAAAATAACCTCGATGAATATTAAATACAATTAGTTATCCGATTTATACAAGATGCCTGTGTTATTAAAACTTCCATGAATAGCTCAAACTAATACTAAAAGGCCAAAGTGATGAATTTACTTTTGTATTTAACTTTCATCATCGATGCTTATAATAGAAGTTCTTCTTATCAGATCATAATATATGAAGAGTAATAAAATGTTCCCAATCTAATATGTAACAGCTAACACAGATTTCTTTTGAATTTAAAGGTTGTATTGTCCAAGGCTTGTGCACGTTGGCATTGGCGTATGTAGACTGTGATAAAATTGCAGCGGTTATTCTGATAATGGCCGCCACAGCGAGTAATGGCGCTGTATCAACGGGACCACTTGCCTCTTTTATTGATATCACGCCCAACTATGCAAGTAAGAACTTTGCAAAATCAATATTTTTTTTAATGATTTTATCAGTGTCTAGTTGAAAATATATTATATGGTTTGTAATAATTTCCAAAGGTGTGGCTATGGGCTTTAGCGGCATGATAACGAGCTTACCAGGATTCATTTCTCCCGCAATAGTCGGATGGCTGACTCTTAATAACGTAAGTGGAATTTATAAACCGATATAAATTTCATAAACCATTTCTTTTATTCAACGGATAATTCACAAGATTTTGAGAATGTAACATTCCATATATTGAACATACATCACTTGAAAACACCTCCGATATGTTATGTATGTTCAATATATGGAATGTTACATACTCAAAATCTTGTGAATTATCCGTTGAATAAAAGAAATGGTTTATTAAAAATTGTTAGCAAGTTCAAGTAGACATTATAACTAAAATATTTGGCGAGAGCCGGCGGTTAGTAATTAATATTCCTTGAATACACAGAAACCGATAGTCAATAATAACGCAATTTGATAAGCATTTCATGTATGACTTACTAGTTTAAATTGTCGCAATTAGATAGGAGGCTCGTAGCATAATTGGTTAACGCACAGTTACGAGATATATTCATACGGGTTCAAACCCAGCATCGTATTTTTTTTTCCAAATAAGATTTTTTCTAGTCGGCATATATTGGAGGTGTTTTTAAGTTATGTATGTTCAATAAATTTTATGTTAACACGAATTTCCTCATAATAATCATTCAATGAGATAAATTAACTCTTGATTAAAGTATGAAATGGTCCCATTTTACGTTTTTATTAGGTCGTATTTTTGTTTGTCCGGTGGTTGTTTATCCAGTACAAATCTTGCAATCGATTTTTAACTAACTTCCCGACTAGCTAGACCTAGCACAGATGACAATGAATTCTTTTAATACTTTTAGCCATCTTTAAGTAGAATTGAATTCATTTTCAGTTAATTCTGTTTTGTATGAAAAGTTATTTCGGGAGAAATCCGTAAAAAGTAAAACTATTATTGGTTGCTAGGGATCTGGGGTCCTAGCAACTAAATTATTAATATATACGTGCGTTACTATGGAAATCAATATGAAATGTCAAAATGACATTTCAGTATTCTATGTTTATTCAGTATTTCTATCAAGTACAAATTTTTTTGATAGTCAAGTCAAGTTTATATGATTCAACAGAAAATTTAAAAACGTTGTATATATAAAGTTCTTTTTATCTTGTAATTATATAGTCATAGTTTAGTAGCAATAAATAAGGGTTATTGTATATTTGCATCCTTTTGTTTTCTATACAATAATGACAAGGTTTATTTGTATTTACGAAGTTGGTATGTCTTATATATTTAATTTTAATTAGGTACTAGCTTTTGGCTGGTAGTTATTATACAAGTTAAAAGTATAGCTTTAATTATTTAAGAATCATTCTGGGCATCAGGGGTGTAAGTGGTTTGAGAAAAATGAGTCTAAATATTTTAATTAATATAACCAAGGTGTTCCAGGGATGTTTATATTTCGATCTTTAGCGCAGGCATCAGATCGAAATGATTTTTGCTGACATGATAAAGAATTTTACGAAGTTCCCTTTTTATGCAGTTGTTCAATAATTATTGTTGTATATTTAAAATTAATTTCTTATTGAATTAACTTTGGTACTATTATTCCATAATATGAATCTTTTTTTGCGACCCGGGTCTCATTTTTTGGTATCTTCATGCACCATGTATATGATCTACCTATGGTAAATATATGACTGACACAAATTCAAATTAGTTATTGTTTATAAATGTAGGTTTATCCATAACAAGGCAAAACCTGGGTCGCTAAAAATGATTCATATGTACAAAACTTCCAACAGTAAGAATTCAAATTCTATTGAGTACCCTCGGTCGACAGTATCAATATTGGAGATTCTGTCGATCATTAGTTATTAAAATATTTAATAATATTGACATTGTCATGTCAGAATGCCTTATAGATAATATGATGTTTCAATTGTTGATATTATTATAGTGATATTTTTTTTTAGCAAACTGTTGAACAATGGCAAAAGGTCTACTTAATTTCTGCTGCTTGGCTTCTTTCCACTGGAATTATTTATGTTATGTTCGGCGATTCAAACTTAGCGTCATGGAACAACGTGGTTCAACAGCATGAGGTAAAAAGAATATCAGTTTATCTTATTTCACAATGAGTAGGCCTGAAATGTTTCATGAAAAATAGTCATTTTATTTTAAAGAAAATTTCTTCATTGACAGATTTTTGCAAAATTAAAAAAAAACAGCTTTAGAAATTTTAACATCGTGACTCCAAATTTAAAAATCATACAGTTATAATTGACAGTAAGGAAAAATGCATATTATAAGGTAGGTATTATCACACATTCAATTCATAAATAAAATATTTGGAAAGCTAGGCATGTTCACTGACAAAATAAATTTTATTGTTTGTTAATCTTATCTATTCTGCCATGCATCTACGATTGTCGGTTTTACAGTTTTAAAGAACATTTAGTTAGTGACAAGCAATCGTGGGAGGATAGTTATACATGTTATTGAATTCTTACCAATATAATCGATCTATATTGGTTTGAATACATACTTAATAGAAATTATTATAGTTTTTCAATTGAAAACATTTTTATTACAATAAAAGCAATAATTGAAAAAGATAATAATTTTTAAAATTTTCGGTATTTAATTTTGCCCGACACCTCTTAATTTTACAACTCAACGTACGTTATCTGTGCTCTTAGTATTCAAATTCAGTTTGGGGATTTTTTCATTCTAATTCATAAACAACTAATAGCTTTTCTAACCGAAATGTGTCGTTTCTTTCAAGGAAAATGGTAACGTCATTCAAGAAATGGAAACATTCTTGAAAGAGGATTCAAAGAAAAATATCTCAAACGATAATGAAGACAGCGACGCACCTATATACACGACAAATTTAAATAACGCTGTTCTGCATAAAATATAATAGTGCCTTCAATGTAGTGCCAATAGGACTAAAGAAGATAATGAAGCTGGAAAAATGATCCAATGTAAACCATTTCAATAACAAAAATATTCTTTTATCAATAGGAGTTGACATTATTGTATTATTTTTTAATAATATATATATTTTTTACACTTTACCTCTCGGGTGAAACCAAATGTTAATCATATATTTACAATAATAACTGTATATAATAATTATTAAGCACTATTTAATTTATTATACTATAATTACAATAACAGGATTATAATTATTTTACGGATATTACATAAGAGATTAAAAAAAATGTTATTTTCTGGTAAATATTTTTGTACATAATTATTTGATACATAATACGCAAGTATAATTTTTATTAATTTATTTAATTGAAATGTTAAATTCGTTGGTTATGATTTAGAAAAATTAATATTGAAATACAAAATTGTGTAAATAAAATGGAAATAGATGTTTCATGATGAATTTGTTGAAAACATTCTTTTCATTTTGAAATTGCATTGATTGTAAATAAAAGGGTTTCAGTTTTTTTAAAACGCTTATCATTAAACTAAATATTATTAAAAAGTGGGTATATGAAATTACTGTATATAAATGCACAATACCATATTATATTACATACTTTCTTATTTACACTAAACAGTAAAATATCAATAATATTGACAAAATTCATCAGATTGAGAATTATTATTCTGGGAGTGTGTACAAGTGGGGTATCAATAGACTGGAATAATTTAAAACTCCCTTTTAACAAAATATGTGTAGGTACCTACTCGATAGAAAAACTTGTTATCGTACTAACTATCAATATATATAAATAATATATGGAAATATTAATCAACAGTTGATGAATACAAGTATCTATGTAACTGTCACTCTCATCAGTATTGGATAGAATTCTTGATTTACATAGATTCACAATCAATTACTGTGAGTTAACACACTATTAGTGAAGGTTTATTTGATTTACAGCTTCAAGAGCGAACTTTGAGCAACAGATAAAATTCAATTCAACAGTTGAGAGATGATAAACACAATATGTAACCTGATGTTGACCAACGATGTTCACTTAGTGTGTATATGTTTTATACAATGATATTTATTTGTATGTATAGTTAAATTATACATCTGATAATGATAATGAATGAATTCTAATATGAATAGTGTATTATCGTTTTGTTCATAACATTAAAATAACACATGGTACAGGAGATGAAAATCCATAATACTAACAAAGAAACTAATAATAAAAAAATATTATTGTAGATAATAATACCAAAGAAGAAAACACAATGAAATATAAAATACACAGCACTTCGCACATCTTTTTGTATCCAACGTAAATTGATGCATATTATAATGTCTTAGTCATTTAAATAGTCTTTATTGATGGGTTACGTGTCATTGGATTAACTGTTCCCGAAAGTTTGTTGATTAGATGCACTCGGAGGATTAGTCGGTCCCATGTCTATTAAAACACCTTCGGTCACCGACTGTGACGGTTCAATGGCAGGGTCGGGCATGAAGACGCTCGATGAGGGTCCGGCAGCTTCAGACTGCATCTGGATGCTGACATTAGGATTTTGGAACGGAGGCACGGGCGATATTTTGCTGGATGGCGCTTTGTGGCGGGCCTGTTCACTCGTTTTCGAAAGTCGTTCACTTAAAGCTTTCAAAGCAATTTGCCTGGAATTGGGTTTAATTCAATTCAATCAATTATTTTGATACCAACTAATTAGGAAATACAGAATTTAGAATAGAAGTAGAGACTCAAGGAATACTTCTTACTGTTGGTCACAACTTATGCCCAAATTACAATTAAGTTTAGTGTATTTTGCTCACATATTTATTTTTATATGAATGAAATATAATTATCAGTACAATTTAAAATATATAATAATCATATGCTAACCTGCGTCTCTCCATATCCTGTGGTTCTACACCTGGTAGAGTAATGGTGACACCGCGAGGACTGAGAGCAAGATGGACTCGTCGCCTGGATGCAGGACAAGCTCCTATACGGACCAGGCACTTTTCTATTGGATGAGATATACCTCGCACTAGCGGCTGTACTACGTGTGGGAAGAAACTGCAAGAAAAAATGTCAAATTGTGCAATAAGTATTTATTGAGTAGATGGAACATAATTGTTTTTAATTGAACTTGGGTTTATGTGGTTGAACTACATTTAAATGGTTTTGAAACAAGATTTTGATAATTCAATGACTCATTTGTTTTGACAGCTGTTTTTGGGATGCTCTAAAGATAACAAGAATTCATTCAGTGAATGCTTATGATCCGAATATCATCACAGAAGGAAAAGGAAGAGAGGGCTGCACAATGGTGAAATAGTTTAAATTTTTTGACCATGTCTGATCCTGTCAAGGATCATATGGGCCTCCACAGAGTGGAGGTTTGTATTGATAGATTTTGTTTTTACGAGAAATGGATGTTAGCCAATTGCTCAACCTATTAGGTCCATACTCTGAGTCACACACAAATTGAAAAACAATATGTACTTGCCAGACCCAGGATTCGAACCTGGGACCCACGACAATATAAGTCAACGCTTAAGCTGCTCGGCCATTGTGGGTGTTATTTTAAATTTTATTTATTTTTATTATTACATTTGAAAAATTTACACCTACAGACTGACTAAGAGAAGACTATTAACAGATTAGCATTTACATTACTAAATATTAATTATATTAATTTAATCATCTCTGGTTTTTTTTAAATTGAATTGCATTAAGATACTATATATTCACAAAACATATTTAAAGTACTCTCTTAATAACTATATTTTTATCTCTGGCATTTTAGTACTGTGTAGGTTTTGGATTCTTAAAATAATACATATTATGACTCCTTGTCTGGATGAGTGGTTTCAATTAAGGTCTTCTCAGATTCCAAAATCCCACGGTTGAAAATCTTCGAACACCAGGATCTCAGGATTGGTTTTTGTCAAAAATAGTATATTTGGTACATACATAATCACATTTTAAGATTTTTTTTCTTTTCATCTAAAATTTTACAGATACATATCATTAAGTACTTAGGTACATGTCAAATTAAAATAGGGATTTTAGTTTGGGGATTTTGTAACAGGTTTTTGGAAGATAAAGAGAATCAAGCATAGAGTGCATTTATTTTCTTGCTTGTCCTACAATGTCTTTTTCACTTTTATATATTAATACTACTTAACGTTAAAACTTTCGTGAGTTTTTATTTTTTTTACAACTGAAAATTCTGTCCGGGATTATAATCTGTAGATTCAATGGTGATAATTGATAATGGAAGCATAAGAAATACTGAACAGATCAGATGAATTCTTTGTATTATTGTGGACATTTCTTATCTTTTATTATTTACTGCAAGAGGAAGCTTCTTGATTTTTATTTATACACAATATAAGTACTTAATCTAATTAGGAATAGCAAAATATTTGTGATGTGAATAGGTGTAATATTTTTACATACTTATCGAAGCTGAAATTATCGGCAATGTCACCACGAGTGCCATTGCTGTGGCGCTGCCAGAATCGGAGATACATCCAAGAAACGATGGTACCACAAGCCCACATGCAAGGATAGCTGCCCTCAAGAGCACCCACACCCCACAGGCAGAGGGCAACGCACAATACAAGCAGTGGGATGATCCTATTTGTCATTTTGCCTAAAACAAACAAATAATACTTATTAAATGCTTTTGACTTTAATTTATTTTGCAATTTGTACTGTAACAATAGTAATCCACAAAATTATAACCATTTACTTATCTATATTGATGGGTAGTGATTTCAGAATAAGGAGCTAATATTAATTGAATAACTACTAAGAATAATGAAGAGATGAAAAACTATATTAAATAGTTATTGACAGCCAATTATAAGGCTGATGTGTCAGAATCTAAAATCTGAAAGTCCCTACTAAGAAAAGTATTTTAAATTGTTCTTACCCAAGGAAGTTTTGATGAGGAGGTGGTCTGGCATGACCTGCTTGACTGCTACGCTCACAGCAGCGATATAGCCAGCTAATCCGTGAATGTGCACCGAGAACAAATAATCCGGGTTTCGAGTGCACATATACAAAAATAAATAGTAGGAGGATGTCATGACAGCGACACCGAAATTCGTCAAGGCGAAGAACTTTAGCATCTCCATCTGGCCCCATAACGGTTCAATTAGTTTCCCACATAGACCTACTGTGACGACATCCACTATTACCTCCCAAAAGTGGAGTTCTAGAAAACAAAACGTAAATGCAGACCATAACCAGAACGATGGGGGCATTAAATATCCGGGAGTGACACTGAGAACATTTACAGCTTCTTCTGAATATGAAAGGAAATAGCTTAATATTACTATGATGCATATAAATTTGACTGACGTCGATGTATTTCCTAATAATGCCGAAAATTGTTGTTTCAAATAAGGAAGGTTACGATTGAAAGCTCTCAGGGAGGCCATTTTGAATTAACTGTCAAACGTTGAGTTGGCTATTGAAAATATTCAATGTTAACAAAAACAACAACTTTTTCGTGAGTGTAAGCACTGAAAAAAATCACCACCAGTTTCCAACCAAATATAATTAAATATTTTATTTATTAATGATATAAATTCGGACTTTCATTATTTATTTAGACGTGATTAATTAATTATTCAACTCAGTGTTATATTTTGCCATGATATTACTCTATTATATTTGGTAGGTATGGCTTATACCTAAATATTTTACGATATACCTACAACGTAGGTAATAAAAATAAACCATATAATATTATTAAAATCTGACAGAGTATCAAGTAATAAATCGTATACCTATGTATATAGAATGGTTATACATTGCGTTTCGTAGGAATCTACATATTATGTCAAGTTAATAGATATTGATGTTTGTATGACAGCTTTATAACATTAATATACTAAAAAAAACATACGAATACTATTATAATAATTTTAGCGATTTATCTTATTCGAAGTTATTGACCTATGATTACGTCAAATATTATTAAGAGCAAACACGAGGGCAAGTTGTTATGGTTACGTTTGCGTTCAAAAATAACAAAAACGAACTGCATTGTTTACAAGACTTCTGTCACGATGAAAATAAATTTCGTGTTCAGACAGAAATAAAATTATTATAATCATCTATTATCTCAGTACAACGTAAAGTATTATTTTTTCTATCAATAATGATATTATAACGGAATTTGAGGTAGCGGCGCGAATTTTGAAAAAGCCTTATAAAATATATCAATATCCTTTCAATTGGATTGAACGCATTCCTCTATAAGGATGTCATCCTGATTTTTAACGTTATATAACAATATTAAAACAGTGATTGTTCTACAATGAAATGGAAACACATCATAGTGAAAATTTTACAGTGACAATATCATAAAGAAATTATTATTTGTGCGTGACATTATTCATAACATAAAATAAAATAATGTGCAAGACGTTGTGACAAATCTTTTAAAATGACTTTCGACGGAGGTGGCATGAGTGCATATGTTGGCAATGCGTCACTCGGACAAGGGGGTCCTCCAGACCCTTACACTTATAATAGTACCCCAAGACCCCTTTACAGTAATATGAAGATGCACAAGAAACCACCATGGTAAGTACCTCCCTCTGTTTACCCTAGATTACAATATTGCCTAAGCTTAAAATTAAAATTTTAATTTGAAATCCGGCATCTACCCTGATTTTTTGATGCCGAAATCACAGGAATCAGGATATTTTTTTTTATAGATTTTGAGAAAACAATATAATATCAAAACAAAAGTTGGTCTATAAACAAACAAAATATAGAGATGTATGTCATGTAGGTACACCAATGTAATTACAACTGGAGACCAGTCGACCGTATGGGCTCAAATGGATTGAGCTGCCAGAAATGTGTCGGAAAACACTGTCGTCGTTCAGACATCAATGTGATCTGCCGCTTTTGGGTTTCTTCGGAAGTTTCGCCAAGGCAGCTGGTGCCTCTTATTGCCGAACACTTTATCATCACGTCACTTGCTGTCACACAGATTGATAGAGGTAGAGTCTGCCTTATATAAGCTGGCGTGCGGTTTCCCCCCGCTTCAGCATCTTAACACTACATTCCCTCTCGTTCCCTCCCATTGAATACTTGCAACAGTCGAACGCGATGGCACAATGCTTTCCGTCCGCAAACGACGTGATGTGAACGCCAGCTAACAGAAGATAGACATTAGTGATTTATTATTTCTATCTTGGCGTAACAGCACGTGACGTGATGGTTATGTGTTTGGGCCATTCGACAAGGTGGCTTCAATCACGATGGTTCCACGTAGCGAAAAGAAATGTGAAGCGCCTAGTTTCAAAAGCCCCTAAAAGGTTTTCATAAAATTCTGAGTTAGATATTATATATTTAGAGGTATGTTTTGTCCACTATATGTTGGACAAAGTTATAGTTTCAAAAAAGGCCTAAAACCGTGAATATTTAATATCAAAAATTAGGCTTAATTTCAAAACCCCCTAGTTTTCGTGTGAATTTCAAATCCCCCTAAAATGAATAAGCCAATCAGCGGCTGCTCTGATGGTCATGTGATACGCATTTCAATAATATGTCTGCCTGAACAAAATTAAAGTGACTTCGTGTTGATCGCTCTGTAGGTTAATAGTATTTTTCGATACTTATAATGAATGTTGAACTGATTAATGTGTCGAAACGTAAGCCCAATGAGTCAAGGAAGCGTTTAGAAAGAAAATAAATATGGGAAGTCAATAACGAACGCCAAAAACGGTAAGTGAATATTGACAATTTCTGCGTGTTATTTGTCCAATAATACATTGGTGTCTCGTCGTACTGCCCCTATTGTTGATTATAAAATTACTTGATTTAAAATAATTACAGTTTACCATTGAAAACGTTAAATATGTACCTATTGACTAAATACTTTTTTCACATATTTTATTAATTATCAGGACCGGTTTTACCAACTTATTATTTTCTATACAAATATTTAAAAATGCATAATAACAAAATATAAAGTAGGTACAGCCACTAACTAGAATATAAATAATTATATGTACACTATACCTTTCATCCGATTACGATAAAACTTTGGTGAGTTTTTGTGTGCACATCTGCCAAGGTTTCTGAATTAGAAAATTCATCATATTCTTCTTCTTCATTATATTTTCTTTTATTCGTATGGTTCCTATACCATTCATCATATTGCAATGAAACTTTCGTCAGTTGTTGTGCGCACACCCGCAAAGATTTTTGAATTAGTACAACCATCTTCTTCTTCTTCTTCTATTCGTTTGCCTTGCTATACCATTCATCCGATTGCGGTGAAACGTTCGTCAGTTGCTGTGCTCACACCAGCGAAGGTTTCTGAATGATGGTTGTACTAATTCAGAAACCTATGCGGGCGTCCGCACAAGTCACCAAAGTTTCACTGAAATCGGATGAATGGTATAGGAACGCATACAAATATAAGAAGATAGAATAAAAAAAGAAGAAGAAAAAGAAGATAGTTGTACTAATTCAGAAACCTTCGCGGGTGTGCGCACAGCAATTGACGAAAGTTTCATCGCAATCGGATGAATGGTATAGGAACGCATACGCATACAAGAAGATAGAATAGAAGAAGAAGAAGATGGTTGTACAAACTCAGAAACCTTCACGGGTGCGCGCACAATAACTGACGAAAGCAATCGGATGAATGGTATAGGAACCATAGGAATAAAATAGAATGAAGAAGAAGAAGAAGAAGAAGATAATTATACTAATTCAAAAATCTTTGCGGGTATGCACACAACAACTGACGAAAGTTTCAACGCAATCGGATGAATGGTACAGGAACTATACGAATAAAAGAAGATAGAATGAAGAAGAAGATGATAATTGTTCTAATTTAGAAACCTTCGCGGGTGTGCGCACAACAACTGATGAAAGTTTCGTCGCAATCGGATGAACGGTATAAGAACGCATACGAATAAAAGAAGATAGAATAGAAGAAGAAGAAGATGGTTTTTCTAATTGAAACACCTTCGTGGGTGTGCGCACAATAACCGACGAAAGTGTCATCGCAATCGGATGAATGGTATAGGAACCATACGAATAAAAGAAGATAGAATGAAGAAGAAGAAGATGATGATGATTTTTATAATTTAAAAACCTTCGCGGGTGTGCGCACAACAACTGACGAAAATTTAATCGTAATCGGATGAGTGGTATAGGAATCATACGAATAAAATAAGATAGAATGAAGAAGAAGAAGAAAAATATAGTTTTTCCAATTCAAAAACCTTAGCGGGTGTGCAAATAATAACTCACCAAAGTTTCATCGCAATCGGATGAATGGTATAAGAATCATACGAATAAAATAAGATAGAATGAAGAAGAAGAAGAAAAATATAGTTTTTCCAATTCAAAGACCTTTGCGGGTGTGTAAATAATAACTCACCACAGTTTCATCGCAGTCGGATGAATGGTATAGGAACGCATGCGGGACAAACAAACATTCATTTTTATATATAAGTATAGACTATTGTTCTATTTCATTATTATTTAGTAATAGTAAATTCTATATCGTTAAGATAATTTATATTGTTAATTTTAGTTACCTACTTCGAATAAATATTTTTTTTTTAATTTGTGCAAAACATATTTATTTTTTCTACAAGAAATATAACCACAGGACGCCTTTTGCAATTTCCTCATGCGCCATTGCTATAATGTAAGTTTCATAACCCCCTAAAATCATACATGTTACTTTCAAAAGCCCCTAAAACGGTAGTTGAGTTTCAATGCACTTTATTTAATTGATCATAGGCAATAAAATAAACGTATGGGAGATGAGTGGATAATAATAATTAATAAGTGTGGCTATCTATATTATTTAATAATATTCGAACAGTTATCCACTTACTCAACATATTAGGCCCACACTCACAAACAAACATTTAAAAACAACATCTGAATTTTCTAGGTTAGAGATTCGAAGCTGAGACGTTACCGTTCAGCCATCATGGGCTAATTAAGATTGTTATAATATAATATATTTTTATATACCTATTAGTATACTTATATTATTTTATATTAATCTCACTCTTACTTATTATTATCTAACTCTTAGTTATTTTGTTTTGTAGTTATTATTTTGTATAATATTATTTTAATTCTCTATGAAATCATATTATCCATATTCTATAGTCTTCTATACTAACAAATAATATTTATTAAATATTTTAAAATCTTAAAATATTAACCGGATTCTAAAGGGAAACTTTATAATAATAATTATTGTTAGTGCCTAGCGTACGAGTCTTATTATAATATAGTTTCTTATATAATAAGATAAAATATAGGTACCTACCCATAATTCGTCGGATAGGAAAAATCGAATATGTAGATACTATCCATTATTTTCACCAAGAAGTATCTTTATCATTATTTAGGTAGGTACCAACTAAATAATTATCAATCAAAATCGTGCTTCGAAATATGAAATTTTATTGTATGATTTTTTTGTGTAAATTCATAGATATAAGTATAACTATGTCGGTACTAGGGATTGCAATACCGAACGTAAATGTTAATACCGGTTTTTCGGTATTTCTTATTGAATATCGGTATTCGTAAAAACATTAAAAAAACGAAAAGAAAGTACTACTTATATCTATTAAAAATGTCTTTAAAATATTTTTTATAGCGAAAACCGATATACATACAGTTATTATGCTGAAATTTTAAAACATCCATTGTTAATAATATTGTAGAACTGGTGATTTTTACTAATAATTTGAATATATATTTATGATTTTAATAAAAGCCCTCAAAAAGGCTAGTTCATCAAGTACAAATAAATAAGTTCGGCTGCAGGAAAAGCTTCTTAAATTCAACGCTTGTACAGTCATCAATAATAATAGAATAATTGAACATTTGTCATTTGTCATTTGTTTACTATTTCGAAATTATATTAAGATAATTCATCGCGACAATTATATAATTAATATTATACTTGATAGATTTTGTTTTTTCATTATTTCACATCTGTTGCATTCGCATTTTAGCAGCACATAACTTATAATTCATTTTCAAAAACATAAATTAGTGTGCTTTCTTAATACCAAAAATTCCGGTATTTTGGAATTTAAAAACAGGTATTTCGGTATTGATAAATACTGGAATACCGGTTTTCAAATACCGGTATTGCAATACCGGTATTGCAATACCTAGTCGGTACCTACGAAACGGTAAAAACACATTTCACTGGATTCAAGAAATGGAAAAATACTAAGTAATCCCGTATTCCCGATTTTTAATCCCTAGTTCTAGTACATATTATTATATGTACCTACCCACTATGTAGAAAGTATTCACGATGCATCGTTTATGCCATGGGTGGCGCAATATAAAATTTGAAAATCGTCAAGGGTATTTTATAAGTATGAGTTATATACAAGTTTTTAAAAGGACGTGTCAGAAAATATAACATTTTTCATAGGGATTTACAAAATTTAACGGAAGTATAATGAATACGTCTAAAAATTCGTAGGGTACAACGCGTCGGAAGAGAATGATTCCTATACGTAAATACTAATTAAAAAGCACAACCAGACTCTCGGAGTAACGGTAGCGAATTGGCGATCCAAGAGAGAAGATGGTGGAGACGGTTCCATGAATAAACACAACGGTGACTAAACAGAACATGAAAAAACAGAACAGTGATAAATAGAACTATGACCTTTCAGGAAAAATATAACAATTAATATTGAAAATGCCATGTAATGTATATGTTGTATTATAGCTTTTTAATAAGGCAGGTTTTCAGTACGCCGTAACAAATCAAATTATATAATTTGTGCATTCTTAATCGGTTCATCAATTCGGTGTTGTCGGCAAACTAGGTAAATCTCGTCTTAATTAATCTAATATGTTCAAAATGTTTGGGTGACTAGGTACAATTTTAAATGTATTTCGTTTATAAACTTAAGTTTTATAAGTATTTAATTAATAAAGAGATACGGCAAAAATGAATGTTTTATTTTTCCCCTGTTAATACAAACCTCCACTCCGTGGAGGCCCATATAATCCTGTTAGGATCGGACATGGTCGAAAGAAAGAAAATAAAGAATTCTGTTTTTCATATTCTGTTTTGTCACCGTTCTGTTTCTTCATGTTCTATTTATGCATGTTCTGTTATTGTTCTGTTTTGTCCGGTTACCGTTGGAGACACCCAAGACCCACACCGGGTTGTATTGACATTAATAATAATGATGCGCAAACTATGTAGGTAACATAATAAAAAAAGTCTTGATCTATGCTTTAACTAATAGGCGCATTTTTTAATATACAGTGAAATGAATATAACATCATTGATATAGTGACGTAAAGAAAAACGGGCAGCTGACTCGAGGTCTCAGAATTTTAGGATCAATTTTCAACTTAAAAAATACATAACTTGAATGAATGTTTGCAGTTTACTCGTATAACATACTACACATTAGGTAAGTAGGTACAGTATTTTTTTAACATAAAATATCGATTAATACTTACCTACCTAGCCAAAATCACATCAATACTGAATACAAAACGAGCACAGGTATTATTTATTTTCTTTCCGATAGTTTTGAATTTTTGAGGTATCTCAAAATTATGAGTTGACCTTGGGCACTCATGTTCACTAAAAATCCCTGAGTATTCATACTGGCCTACCACTATTAAATACTGATTTAAAGATTCTTAAGTATTGTAATAATAAATCTATGTTAACACATGATGTACAAAACAATATTATTTATCTTACGGAGAGGGTTGATATTGTGCATTACCATATGATGTAATAGGTATTATATTAGTATTGTATTAAGTTGCACTAGGTCAAGAGGTAAAATATCATAAGGTCAGGTCAAGTCGTGGTGCCCCGATTAACTTTCTTTGCTGGGTGACCGTTAATTTGACCACATTTTACAGAAGTATGAAATAGGTCATTTTGCGTGACTTCGTGTTGTTGGAAATGTGCAGACAAATAATAATGGGCGTGAGAACAATCTATCTAGTCCTTGAAGTTAAACTACATATAACTATAAGTCGTAGGTGTGTGTGTTATACTTAATTAGCATTTTGGAATCATTGGAAAGCTAAAGGAAGCATTAGTAAAAGTTTCGAACATTGATTTATTCAGCCTTCATTTTATGGGAATGATTTATTTTTTGATTTTTGTTTTATAATACAAAATAGTAGTTTTGTCAGAGTTTTAGGAAACCAGTATTATTATTATACAATTATTGTAATTGACACAAT
The DNA here is from genome assembly GCF_057557595.1 of Rhyacophila brunnea. Lineage (NCBI taxonomy): Eukaryota > Metazoa > Arthropoda > Insecta > Trichoptera > Rhyacophilidae > Rhyacophila > Rhyacophila brunnea. The sequence goes on from NW_028232965.1 coordinate 3,526,003, forward strand.
TGTTTTTAGGTGTGATAATGATAAAATTATTAGCTTGTTAGTTTCAAAGTATCGTAACCTCCATATTCCGCCATTTGAGATGATCGCAAAAAACCGTCAAGCACTTTTAGAAAAATGTTTTTAGCGTCATTAACATTAATGGAAAACATGTAAAGCTTAAATTATAAAAAATGGTGGCTAACGAATATAAACGACTTTTCAATCAACCTCCGGTTAAATTTTATTTAACCAACAAATGGAGTTGGATTTGATATTTTATTCCAAAGTACTTACAGAATCAGAATCAAGAAAAATATCAATAAATAAAAATCGAGGTTAGCAACTTTGAAACTAATAGCTTGAAATATCATAGTATTATCAGTTCATGGAAAAAACAATTATTATTAGTGATGTCCCGTATGCGTATATAATGCCTTTTATAGTGACAAACTATGGAAGAATTGCGAATATTAAATTTAGTGACAGTATCTACGTTCCATACATGTTGCCAGCTAAGGTGGGCTAACTTTTATAGGCAGTGTATGGATTTTTTATTGAATTTATTTGTTTGACATAATAATAAAATGTCTCAATAGGTATGAATTATAAAAATTATCAACTCGCCTACGAAGGCGGAGCGGCTTAAGCGTCGGCCTATAACGTCGTGGGTCCCAGATTCGAATCCAGGGCCTGGCAAGTACACATATTGTTTTTCAATTTTATTATTAGTATCGGACATGCTAAAAAAAATTAACACAAAAGATGACTTCCAGTAACACCCCTAGGCAAATTTTAGCCTGAAAATACTGCCTTTCGCATTTTTTTATCTGAAAATAAGGCTATCCTTTGCCTAGGGATGATAACGGACGCCATCATTTGTGTTAATTGTTTATATGTGTAGGTAAGTAATAATCAAATTTACGAGGCTTTAAAAAATATTTGGAATGTAAAAATAATCCTTCAAAAACCGATGAAGATAATGATTATTGAAATTGTAACAAACGGCTCGTGTCGTATATCTATGTATATAGTGGCGACGAAGGGTTGAGGTAGGCTGTTAAGATTCAACATAAATAGTGCACATTAAGCTTTGTCAGTGATACAGTGTTTTCATTGAACTGAGAATACAATTTGCACATGGCGCTGGTACATTTTTAAAATGCAATGAATCCCTGTCCAAGCCAAACCATAATAGTTTAGGTATGCTATGGGCGATTCGACAAAAATAGTGCGCACTTTTTCGGTCATACTTATTTGTTTTTGTTGAATTAAGAATACATATTAATACAGCTGATGGTGTTGGTTAATATTATAAAATTCATTAAGCCCTGCCTAAACCAAATCATAATAGATAAAAAATATTCTTCTATCTATAAATATCTTAAATGATGTATGTTTTATTGTCATAATTTTAGATATTTTGTAGATAAACGAATATTTTTTCACTATTATCTACTATGGCTTGGATTAGGCAGGGTTTAATTGAATTTTACAAACTAACAAACACTATCAATGAAAACAAATAAGTGTAACTGACAAAATTTAGTGTGCACTATTTATGTCGAATCTTAACAGCCTACTTGGTATGTAGTAGGCACCTTAATTGAATTATTTGCAAAATAAATATAAATTTCTGACCAGAAATTCATCAATCAATCAATTATTAAATAAGCATCTGGTGACGTCTTTCATTATATTCATTATAATTATGTATTTCTAGACACCTATTCAAAATGTAATATTCCAGATTGTTCTAGGTGGGTACTTTATTAAAAATTTTGTCTCGCCTATTATCTAATCGAAGTATGTAATGAAGTAGTATAATCCAACAGTGGTTTACTATATTTACCCAAGCGTAATATAGGCGATGTTTTGACGATTCAATTGTATTATTATGGTCGGTAATTTTATTTATTGATCAGGATCCATTCTTGCGAGCGGGTAGGTACGGGGCTATTTATATTTTAAAGCCAGGTGAATGACTTCTGGTCAGCTAGCTACCCTTACCGCCTCACCGTTTCGAAGACATGTGGAATGATCAGCGGTGTGGGGGAATCGGTGGAGAGCCCCCTGATTACCATATTTTATCCCCCTACAATGGGAGTTCTACGATCTTCAATTTAATTTGAAACGTTTAATTCAAACAACAATAATTATAATTACTAGACTAAATTACCTAATACATATTATACAAGTTTAAATTGAGGGCTTTACGCATTCTTATAATTTATTACTGATAATAATTGTGACGTTTCATTTAAAAATAATGGAAAATAATCACTATGACAATCATAATAATATTGTTAAACCTTCGTACACCTATACATATAATATGGTTGACAATGTTTTGTTGATTAGAAAGTTTGAAAATATTAAAAAAAATACTTTTTTTTATAAAATTATTCATTTATTCAAACAGTTACATCGTAGCCGATAATTAATTATTTAAGCTCAATTATTGAAGATAAATGTCGCATCAACAGAAAGAGGGATGGATAATAATAAATGGCGATAATATGAATTTTGTCAAATTATGGTATATGTGATGTACCTACTATCATATTATATCGTCCGGTGCTCGAATTTAGAACTATGGGGTTGAGTGAAGATGATGATAGAGGATGCTGAGCTTGAAGAGTGAGGAGTGATGGGTGATGTATAAATAATTAATTGTATTATTTGCTGTTGGAGATGGCGAGTTTTTACTGATTGACAAGTACAGTTTACATAGGTACAATAAAAACGATAGTATAAGATATAAAAAGAGAGATATTTAGCCCGAGGCTCGGCGATACTGCTTGACAGTAAAGTTATGGAGTGACAGTTACACGGTCAAGCAGAGTGACATTCATTCAATCGTGATAAACTATTTATTGAACCCCTCACGATCAAATAATGTGGACACTGAGTATCCCATGCCTTTCGGTGAGAAATGAATTTTAACATAATACTTTGGTTGTACTAGATTCGTGTAAAACTAAGAAAATGTATATGATAAACAATCTTATTTTCGTCGTTGGCATTTCTCACTGAGCACGCACTAACCGATACCGCTGAAGGCCTGTGAAAAAAAAATATAAAAATAATTAAATAATATTTTCGCGATCAATTCGTAAGTCATGGATTTTGTTGACAATGCTTGGTTCTCACAGGACTCGTTGATCGCCACAGAAATGAGCTCATCACAGTATACAAAGTATTGAATGATATGTGAAATGTTACGAGTACCATGCGGCGCTCTCACTCAGCGGACAACTTATACTGGTGAACCTATACAAAAGAGATGTTAAAGAACGACCAACGCCCTTGTAAACTGATACTCGTACCTACTGGAAAGTGGAAGTTTGGGCGGAGAAAGGAGTGGCGAATAACGGAGAGGGCCAGATATGAGTGGCACATAGGTAGAAAGGGCTTCATCCCTTCTCGCAGCGCACGAAAGATGGCCGAAGAATTTTTGTTTGTTTCTCATTTGCAATTATTATTATAACTACACATATTATGTCTTAGTGGTGGCTTTCACAGATTTCTCGCTGCTAGTATATGACATAACTGTATTAGTGATTAACAGATAATACTATTACCGATAAATGCTAATTAATTTTAGTATTATCGACTTATACCGACTAAATGTACGTTTTTGTCCCCTCACTGGTGACGATCGTAACATTTTTTTAAATATCCTGGTTATGTCTCTCCAGCGATCCCTGAATACCACCGTACGCATAGCTGAAGGTATTGAAACATCCGTAGCATTCGGTCGAACGATTTTATGAGCGACCTCCCTATTATAATTCTACGCAACAATAAACCTTTTTTTATTTTGGCTATGTGGACAAGAAACTGCGGAACTCTTTGGTGATATATTTTAGAGGACCGGCCTTTCACGATTCTTTATTTTAGAGCAGAGATATTAAATTTGTCTTATTTGCCGTCCATGGAATCTGTAGTATGCGCCTCTAACAATATGAAAGCATCAATATTACGTGTTTATTTTTACCAGAGTCTTGCTCAGGCGAGTATTATTTTATTCTGATGTCGCACTACTTGTCTATATTTTGTTCAGGGCTGCTATGTTGGCAATATGCTGCTAATGCCATCCGCAATATTCATTGTTTATTATGAAAAAAAAAAAAAAACAATATTGTAGTATAGAATAATACTTCATATTGCAATATGATGGAGCCAAAGATTATTACACGTACACAGATTGTTTTGACCCGGTACGAACTAGGACGCGGAACACATGCGAGTATTAGTAGTTTGATGATCGCTGAATAATTTATATGAAAAAATACTTTGCCTGTTAGCCATAATAAAATATAAATTCGCCTTCCATCTGAGGTTATTAGCTTTTGATTGATTTTCAGCGGAGCCTTGAAATGTTTGTCCGCCGCGACGGTGAAGTAGCCACTGCCTTCGTCGCAGAAGGGGATGGGGTGGACTCTCGGACTTTAAGTCTCACACAAGAGGGTAGTTTGATTTATTATACCTCCGATGATATTAATTATTGGCTATGACGATGCCTTTAAAATGTGAAGGCGGAGTTTAATTTTTTTTTTGCGATTTTTTGATTATTCTGTAAGTAAATAATCGAAACGAAATCAAGCCAATACATAATACATGCGAGTGATTCGCATTAACATCATCATTCATCACTCACTCACTACCAATGGCTTTGAATTTGATACAGTTGACGAATGAATTTTATGAGTAGCTAGCTAATCACTTTTCAAAATTATACCAGTCAATAAATTGGTAGAAGAATAATTATTATTACACTTTGCACTGGCAAATAATCCTAATACGGTTTACATAATATACTTTAGAAGATTTCTCTCAAAAATCTAGGTACCTAATATAAAACTTTCATTAGTCTCATTCTTTTCTTCCAATTGGAATGCTGGGTCTTATACAATAAAGAAGAGACAATGCTGGGTACCTTTGTCTGGAGAGGCGCCAAGCGGAAGTGTTTTTGGTGTACATAATCCGGGCGGCTGGATTTAAGGGGTGGCAAAATTCATAGATAATACATTCTTTTAATTAACTACATCTGTTGAATACTACCGAATGGTGATATTTATCACAGAGCGGAGAATCAAAAATTAAACGCAAAATATAATATTTAAACAAGGGTATATGATAATAAAGCCTCTGATAACATTCATTACAGATGTCTACAAATATACTGATAGCATTCTCTCAAAGTCTCAATGTTCAGTTTCCTATCATAAAAGTGATGAAATGTTTCTCCAAGAATGTAATTGGCGAAATGTTTATCCATTTTATCTAAGTTATCAACCATTGTAATGAAAAATGACACGATAATTTTTGTAGTAATACAAATATTTTGTAGAAGAATGTTTTTTAAATATTTCCATTTAATTAAATAATTTTATATTGAGAGAGGGGCGGGGCGGGGCGGGGCGGTAACCACCATTAATTCGACCTTGATCTAGGGAGCCGTATGCGAAGAGATGGCAATATTACGTAGGTAGCTATTGATATTTGATACGAGAAAAACCTTTGGTTAGTTTAGAAACATTTTCTTATTTTTTAAACTAAGTTTTCAAACATTTCTTGTTGATTAATTTTCCTAGATAGTTTTGAAAATTTGCCTTCTAATACACAATTTATTACTATCGAATATACCAGCGATAGTGAAGCCGCGCGACGATTTATAATAAGCAACAGCAGATTTCCCAGTATACTAATTATTTTTCCTCGTTATAGTCACATGATTATTTTCTTTTTATTTATATACTTATATATATATATGGAGGCTGTTGTTATTTTTCTAGAATGTATAAAATGGTTAAATAAATCAATATTTGCTAGCACAAAAAAATAATACTTAAAAAGGAGTCACAGTTGTTTAAATTTAATTTATATTTACCTGCGGGAAAATGTTCGTCATCGTCAGAATAAATTGTATGTATGATTTATTGTAAAAAAATGTATCTTTGGTTTATATTTAATTATATAGTTACATGACAATCACAAAATGAAGCTTAGTGTGTCCGCACACCGAGGACTGTTCAGTTGCTACGATGGAATTCTTATTATGCGAGTAGTTTTTTTTATTCGAGGATCAAGGGTGTGATATCACAACGCGCGTTACTATTTCATGTCTATTCTAAGAAACGAAATGATAGCTATCTTGAAATTAGCATGAAAATAAATCGCAAGGCACTTTGATACGCCGAGGGTCGAGTCAGGGTTAAACTGGTTAGAGGGAATATCAAAATCGGTTCAATATATCAACAAGCAATAATTCCACGCGCCCATTTCTTATTAGTTATGAAAAATTACCGGAAAATATAAATTTTCACGAATGATTTTTATTGCCGAAAGCTTTTGTGTCATTTAATTAATTACTTACCTGCATTAATTTTATTTATGATTTTTCCTGTCCTAAATAGGTTACTTTTCCACCCAATTTTATTTTGAAGTCGTTTTTGTTGATTTCAGTTTACATTATTATACTATTTATTTTATCAAGTGTTTTATAAACTATATTCAATTTTATCGATTGCTTTAGAATACAGAATATAATATAACTTAAATATATGTATTTGATAATAATTTTGACTGCAATAATATCTTCTTCTTCGACCGTGTCCGATCCTAATAGGATCATATGGGCCTCCACAGAGTAGAGGTTTGTATTAACAGATTTTGTTTTTACGAGAAATGGATGTCAGACATTTGCTCAACCTATTAGGTCCATACCCTGACTCACACACATATTGAAAAACAATATGTGTACTTGCCAGACCCAGGATTCGAACCTGGGACCCACGGCATGATAGTCCAACGCTTATGCCGCGCGGCCACCGTGGGCAATAATATACATAATTATTTTATTACATAATATTACAGGTAGAAAAACTATGTAACACAATATTTATGGGAGCAAACTTTCACAAAAATAATTTAATAACATGCTTATTCATCATAGTTTTCTAAAAAATGAAAAGGCTTTGCGTATTTTTCGATCAAAATTAAAGCTGAAAAATAAACATGTACCCTCCTACCGAGCAGATTAAATTAAACATAAGAAAGTTGTTTTAACAAGCTAATTTTAAAAAGTCACAATGAGATTTTTGTACTGTCACTTATATACAAGGTTCCTAAAACATTTGTGCTGTAAATATTCAGGTTTTCTTTGTAAGCAATTTTAGTATGTACCAGTGGCGAAAGGTGGTGATAGGCTGTTAAATAGTAAACACTAAATTTTGTCAGTAATATTTATTTTATTTCATTGAACTAAGAATACAATTTGCAGATGGTGCTGGTTAGTTTTTAAAATTCAATTTAACCCTGCCTAAACCAAAAGGCGATCCAACAAAAATAGTTAACACCTTTTCAACCATACTTATTCGTTTTTGGTGAATTAAGAATTCATATTACAGATGTTGTTGGTTAGTTTTTTAAAATTCATGCATCAAGTCCTGCCTTTACCAAAATATAATCGATAAGAATTATTCTTCCATCTATAAAATATCTAAAATGATGTACGATTTATTGGCATAATTTTAGATATTTTATAGACAAACGGATATTTTTTGTTTATTATCTATTATGGCTTGGATTAGGCAGGGTTTAATTGAATTTTAAAAAACTAACAAATACTATCAACACATTGTAAGTTCAATGAAAACAAATAAGAATGACTGACAAAGTTTAGTGTGTACTGTTTATGTCGGATCTTAACAGCCTGCCTCCATCCGTCGCCACTGGTAGGTACTATGAAAGTATTAATATTAATAGATCATCACATCAACTCTAAAACATTTGTAGATCTATACAATATGTAAAATCTTGGAATGTTATTATAGTAGTAGGTCCAGTAGGCTATAATTACTAGTAGGTTATAATTATGATGTGATTCAAGATATACATAATATTATGTTTCTGCTATTTTGTTTCCTCTCAATCGTTAGTGTTGTTACATTGTTTTATCTAAATGGGAAAACCAAATGAATAGTAACCAATCCTTGTAAAACGATCCGTTACTTTATCACCACGCACCGCAGTGAAACCTTATTTAAATATAAGATAACTATTTATTTTTGGATACAGAATAAAGTACTTATACTCAAGTACCTTTGTTATATAAACCGTTTGAAAATGGTCGAAAAGCCACCGATAGACCACTGACCGCTGGAACCGGTGGCACGCGCCACGTCTCCGCTTTTGACATCATCACGCGATTCACACACCTCGCCCTCCGCGCGCCACCTGCTTTAGCGAACTCACCCCACCACCCACTCAGCTGGAGACTCGGTGGTCACCTCGCATGATACCCCTCGGACCACCCCCGCCCTTCCACCTGGCGGATGATGATGACCTTCGATAAGAGAACTTTCCATTTCGAAATCGCGGGCTCCACGACGGCTGTGAGGTGCTCGCAACTTCCACTGAAAATTAATAAATTATGCAGCTCTTACTCAGGTTTATTACTTCCAGGATATAGCTTGTTATTAATTTTGGTGTTGACTTTATTTCATTTCATTCATTCGAATGGTAACGTCATGTAGGTAGTCATAAAAATGAGTCTAGTAGGTACACTTTATTAAAATGATTTAAGGTTAATAAAATCATAAAGCCTTAATGATTGTCTTAATACATACTTCCACGACACTATGGAACTACAGCACATTTTAGATTTAGTTAGATAGTTAGAACATCGTCTTTTGGAGTGTATCATATTATTGATAGGCGTACTGTCTAACACTGAAACGTGGGCAGAATATGATTCATTTGGTGAGCACGTTAGGGAGTGGCGGTTTAATGTACGTGGATGCCCGATATGCTGACTGATTTAGAGACTCATATGAAAGAAATTAAACCGTTCATAACCTATCGATCGTAATAGATTTTTGGATTGCCACCGCGGGCTCTTCCTCCTTCTTTCCTCGACGTTTCTGGTTCGTTGCAGAGACCATTTTCAATAGATTATATTATTTGCTTTGTATGAAAGAGGACAATAACGCGCATATGTATCTGATTCATGCGTTGCATGTTTTTAATGACGGATTTGGAGACACTCCTGCGATAGTTGCTCGGAGCGATAAGTCGCCACTGAGTGTTATAAATAAAGTAATAGGATTGTGTTGTAATAGTATCATTGCTTTGAGGTTGCAATGATTCAGACTGGAAAAACTACGTATCCGTAATGATGAAACTTTTTGAAAGTTTCCTTCAAGCGCATGAGGCGCTCGCTTTGTCCCATGAAACCTAAAAGAAACCTTCCAATGATGATAGAGTCTAGTCTACAATACCTAGAATCAAAGTGGATAGTATACAAATTAGATACCTACGTGTAGCGGAAAACACTAAGGCATACAACATGTCACAGCTCACAATCATAATATTATGTAACTGGTCATTGGCGAATTATTAAAAAAACATAATATAACAGATACAGTGGATAACGTCAAGACATGGAATACAGTCAACTCGGTCGGTGGTAGTCAGAAAATTCTCCATGAAATCGATACTGGTGATCTCGAATCATCGATTATGATATATGAAAGTATGATTGTCGGTAGTGAACGAACAGTATATTTAGAAATTATATTATTTTTCTGGAATAAAGATGAGGAAATAGCGTTGAATCGGTAGACGGAATTTAATTTTAAATTTACATAGGTACTTCTGATAAAATAAGAATGTCACCAAAACTCATATTTTTTGACCGAAGCCATTGCGGGACACTGTTCTAAGATTTATATCCTCTGTGGGACAAATTAAGCACTTGTAGTATTTGTCCTTGAAGTGAGCTCGCAAGGTCAGTTCGAAAAAATATTTCGCGTGAACCCTCGCATGACACATACCTCCATTCTAGCCGGTATTTGCTTATATTGGTCAAATTAATAACGCCTCACTGGAAAACGCGAATGGAAATTTAAATAATGTGTTTATCTTTTGTTTAACGGTTTATGTATATATACTAGCCTATAACAATATGTACCTAACTACATACTTCAGATATCTATAAGTACGCCATTATATATAAGTAGGTACCTACCTACTTTTATACTAAGAAAACATTATAAAATTATAGTTCAACCAATCAAAGTTTAGTAGCACCCTGCAATTTAAATTCAGTAATTAATAATTCATAATATCGTAGATATGTTCTTTTCCATGAACCACCAAGACTTTATGAAGTATGCAAAGAGGAGAAAAAATTCATTTGCAATTTGATCTGTATCTAAACGCCTTCTAAACAGATTTCAAGCATCCAATAAATCATTGAAAAAAATACATTATGAATTCCACAGCCAGTTGCGGGTAATACTAACATTTGGCTGGTATTACAATAGAGTGGTAATCTTTTTTCTCTTGTCAGCAAATTAAATTAAATTTGGCTACGAGTAGAGTAGAGTAAAAATAATGTAATGCCCGAAAAATACTTAAAAATATCTATGACCTAATAACAGAGCTAGATATCAAACGTCTATTTACTTCATCATCCAGTTCGAAGTGCTATTTATTACTTTTAAGTTAATTGAGTTTGAAAATTGAATCCAAATATAATGTTGGTATATACGGCAGAGTAGACTTTATTGTACTTCGGGTAGCAGACTTATGCCGATTGATAACACGTAGCAATGGCTACTGAAAAGAGACTAATGCTACCTATCTACCTACCTACCTACACATTATTGATAATTGTATATCCGGAGATCAAGGCTGGAATAAAGTACATTATTTGAAAGTCTGAAATATTCAAAAGTAACCTACAACTATCCCTGAAGCCCAGTGTTAAATAATCTATTTCTTAAATTCCAGTTTTAACGTATGGATGTAAACAGTGACGTCCCTAAACAAAAAGCCGCCCCTGGGCAGCGCCAAAATGTCGCCCCATTTTTCATACAGTATTTTGTATCACCATGGATGTCGAAACTGTTAAACCTTTTATGTTAATTTATACATTTTGTTTCCAACCAGTGAGTTGATTTTTTTAATGGAAAGATATTTTCGTTATTATTAATTTTAGATAGCTATTTCTGTATATTGTGCCTAATGATTCTCCTCGATTTGCCGCCCTTCGAGTAACTGCCACCCCTAAGCGATGCTCAATCTGCCTACCCCCACGAGTCATCACTGGATGTAAATAATGTACATTAAATACGAAAGATGTTCAAAAACCCAGAATAACACAACTCGGTATGGGGAGATGCATACTGGGCAAATGCGGCAATCAAATGGGCAAAAGGGCGATCGAAAAATAACTAAATGGTTAAGGAAGTAGACAAAAGTGTTAGACTTAATACAAAGCGTAAAGGTGTCGATGTGAATATGGGCAGACCACATCGCTTGAAAAACGGATCATCACTGGATAAATCCAGTGGTAAGATAAACTAAAATATATCTATAGAGCGACCAAGACCTGGAAAATTACACGATTGAAGATTGGAAGAGAAGTGACGTCTACGCTTATGAATATCCATGCACGAGTAGTAATAAAAGAAAATAGCAAACAATAATCTTAGTTAGTCTGTCTATAGTATAGAAATAATATATTCGCATGCAAAAACAATATATTATTGCGTTGTACGCAGGTATGTATGCTGCGGGTCAAAGCCACCCTCACAAGCAATTGGACTCTTCGTTTTTTGATATCGTAAAAAACACCGGCCGAAGGTCCACCTCGGCGGCGGTTTGGAGTGGGGAAGGTAAAGCAGTTCTTCACGTGACGTCACGATGTCCGGTGGCGCGTGCGCCCTCCTGCGAGGAAAACGCGGGGGGAGGGAAAGCTGCGGTCAGCTCCGGTCAGTGGCTATCGCGGGGCGGCCGCCCGCAGCCGCTTTTCATATAATCCATACTAAATTGGTTACGTTAATCGTGTCCTGTCGTTCAAAAGCTTCAATCAAATTATCTTCATTGCGTATATCGCCCCAGACGTCTACCAAACGCGATACTTATCGGTCTAGTTCGGACAGTCCACTATTTCATCAGTCATCACCCATACTAGTTCATTTTATTATACCTGCCACAATAACGACACGTGCCAGCAATTATGATAACGAGTGCGGTTTAGCAAGTAGAATTTTATTCTCGACCGGATAAAGCCAGAGAAATATTTAACTGATTACGCTGCAGTATTTATAATCTGGTTATCGATAATGCCAGCCAATGATGGTGAACAGAATTTAATCTGATTAAAACGTATTCTGCTGTAGGAATAAGCTAAGGTGAGTAAGTGGCGGCGGCAAACCGCAATGCCTTCGATATCCAACGATGAAAAATTTGAGCCGTTTCAATCGTTCTCGATTATTAACGGGGACAATCTAATAGCGACTGGTGGATTGCGTCCTCCCGGTCAACTTGTGAAACCTTTCGACAAAGAGAACGATGCTTATAAGATTCACAGAAATGTCAACGTCGTCAAACCGGTGCTCAGGATACACGATAGACCGAAGGCCGAGGAAGATTCGACGGCGGCTGACGGAGTCCGCGTAGAAGAGGCCGGAGCGAGGAGGGATCCAGCGCGGCCCGCTGCGGACGAAGCCACTCGCGGTAGAAAGCGACAGCGACAAACGATGGAGACGCTAGCTCAATCTCAAACTATTCTCGACCCTCGGTTTTCAAGAAACCTGGATCTTAAACTGAGACGGCTCAAGGAGAAGGAGATAATCGCGGAGAGATTAACGAGGCGGTCCAAGGAGCGCGCCAAAGTTGTCACCAGCGGCATTCCAAAAGTGAATATACAGTCGGTACCGGCGAACGTGAGAAAAATCAGCGCCTCAAATCCTAATGTTACTCTTATAAAACCCAATGTCGTAAATTTGAAGATGGACGACTTGAAGAAAGAGAGTCCTATTGAAGCGAGACACGTTAGAAAAAGCTATGCGGCCGTGGATGGTAAGACGCCAGATAACCTGGACGTACCAGGCAGAAGCAGGAGAACCACCCGATCGAATGAGAGCATAGCAGCGGCTAGCAGCAGACCGCTGTTTGTTACGACGGTCAGGAAAGGTCAATTCTTACCTCCACCGCCGGAGATGGCGACCCTTCTCGGGTTGGAGGGATACGTGGTCGAGACACCGGCTCTTTATTCGTATTCCAGTAGACCTAAGGTTTTAGGTAATAACGCTGCTCCTAAACCAGTTGTTCCAATATCTCCTACGGCGCCAGATAAGGAACCTGATCCAGCGCAGACCGACATCGAGCACAAAGAAGTTTCAAGTGCTGCACGTTCTCTGGCGATACTTACGGGACTTGCTGCGGGGGCTGCTGGTCTTCCATCTGGGTAAGACTATATTTTGCAAAACTGAGAGAAGATTACGAGTCTGACCGATATATTTGAACCCTCATTTACATAATATGACCATAAACTATTTCTTTTATTCAACGAATAATTTACAAGATTTTTTCTAAATATATTTTTTCCAAAAAGTATGTATATATCTGAGGTGTTTTCAAATTATGTATAGGTATATAATATGACCAGTTAAAAGAGTTTTTATTGTCCATTCTTATTTTATATTATTGTGTTCATTCCCACGATTGTTTAGTTGTTACTGCGCCCGTTTCTGACGTTGTGGGTCACGGGTTCGATCCTATTGGTGGCAAAAATGCGTATTGTTTTTCAATATGTATGTATTTGATCCAATGAGTTAAGCGAATGACTAACAACCATTCCTTGTATACCATCTATTAATCTGCTCCATACATCATTTCTGTAGAAGCCTATATGCTCCGCCTACGAGTGAAACTGATAATATACTTTAATATTACAGATGATTACTTAATTTTTTAATCTTATGAGGTTGTATTTTTCTTAATACTTTAGAGTTCCATTCTGGATGAGCGACCAAATTTTTATGACTAGATACAATTAATTGAAGTTATAAATATTTATAATAATAATTAATATTAGAATTGCTAGATTAAACCTACTTGAACATTGATATTTTCATCGCAGTTTTGATTCGTGTACGAAATTGAAGGCTATATTGCAATTTGATTTAACTGCAAATAAGCACCCTCAGTGATTGAATCTCAGGTTTGATTGGTATGTGATTTTATCATCAAAATTATGACTTAATTTCCGTAACGGCTGATTTTTTCATTCTTGTAAATGTGATCACGCCGAATTATTTCTAATGCAATATAAATGATGGCAATTTAAACTGCAAGTAGGTTGCTAGTGGATTATTGGTTCTCTGTATTTACTTGTTAAAACTACTGAAACAATTTCTGCGTCGGAAATTTCAGCGTTGACCGACATTAGAAAAGAATTTTATTCGGTTTCCTACCAATTATCGTGTCCATTATGGATTCAGTCAAGTAGTCCAAGCTCTCCATAATTGGTTTCAGCGTGTTCTCATTCAAAATAAATGGTATTGATTAAAAATGTAGACAGTTTCGACCACAGACGTAAAACGAGTACACGATAGATAAGATAGATAGCCTGATACCCATGCGACCAATGGAAAACTCCCAGATAAAACTCGATTAAACACACTGAATTGAATACATACGTCCCTTCTTTCGTATCCATATAATGTTATATTTACGTATAAACATATTGCCTAGTAATAATATTATTATAAAATACATGAACTACTTTTTTGACGTAATATATTGAAAAACGGATTAAATATTGTTATGTACTATCACTTAAGTTATTGTGTTGAGGTGTAATTACGGTAACCGTACCTATGTCATTTATTATAAAGGGCATTTTCTTTATTTCAGGGCAGTTTTTAGATATATTTTTATAACCTCTATTGTGACGATTAATAACTTGTTTCCTCACTTTAAATATCTATAGAAATTTTATTTAAAAACCCGTTCTGATTTCCATATAATGAGCAATGTTTTCGCCGACATTAAAAGGAGCAATTCTGCTCCATTTGCAATTGCTCAGGAGCAATTTTGCATCTTTTTTACGGGTGATATTTACAAATATGTTAAATATCGTGTTTCGGATTTTTAAAACATGTTTATGAATGTAGAAGAAGGAAAGAGCTGATTTAGTATAGAATAATGACAGATTTTACAGGTATTACGACCGCGACGAAATCACTTTGCAACGGAGATAGTGTCATTTGAAAGTAACGATACCAACACCTATACGAGTCGCCTGTACTGCCACAAGAATATGACACCATTTTACGTACCTACCGAAAAAGATTTAAAACTTTCTACAATCAACAATGATGATTAAATACATTTGCAAGATTACCGTAAAAAGCTTTTGTATCGAAATAAATTAGTATATAAAATACCATGAATAAAAAGCTAGCATTTTATATTTTCTTCTTATTAGTTTGAAATTTTAAATATAATGGGGGTGGGGGTCTTCTGAAAGGCCCTGGCCTTATGTATAGTTGAAATCCTTTGTAATGTTATTATGGACACATGTTCACACGAAACACGAATATATTTGCATAGCAATGACTAGCTATAAATAATTTCTGCGGCATATTCTTTAAGATAAAGACTCAAAATGACTGATATGTATGTAATATTATTCGTTATAATGTGTTATATTTGTAAAACACTTATTTTATTGATGTCGTGCTTTCGTCGCGTGCATAAATAATTTTAATATAATGGCTTCTAACCAACGTGAACTTATAGAATGTCTTAATAATTGTGCCATAATATCTTTATATTTTAATTGCGAGTATATTAGTTTTTGTCGGTCAGTGGTCAATAGTCAGAAACTGCGTCTAATAAATATAATAATCATCTACGTTAGTGATCGTCAAACTGTCGCTCGCGAGCTACTGGTAGCTCGCGTAGGTTATTTTATCATATTTATAAATTTTCCTCTCAAATTTTATTATCGGACTCCGAAATGAAATATTTCTCGAACTAAGTTTCAATGATATGCTTAAAAAGTTGGTTGCCTCAACTGTAGAATCTGTATGGCCTTTCGTCCCACAGAAAAGTATCCTATTTTAGTTCGAATTGCGCGCAAAATTGTTTTGCTCTACCTATTTATGTGATTCAACCTTTTCCACAATCAAGGTGGTTAAAAGTAAAATATATAGAAACAGACTCACAGATAATTGCATTCGGATGGGAGTGACAATGTACTCATCGAGAATTGAAAAAAAATGTGGAGGAAAGTGAATACCATTCTTTTCACTAATTTTTACTTTTACTCACACTTATTTCAAGATATTTTTCAATTATTATTTTGTTTATAAATAAATAATTTAAGTCCGCATTTTATGTTTTATTGGAAGTCCGATGTCATATCATGTCATGGTGTTTATTTTAAGTAATATAATAATATTATGTAAGGCATGATAAAGGACGATGATAAAAAATTATAAAGAAGGAATATATTGTATAAGTAGCTCACCAGACATTTTCAATTTCTGAAAGTAGTTCACATCCTTATTGAGTTTGGAGAACACTGATCTACGTAATGTACGATCTAAAAGTAATATTATGTTTTTTTTTTTTAAACATTTTTACTTTTTATTCCATGACACATACCAATCGGTTAAAAATATAAGCTTTCTTATCCCAGTTATTTACTAAATAGGTTATGACTTTAAAATATTTATTACATTTTTAGTTATATGTAAAATTATTATCATTACTATATCGGTTACACTAACTAAACTAATACCAGCACGAAAGGCATTTATGATTCCTCACATATTCGAAAACTAACAACACATGATCGTGGGCAAAAAAATAGCATCAATAAATTATGAAAATTGAATACATAGTCCAAGTGAAGGAGTTGCGTTTTCAGTCATTATGTATTTCTTTTGTATTAGGCACCGAATAGGGCACTTTAATATTTATAGATGTGTAACCTCACTGTGCATGCGGTAAAACACAACTATCATTATTTTCCCCCAAAAGATTAGTCGCTATGATAATACGCGTCTAGGACGATTCGGCGCCGGGACAACTGGGCGCCACGCAATCGAATGAAATTCGAAAATAAATAGGCGTTCGTGAATTATATGTATTTTTAAAATATATATTTAATCTTCGGTACTGTGATGGCAGACGGTTATAACTGCTGTTATTTTCACTTTTTTAGTTTTCTTCCATAATATGTTCCAAATTGTACATTGTTTGATGTGGCAAAATATTAAAGCTGCAACTTTCAAAAGTAGCGTTAAAAGATATCTGCATCTGACAAAATGTGAAAAAATGTTGATATGGCAAAAAGATACAATATGTATGTGCTTAAAATCCAAGACAAATAAACTTTTTTTTTTAAATAAATTATTTTAGGTTTGTGTTGGAATGCTCATTCCGCTTATTTTGATATAAAATACTTCAAAATATCTTATAAACTAACTCTTGTCAGACTGATTTCAAAACTTTGTTTTTGCTCTCCTGTAAAATTGTGTAAACAGCAGTTATAATCTTTTGCCATCACAGTACCGTTATATTTAAATTATTATATTATTATTCAATACTTGGTGAAAATTTAAATATCCACACGTAAATAATGATTTAATTGTGCCAACAAGAAGAGAGTTTCTGAGAGTCTCAGGCATAATAATTCTCAATCCGCAATAAAAAACATTATGTTAAGAGCAAAATGAATTAAAATTACTAATTAGTAGATAGATTCCTCGACTACTTTCTGTGTAACATCGTAATGAACGTCTTTTTTATTTCGTTCGATAGTCAGCGCCCAATTGTCCTGGCGTCCAGTTGTGTCAGTCCCGATAGTACAGGGGACTACAATTATTATAATATATTTGTGCTTTAATAAGAATATTATGATACTATTTCCTAGACAATACAAATTCATGACTGTCCGAAAGAGGTCGTATGATAAATAATAATTCACTGTTATTTAATAATTGATAAAGTTAGCAGCTAATGCTATAGATTGTTTTCATTACCGCGCTATTTGCTAAGACAATATTTTTGATGCTACGCTGTGCTACGGCGTAGCAAGGTTAATCACACTAGACGGTCCAAGAGAGACTATAATATATTTTCGAATTATTTTGTGGATTGTAAATGATTTTTAGTTACCTAATTGAATTATATTAAACTATTTATTATATTAAATTTCAAATGATATGTTAATTAGAAATTTCAATATTCAATAATTATTTTCGGACGTATTGGTAAATAGAATATAATGATGAGCACGTTTGAATTTAAATTACGACTGAAAAACAACATTCTTATGTTATTACTTTGAAATAGTGTGGATTGTGGAATTGTTATACTATGTGTAAATATGTGATATTTACTTCGAATTTTTTCCTGATTAAATCTAATCAAAAATAAAACAAACAAATTGCTAATACGTGAAAATGACGTATATGCCATTGCTGGGTATAAAAAATATTTAGTCAGTTGTAAATTTTCATGTTATTACAAATTCTTAGTAATGTCTATTCATTGATGTTTCTTATCATTTCATTGTAATCTGTCGGTCACTACGGTATTCAACTTAATTTAATATGTCACTCTTACTTAATAATAGTAATGAAAATAGAAATCGACATTTATTTTCCCATTAGGACCACGAAAACGCTGTTCTAATAACTTTTTAAAAAGTTGCTTGAAATTCAAGGACACTATTAAAATACGCTACCTGTGTTACTGTATAGTAGAGCGTTATTATTAGGTACTACCAATAAACAACCTTGGAATCCCGGTTCGCTATAATTAGCTGATCTAAGACCGATAATGTTTTCGAAGGGCAAGCAAAGCGTCATTATTATTTTCATAGTTTGCTATAAGTTGTTATCACTGTAATCAATTCGTCTTTTCATCATTTTAATTCTTTCCCTCATTTTCGTAAACTCTGAACTGGGGATGAGTGTACCAGATTGGGACCTCCTGTTATACAGGAAATGCAGCAATAATAAAGATTCTATAAGTCATCCAGTCAAGTTATACGTGTACATTCATTTTTATTCACTTTAAGTCATCATGACTGAAAGTAATCAATATACGGTAGTCCAATGTGTAACGCACTGGCTATTAATTCATATCATAGGTTTTGTATTTGAATACCGTTGAGGTCACAGGTCAAAATAAACCTATATGATTTTCTCAAGCCTGGGTGTACCTATGTTGTTTTTAACTACTTTATTTGAACCTAGTGGTCTGGTGTAAAGCGTAAAAAAATAATGTGTGTTTGAACCCACAATCATACGGTGTATCTCATGTCCTAATAGGCTCGGCAGCCTTTTCTATTATTAATTCTTACGTTTCTTGTGAGTCGTATAACGATCGAATGTAGGTATGCTGATTTGAAATCTTAGTCCTAGGCAGTTGCTCCTGAGACAGTCCCTATATCTAAATAACTGCGTATATGTCACTGAGATATTTCCGATTAAGACCGGTATGATACAAGGTATTTCGATTGGTGACTTCTTCTTCTTCCACCCTGTCACGACCCAGCATTGGGGCATAGAAGAAGCACAAGTTCGCGCCACTTCCCTCGGTTCATCGCCAGCTCTTGCGTCTCCCGCCATGTCAGACCTGTAGCACGAAGGTCGCTTTTGTAGCACCGCTGCAGGGTGAGGGAGAGCTGGCCAAGGCGACGGAACCCTTGAGGCTGCGCCACAAGGGTACGAAGTGTCGCACTCTTTGGCGGCATCCGGAACACGTGTCCCAGCCACGTAAAGCGTCTCTTCGTGATGACGTGGTGACTATTTATAGAAAAAAATATGTTGTGTAGGAGACTGTTGTAGTTCATGAATCATACAACTTTTAGAAAATGTGAGCATATTTAGATATCGAAATAAAAATCTTTCTCCTTTATTATTTACCAAGCTACGTACTAAGAAAAAGAATGATTTATAAGTTTTAGTCATTTTAGACTACACGGGCTAAGTGGCTACCAACATTCTCGTAAAAAAAACTATTAATATAATCTCCACTGTGTGAAGAATATAAGTCTCTGCATTGTATGTATTATAAATTTTGATCGTATATTCTCGGCCATCTTGAGTTTTTTTAGTTAGCCAATTTATAAAGAACCGTTAATACGGTGATTATTTTAAATGGACAGCATTTTTGTCATTGTAATAATTCAATCCACCAAATTATGTCATTTTTCAAATACGCAATATTTAATCAATTTTATTAAATTGCCCAATAAAAGTTATCCTAGTTTGTACATTTGAAATTGCTCTCCTGAAAAGTTGCTGATCTTTAATGACGAATATTTTATAAAATATTTTACAGTCACAGTAGTATATATATTATAAAATAATATGTCTTTCATAAAACATCCTTTATAAAAGGTAGTATTGGTACGATATTACCTTTTATCAAATATATATGTCCCAACCTTTTTATACCAGCGGACCGGTAAATATATATCAGAAACACAGAAATATAAAACCATTATTTATCGAGGTTTTGTTTATTGGTTTGTAAATCATATCCGTAATATAACATACATAATAGCCTGATACAAAAAAATGTAACATGAATGTTAATTGTAATAATTAGAAACCCATCAGTAATTAAATTGTCAATAATAGATCTGAAATTTTGACAAAGCAAATTTTTAAATAGTGTGAAATCTGCTGCTACGAGTACATATTTGCTGGTATATTCGGGTTTCGGAGAGACGAAGCTCTGCATTGCCATCCATTCGGTTTCTCTGTTTTGCTTTTATTTCTGACATTGTCGAAAGTCTTATCATATGAATAAGTAATAGAAAATATGGAAAATAATTTAATGACTTTGTAACTTAGATACGGATATTCTTCTTCTTTTTAAATTGGTGACAACTATTTTTAATCCAGCAGAAAAAATCTGCGGACTGGCGGTTGGGAATCACTGGATAGAGGTTTTGGAGTTATTGCCAGACATTTTAGATTTACATGAATGTAGAAAACTCAACGATTTTATACGATGAGAATTAAAATAGTAGGAGCATTCAAAGCATAAAAGATAGCCAAATAAGTAGATATCTTTTAAAATCACGCGAATGTGATCATATATCCAATATAATACATATTTATATTATTATCAGCAGATCTATTGAAGTTTCAGTAAACATGACAACACTGGCATCACTGTTGTTTCGACAGCTCTTTACAAAAGAAATTAACTAACAAAACTGGAAACATAAACGTACAAACCAACATGCATTCGTTGTCCATTAAAAAAACATTTTCCTCAATGTAATATGCCCTCTCGTGTTTTATAAAAGAATGCTTTTAAGGAAATACATGCTAATAAATATTCGATAAAAAATCTTTGTCTTACTCTCTTCGTACGAATCATGGTAGAATATTGAAGTTTAATGGGATTCTCAAGCTGACAGTATATCCATATTTTGTTTGTGCATTGATATTGTACATATTGGTTTGTTGTTACAAGCATTTTTTTATCGAGTATTCATACAAAATCGTCTTAACGTACCATGGCTCCTCCAAAAACATTCCATCTTGGATGTTCTAGCGTCAACGCTTTTATAGTTGCTTCGGCCAATATTCATAATAAATAGTGTTTTATATTATACGTTAAAATACGATTTTAAAAAAATGTGTCGATAATAATATAATTCCACAGGAACTACATTTACATATGCCAAATGGTGAAATAAACTGATGTGTTTCTTTTATATTCTAGTGCCAGTCAAAACAATATGCTGTACGGGAACTTGATGACGGACAGACGCGTGTTCAGAGGCAGTACCACGGCTGCTAATTTACTTCCTGCGGTAAGTGCTTTTAGCGGCCAGAAGACCACAGTAATAGATAAACGGTCGGCGATTTCAATAAAGCTCAATATCGAACTGACTATTGGGGTCATAAACATCTGATAACATTTGTTATAAATAAATGATTGAGGAAAACCTTTTTGTGAATAATAAAATTATACTGCATATAAATCGGGGTTACACGCAAGTTGTACGTATGCAGTTCATCGTGGGACACTTATTCGTGCGCTGCAGTACGTGAAACATGAGTTCGTATAACATTTTATTTTTCTTCGTTGAACATTTCACCGTGGAATACATTTGTACGTATCTATTGTTTGCAAATAGTACTGTCCCAATTAGATTAACCCTAACCTAACCTAATCTAACCTAAACTAACCTAACCTAACCTAACCTAATACGGTGAAGACATCTCATAAAATTTGCCACATGTTGTAGCATGCGTACAAATATACTCCGCGGTGAAATGTTCAACGAAGAACTCGTCATTTGATTAAATCTTACTCGAACTCATGTTTCACGTACTGTGGCGCACGAATAAGTGTCCTGCGGTGAACTGTTTACGTACAAATTTCCGGATACGAGAAATCGGTGCTCCCAAAAACATTTAATTTTAAATTGGAATCGACTGAAAAATAGTTAAAAAGATATCAATTCGATAACATAATATTATATCATAATATGAAAATTATTACTCTAAAGTACTTTGAGTTTTTTTTTTATTATCCGAATTCGAATCCGAGGTTTTGCTTTGAAATGGATGGAAAATTTCTATTTTTGTTTACTTATATAAACGAGTTATTTATATGATCCACCGATGATATAACAATGTATTATAATAAACTGTATTAAAGTAGCAATATACTGGTCATTTGTGGCTACTTTCATGTCCAGATATTATATTATTAAAGTTGGTTTCGTAGACCGTGGTTGAAGACTGACACTGACGAGCTTAGATGGACTGTTTGCGATCTCGTTAAGAATTAAGACAATGGCGATATTTAAAACATATTGTTTTGAATAAATCATATTGTATTTTATTTACAATTTTGTTGTGAGATCTACATAAGTATCTACTTAATGAGGCGTATAGTTGCAAATATAAATAAACCACAAACATTAATAAATATTTCAATAGTATTATTTGGACAGCAACTATTTTTAATCTCAAAAGTTAAAGCAATTTGTGCCTAGAACCTTGTAAAATATCTTTAGTTTCATTTTTGAGGATAGTATCTGGCGATGATAGTAATCTCTGTGGTCATATTTAGCGGACCGGAAGGAAAATATAGCGAGGAAAGGATATGACTTTGATGTGTTAAAAACCTATAGAAATACTTGTCAGTGCTCGGACCTATCACCAGAAAATAATATAAATGCCACGCTCATAAACTTTTAAATATAATTTTGTAACAATAAATGGATTTATTATTATAATACTATTGTTCATTGTATCTAGTTTAAAATTAAGTGTATAAATTAATAATAGTTGTGATTGTTTTATTCTGAGTAAATACCAAGAAATAAAATAAAATCTTAAATTTATTATTCTTATCGGGTTTTGAAAAGTTGTAGGTACCTATGTAATATATATATATATATATATGTACATTACCAAAAAACTACTGAATTCTTTTAGGAAACACAGTTCCCAGTACTGACCAGTAGGTAATACCTAATATTGATTGATTTAATCAGATGTCATTAGCATGTCCAAAACAACAATTGGGTCAAACTTATTTTAACGTCTTATGTTTTCAAGGATACCAATCTGGTCAAAAAATATTACATGCGCCACCTTGATTTGCGTTAAATTGACGCGTGGAAAGAAATTTAGGCAATCAGGTGAGCAAAGGCCATTTGAACTACATGCTAAAAATATTTGTTCAAATTCAATTAAAACATTTTATGTAACACAGTTTTTATATGAAATACCAACATTCAATATTTATTGTATATGAAAATGGGTAGCTACACCTACGGATAATAATATTATGAAGGTTGTTTAGAATATCAAATTTGTCTATGGGCCATGAATAAAAAATTATATTGAAGGATTGTTATTGACACGGAAGTATTAATATTTATACCGACTAATAAAATATGTTTTAGTTATAAAAGGTAACCTTCAAAAGTATTGATTTTATTTGTTTATTTATAAAATTATATGCCTATAATAATGCTAGTTCACAAAAAATATATTTTTACAAGTAATGATATACTATATTAAGTTTAGTGTTCATTAATTAACGTACCTACATGTATATATGAGAATTCAGAATCAGAATAGATGAATCTCGTATCTTCGGCTTCATAATTTGGCTATAGTTCAACGGCTAAATTGCAGGTTATAATAAGAAATTAAGATATTTCTCGAGAATTCTCAAAAAATCAATAAACTATTCTCGATTTTCCTATATCAAATCACAATCTGTATGCTGTATGTGCATGTATAGGATATATCTGTGATTACTTATATATGTACCATTATTCTTGTTTAAATAATGCTTTATAACATATCATAATAAAAAATTATGTAGTCAAAGCTCAATAATTATTAAAGCACAATTTAAGATACCTCGTTTTTATTGGCCTGTTTTTATACTAGGAGAATTCCATAATATTGTATTCATTTTAATGCGTTATTTGAAACTTACTCATTTTATATTACAAATACAACTCTACTTTATGGTAGATAATGTAAATTGAATGTTATGCAGAGGCTGGGATTGGGTGACGTGGATGGATCTCAAGCTGCGAGGGCGGCTGAAGCGAGACGAAGAGCGGTCGCGAGGAGGAGGGTTCCGAGGGCTGCGCCTGCCGCTCTCACCTCCTTGCCTGCAGCAGCCGTCCAGACCGAACCTTATCTTGAAGAGGTGAGATCATGATGAGAAAAAACACTTATATAGCATTTTATACTTTAATGATTTGCTATAATTTCCACGAACTTAACGTTGGAAATCTATAGTAGGTAACATCTATCAACATAACTAACGATCTCAGACGATAATTAAGTACTTGTCACTCAAACTTATTATACTAAATTGTATTAGATGTAATGATTAGTCGATATTTCAATCGTTTCAACGTTTCAATCAAGCAGTTCACAAATAATCTTTCAATCGAGTAACCGTTCGTCATATACTGTGCTTGCCCGAATGGTGAATGTCTATCTGATTAAAATTAGAAAACTTCTCCTATTTCAAATCGATCACAATATTATTGTATACAATTTTGTATCATGTCCGATCCTAATAAGATCACATGGACCTCTACAGAGAGGTTTTGTATTAAGAGATTTTATTTTTACGAGAAATGGATGTTAGTCACTTGCTCAACTTATTAGCCCCATACTCTGACTCATACACAAATTGAAAAACAATATGTGTACTTGCAAAACCCAGGATTCGAACCTGGTACTCACAACGTTTTAGGCCAACGCTTAAGCCGCGCGGCCGTCGTCAGCGTACAAAATCTACCACCTCCCATACGTATTTAGGATAAAAATACCGCTTATTTGATTGGTGTCTAGATATAACTATCTTACTCACTTCACCCTGTCACGCCCCAGTGTTGGGGCATTGGGCAAGCACAATGTCACACAACTTCCTTTGGTCTATCGTCCCGCCTTGAGCCATCCGGCCAAGTGAGACCGTGTAGATCGCTATCGTGGCACCGCTGCAGGGTGAGATTGGGTCTAGATATAAACTAACCCAATAATGAAATACGTGTAATGTAAGTAGGTACTTATACACTTCTCCAAAATATTGCCAACAATAATGTAAAATCATACCGAAAAATGTTTAATAGAAATCTATCTTCTCTCTAAGTATATTTACATGCAAATAATAATAAATACTTATATTAGGCTTACCATACGTCCCGGTTTCACACATTGGTCCCATCGTTCCAGCTGGTTTGACATTTTGTCCCGGCTGTTCCGCTTATGAATGATTGTCAATCATACATTTTCATGATTAACCGTAGTAGCATATATTTGATGAGACGGCGGGGAAGGATGCATAAAAAGTTCATTCCAGTGAGAAGTACCTACGACTGGTACAATAAATAAATACATTTAAATTTCTGCTTCAGCCGACGTAGATACTTGTAATGATAAAACAATTTTTGGTGGTTAAATTTGTTTCTATGCCATATATCCCGTTCCTGTCCCGGTTTAGAGTTTCATAATTATTATGGTAAGCTTACTTCTATTCTATAATATATTTTATACATTTATTTCTGTGTATTCGTAATACCAAGTAAATCGATATTGCTAGACATCAAGTACATTAAATATTATTCAAAAACTTTACTGAATACCTGTTCAAATTAAAAAAAAAAAGTTAAATAAGTTCTGCCTTATTATGCTCCAACTGTGCGCCATCTTAAAAATTCGCAGCGATCGATGTGGAAAATCATGCCGGAAATGTTACAGGTTAGTTTTGTTTCGCATGTCGGCAGTGTTTAGTGAAGAGACTCTTAAGCATGTAAGTAGGCACCTACACAACCCTTTAACTGAACCTTGTTGACATACTGCTTGATCGCCGTTTTCATATAAATTATGTACACTGGAAGTTTAGTACACGTGGCCCTCTACGCCACGCCGTAGATGTTTTGAGTCTACGGAGTGCTGGGTCTACGTCAATGAAGGATAAACATAAATAATGTGGACTACTATATTTTGCCTTGAGAATATTATACTGAGAGTTGATGTAAGGTTATATAGATAGTTACTAATTTAACATTACGCTTACTATGCATTCAATATAAATTATGAAACTATCATAATATTATGGTTTTGGATCCTTTATGAGTATGTAGATGCTATAAGCACGAGGCACTTGAAAAACTTTTAGATCATAATAACTATGTCTTTATTGGGAAAAGACTATGATTATAACACTTGTCATGTTAAGTATTTTCAATAAAGAATGCTACATTTTTTAAATACCGTCTTGAATAAAAAGATAATTTAAAAAAATAAGAAAATGTGTACCCTTATTTAATACAAGCATATTTGGTTTTTCGTCTATGAAGAATTTAATAATAACTGGATGTATATGCGTCATATATATATTTACAGTAGCTTTTCATAGCGTTGATGATGTTTTAGCGTGTTCAAGTTAATCTCTACGAAGCGCATTCATTTTTCATACTTATCTGATGATGATAAATGATGAAGTTGATATGCAAAAACATTTGTCCTCTGGTACTAAATATAATTTGCGGATCAGAAACAGACATATTATTATAAGAATAATGTTTATTTAATAAAATATTACTAAATCTCATGCGCCTAATATAGGATTTCCAGTTGTTTGTCACATAAAACGTATCTTTCTAAAATTCCGGTTTAACCACAGCCGGATTGTAAAATTTTCCGGAATTTTACAAGCCACCTGAGAAATAAGCTATATGTACCTACCTATATGGATTCACGGAAAATACATTTTGTGAAGGAAAGTTAAATATGTTGTCGACTTAATCTGTATGGATTTTTTAAGGAAAAAAAATCTAAAAATAACTTTGCAAATACATTTTATTACTGGTCTTGATTTAACGATCCAAAAATAGTTCGCACCTTTTGGGTATATCTAATATAAATGTTATATCAAATGGAGTATTAATGGAGCCGTATTGACCATTGGACTCTTCAGCTCTTAACTGGTCGTGGAAGTTTTACCGCCAAGATATGTCAACTTGTCTTAATAGAATTCCATTATGTGTTGAATTGCTGATTGCCACTCACGTCCTTGATAGTGTCTTCATAATATGCCAGTTGAAAGAAAACAGTTACAGTCTGTCTGTCTCATCTTTAGTTAGGCCGATCACTTTTAAAGTTTTTCCTCAGACACTTCCGGAACCGGGTTCAAGAGCATTTTTTATTCTTTACTCTATGGTATATGCTTGAAAGGATGTGGGGATACGACAAATGGCGGGAAATCTTTTTTTTTTTTTTTTAAATAAGCTGTGTTACTATACAAGTATACAATGTCGAAGTTCATACTGTGGCTCCGTCTTGGAGAAAAAAATGGTTATCTATTATTTTATTTATTACTGTTACCTAACTTATAGAATCATATACAAGTATTGAAAATATTGATTAGGTATATATGAATATTTACTTAATTGCGGTTTTTCTTAACTACGTATATAAAATATGCAAAATACGTTTGGGAAGATATTGAGCAGACTCTAAAACACTCTATCGATGTTAAATAAAATGACAATTGTAAGTTACAAGTATGTAAGTATATAGATTATAGACGATGGGATATTATAATATACATATTTGTATTTCATAATTTTTAAAGGTAATGGATTTATAATATATCACACCGTTTTTGGCTATGGTTAACAGTGTTAGTACGTGTCGTAGGAAAGACATACTACTAATACATTTTGGTAGTATATTGCTACCTGACTTGGCATGTACCTACGCTCAATTATAAATTGATTTACTTTTTCAGTTATTCGACAAGGGTGTTGAGATGGAGATCGGTGTGCAGACTGACCTGATGCTTGAAAGACCGGTGACTCCAGTCTTTGTTCCGGCCAAGACAGGATGTGACGTGGGCACCCAAATTCTACCGGGAGACGTACGTAATTTTTTAAAACTCTTTTTGTAAACACAAAACGCGGCTAATTTTCATTAACAATTCATTCACCCTTCATATTGTATTCGATATTTTATTGTATTGATTGACCTATACGCTAATTGACTAATGGTGAGAATAATAGGAACGTTTATTTTCTTTATGGATTGTATTACGTAATTTTACTTCTAATTATTATTATTATCGGCAGTGTTCCCTATGAGTTACATACGTACTAGACAGAATTTTACGCGCATCATTTTGTTAAAAAAAATATTATAATAATGGTTTTGCATCAAGCAACAACATTAAAACATCGGCTCAAATATTACGGTACGATTTATGAAAAGTTGTTTCTAAGAATTTTATCTACAAGTAAATTCACCCTTGGCCACGATAATTGATAGGTATGCCATAATATGAATCCATGTACTTTGGATTTAGCTTCAAAATAAATGACGGCTTTCGTACCTAATAAAGAATATTGTTTTTAAATTAATGATTAATATAATATGACTTTTAAGAGGGAACAAATCTTTGTTATAAATAGGTAGATACATAATTTTAAATCTCAAAAACATGCATATTAGAATAAATCTTTGAAAAAAAGAGCGAGTAATTGTCGTGGTATACTTACATAGTAGGTACATTTTAAGTGACCTGAGATTATTCCATTGTATATTGTTTAATTTTTGGTAAGTTAAAGACATCGTTAATAACTTTATTTTAGTCCGTGCAGCAAAGAAGAGGAACATAGAGAACATTGATAAACATTGATATATTATATATTTTTAAATAACTTAGAATGTATACAGTATACATACGTTCAAATAAAATTTATGTTGCGAGTGTAAGAAATGGTTGTATTAAAATGTTCGTTCTTTGTTATATTTCACTAACCAATGTTACGTAATATTTTTTTTGATTTGATTATTTTATTTATAGAAATCGAAAATAAGCAAAAAGTAAATTTTCGTAAATGTTTTTCACGCACTTTCGTGACTATTCATCTGAGTGACGTAAGAGTTTTCAGTTTGAAAATTTCGATAGGGAGACCGTTGCACGACCACATCTCGGCAATCATTTTAATTGACAAGTAAAATAAAAAAAAATATTAACCTGAAATTATCATACCTACCGAATATTAAAATATATAATGCGTGATACGGTTCTTACAAAAAATAGAGATGTCCAGAAACTTAAAATAGCACAGAGAGCTATGAATGGAAGGCATGTTGGGCATAACGCATGAAATCGAAAAAATGAAGAAAGGAATAAACAAGGGTTTGTGAATGCGTTGTAATAAAATTTGATGATAATTTTAAATAAAATGGAGAATAGTTCGAAAAAAAGATAATCGCTGGACAAATCTAGTTTAGTGTAATGCTTTAACGGTCCCTGATCGATGAAATAGTTCAGTTATTCGACCACGACTTACATAGTATATAGAAACATGGAAACACTTAAACATTTTTTTTGTTCTCCCTCTCCTTTATGTACCCGTAGTCATCCGTGTATACTTTGAATATATTTATTTAAATATTCTTAAAATATAGAATATCATTAAAACAGAGGATCGTCGAGGATCTTTAATCGATCTGTGGATAAGCTGTCGAAAGCAACTTATCATTTGTTCTTCGGTTTGTTTCAGCTCTTTAATTTCGACGAGGAAGTAATCCCTATATTAGACGTGCTGGTGAATAGGACGATAGAACAAGCCCTGGTGGAGTGCACAGAAGAAGAAAACCTACACGCTCTTCGTCGGAGAGCAGCAGCAGCGTCAGAGATCAGGGCGACGGCTGCGGCTAGTGCCAGGCATCATCAAAGACATCAATATCGACTCAACCAACACAAAGTATGTATGCATTTATACCAAATATAATCGGCTAGTATGATTACCTACAGTTACAGTTGCAGCAACTAAGAAATGTTTTTATTATTATTAATCAGTGGCACATCCCAAACAACCAGTTCTGGAACCTTCCCCTTTCGAATATCATCCTTTCGCCGATTGGCTTTTTAATTTTTAAATTTGTAATGTAGAATGTATGAAGATTGTTTGAATGATTTTTTTTGTTAAAACCATTAAAGTATGTGTAATGAGACGGCAGTGACGTCCCGCGGGGGTAGGCAGATTGAGCGTTGCTTGAGCGTGGCAGTTACTCGAAGGGCGGAAAATCGAGGAGAATCATTTGGAATATACAGAAATAGCCATCTAAACTTAGTAATAACGAAAATATCTTTCCATTAAAAAATCAGCTCACTGGTTTTGTCGAGTTCGCGATATCTAGTTTACTTCCGTTGCCCTTCGACGTCCTTGGTGACCAGAAGCGACAAGAGCAGATTTGCGAATAATTAGCCTGATATTTTGTTAGTAAAGTATCGATACAACACATTTCTTAGATATTGGACTCATGAAAGGATAATAAAAATACTGTATAAAAAAATGAGGCGGCATTTTGGCGATGGCTAGGGGTGGCATTTTATCTAGGGACGTCACTGTAAGACGGTCACTGTTATTGGTAGAATTGTAACGAGATTGTTGCTGTAAGCCATTGAAATTGGTTATTTGAAATAAAGAATATGGATATAGGTATAAATATATTTCATTAATTTTCACAAAACTTTAAATACGTAGGTGTATTTATGTACGTGACTATCCAAGTGTTATTTTTTTGAAAAACTCATACATTTCTCTTGGAGGCATATTCCCAAATATAGGTAATAATATTATTATGTTACAATACAAAAATATAGCCACCTTAGAGTAAAATCGTCGACCGAAATAGTGTTGTGTAGGTATTTTTTTTACTTCGCTATGCCATGCTATTGAAACTTCAACCAGTATTGCGTGCGCTTTTATACGCATAACTTTGAGAAGCTGAAACTACAATAAAAACGGTCACAGGCCAAGGATAGGTAACAAGCAGAGGGGTTTTTTTTATATTTTATTCACTTTCCACAATATGTGTTATAATATTGAATATATGACCAAAAGCGATATTTAAGTAAACAGGGATTTTAGATTTAAATTTAGATTTAAAAAAAAAATGAGCGATGATACTATAATACTGTAAGAAAAGCTTAAAACACCGCTCATTAATCAATCCGAGTATTTATTTAAACGGTTATGTTGAATATACGTGATTACTGATAAATCATGATATTACTGTTCAAGAAATCAAGAAATTATTTGTGTGACATTTTGGTTCATCGGAGCTGCTTAGATATCCGAGGGCCATCCGACCTGGTCGCCACAAAGGCCAATTGTCTTGCTTTAAAAAAAATGCGGACGTGAAGATCTCTTCACATAATTTTTGCTGTCCATATGATTAGATACGTTTTTTCTTATAAATATTTTAAGTGCATTTTTTTTTATTAATTCTCTGTGCCTTTTCTCTCCCTCGGCACTTTGCATTAGAGCAAAATCAGTAAACTCGGTCAAGACTCACTTGAGAGCGTGGTGACCTCAGTCTTGGGTAACTGCTCCTGAGACATTCAGTCAAAAAAATATATGCATCACAACCAAACGTAGGGTCCCGTGATACGCCCGATTAAGACCGGGTGTGGTACGGGCGGATGTGGTGCCATTTACTTCAATGCTCAGATATCATAAGATAACAGTTTCAGCAACTTTTAATGGCATTCTTTACATGCTTGTTTTATGATTTGCTGACGTTAAGATTCCTCTGTCTTTCCGTAGTTTTGTCGTTAGCCGCAATATTGCAGTCTTAGCCATTGCGAATTGTCTTCTTATAATATCTCTCTCGTTGTCGATGTAAGATCCTAGATAGGCAAAATCACCTCCATGGAAGAAAGCAAGTTATTGTTTTAATTTAAAATAAATTCAAAAGAAACTTTTAAAAAGTACCGGTAATATCCGCAGGTCAATAAATAAACCTAATAAATCTTTGTTAATTTAGAAGTTCACCTACTTTACGACAGGATTATTCGCGTAAAAATTTACATAACAGTAGGTTACAGCGTGCTTATTTTACCAATAAACAAGGTGCGTGATCGATACGCGTGAGTTGGCGCGATAAATTTGACTGTGGGATGTCGTACAGCCAACATAATATTATAGCTCGTAGTTTAGTACATTTTTATTTGATGCTACATTCACTTTGTCTATTCCACGAATTCGCACAAGTTTTCACCGATGGTGTTCACAAATTCAAATTCTTTCGAAGTGTTCTTTAATTTAATATTTTTAATTTACGATTCAAGCCCGCGCACTAACTGTTCGGAACACGGTGACCAGTGTTATTTGTTTATCAAGTAATGTGTATATTTGGGTCTTCATACTGATGCTTGCACACATCCTGCCCACTACTAGCTAATATGGAAAATTGTTTTACAAATCTGTAGGCTTGCAGATGGTTTTACCCACCATAAACCTATTGGTGACGTGGTTTTATGGTAAGATTAATCACTTCCTTTAAGATGTAACCCACCGCACACCACTACTAATTAAGCATGGGTCAAGCGAATGCTAGGAATGTCTTTCAAGACTTTGTTTGTTGATCGTGACTAGTTTGCATCTACTGTACTCACAACACAAAATTATTAGGAACTGCCTACCCTACTGGGTGCGGAATAACAGGCTAAGGATGTCGAGTGTGGAAAAATACGCGATAAAGAATAGGTTATTTTAAATACTAGGTCTGTATGATAATAAAAAATGCATTAAAGTTTGTCATGTAAATGTAACGCGCATTCAATATTGAGGGCAGTCGGCAGGTGTTGTTTTACTTAGATTTTATGGCTTGACGGTTATAATGAACCCTGTTTCAAAACTTTGTTCCATGACGATGGCTTTTAGATATCTATTTATTAATCTATTCTGTAACTGTATTCTACGGAGTGCTAACAATAATGGATTTAATTTTGAAAAATAGTATTTACCAAAGCTAAATCCAAGTAGGTGTGGCGTGGTGTGGAGGATGATCTGACTTAGTAAGTAATTACCTATTTGATAACATAGAGAATATAGTCATATTTACAAACATGATGGATTAATAATTGACATATTGTCTAGGATCAAAAAAACAGTAATCAGAGATAGACTTAGTAATAGAGTAACACCCATTTTTTTTTACAGGAGAAGCGAATCGCAGAAGAAGAGACCGGCCTTGAGGAAGCCGCCGAAGCAGGAGAGCGCGCTGCGGCCGCGGCCCTCGTACGAGCGCACCTGCCGCCCTTATTGCCCGGCGTTCTCGATACTCTTCGAGATCAGGGATATTTAAGAGATGAGCCCTTAAGTGGTAAGTGTATGAAATTAACTATTTAATCAGGCAATTAATACCTGTGCAACAGTAGCGAAGGGTGGAGGTAGGCCGTTAAGATCCGCCATAACTTTAACCTAACCTAACCTAACCTAACCTAACCTAACCAACAATATGTGTAATTATATGTATTCTTAATCCAACGAAAACAAATAAGTATGAATGAAAAAGTGTGCACAATTTTGTCGTATCGCCCAATATATATCAAAACTATTATGGTTTGGTTCAGGCAGAGTTTAATTGAATTTTAAAAATTAATCAACACCATCTGTAAATTGTAGTCTTGGTTGAATAAAAACTAATACGTATGACTAACAAAGTTTAATGTGCACTGTATATGGCGGATCTTCACAGTCTACCTCGACCCTTCGCTACTGCTGTGCAGTGATTTTCTTCCGAACTACTGAAACTAACGGATGATTACAAAGAAAACTGAACTTGAAGGTTAACTAAAATAAGTAATTGGTCCAAGGTTTGAAAGAAATAACAAACTAAAATAATTATGTTAGTTTTTTTTTTCATTATAAGTAGGTACTTACCCTTTATTAAAATCCAAAATCCAGTACCTATGTACACACATTTGCTCCGATACTTTAAAAAACCAAATACATGTGTATTAAACTTATTTGATTTAGGAAATTTACCAAATCGATATCAGTCAATACTATCATTAATAATTTAGTAAGTATCTAATACAATATGCTAGGATTCTGGTGTTCCCAACACCGTGTCTGCTTTAAGATATTTATAAATGAAATACATATATAGCAGTTATTCTAAAAATATATATTATTTAGTAAATCCGATAAAACATATTTTATAGATAGTTAAGTAACAAGTTTCTGGGTAAAACTTTGATGAGTTCTTATTTAAATTTGTTGTGGTTGTTTTGTCCCAATGATATCTGATAATTTGATAATATGTGACTACTTAATCAATCATAATTAAACAATTATAAAACCCCCATCCCCATGGAACATTCCTGACGTAAACAGTGCGAAGGGATATTACATTATAAAATGATAAAATAATGGTGAAAACGTACCATATTTTATTATTGCAACGTTTTTCTTAGGTCGTATTCTTATTTGTCCGGCGGTTGTTTGTCCGGTACAAATCTTGCAATCGATTTTTAACTAACTTCCCGACTAGCTAGACATTTGAAACTTTTAGAATATATCAGAACACGATGCCAATTTTTTTAATACCTTTAGCCATCTTTAAGTAGAATTGAATTAATTTTCAGTTTATTCTGTTTTGTATGAAAAGTTATATCGAGACCATTATTGGTTGCTAGGGGGTCCTAGCAACTGAATTATTAAATAATATATACGTGCGTTACTATGGAAATCAATATGAAATGACATTTCATTATTAAGTATTTCTATCAAGTACAAATTTTTTTGATCGTTTAAGCTAGTCAAGTCAAGTTTATATAATTCGAAAATTTGAAAACCTTGTATATAAAAAGTTCTTTTTATCTTGTAATTATTTTCTGTTATATTAAAGAAATCGTAAGAAGCGCTAATTAAATCGTAATAAAAATTAAAAAACATTTAAATTTATTTGTAAAATTCTAAGCAGTTTTCTCTCCGGAACTACGGAATTTCCTCGAGGTGATATTTTGGATCAAGAAGAATAGTGAAAACATGTTATCGTATTAACTAGTTAGAATAGGCCTGCTGATGGAAATTATCGTTAGGTTGTTGTTATACATGCATGTATGGCCACGCTATTCATTGTTAATGTATATTAATATTATAATACTACATAATATTCAGTGACGTCCCTAGACAAAATGCCGCCCCTAGGCAGCGACAAAATGCCATCACATTTTTTTTATTCTTACAGTTTTTTTTATAATCCTTTCATGACTCCAATATCCAAGAAATGTGTTGTATGGATACATTACTTACAACTTCGGCTTCAATATACATTATTACGAGTCCACGGTTTTAGATATATTTAAAAATACACGTGACAACTTCCAAAACTCTCGAGTGACTGGCAAGCATTTTACACAAAATCAAGTAAAGTGTGTATCTACCTATGATTCAAATATAATTCGCAAATCTGACTCACGTGACATCCAAAAACAACGGAATTAAACCAGACATCGCAAACTGGACAAAAAATTATATTCCGATTAAAACTTGTATAGTAATTAATACATTCTGTTTCCAACCAGTGAGCTGAATTTTTAATATTAAGATATTTCCGTTATTATTAAGTTTAGGTAGTTAGTTTTTTTCTATATATTATGTCTAAAGATCGATTTGCCGCCCTTCATGTAACTGCCGCCCCCAAGCAACGCTCAATTTGCCTACCCCTACGGGACCACTGATAATATTATTTTTGGTAATAAACATTTATCAATCACTACGTCCACGTTAATTCGATCATAGTATAACTTATAGTAGGTATATAGATTTGGAGGATTGCAGATGATATATGTGTCGCTGAGTTTCAAAACCCGCTATAACACTTTTTCATTATGTTGAGAAAATCAATAAAAACTTTTTGAACTAAAAAGGTTTTTGAATGTTTCAGTAGTGTCATAGTGGGTATTGATTGACGCATTGATTTTGTTTCATAAATGACAGTTAATTGTAGCGGCTTTTGAAAGAGTCGATAAAATTTTCATGTAGATATTTTAATAACGAATCCATCGATATATATATCTTAATTATTTCAAAAAAGTGTTATAGCGGGTTTTGAAACTCAGTGACACATATATTCACACTAATCTACGACAATTAATATTAAAATTCTATTGATATTTGTTTCAGGCATGGATGAAAATTTTATTCCTTGGCTAATGAGCGAAGTGACACAAGAGGTGGAGAGTATGATTACGAGCCGAGATGTTTTAACAGGTAAATAGTATAAGTTAAAAAAAGTAATACCCAACGTCCAGCAATAATCCAGACATCAGTATCTGCCCCTGACCCATAGACCAATGTAATCGTAGTTAAGGAAGCATGTTATACATTATTAGGAATACTAACGAACAACTTTATACCGAGAGCGCTTCAGGTGTCGAGGATATGCGGCATCTACAGCGGCGATTTTTTTTGATGCAGATGACGCAATCTATTCGTCAAAAGACAAAAAAGGGAGGGACGAAACAGTTCAAATCTGTTAAACAATTATTAATATGCGCATTTCTCATAAAAACTGAACAATATTATCGAAAGCATAACAAAATCCTCACAACTAACACCAAAGAGACTGATAACAAAGTCGATTAAATAGATTGTACTTATACCTACACAAAAAAATAAACCATTAATCTTCTTTTGTTCCATCATAGTCATCTTCAATAATAATTAAAGGATTTTTATTCTAGGAAAGGGCGTATAATGATATTTGTACTAGGATTTATATTTCATTTTTTATGGTGGGGGCCTCAAAGACTTTCAGCGCGTCGGACTTCCATGTCCCTAAATCCGCGACTAGGAATATATGAATTTTCAAAGACAATTCAATATTTGTGGTACACGATTATTTAGTGTTTCAAGTGTACTGGTTTTAACGTTAGCGTTTGAGCCAATGACATTATTAATGGACAATACAGTAGCTAACAAGTAAATTCGCGCATAACGACATTCGCACATGTATAGGTAGACGTCACGAAATTTCCATTATGAATCACGCATTATATCACACATCTGGAATTTATAGCAATATCACCTTTATTGTAATGGCGTTAGAACAATGTTTCTAGTGGCAATGCTCATTTGAGCGAACCCGTTCGAACCAAACCATTCGGCAGACCCTACAAAAAGCATCGGGAATTTATAGCATTATCATCACCTTTACTGTAATGGCGTTAGAACAGATTATGCTATTCGGCAGACCCGATAAAAAAGTGAGTGTCATTTTTTTTCCAGATGCTTCGTCCGTATTAGGGAATCCAATCCCGAGCCAAAATTCTGATCCCGGGATTTCGGGATTACAATTTGACAATCCCGGGATCCCGGGACTGGTCCCGGGATTGGGATTTTTTTCCATTGTTAATATAAAATTTTTATATTTACAAATAACATTGATAAAATCGGTCAAAAATAAATCTAGTATAATTTATACTATTTAAGACATTTATTGTTAATATCGTATACGTTAAATCTTGGAAATACACAAGTTTAATGGAGTAAATAATATTGTAATATAAATAATAATGTGAATTTAATATGAGATTGCTATTTCTGATAGTAAAGACATAATGAATAGATCAGCGAGATTTAAAATAGTAAAGCAAATAATCATGGCGTACTTATGGCCTTTCCGCTTCATAAATCTAATTAGTCAGCCAAATATGAAACTGCCGTAAAACGTATGATATCATGGTGGAATTACTTTGTTAAAAGTGCGAAGCATTGTTTTTTTACCAATCTTTCTCATTTTTAATAATCTATGTGAAAAAATAAAATGAATCGGCAACCTACACATCAAACTTCATTCAAACTCAGTTTATTTCTAATGTAGTTATTTTGTATTAAAAGTATTTTTTCTGTTATATTTTCCATAAAAATTGATAAAAAAATCAATCCCGAAATCCCGGGATTATGTTTATCAATCCCGGGATTCATAGGTATCGAAAATAGCTCGGGATCCCGGGATTGGATTCCCTAGTCCGTATTAATGTCATTGGTTTGAGCGAATTTAATGGTTATTATTATTATATAGGACGCATGTTGCTGTGAATCCAGTGGATATGACTTTTTTCAATATTTTTCCTAGTATGTCTACGGTGTTTTCAAATAATGTATGTTTTTTATTATCGTCTTTTGTAAATCATATATTTTTTTAACATTTTTATTTGTATGTTTTTGACAGATTTTTGAAGTTGTAGATCATTATTTACATAATGTGGGAAATTACACAAAATATACATAATGTAAGATTTTGACCATATGTGGACTTATCGGATTTTGGAAATGGTGATCTATTATATTATCCGTTTGGTTATCTCAAACGTAAAGAAATACCAAAAGTTATAAGTCGCCGTTGCCTACGATCCTTTGTACTGGCTACCCGCTCAATTTGTTTACTCACTACTTACTATTGACCAATTTGTCGCATAGTATGTATACTTAATTTTATTATGCATGGATACACAAACAGCATGTCAGTAAAGTCTTTTCAAAGAAATCGTAACAATACAAAGTTAATCGGAAAATGACCTTCACTTTTCTAATAAATGGGGTATACTATGTATTCTTATTACAAGTGAGTTGCCCGATTACGTGACGTGAAAATAACACAAAGGGGTTTGTGGGCAGATGAAGAGTGGAGACTGAAGGGGAAGGGTGTGTGTCGTCGAAGGAGACCAATAATTTGTTTCCAAGACGTCATTTGTCATATTGTACTAACAGGTAGCATGTGAATGAAAAAAGCTCTGCGGTCTTTGTGTGACTCAATATTAAGCTTTCACGTGTCGAAATATGAAGCTTTCATTTCAAGGTTTGTCATGATCACGAAATTCTATATTATTCTACGGTGTACGCAATTCAAATTGTTGTCAGTTTTAACTTAACATTAGTATTTACCAGAAACAAATATCGGTTGTGAGTAGATCGATTCCACATTTTTTAAATACCTCCATACAATTTTTCACGCATTTCCAATAGGTTTAGATCCAATATATACTTATTGTAGGTATCTTTTTACTTTGATTATACGAAAATATTTGTTTCTCATGAATGGGTCCAATAAGATATATTCATGTTATGTACTTAATGGCATTCTTGATTTGATTTTGTAAGTAAAAATATAATTTACGTAATAATTCATATGGATAAAGTGTTATAAATTATCACTATCGTCGGCTGTACAATTTGGCGTATCTTGTTCGGTTACATGTAAATTGAACGTAAAACATTTCACCGTGACACAGTTCGCCGTGAGATTTCTTATCGGAAAGAGATGACTTTATACTATACGGCCTCCAATTTTATTAGATTCAATATGAACAATAATTCAATTTTCATAGCTGATTTTGGCAAAATTCATGAATTCAAAAATGAAAGCCTAATCTAACCTAACAAATAATCCAGTATATTAGCAATTTTCAAAATTTATTTGCTGCTGGCTTCCTGTAAAGTGTAAACCGACAAGAACCGTGTTTTATTTAGACATGAATTTTATGTCCGTACTATACGACCCAAAGACGTAGGACGGTCTTTAATATACGGCCATATATTTCCGATACAACATTTCACGGTGAAGTGTGATTCGGTGAACTGCATATGTGCAAGTTTCCG
This sequence comes from Rhyacophila brunnea, assembly GCF_057557595.1. NCBI lineage: Eukaryota > Metazoa > Arthropoda > Insecta > Trichoptera > Rhyacophilidae > Rhyacophila > Rhyacophila brunnea. Next base: position 3,565,790 of record NW_028232965.1, read on the forward strand.
GATACGATCTTGTGAAGAGAGAAACATTTTTATTTCTACACATGTTCATTAACCATTTGCTCAAGCTACAAAGTCCATGCTCTGGATCTAAACACACATTGTAAAAAAACACAAAATGCAAATTATCAGATGCGTAATTCTAACCCGCGACTCGTGGTTTTAGAAGCATTCATACAACGCGAATGCTATAAATAATTATATTAAATCGTGTATAAAAAGTATCAATATTGTTAATACTGTTCACGAATACACTAATTATTAATATAATATGCGGTAATTCTGAAAGTCACAATTATAATTGTCAACAGATATAGTGAGAGAGGTGCTGGAGAACAGAGCTGAACTTTACAGAGCGATGGGTGAAGACGAAGATGATGGAAGTAACAATACAACCAGTAGAACAGCAACTACCGTGTCCAGCGGGGAGAGATCTGCGAGACCTGCTGATGATGCTGACGAGGAAATGGGTAAGCAAGTAACATAACAATTCAGGAGTTGAAAGAATATAAAAAGAAGAAGAATTTTATTCTCGTTATAGTGTTTCAAAATTATGTGTATAGGTTATTGGGTTGGTGTCAAGCAGGGGTTCACAAAGTGTGTCCCGCGGGCCAATTATGTTCCGCGTGACTTTTTGATGTGTCCTGCGAGATTGGTGTTAATCTGTATTATTTTTTATTCTTCATATCGAATATTAAAAATTACATTTATAATTAAATTTCCGCTGGCAAGAATGAATGGTTAGACACTTTGATATTAATTGTGTATGCGGGTGTGCGAAGTGCTGTTCCCGTAAATATGCCGTTTGAATGAATAGATTTGCAAGATAACCTGGAACCTAAAACATCTTACCGTGAAAAGAATTTAATTGAATTCTACAAAGGACTTCCACTAGAGGTATATCCAAATATAGTTAAACATGCTCATCAAATCGCTTCTTTGTTTGGCAGTACATATATTTGTGAAAAAACATTTTTTATAATATGAGCATTGCTAAATGAAACTTAAGATCAAAGTTAACAGACAGCCATATCACAGCTGTTTTGCGTATTCGCACCACAAATTACTTTGAGTCTATTTTGCAAGATTTAGTTTCAAACAAACAATAATTGCATAAATCACATGGTGAAAAAATTAAACATTATTTTTTAGTATATTAATACTAAAGTATACACAAATATATTGTAATAATAATGTATGTTTAGTTAAAAATATAAGTTTACACAATGAAATATTATTTGTATTTTTTGCCTCATATTTTTTAAAAACAGAAAATATTTACAAAGGGCGGCTCGCCAAATATTTTTTATTTGAAAATTGTCCCTTTGACGAAAAAGTATGTGAACCCCTGGTGTAAAGTGTGAATTGTAAGTGTTATGGAAAGGGTCAATTTATTGCTGAGAGAAAGGAATTGTTTGGTAGTCTTTAAGAAAAGTAATATTTACTATACGTTTTAACACAAAACTAATGATGAATAAAATATATTGCATATGAATTAGTTTTTTTTATCGGGCATTCATTAAAAATTAAAGCAGTGAATAAGCATAACAACTATAGTTATTAAGTAACTTTTGAAATAAGTACATAATTATTTTTTTATGTTTTATTTTATAGATGATGCAGAAATGTCTGAAGCATAAAGTTACGAAAAATTGAAATTTGTATAAAATTAAATTGCCTTAAATTATTCACAAACAAACTTTCCGTCCATTGTGTAATTAAAAGTTTACTAGTGCTTTCTAAAATGTTAAAAAAAGTATTGTTGGTGTTTGGGAACTTGCAAAAGTAATTAATAATGGTGACATGAAAATAATTATTATTGGATATTATATTACAAGCAGTCATAGAAGAAATTGATAACGATACTAAATTGTTGTGTTATAATAATATTGGAAATGAACATTTTGTGATGCAAAACGTTAAAGTTTTCTGACATATTTTACAAGCTGAATCAGTGATTGACTATTTTGTTACATTATACTGAGAAAATAATATGAACAATTTACTCCTAATGATAATTTTATCTATGTTATAATAATAATTGATATCTGTAGAAAGCTTTGAAATACTGCGAAATTAACGGGGCACAGATCCGAAAAAATAAAATAATTCATTATTGGTAGTGGGTACTAGTGAATACTGTGGGTACAATCAGTACAATAAATATTATAGCAAATTAAATATTATGTAATATCATATCTACGTCACATATCGAACATTGTAGGGTCAGATAATAAATTAGATGATGGAAATAGTATGATTAAATTAGTTATTATTTCAGAAGACAATATACGGAAATTGAATGTGACGTGGTCAACAGCTTTATTAGAAAAATATAAACTAAAATAATATTTATGTAATATGACCCACTATATTAATAAAAAAATGCTTTTTTAATAATAATAATGAAAAACTCTTGGGTTTGATTAATACTGCCAATTTATCAATTGAAACTTTCTATAAAACATAATTTTATTGATTAGAGAAAATATTAGTTGGTCAATGCAATTTGAAAAATATTTCTAAAATTTTAAGTAATTTACAAAAAAAACTAAATTGTTACACATAATACTGTACCCATTTAATTTGAAAGATATACACAATAAAATTTACACTATAATCTATAATGAAGGATTTGCTGTACCTACCTACTTTTCATAATGATTTTTGATCCCTTTTCATGTATTATTCAATTATTGTATTCTGTAAATGTTTTTTTATATTTTTTCTGGAAAATTATGTTAGTGAATAAAATAAAAAATATAAAGTTTTGTTAAAATATGGAGTTTATTTTTTCCAATCCCCTAACTGAAGTTTTGACCTTTAAGTATTTACTGTTGAAACACTTTAATCTAAATGTCTTAACATGATTATATAATGTAATTCATGGAACTACTGACTGATTTCCTATAATATAACATTTAAATCGAATTTCTGAAACTGATTAACAATGGACACATTAACAATAACATCCAGAAATAATTAATTCAGTCAGCATTTATATGGAAGAATTCTATTATATCAATTTCTACAGGTGTTTGGAAGTCTATTGGTATATCGGATTTAATACTAACATCAGTAGTATTGATAATGGTATTAAAACATTCAGTTGAATTTAATATAATTTATCTAGAAATTACATACATGTTATTTTCATGATTGTACAAGTAAATATTACAATATTTAAATCGTTCAAAACCAAGGATAAAAGTGTGGGTATATTTTATTATTTATATGAATTTACGAGTATATTATAAAAATAAGTAAAGTAAGTATAATTAAAGTATTAAAAAATATATATAAGGTAGGGCAGGGCGGCTATAAAGTGTGGGATATACTCCACCTGTACGTATGTTAGTTGAGTGACATTAATATTTGAGTATCATTTAGAAAGCTACAATACTCTCAATGCAAAATGCAAGTGCACTTAGCTTATTCCATCACAGATTCTCAATGCGATGGGCAGAAATAAAATTTTAATCGGTATTGCAGTTCTGAAAAAAGTCTTGCTTTATGATGAAAAATATTATATTTATAAAGATGTATAGCCACGTCCCTACCCATGTGATCAATTAAATACCTATATGACTTTAATCTTTTCGTGTCAACTAACGAACTGAGAAATCAATTAAGATTTTGTCACATGTTCTTTGCTATTCACACATTGTAAGCTATTTTAATATTTTTATTATTAAATTTATACATTTTATTCCTTCTTAAAGTTGTATTTGAATCTGTTTGGACTGGTTGAACACCACATCATATGTATAAACAAATATGTGTGTTTTCAACGGATGCATATTCCGTCAACGACAAGCAACCGATACTCATTAGAAAATTGTGAAGTATCTCAACACAGAAGATTTACAATATTAAAAATTGTGATTTACCAGGTTTGTATTGTAATAATTGTAGTATCTCATGAATTAAAAAAAAATGCTATCATTTCTTGCCCTTGGCTTTTGGGATCTATAAAATTATATGAATAAGTACACATTGTTAAATTATTAGTTAAATTAAAGGTTTTTAATAGTAAATTTAAAAGCAGCGAAAGTTAATAATTATAATTCTTATATCCACTATAGTGCTGCCAACCGTATAACAATTATAGTAGTTTTTCTATAATTTTGGTTCGCATACTATGTACGAAATTAAAAAGACATCCTACGCACAAAATTCTATAATTTTGTATATCGTAAAAAAAATCTTAAAGATTTAATATATACATTAAAACATGCCAAAAGTGTATAATTTGGTGCGAAATCCTATAATTTCGTAATAGAGGAAAATCTGGCGCGCTAAGAGTAAAAAGTTTTTCGAAAAGGTACACTATCAAATTTGGCGGTGATTTTTTTGGCTGTAAACAAAAAACTTATACATTTTCAATAGAAGACAAATAATAATTTTTGCCAAAATACTATAGTTTCTTGGATCGAATACCATATCGAATCCACGAGCAAACAATTCTCCCAAAAACCATCACAAATTGTAAATTTGCACGGCTTGAAGCCTTTTTTATTTGGATTAACACATCAATATAATTATGTGTTCTAGTGTTGGGTGATGTTTATGATTAAACTATTGAATCAATAGTTAATAATATTGACATACTCGTGAATGTAACGTGTGGTTAATGAGAAGGTATCTGCAAGAGACCCTGCTTATCGACACCTGAAACTGCTCATACAAATTTCATTCCACAGAAAATAGATAAACGTGGTTGTAGAATTAACTGTACACACATCACAATGACAGTTGTGAATGGAAATCCGCTCTCATGTCTTCGCAGAATTGTTATCCTATTCTACGAGTATCCACTTAACTATTACCATTTAAATATAAAATACATTAAGTATTAATGGATACATTGCTAATATTGCAAATTCGCATGCATTTTTACGAAGCTAATGTGTCAACTTTAATATTGATTTTTATGGAAGCGTTATCCAGATATAAGTCAATGGTTTACATTAAAATGTAATTATACTGTTTTTAATTTAGAATTTAATGTTTTTATGAATTCCAAAAAATAAATATGATTGGTATGAATAAATATTCTCAGATGAAGTGAAGAAAGAATCCATACTTCGTGAAGAATTAGAAATAATTATTAAATAAACAGTTTTTTTATCATTAGTATGGTTGGTTTGCTCTTAATCACGTTACATTGAAGTAGTTTATACACGAGAGTGTATGATAGATTTAACAATCGTTTGATTCTCGTCAAAATCTGATAATTCTAATCCAAATAGTTGTTCCGGCACTAAGATGAAATCAGTGGAATTGACAGGGGTCCAGCGCTGTTGACGCAGCTGGCCTGTTTTGAACGCGTTTGAGGGGTGCGAATGTCGAAACAACCGGGACTGGTTTAAAAGTGTGGTCGATTTAATACAAAGTATATTTTTGTATCACATTTTTACTAATGCTATGAACACCCTGCTGGCATGATAATAATAATTACGTACAAGACTTGTAGTTAATTTTAATTATTTCCTTATAACATTTATAATTATATAAGTATGATTCGATAGCATACTTCACAGAACAGTGTATTCCCTGATATATTTTCTATAAATTTACGTACATATATGTACATAATTTTACATACATACTAGACGTGCGACGTTCATGTACTATTGATTAAAACTATTGAGTCAGACCCTGTCCCAGTCTTGCTATATTTTTTTTCACCGAATTATAGTATTCTCCAAGAAATTATAAAATTTCGGCAAAAATTATAGTACGCGTTGTCATCTATTGAAAATGTATACTTAGGTTTTTTGTTTCTCACAAAAAAATATCAGAAATTCCGAGGCCCTTTTATACATACTCGCACCTACCTTTTCCGACCAAAACTAGTTACCAGAGAATTTAAGAAATTCCGTTTTAAAGTAAGTGGCTTTTTTTACCTCTTTTGGGCAACTTTTTTTTCGACTTAGAAGATACGATTCCATAGTCGGAGTCGGAGGATGTCTGTGCAACCTTTTATGCGAATGCAACATACAGTTAGTTTCATGACGTCATAAGCAAGTTTTCACGATTCATGACTTGATGACATGATTTTTTCTTCGAGAATAGTAAGACGTCATGAATGATAAAGATTGAAAAATAAATTCGTTTGTTAATATGATATTTCAGAATAGGTTCATGTTTACAGCTGATTCAAATAAACCAACCACCAACGGATCATTACCTCTAATTAAACGAAAGCCTCCGAGTTACTATCGAGTGACTTACACATATAAAGAAAAATAAAACGAGATTAACCTTGTTAAATATCAAAAAATATCGATATTGATCACCCAAAACTAGAGAGAAATGCGTTTAGTATCAAATATCGATATTGAACACCCAAAACTAGAGAGAAATGAGTTTAGACCAGTGATCGCCAGACGGTCGCTCGCGAGCTGCCGGTAACTCGCATAGGATATTTTATCATATTTATAAATTTGCCTCTCAAAAATACTATCCAGCTGTATCGTCGAAATTTTTCAAGATGACCCTTCATCAGAAATTGTACATCTTGATATTTGCATTCGGATAGGAGTGACAAAGTACTCACCGAGAATTGAAAACATTGTGGAGGAGAGTGAATGCCATTCATTTCTTTTCACTAATTATTTTTACTTTTACTCACACTTTTTCAATTATTATTTTGTTTATTAATACAATGACATGTCATTGATTAATAAATAATTAAAGTAGGTACCTACGCATTTTATGTTTTAATGGAAGTCCGATGTCCTAATTGATTTTAAGAAATATAATAATGGTACGATAAAGTACGATGATAAAAAAATTATAATGAAAGAATAATATGTATAAGTAGCTCACCAGACAATTTCAATTTCTGAAAGTAGCTCACATCCTTATTGAGTTTGGAGACCACTGTCTTAGACGAACTGAGGGTGGATGCTAAAGGAGACCAATGGCGTTTTAGCGCCAGAAAGAAGTAGAGAAAAATACGTACATAATATTATATTGATGATCATTATAATAATTATCTTCAACTAAACAATCCAGTGTGGATCTTGGCCATGAGGTTTTTATTCACAAGAATCAAGTATTGAGTTTAACCTTTTATATTTAATTAACTATTTTTTTTTATTCAACGAATAATTCACAAGATTTAAGAATGTAACATTCTAATTATTGAACGTACATAATTTTGAAAACACTTCTGAGAAAATTTATTAAAGTACCTAATACGTATTTTGATTTAAAATACAAAAGCCAATCGCCAAATAGTAGCTCAATTTAGAAAGCGCTTATGTGAGTAATAAAAGCCATTAGATAAAATTTGTCGTAATTAAGTATGACTCCTTTAGCATTGTGGTCAATGTGCGTGGGCGCGATACCCGAGAGATGCAGGTTCGATTCAGATTCGTCTTACTTTTTTCAAAAAGATTTTTTCTATTGCTTATATAATATAGGTATCTTCTCAGAAGTGTTTTCAAAATTATGTATGCTTTATGTGTGTTTAGGCTATGAAAATAGTCAACATAGCAATGTTAATTTATATAATATTAAAAAAAAATATATTCACGTTCTGAGTTCAGATGTTCAATTTTGGTGCCTATTCAAAGCTTTTGATATGTCACATAATAACATAGGTATTATTCTCCAGTTACTCGAAAGGGAGTTTAAATTTTAAACTCATGCTGTCATTGTGATTTTTGCTGGACCGTTTTAAATTTAATTCGCGAGGTTTATTATAAACTGTTTGAAATATTATTTTAATAATACGGGGACGGTAAATAAAATTAAAAAATGGGCCAATTGTTCTCCCCCCTAATGTAAGCGGTAGGTGAGAAGGGGTCGCGTCAGTTATTGTCCTGACTAAATTTTGTATTACGCCGCCAGAGTTTCCTCAATATTGGTATTGGTATTAAATAGTATATAATATGTATGATATTAAAAAAAACAACAAGGTTTAGACAAAAAAAGCCTACGCTTAATAAAGAGATATCATAATGTAGGTAAATCCTATAAAAATCAATATTAAATAATATAATGGGCTTTTTTATTGTCTTTTTTATTGGTAGAGGAAGAGAGTCGCAATTACGGCCTCCTTATTAATAGGAATAAGACCAAGTTAATGGTTGTCGATCGGGCTAACCTTCTACCAACAGCAAGTACACTCCAAAACTTAGAAACAGTGGACGAGTTTGTATATCTGGGATCGACGTTTAGTGGAAAAGGCGGATGTGAAGCGGAAATAAGATGGCGCACGCAGATTGCAAAAAATGCGATGACACGTCTTACCACAATATAGAAGGATCGGCGAATTTAGATTGCCACAAAAATGATGCTTCTGCAAACATTAGTGTTCTCTATATTTTTATACGGAGTCGAGTCATGGACCCCGAAGGCAAGAGAGCGGAAGGTAATTGATGCCTTTGAGATGTGGTGTTGGCGTTGAATGATTTGTATTTCTTGGACAGAACACAGGACGAACCAGTCAATCATCCAGAGACTGCAGATTAAGGAACGGCTCTCGACAATATGTCTGAGACGCATTCTGCAGTTTTTTGAACATATTGTCCGGCGCGGACCAGACAACCTGGAGAGACTGGTGATTTTGGGTGGCCTCCAGGGAAAGCGAAGCAGAGGAAGAGCTTCTGCGCGCTGGAGCGACCAAGTGAAAGAGCTGACTGGGGGGGGGGGGCACCATTCATTCTGCCCTGAGAGAAGCGGAAGAACGAGAAGGATGGAAAGTCTTGGTCGCTCAAAGGATGGCAAAATTAAAAAGTGGTCACGATCCTCAGCCATGAGTGTACGACTAAGAAGATATGCTTTTTTTTAGGTTTTGTAGGTACTTGTACAGGGCTGAATTTACTCTTGAAGTGGTCCCGTGGCAATACATAAAGAGGGTTCCAAAAATAAATAATTAAAACGTATTCATTTTACGCATAGTAGTAGCACAGTACTAATCTAACCTAATCTAACTATGTACTCGTAACATAAGTATAAAACCATTGTTTTGTTTAAATGGAATATATTATATATATTATATAATATAATATATTATCGTAATCTAATACATTTAACATTTCAGATTGTGTTGATATTAGAGAAGGTGAACTTAGTCGGTGTTGAATGTTAACAATAATTTCGATACGCTTACCGCGTCATTTTTTTGCGGTTATGTTCCCTCCTAATTAAGCGTATGTAGCTTCTTTAGCACGATAGTTAATTCAGGTATATTTACATCATACTCTTGTTCTATAGATTCGACTGATAAATAACAATAAGAAAGTGTTTTGGCGTTTTGTAAAATAATAACTTTCTTTCAATCATTTAATATTTTTTGCATACTAGATACTGATATATTTGGTTAATTGACGTTATTTTGCCGTTACCGCATGCTTGAGATCGTCTCAACTAAAAACCCTATGGCTCGTTTATTTTGATTTGTCCATCTGGAATGGTTCCCTTCCTTCCGAACTGAAGAAATGCCACGAGATATTCAAAGCTGTCATCATTTCGTTGGTATATATTGTGAGTTTAGACTAAGCAGATAATTTATATGAAGCGTTGCAGGAAAACCGAGGTGACTGGCTTTGTGTCAGCTGTTTGTGAGAGTTTCAGTATTCACTCCCAGCACTACATAATATGAAATAATTGTGTATAAATAAACACATTTTTCTTGCAGTACATTTTTTTTTTGTAAAATACATTATAAAAGTACCTAAGTACTCAAAGCTGTGGAAATATCATTAAAAGTATATCCAATAATATGTTATTATTAATAATATATATTATATATATATATATCTCAGTGGCGAAGGGTGGAGGTAGGCTGTTAAGATTCGCTATAAATAGTGAACACTAAACTTTGTTGATCATATGTATTTGGTTTTATTGAACTAAGACTACAATTTACAGATGGTGTTAGTTAGTTTTTAAAAATCAATTAAGCCCTGCCTAAACGAAAACATAATAGTTTTGGCTAATTTGGGCGATACAACAAAATTGTGCACACGTTTTCATTCATAGTTATTTGTTTTCGTTGGATTAAAAATACATATTACACATATTTTTGGTTAATTTTTTTATTTCATTAAGCCCTGCCTAAACCAAACCATAATAAATAAAAAATATTATTCTATCTATAAAATATTCAAAGTTATGTATGATTTAATTGATATATATATAGGTTCATCGTAAAGATGTTAAAGCTTTTTCCGCCTTCTGTGTGTTCCATATAAAAGTTACTTACGTCACCACTATGAATGTATGCTAAAAAGCAAAATGATACCGTGAACTTTACTGTGTTTGGAGTTTGTATAAAAATAAGCGGTCATAGTGGTTCCCTTTTGTCACCACTTTCATATGTTTTGGTTCCACCTTTATACAAGAAGATTCTTTTTAACATTTGGTTCGTCATTATTTAAATTGAATTAATGTTTGGCAAATTCTGCTTTGTGAATAAACCCTCGTAGCGTAGCGTCCTGGCGTAGTCGTATAGAAAACAGGTTGCGGCGGCGTAGGCCGTAGACCCGGCGTAGAATAAGTGTAGCGCCTTCGTATAGGTACATCGCGTATCCCGTAACAAGTCACGCACACTACTTGATTCGGAAACAAACAAAGTCGTTTTCCATTTGATTTCCATATTATTTCCAATGCAATAAAATTACTAATTGTGAGTCGCGCGGACGGAATCGTTTTCTCGGATACCTTTGGAAACTTTTGTCAAACACGAAATATTAATAAAATAACGCGTTTTATATTAAATGGTCGATATTTAGATATTCAAATATCTTTATTTATTTCATAATCAGAAAATATTTTTATTTGATAATTAACTGTATAAAATTATGGATGCATAAACCTCGCCGTTAAGCTTATAACGACTGCTGGATAAAGGTGTTCCACAGTTTATTCCACTCTGCTTGAAAGGATGGTCCTGAAAATATTTTTGAGTCATACAAGAAAATGGCGCCAGGAGTACGAGCTACAACGCAGAGCTTGATCACCTGTTATACATTTTGTTAAAATATTACATTTTAATGGATTTAAGTTTTGTACTATTCCATTTGAGTATCAAATGGAATGGACTCAAAATGGACTCAAATGGAATAGTACAAAACTTAAATCCATTAGAATTTAAATTTATATTCCATCAAGTACCTTCGGTCGATAGTATTAATATTACAATATTGTATGTACGATAAGAAGTTTTATTAATTACGATGAACCCGGAGGGACTAAGACAAATTAGTGACTATAATTGCTATAACTTGGCGACTCAAAAAAAGGCTATCACACTGGAGTCAAAACTAGAGGAACACAATACAAGCCAGGCGTGAAAAGATATTCATAGCCAAGATCCATGACAGAATGCCAATGGTGATGATATCAATAATTAAACTATTGTAATTAATCCTGTAATTAACCTGTATTTAACCAATTACGAAGAGTCTAAACTCAGCTGAGATAAAACTGTCATGTTTTTTTTAAACATAAATTGTCAGAATCCAATCTGCACCTTGTAAAATATTTAATTAATGCTTCTGAATGTTGCCATCACTTAAATGTTTACTATAACTTTAATAAAATATATGCATTGCAACACCGTCATCTGTAGACAGATATATCACCCACTACTTACAAGCAACCTTTGCAATAATTAGTATGTACCTACTGCCAGAACAGCTTACAAGAAATCCTGCTCAAAGTCAATGTGAAATTATTCTACAACGTGCTTTATTTGAAAAAAAATAAAAAATATTCATATATGTTATTTATATACTTACAAAAAGTTGACTAATGGTTCATCACAATGTTATCTTTGTATTTCTATTTTATAATTTTAGATTTACAAAAACATCAGTGTTATACCTATGTTTATTGTATAAAGTTGCCGCAATAAAAACAATTTTGTATCTACCTACGATATTAAATAACATTTTTTGTCAACCTGTTTCAAAAGCTCTTACGAGTTATTGTTAATAATATGCTCGTGCACGTGCCAACCACGAGCCTTAACTAACTCGGACATTAAGTAAATTATCACTGAGCGAAAAGCCAGATTCAATAGAAAGATAGATTACATCACCCTGCCCTATCGATACAACGATAATATTCCTTTCATATTTAATTCCACTATATTGTGATGCGGCGCACTTGGCTGTATTTTTGGCATTATGGAGCTGGGGTGGAGTGCACCTACTGCATCGGTGGATTAATTTAATAAAAACCGTGTCTGATTGAGACGCGTAACCAATGCTATGCGGTCGCGGTAGAGGTGCAAGTTTTGTCCTCCCTCCCCGTAAACACAACCCTGCCACCCTAAAAATTACAGTTTTGGAAGGGTGGTGGCTATATGATAAAATAAAAATGAATATACCGATCGGGTAAAACAGTAGGTCAAAGACAGTGCTTATTATTTTATATAGGTAATAACCTGTGTGATACTGAAAATATATTAAGTATGTTTACCTGCGCATCTATTCTATAGACAAGACTGCTATTGGCAGCTATCGAGGGTAGTTTTTCACATGTTTGTATCGAAGTATTATAGTTGTTACAATAAGTTAGCCGTCTAAACAGTCAAAACTGCCTATCTCGCTCTAAAATTTAGCACAGTCAAGAGACGTGCTGTTAAAATATAGCACTTATTGTAACAATTACAACTAACTTATTGTAATTGTTACAATAAGTGCTGATACTTCGATACAAAACTATGAAAAACTACCCATTTATAGCTGCCGATAGCAGTCTTGTGTATAGAATAGATGCACAGGTAGGTATATTGTTGACGTCTTCACGACATAGATCGTCAACGCTAAAAGCGACAAGAAAAGAAGGGAATAATGAGGCCACTTAGCGAAAATACGATTTCAATAATAAATCATTGATATTAAATTAAAACTTGTACGAGTACCTTTTCCAATGCATACCTTTTACGTATGCTGTCATTCTGTATGTCCGTACAGTGTGTAGGTATAGCATGTGAGTAGGTATAATACTATCATAATATTATGTAAGTACTTACTACATAATTTAGTATTTATAGGCTTTAAATATGGCGAAAAATATGTCTCGAGCCAATGGCCCCCACAAGGGGGGGGGGCTGATAGGGCTCTAGCCTGGGGGCCCGGGCTCAGGAGGGGCCCGGTGAGGCGAGTCGACCAGATACGTGAGATAAACACACAACAGAAATTTGCTTTAATAGTAAAAATAGTATTGATACACAATTTTTAATTGTGTATCAATACTCGACATCTCCATAATTCAAATGGATGTATTAAAATATACAATAAACCATTAAATATACACATTAATTTTACCGCGTACACCATTTGGAAAACGCTACTGTAAAGCGTCACACTGTCTTTATCCTTAACGATAGGTAGGGGGCCCCGCCAAAGATCCTAGCCTGGGGGCCCGCTTCACGATGTGGGGCCCATGCTCGGGCCAGTTATAATAAATAATATGGTGTAATATAACGTATAAAGTACCCACGCATGGAACATCAATTAATACAAAAAAAACTTTTCGGATTTTATTCTAAATTACGACGAATAATAAAATTGATATGCATACATTTAATTTCAAATGGTAGGTAGGTACCTTCTGATAAAATCAAAAGTTGTGGATTAAAAATGGTTGATGTTATCTTGAAATTGATTTGTGCACTACGAATCAAATGAACATTAAATTTGTTTAGGTGTGTACATTGATATTTTAGGGGAAGGTGCCAACAAGAGGGTAGTTTTCAACAAGGGTATCAACCAAATATTTTCAGCAACGGAATATACTTGTTATTTAAATAAAATATTATGATTTAATTAATACTTTCCTCAATTATTCATTTAGTAGGCAGAAGTATTTATTCTCTGTGGTTGAATGGTAAACGCAAATATTAATTTTATTAGCACACCTACCTACATGAAAATGACGAGGACTGAGATTTTATAATATGTTACTTCATTAAATGTCTAAAAAATATAAATTGACAGATTCTTCCGTTGAAAACGAATGATTTACTAAACAGCTTTAGTAACTTCGCCTGAATGCAGAAAATAAAAAAAATATCAGGAACTACCCTCAATCACCAGCAAAATAAGAGCGTTTATTAATTAATTATTTTGAAAATACATAATTTTGAAAAACACTTTTTGAGAAAATAGAATGGTAGAATGGTACATTCTTAAATCTTGTGAATTATTCGTTGAATAAAAGAAATAGTTAATTATAAATTATTAGCAAGTTCAAGTAAGTTACCTACATCATAAAAAATATTGGAGAAATCCACGACGTCGGTTAGTAATTGAAGTAATAGGTGTCTACTTTGATTTAATAAACAAAAATCGATCGCCAAAGTACCTTGATTTACAAGAGCGCTGATGAGTGGGTATTAAAAATGGCCAATAGTTATAATTTGTCGCAATTAGTATGTCACTTCGTAACATAGAGGTAATGCGCGGATGGGACGTAAACCCGGGAGATGCAGGGTTCGATTCCTTGCCGGGGTGGCTTACTTTTTTCAAAAAGATTTTTCTATTGGTTATAATATATTTTCTCAGAAAGGGTTTTTCAAAATTATATATGTTCAATAATTAGAATGGTACATTCTTCAATCTTGTGAATTATTCGTTGAATAAAAGAAATAGTTAATTATATTTATTTTGACGTTTGCCAATTTTCACAACCTATCAAATATCACCATACTTTGATAACACCACGTGATTACGATTGAATAATGAGATTGGAGAGACAGTCAGCAATATTACAAGTAAACAGTTATTATCGCGATAGTTTAGTTTACACACTATCGGTGTAACACAATTTTTTAATTTGTTGAAATATGTAGGTTATATAAAAATCTAGTATTTAGGAAACACGAAACCAAAAAAATGTTAAAATAATTTTTTTTTAAAAAGATAGCTAAAAAATAAATATTGATTTTTTTTCAGAATTTATAATTGCTAAAATTATTTTGAAACAAAAGTAAGTTTTGGTGCATATTTTGTGACAGCCCTATTACCACGTGTGCACGTGCACATGACACGGTGACCGAGAGGCCGCGCACTTGTTACACGTACATTTTTATAATATTGTGGGATATTTAGCAGATGATTCCGCAATAGGGCATATGAAAAGCGCTTATTACATAATGAGCATCTAACTTATTAATTAATAATAAAACTCTGCAAGTATCTACGTAGTTACACTAACTATTGATTGAAAAACTGAGAATTTTACCGAGTCAACGGGATTCAAACAGTTTACTCATTTAACTCAAGTACCACGCGCAACAAAGGAGTATTCGGTATTCCTTAATGAATTATAAAAGTGTTGTTCTTAGGTAAATTAATTCAAATTTAAAATTCAAAATTATTTATTTTACCTATAATGAACATAACAAATTATAAATGTAAAGCGTTCAAGACGTGACATAAAATAAGTGTTAACAATTTTTAAAATAAAAATACAGAGAAATGTGAGTTAATAAAGTAAGAAATAAAATGAGAAGAGAAATAAAAAAATAAAAAAGTAGACTGTAAGCACACAGAGTGAACTTTGATAGGCCCTATCTTAAAAACATATAAAACAACGTCCACCTAAATTCACCCTCACGTAAGTGGAATATATCAATATCCGAAGCGATTTCATTGAACATGGTTATTGCCCTCCCAATTGGCATTACTAATGGCATGTTAGTTCTGCACCTTGGGAGAACAAACAACGGATGCCCTCGATTCCAAAGGTAATTATCAGAGACACACAAGCCAACACCACCAAGAATGGCAGAGTTCACATTTACGCCGCGTATAAGTCTGAAAAAATATGTAGCTAAATAAAGATCCCTTCTAAATTTTAAGTTACAGTATTGTAAGCATACTAAAGAGAAAGTCAGTCGGATAGAGCCACGGATAATATCCATAGAGCAGAATGTAAAGGAGTCTCAAAAATTTCTTTTAGACTCTCTCCACCATAAAGCCGTACTTCAACTGATGCGGGGCCCACACGACAGACCCACTTTCAAGTCTAAAAATTCCCTAACTAAGGAGTTATAGAGAATTTTTAGTACCGTAACATCTGAAAGTATCAAACAAAACTCGGAAAAATTATTCACAACATCAATGCGCTGATGCACGATCGTAATGATAGATTCGTATGCTTCTATGATTTACTTCAGGAGATAACAAAATTGAAACTACTCTTTCATCGGTAGGGTTATAATTCATCATTTATTGTGTCACCGCGTCCTTTAGATTTACTTTTCATTCATACAATTTGTCATTTATTTTCGTTGAAACTTTAGAAAATGGACAGATGAGTACCTCAAAAATACTACGCGTAGATTGACATGAAGAAAAAAGCTTGTTTGATCTAATGATCTGATAGGGATACGTATGATTGGCAGTTAAGAAAAGCAAAATAATAGGTCTCGAATCTGAAGCTAAACTTTTCAAGTAGGTCACTACTCAAAACAAACAATTATTTCAGGGCACCATGAACATAAAGACGCCACGAAACTTTCAAAACTACTGCTGCAGGCAGCCAAGTACCAACACTATTTTCATACTATTATACTTCATGCGTCTAAATTTTACAACATACACATTGCTTAATTAATCAGTATGTAATTATGTTTGTGTTTTTATATGTCACGGTTTAATAATTACAAGGCCGTCGAAGGGTGAGTTTTGTCTATTAGATATTTTTTATTAATTCTAATCGATTCGTTTATTGCCCAAATTTCGCCCTTCTGTATCTTCATGTTCTTATAAACAAACACTAAAATAAACCCGACGCCCAATAATTATAGTATAGGTGAAACTATCAGAGAAAAGTTTGAGAAAATCACTCAAGTGTATTGTGACCACTGACCTCATCGGGAATCGAGCCCAAAACCCCCGATATGAGAAGTTAGTGCCTTACACATTATATTACAAAGGTCAACCGTTGGATGTATGCAAGTAGGTATATTATTATTTGTCTACTGTATTAATATAATAACTGAAAATTATATTTGTAATATATGGTAGTAAGATTATGAATTGCTATATAGGGGGTACAATCTAAGTAGCAATTAAATAAAGAAGGAATGTGAATATTACAAATTTCGTAAGTAGATGTAGTTGAGATATTTTAATAAATTTTAGAAGAAGTACCTAAGTAATAAATTTACACAAATTTAAGATTCGTCCGGATTTTGAGTTCGCTTGACTGAAGCATTTCGCCTTATGACATCACTGCTTATAAGAAACCTAATACTTAAGATTAATTTTATTATGTATTCTATAATTGTGGCGAACGGCGATTGCCGTTGGCAAACTAATGGGCTAACGCGAAGAACGACCAGAATTTGATTCCCAAAAGATAGACTATAAGTTGAAGGATTTATCGTGTAGGTACCTACATATATGCAATTGTACTAGCTTTTCATATTCCAATCCTACACAATATTTGAGATTTAATAAAAAATATCAAAACCTTCAAAAAATACTGTAATACACCTTTGCGGTGGTGGAGACTATAGTAATAAGATCTCAGATGAAGTCAAGGTTCGAATAAACGATATAAGTAGTATATAGTAGTAGATTCAAGCTGCGTGTGTAACCTGCCCCTAATAAAACTACCCCTATTATTTGCAAGGCCTCCTTCCCTATAGTTTGCTATTACTACCCCACTCCAGCATCCCTGTATGACTGTTTTCAATAACAATGCCTTAATCACACTGTAAAGCGATATGTCTGCACTCTAATTCGATGGGTAAAGCATATTTCCATTAGATTATAAATATGTGTGGTATGCAGGTTGGGTGATGCAGTTTTTAATTGAACCTGCCACGTGACAGGTCGTAGGTTCAGAACCTCAATAACAGGTGCCAGGAAAGTCTTTATAAATCAGCTCGAATAATATTAATATTTCGAATACCCAAGTGTCGGTAACTACTTAATGTAATGACCAGTTACCAGAATACGTTAAAAAAATAAAGATACCTTGTTCGTGAAGTGAAGACGACAAACTATGCTGTCCAGTATGGTAGAACAGAAGTTTTTAGTTTCTGATCTTATCAAAAAAGAAGTACCAATGACCACTATATTAAAAAATAATATTGACATGTCGAAATGTAGAACTCGCGTGGTGGCCTGTGAAGAGTTGCGTCGTGGAACTTGTTCGAAGTCTTTCGGAATTGGTGATATCGTCACGATGTGCCGGAAAATTGATGACGTCAAAGACGTAAGTACCTACGTATTACTATAACATAAGTGCATATTTTATTTTGTTTATCATTGCATATTTAGCTTTAAACTCTATAACTGATTTAAATTTGTAAAAATTTTACCGCCAAAGGAAACAATAGGAAATTGCTTATTAAGTTAATTGGCGGTGTTGGAAATATTCAAAAATAAAATACTCCTCTTTGGGTGAGCAATCAATCAATTTGAATACTTTCAAAATAAGTTTTCGAATAATATATACCTAATTTTGGAGGCACAACGATGTGTGTTATGAGAAAATACATTTTTTTTTGTTATCGGACGTTTACAATGACAGTCTTTAAAAGTATTGTTCATCTGCGCATTTACTGTCTAAGGAAAATCATTCCTTCGGTGCGTATGTTCAATTACCCAGTAGACATATAAACAAAATCTTGTTCTGTATTAATAGTATTACATTTTCACTCCAATTATTGTTTAAAATTTTCTCAGAAAATTGAATTGATAAAAACCACTTTATTTTAATCGATATGATGCGTAAAAAGGCGTTCTCAAATTGAATTCTGAGTAGAAAAAATGTTTTGGGGAGTAAACCGCTCGGACAAAAAAAAATAACTTCATAAGAAACCTTCGCGTAATGCCTTCAATAACAAAATATCGAGATATCGATAAACCGATCTCGAATTCGTGAGGATTAATATCAGGAATCGAATTTGAAACCCAGAGCTATGTGGAAGAATAGGTATATCTAGTCTTCTGTTTTGCACAAACTTAAAAAAATGATTGTATTTTATTATACAATTTTAAAGACCATTTTGCGAGGGATGAAACCATCCTTAATCATTATTGCAATACGTGAATACATACATTTAATTTAGATGATTAATTAATGTGTGTCATTACAATCATTAAAATAGCATAATATACATAATGCCGATTCAATTTTGAATTAACTACATACTTACGTGTGGTTATTTATTTATTTCCAATAAGTTTTGGACAATTTTAAAATAATTTGGGGAAAATACTCCGGAATAACAGGCAGCTATATTATGTATTTATTATTGCAGATATTTATTCGTGTTGGCGAGAAAGGATTGATGGAAACAATTCCGAAGAAAGACGAATTCGCTATCCCATTTTACTGGCAAGGTTTCCCCAATTTGGCGCCGGATGTCCACAGTTCAAATGTTCATATGGAAGTCGTAGTTCAGAAAGACGGTGATCAATATCCTGTGAGATTCAATTTACAAGTTACGAAGACAATTGATATTGGCGGTGAACTTCTTCTGTGGTTTTCTGAAGAAATATTGGCAACTATCGATATGCCATTCCTAACACCGAAAAATATTACAGGTACGTAAGATGTAAATAGTTTCTTTATAAAGCGATAATTAATCTAGAAAAACGTTGATTCAATGCAATTTTATTTAGGTGGGATAAAAGTGTGAATCCTCATAATTTAAAATTTATCGTGAAATTGCTTAAGCCATTATTAAATTTTATTATCACTTAGTCAAACATAACAAAAATATTGTGCATTTTGAATATGATGTTTACCTCAAACATACCTACACTTAAGTGATTTTGGAAATTTTACTCTATAAACCAGTGGCGAAGGGTGGAGGTAGGCTGTTAAGATCCGTCATAAATAGTGCACACATAACTTTGTCAGACATACTTATTGGTTATCAATAATTATCATTCAAATAAGACTACAGTTTATTTACAGATGGTGTTAGTTAGTTTTTAAAATTCAATTAGACCCTGCGAAACCAAGCCATAATAGATAATAGCCAAAAAATAATCATCTATCTGTGAAATATCTAAAATTATCCAATTAAATCATGCATAACTTTGAATATTTTATAGGTACAATAATATATTTTTTATCTAGTTTGGTTTAGGCAGAACTATGAATTTAAATAAATGAACCGACAATATGTGTAATATGTATTCTTAATCCAACGAAAACAAATACGTATGACTAACAAAGATTAATGTGCACTGTTTATGGCAGATCTTAATAGCCTACCTACACCCTTCGCTACTGCTATAAACACATATATGTATATATATATTTAATAATTTCCTACAATGTCTAACTTTCACAAATTATATTTAAAAATACTTATTTCGACACATTTTTAGAAAATCATGAGACAAATTGACCATTTGTAAAAAAATCAAATACCTACACCCAAAAGGTTTTCATTCTTAACTATTTTATTTTACAACGTTTTTCTTAGCTCGTATTCTTATTTGTCCGGTACAAATCTTGCAATCGATTTTTAACAACTTCCCGACTAGCTAGACATTTGAAACTTTTAGAATATATCAGAACACGATGCCAATGCATTTTTATATACTTTTAGCCATCTTTAAGTAGAATTGATTTAATTTTCAGTTAATTCTGTTTTGTATGAAAAGTTATTTCGGAAGAAATCCGTAAAAAGTAAAACTATTATTGGTTGCTAAGTTGCTAGCAACTAAATTATTAATATATACATGCGTTACTATGGAAATTAATATGACATTTCAGTATTATGTCTATCAAGTACAATTTTTTTTTGATCGTTTAAGCTAGTCAAGTCAAGTTTATATGATTCAACAGAAAATTTAAAAACGTTGTTTATAAAAAGTTCTATTTATTTTGCAATTATTTAAAAATAATCGCAAAAAAAACCACTGAAAAGTAAAGTAGTGATTTTTCTAAAAATATGGTTGTGAATTATCATTTTATTGAGCAAGACTAACATAACAATATGAACATGATAAACTAGATTTTTAAATCTATATAAATTTTCAGGACACAAAAAATACAGATGCCACGTTTGCGAAGAAAACTTTGAATACCCAAACCCACTTAAAATTCATCTACTTTTGTCATGTGGAAGGGAGTCCATGTCTCAGTTGTGGAACAAAATAGAAAGGAGCATTTGCAATCAATATGTCCCGTTAAACTTGCAAGCATGTCCAAGATCAGCAGAGAATCTTATTACAATCAACATGGAAAGACCGAACAGCGTTTGTATTCCTCCAATTATAGCAAAACCAATAGTATCTACATCTCCAAGATGCATTTCCGAACCACCAACTTCAGCGTTCTTGCCTTACAGAAAACAAAAACTAGCGAGTGGTTTAATAGGAAAAGAATTGAAGTCCCACAAAGAAATAGCATACCAATCACCGATCCAACCACTAAATTTGACTATTGGAAATCAATCAACGGTGACTGAAAATCTTCAAAGGATAACTACTCCTCAACAACCTTGGATGAGTGATGTTTTGGAGCTGAGATTATCGAGGTCTTTAGAAGAGCTGTCAGGAAATTACGCTGCTGATGTAGAACTCTTCGCCAGTAATTGGGGCAAAATGAAGCAAGGACACCTCTGCGTTTATTGTGGCAAAGTATATTCTAGAAAATATGGCTTGAAGATTCATATTAGAACTCATACGGGGTACAAACCTTTGAAGTGCAAGTATTGTCTGAGGCCTTTCGGTGATCCGAGTAATCTGAACAAACATGTAAGGCTTCATGCAAGTGGGTTGACACCATACATGTGTGGACTCTGCGGTAAAGTGCTAGTGCGAAGAAGAGACTTGGAGAGGCATTTAAAGTCGCAGCACAGTAAAGAAGAAGCATGTTTAGTGACAGATAGTGCTTAAAATTGTTAAACATATTTTGTGCTTATTATCTGTAAGTTTTCATTTTTTAGTAGTATTTTTAAATATCAAATTGGATATGTACAAAAAGAACATTTAAATACTGCTGAATTGAATCAATTAAAAATGTAAATAAAACCGTCATTCAGGAACTAATAATAATAATTATCAGCTGGCTTATAATCATGTGCCCATCAGTACTGCATTTATTCTTAATACATAATATATGGGGGCACCAAAATATTAAATTTCAGCTTAATAATATGAGAATTCTGAAGTCTCACCGAATAAATTGTTCCATTTATGTATGCTACTAATCAACTAACGTAATGCTAGTTTTATTATTGTATATTCAAGACGCAAAAATATCAACTGAAATGTAACATTTTTAGTAATATGTTGGCATAATCAGACCTTATATATCTTGTAATCTTATAATTATATCTTGCTGCTATCAATTCCAATAGTATTTAAATAAAGCTATCGTTCAGGAAATCGTAATAATTATCAGCTGGCTTATAGTCGATGTGCCCACCAGTACCGCATTTACTCTTGATACGTATGGGAGCTCCAAAATATTTCAAGTCTCGCAGAATTGTTCAATTTATGTATGCCACAAATAAACTGATGGAATGGTAGTTTTATTATTGTATGTTCAAGATATAAAAATATCATCTGAATTGTAACATTTTGTCAATAATATGTTTGGCATATTATTTTATCTTGCTATCAATTCCAATAGTGTATTTTAATAAAATTACGTTCTAACTTTTGTCGATGGGCGTGGAAGCAGCTGCTTACTCTGGCTCAAGATGTTTACGAATTTTTCAGGCTCCGGGCTTATAGCCTATGGTAAATCTGGCTCTTCTGTTCAGTCTACTGGATTAAATTTACACACTAATCGAGCTTAACGCCAAGGCTTGAGTGGACGGCGGGTGGCAGTGGCGTGCGCATCTCAAACATATAACCGCGTGTGAGATGTTCATAAACAATGTCTTTTTTTGGGCATTTCAAACACGATTATACATTTGAATTGCGCACACCGCTGCTACACCACCGAACGCCGTCCACTCGGGCCTTAGGCTAAATGTTCGACTTCCACACTAGGTATGCAAAGAATTTTTGATACGAATCCAACAGCATTGATTAATTATTATGTTATTTGGTGTGCACATTATGTAGGTATTTCAAACAGAAAAAAATCCTCTAAATAAATCCATTGTGACCTGTCATCCTGACCAAAATTTAACCATGTCTATTATTCGGTTTAGAAAGTATAGGTACTTATTATAAAATAAATTCCTCGGATCTAGTATAATTTTTTTATGAGATTTCCGCTACCTATCCCGGTGGGACATAGAATATCGTCTCGACTGCAACACAAAATTTATCAATGTAATTTAGTCATTCACAAAATACTTGCAAATAAATGTATGGCTGCACATAGCTTTTTTACTTGTTTTATAGTCTCTCCTATGCAGAAGAGAGTTACAACATTGTGGCTGGTTATGATTTATGACCATATCCCAGCCAAGACGATTTTCTATGTGCGACCAGGCTTTCATTCTTCAAACACAATTGTCAAGTCTTATGATTTAATTTAATAATACAATGCATTTCCATCACGAATTATTGACAGTCATCACAATAAAATATATTATGTGATTTAGATTGACAGTATTATGAAATATGTAAGTACTACGTACATATCATAGTTTCATCCAAAGTACTGTGGATTTACCAAACTTTTTAATGAGATTTAGTTATGTAGGTATGAGGGGTCTGGAAAAAAACAGTTTTCATTTTTGAAAAACTTTAGCAAGTCTAAAAATTTCATGTCTCGTAAATATAATTTCTGAAGAAAAAAAGCATTCTTAATTGTTATTTATCATTAGTATACAAACAATATTTAAGAATATTTTTGTTTCCAGAGCCCGTATATATTCGAAATAAAAAAGATGACAACTCTGGGTTTGTATTGTTTAAAACGAAAGATTGCTCTTAGGTTTTACAATTTTCTTTATTGAAATAGTTTAAAATAAATGTACTTATGTACGTTAAATGCGTATCCTAAATCAAACAGCTACTGGATTTCAAACCTGAGACTGATGGATCAAGAAGACAGCGTTTTGACTTCTATTACATGGTGAATTCGATAAACTTAATATACTGACCTATCCCACTGAGGTTCACCAAATTCAGCACACTCTATACATAATGGTTTTTCAGCAATTTTTAATACCCAATGATATGGTTCTGTGATCACAGATCTATTAATAATTGATTTAGGATTTGTCACTTTCATCTCATAACATTTACTTCATCTAATTTATATTTTTAATGTTTTAATACCTTCAAAAGGTTAGACTTTGTAACTGATTTAAAACATTAAATTTAATGTTTAAATCAATAAAAATGACAACATCCATTAAAATAGATAAAAAGTAATGCCCAACCACGCTTGAACCCGAGTTAGAAAATTCTACAGTCACTGCCATGGCCCCCACACAGGGGGAATGACAGGGCTCTAGCCTGGGGCCCGTACTATGGAGGGGCCCGGCGAGGCGAGTCGACCAGATAAGTGAGATAAATATAAGTACATCACAAATTTGCTTTAATAGTAAAAAAAGTCGTCTGCATTTTCCTTCAATAATGTTATTATTTAAAATTATGTGGTTGTTCGTACGATACAATTTTTAATTGGGTATCTCGACAACTCCATAATTCAAATGGATTTATTAAAATATACAAAAAAACACTAAATATACATATTAATTTTACCGCGTACACCATTTGGAAAACGCTACTGTAGAGTGTCACACTGCCTTTATCCTTAGCGATAGGTAGGGGGGCCGCCAAAGATCCTAGCCTGGGGGCCCGCTTCAGGATGTGGGGGGCATGGTCTCGGTTATTCAGCGTTTTGTCCCCGCGATCCCAAACAAAAAGATAATAAATGTATTAAAAAACATATCACTGTATGTTAGGCTTTTATACATAATAGCCTCAGAGTTTGACATTGTGTACGTGTGTAATCGTTTTTATGCATGAAATGTACAAAATTAGTCAAAGCCTTTCATAGATTGTATTTGAGTTATAGCACGTTACGTATTGGGGGAATTTCTATGTGCCATCTGGTTGACCAAATCGACAATCAACAATTTATAATGTATACCTACAATAATAATAGTATTTGTACTATAATTTTGACCCGCGTATGTCCACGTACTATGTAATATATAATATATATACGTCTGTTATTTATGACTATGTACGACATAAAAGTCAGAAAGTAGATAAGTACTAGGTACAATTATTTTGAATTTACGGAAAAAAAGTTGGCCATAGAGATGAAAATATATAGTAGGTACCTACCAAAACAGTTGGACGTTCTAAAAAAACCCTCTCCAATTTGAAATGTCTAAAAGTATTGGTCATTCAACTTTACCTATTGAAAATAATACCATATAGGTAGCTGGTATATAATTTCTCTTTCATATAGTTTAGGTAAATTATATTGTAATTGTTAAACGATGACAAAAATATGACAATTGCACTTTATAAATGCAATATCTATAAATACACAATTAATATTTAATTAAAGTACTAATATTATATTTCCGGCCACGACGCCCCGAAGAAATTTTTTTAACATGGTAACTCTAGCGTCAAGCCGCCGAACCATAGACTAATAGACGCCGAACGAAATCATCTTTTCTTCGTAAACTGGCGTATAAAAAATAAAAGAATTAAATGATCGAGTCGCGGATACGTGCCGCAAATTTTACAGGGCCGGAGAAATTTGATGAATCTGTCTGCTCTTTGCGTCGAACGGGAGAAAAATATTGTTAATAGCAGGATCACAACTGACTGCGAATCAAACGCCATAGATAATATACGTAAACACCAAACGCCACGAAGTGCATGGGGTCGAATCGCGGCTTTTTTTAATTCCATGCGTGGCGTAATACCGGTAAGTTATTTTATTATAGTAATTGAATAAAAGCATATCAATCCTATTACCAATTTATATCTAGTATAGGTAGATAGATGGCTTTTCGTTATCACGTAAAGGTACCCACTCGGCAATGTATATACCTAGGTACTATAAATAATTACCTATAGTGTATTTCAAGGTATACACAGAAGTATTATAATACTCTACTGCTATTTGTACCTATAATATCTAGTGTTGTTAGTTTTTGGCTTTGTTTCTGCCTCTAAAGACCACAACCACAAAAACTATTGGATATCTATACTGACCATTTCAAGATTAACCAAGCAACAAACACATTAATTTCAGCGAACTCACTATACGCCGAAGAAATTCTGGAACCAGATGCTTGGCAACACAAGGGACGCGGATACAGCCGAAAGAGCCAGTCTTGACTGGAGGTGGACCGCTTATGATCGCCGCATTGAATGGGACAACAACCTGGACGCAGACGGATCGTACATGGCGAATAGGGCAAGAGAACGGTTACCTCTCAACCACACTACATTGAATATCACCCCATACACGTCATTTCAAACAGTTTCATTAGAGTTACCAACTCCACATACATTCAGATCACAACCTATATATACATCATTCAGATCACAACTTACACATACATCATTCAAATCACAACCTACACATCCATTCCCAACTCTCTTGCCGTATTCACCTTCGGCTCCACCGACACGGCGCCTCCACCACAGCCTGTGTCTTCGTCTTCCCACCGCCTGTGCCTCAATCGTCATCACGAGATAGATTACGGGCGGAGCGGCGAAGGACCCCTATGCAAGACTCAAATGGTGCAGTGGTATGATTCATTTTTATATTCTATTTACACCGGCTTCTCTAGGTTATCTTTAAACTTTACACTCAATTTTTACAAAACTAGGCAATCATACTAGATAGGTAGGTACTACATATTATGGTAAAGGCCTGATTTACCTTATGTGCTAGAACACAGTTGGCAATGTGTGAAATGTTCGTAGACAGTACCCCTTTTTGGTCATGGTCTATGGAATATTCAAGATAAGTTTCAAATAGTGTTAAATCATAGAACAGATTAATAAGGTAGAAATATAAAACTCATCGCTAAGGTCCTAGGTTTCGAAGCAGGAGTGTGGCTAAGACCAAATCCATGTGCAGTGCTGCAAGCATTGACTCTGTGGGTTTCTGGCTGGATTTCTTCCAGCAAAAGAAATGGTGTATTACAAAAAAAAATTCCTTATTAGGTCAATAATTATTATAAAACAATCATTATCCCTAGGATGTTTTTCACATTTGAATGGTCAAAGACATAGCTTATAATCAGTATCTTTAGAATTATCTTCAAACATGTTAGGCCTACCGCGCATGGACGATTACATAACCGGCCGGTAGCATTCGGACAATCGTTGGTTTGCTCGCGCATGATCCAAATTATTACCGGCCAGTATGTTTGAGCGCGCATGGCGTTGTCACCTCCGAAAGGGGGGGGGGGGGTAGGTATTAGCGCTGGACCCCCCTGATGATGATGTAATGTCAGTCACGGTGATATCGTCTGCTGGCTTCTTTCGGGGACATGCTTATGTTGATTGACAACGCGGAATTATAGGCGAAAACAGGGCGTTTATTTGTCGGAATACATTTACAGTCAAGTAGTACAGCGTAGAAAATATTTAAAAAAAAAATAATTAAATTTAAAATGGCGGTGACGTCGGCGAGCGCGACACCACGGCCGACGTCACGCTCCTCGAGAGTTCGAAAACCGACTGACCCTATTAGGGGCTGGTAGGGCAGAGTAGGTAGTAATAATACACAACAAACAATTCACAATTATTCTATCTCTGAAAAAAAACAAAAACAGCCTCTGGCATATGTACCTGGCTTGTAAGTAGGTACCTCAGGTCTCATATTTCAGACCTTTTCTAGGTACATGCTTTGGAAAGGGGCTGTGAATTTCTTGGAATTATTATTACCTTCTGCATTTCTTTGCTTGTTAGCTACATATTTTGAAATATTAGAACTCGTATACAAATACATTTTTTTTTCAAAATAATCTCAAATCAGATATTCTAGGTATTAGGTACATTGTATGGCTGGGAACTTTGATCCCAATATTGGTCAAAATTGGATGAAATGTAGGTAATAATATTAAAAATGATAGGTTTTAATAATTACTATTTTTGGCATCTAAAATATTGTGCTGACAATTGTTTTAAGTTATATAGGTAACTACAAAATCGTTTGCTATTGATTGGCTTTAAAATTACAGCTTGCTTCTAAGTATTTTTTAAATTGACTAAGTATAGAATTTATAATGACGCTAGGTTTTACTTGGCTTGCTTATAGAATTAATGTAGGTATAAAAAAATGCAGGATTTTATTTATATTAAGGGCTAGACTGATTCTATTAAATTTTGTAGAACTTGCAAAAGGGTGGTTATAAATTTCCATACATCTAAGCTTACGGGCTAGAAATTTGCCTCGCAGTCGATCTGTTCATGTTTGCATGAATCAGCCCAATGATGATTCAGGCCTCATGGCCTTGGATCCTCTGAGGATGCCATGGTTTAGGCGGTATCAGCGTGATATAGATCGGAGGCAATGCGCGCGCACTGAAGATATGCTTCCACACCGAAAAATGGCGGACGCAATATAAGAAACGTCAAAATGGATTTTGTAGAGCTTATATTATATAATATATAGAGGTTTTGTATAGATTATCAAACTGTTTTAAAATGTGGGTGTATATATTATTAATTTATGAAGAAAGAAACTGAAAAATGGGACTGGTACGCGCATGCAAAGCCAATAGGTACGCATCGATGAACTGTCAAGTCAAATGTGGCGGTTCGATGTATGCGTGCGCTACATACGACCGCGTCACTTGTGCGTGCATGTATGAGTGCACTCTCGGCCGGCCATGACTTGTCATGTGCGGGCTCTCATTTAAAAGCATTGCCAATGGGACCCCGGCCGGTTCGAATCGGTGTAAAATTTTGTGTCTGAACACAGATTTTCAATTCGGCCGTTCGCTCGATCGTCCATGCGCGGGGTTGCATTGCAATACAATGGTTACAACTCCTCGATTGTTGACCGTACGATAGGAAATCGTTCATGCGCGGTAGGCCTTTGTCTTGCCTATTTTTTGAATAATAAAATGCTCAATTCTTGTCAGATTTGGGTTTGAGATTCTGTAATGCGTTATTTTTAATCGATGTGTTTTAAAATTTATAGATGGTGAAATACAACATTAAATCAAATTGGGGTGTTATAGATATATGTAGGTTTGTTAATGTATATTTAAATTTTATTAAAATATACTTTTCATTGTATTTAATCATTTTTTTGTTGTCAAATTAACAGCCACAGAACAGAGTTCCCTGGAGCTAACTAATGCTGAAAGGCAGCGAAAACACAGACGAAACAGCTCATCTATCAAACAGGGACCCACCAATCGTCCGAAAATCTGTCACAGGACAAATAGTTGTCGGTCAATGGTAGAAAATTATTCGTATACATAAATTTCAACAGAGAATTATTTGACATGTATCTGTCTTAAATTTTTCTTTAATAAAATTATAAACTAATGTACGTAATGGTAATTTTATTATTGTATCTGTCGGGACTAGCATGGAAACTCATCATTACATATAAATTATCATAATATATTTAAGTATCTAATAATATTTGTTACTATGTAAACTAGTTGATAAGAAAGGCGTATTGCATGATTCACAATCTGACTGACGGCATACGCTGTCAGGTCAGTCAACTTTCGTAGCAATTTGCAAGACATCAAATTTCATCATAAACACATTTGCTTTCTTGATAAAATATAATTATTCATAAGAATTATTTAGCAACTTTGTAACGTATATGCATTATCAAGCATTTCATTGCCATATAAAGCAATCCGGAAATGTGCCAACTTATCAGATTTGCTCGTACTTAGTAAACTCACAGTAAACAAGTGACATGTGGTCACCGGGTCAACGTCCTGACCTCAGATAACCTTTCTTTGTTATAATTTCTATAAAAGCTCAAAGCGGGGCGAATCTGATAACACACGTCGTCAAATCTTTGTAACCTATAGTCGAATCTCTGCTCGTCGCATTCAGTTCAACTTTTCTCATAGGAACACGCAATGACATATTAAATGGACGACTCACTTCATACCCGCACGCGAAATTGTGCATGAAAGTCATTCACAGATGTATAGGTAGATGTCACATGACCATTGACGTATCCGTTTACATTATGCGATACAAGCTTCGAGAATTTATAGTAATATAACCTTTATTGTAATGGCGTATTAGTGTCAT
The DNA here is from genome assembly GCF_057557595.1 of Rhyacophila brunnea. Classification (NCBI taxonomy): domain Eukaryota; kingdom Metazoa; phylum Arthropoda; class Insecta; order Trichoptera; family Rhyacophilidae; genus Rhyacophila; species Rhyacophila brunnea. The sequence continues at coordinate 3,595,933 of NW_028232965.1, forward strand.
GACTCATTGCGTTAGAAACAGATTCTCGGTTACTTACGACTTCTCGGAGATTAGACGCAAGTGAGACCAGCGAATTACAGGCGACTGACTGTCCAATGGTTCCTGTCATTCAATTGCATTGAATAAACATTCATCAATATCTTAAAATGGCATTTTATAAATAATACTAACACATGCAAAGTGATATCCCATCTTTCTTGGAGTGTTTAGTAGATTTTTTTACAATTTTTAACTAGGCACATTGGCATACAATAATAACGGTGGAGTCGAAACCTGACAGTCAGAAATTTTGTATGGGCAGACCCAGCGGTGTCGCCAGACCGCTTGCAAGCAGAATGTTCATTTGAGCGTAGGATACCGATATTAAAATATGAATTTCGCCATCCGGCAGACCCGACACAAAGTGAGTGTCATTTTATTTTCTAGATGCTTCGTCCATATTAATGTCATTGGGAACACGCCATTATAATTTAACTTTATCAATTTAATCTTAGTACTAAATATATTGTCTGTAAGAATTGTTTCAAGTATTGTTGAGGAGAATAAACTGATATTTACTCAAACACGCATCTACCTTCGATCCATTGAAGTCCATCTACCTACCTCATCCTCGCTCACACCTCCTCGCAATATATCTTCAAGATGCGAAAATATTAACTGAAGTGTAACATTTTGTCATATTATTATATCTTGCTGCCATCAATTCCAATAGTATTTATTATACAGTCGAACTTGGTTATTTACGAGGAAGATGGGACCGACTGAATTTGTTTGTTATATCAGAGAATAGGTGTTTTTAAATGAGCAATACACAATTAGAATTTTTCCCGAAACAAGCATGGCATTCATAAACTACAAAAGTTGTTATTGTAATGAATGATGGTAGGTATGTACAAACCTTGCGATGGTTTTCTCAACCATATGCATGGATACTTAATCTTGTCGGCGAAAACACCAATTAGGTAGGTACTTAAGACACTTAACTAGTGTCATAAACATAATCCAAACCTGGTGGATTTTATGGCTTAGGGTGTCAAAATGTTTTTAAACGATCCGATCCACACATTAAGTATTAAGAAAATTTTCGAAGATATTTTAGCTCAGTATATCAGATAAGGAGCTTGTTATAAAAGTGAATAAATGTATGGAGAAAATTATAAACTACAATGTCAAGTTTCCTCGTTACACCCGGGATCTTGCTATATCCGTGATCGTAATAACCGACCTCGACTGCATTATAATAAAATTTATCTTCTAACTTTTATCTATCTTGGCGTGGAAGCAGCTGCTTCCTCTGGCTGTGCTATTATGGTAAATCTGGCTCAGCTGTTCAGTCTTCTGGATTTGCACACAAGAGTCGAGCCCCACACTTAAGGCCTGAGTGGATGGCACCAGCGTGCGCAATTCAAACGTATAACTGTGTGAAATATTCATAGAAATTGTCTTTTTTGAGCATTTCACACGCAGTTGTTTGAGTTACGCATGCCGCTGCTGCTCCGCCAAACGCTGTCCACTCAGACCGTACACAAAATTTTTGACTTTCACACTTTTGAGAATAATCCAACAGCAATGATTAATCATGTTATTTTTGGTGTGCATATTATGTAGGTATTTCAGAAAAAATCCATCCTGACCAAAATTTAACAATGTCTACCATTCATTTTAGAAAGTATATTATGAAATAAATTCATCAGACCTATATAATTTTTTTTAAGAGATTTCCCCTACCTATCCAGGTGGGACAGAATCTCTTCTGACTGCAACATAAAATTTATCAATGTGATTTTATCATTCACAAAATATAATGTAAATAAATGTATGGCTGCACATAGCTTTTTTTTAATTGTTTCATGGTCTTTCCCATGCAGAAGAGAGTTACAATGTGGCTGGTTATGATTTATGACCATATCCCAGCCAAGACAATTTTCTATGTGCGACCAGGCTTTCATTCTTCAAACACAATTGCCAAGATTTATGATTTAATTTAATTTAACACAATTTTTCACTTTCAATAAATAAATCTGGACCTACTAATTTTTTTTTTTGCATTTTATTAAATTAAATCAATAATACAATGCATTTCCAAATGAATTATTATTGACAGTCAACATAATAAAAGATATTATGTGATTTAGATCGACAGTATTATAAAATACTATGTATAATTTTGGTGTAATCAAAATAACGACGTACATACCATAGTTTCATCCGAAGTACTGTGGATTTGCTAAAATGTTTAATAATGAGATTTAATGTATGAGGGGTCTGAAAAAAAGCAGTTTTCACTTCAGAAAAACGTTAGCAAGTCTGTAAAAATTTCACGTCTTGTAGATATAATTTCTGAAGAAAAAACAAAGCATTCTTAAATGTTATTTATCATTAGTATACTAACAATATTTAAGAATATTTTTGTTTCCAAAGCCCTCATATATTCGAAATAGAAAAGATGGCCACTCTGGGTATGTATTGTTTAAAATGAAAGATTGCTCCGAGGTTTTACATTTTTCTTTATTGAAATAGCTTAATAAATTTAGGCGGAGCTCTTGGCGGCCAACCTCTTGTCCCTCTCCTCAGCGACGGACAGCTTGACTCCCTTTCCTCTCGGGAGGGACACGTACGGCTTCTTCCTCTTGCCGATGATGAACACGTTGTTCAGTCTGGTGGCGAAGATGTGATCCTGTGAATCCTTAACGTGGACAATGTCGAAGGATCCCGGATGCCTTTCGCGGGACACAATCGTGCCCACACGCCCTAAATTGCGTCCTCCAGTGATCATGCACAAGTTTCCTGAAATTTAATATAATGTTAAAATATGCTATTGTTCACCGATATATTCAAACTGGGAGAGGCTTTTAGCTAACTTCAACTAAGTTTTAGTAAGGTATGCTCCAATGAGGTTTTATTGCAGTATTACTCAGTTAACTACATAGAATGTGTGAGTAGATACTAGTAAGGCGGGCTATGTACGCATCTACCAAGGAAAAACTGGATGCCAGACTGATATGGCTGGACTAGGATATGGTAGATTTGAAGATGTGCTGCCGAAATAACTACATAGATCGTTGAGCATGGGAAAAGTTTCCTGAGGAGGCGACTCGTCACGACTGATAATGATTGTGCAGCTAGGAATGTGGACCCAAACCAAGCGGTCGGTATAATTTTGATGTGGTAGCAAAATTATATCTTATTGTGTTTTCCAGACCATAAGGGATTTTTAAACTTTGTCATTTATATTTTTATACATATCAACGTTTCTCTTAGGTCGTATTCTTATTTGTCCGGTACAAATCTTGCAATCGATTTATAACAACATCCTAACTAGCTAGACATTTGAAATTTTTAGAATATATCTGAACACGAGTCCAATGCATTATTTTAATACTTTTAGCCAACTTTAATCAGAATTGAATAAATTTTCGGTTAATTCTGTTTTGTATGGAGTTATTTCAGAAAAATCCGTAAAAAGTAAGACTATTATTGGTTGCTAAGGGGGTGGTCCAAGCAACTAAATTATTAATATATACGTGCGTTACTATGGAAATCAAAATGAAATTTCAGTATTTTATATACTTCATATCAAGTAGAAGTTTGAGCATATTGAGCATACTAACAGAAAATTTTAAAACGTTGTATATAAATACCGAAGAATGAATTGGCATTATGATTTTCATTTCTGGAGAAAGTATACTTTTTCATACTCAGCGGAGAATTGAAAAAAAAAAACTCACACACAGGTAGAGTTGGGTATTTCCCGAGAAAATCTCAGATTCAGGATTTCCAGAAAAGAATCCTTGAGATATCCAGGAATTTAAAAAAAGCCTGTAAAAATTCTAAATCTGTGTAAAAACACATTCCAAAAAATTTTGATTTTTTTAAATTCATGCAAGAAACAATAATAGAAGTAGGAAAACAAAAATAATTCAAAACATTACTTATTAAAATAGGATTTCAAAAAACACAGACTGACGCTGCGTCTAACAATCGCGTACGCTTTTGAGACAAAATTCCCAGATGTTAAAAATTGCGCTCATTTTGAGTTGACGTTTGCTTAATTGTGTTAAATGCGCCGATCAGTCTTTGAACGTTTTGTGTCCACTTTTTTCATATAGAAAAATCGTCTTTCAATTAATATTTGATAATAAAGTAATCCCGAATCTCAAGATCCGGGATTTTCGGAAAGTTAAAAATTTCAATTCTCGAGATTCAGGATGGAAAATCTCAAAAATTCCCAAAACCTAAGTCTACATACAGGTATTTTAGCACCTGGTTAGTGTAGGATAGAAAATATAACAAACCTGAGTCAAATTTGATAAAGTCGATAATCTTTGTTGTGGCAATGTCAAGACGGATTGTGTCGTTGACCTTGATGAGAGGATCAGGGTAACGGATTGTTCTGCCGTCGTGTGTGGTCAAGAAAGGTACATTCTTTGGTCCCATCTGGACTTTCCTTACTTTGCAAAGCTTGTACTAGAAAAAAATAAAATAATAAAAAGTGTTGTATAGCATATACTGTTTACTAAATCTATCCAAGGAAAACATTGAGATGAGATGCTAGTTAAAAAAATCATTTTATCAAGACTCAATTTTACTTCACTAATATAAATAGCGTTTGTTGCATTTATTCTTCATTTTCAAAAGCATTATACATACTTAATTTTCATCTACATAGAAACCGAATATAGCTGTTCAATCATGTTACAATAATGAGCTGATTTAAGATGCATACTTTAGCTTCCTCAGGAGTAATGCGGTGAACGGTGAAACGTCCTTTCACATCATAGATGAGACGGAACAGTTCTCCGGTCTTCTCAATGCTGACAACATCTAGAAAAAAAGAAAAATAATTACATCATATCCCTGTGTAAGGCTTTCAAAGAAATTACAGACTAGATGCAGGCTTTTGACGGGAACTATATTTTAACAATAATAAGCGATAGTCAACTAGTGTCGTAGGTATATATTTAAGTTGTTTTAGTTAGTTACAAAACAGATTTTCGTATGGTAAACATCAACCAGCAGAACTAATGACACAGAAACACGATTTGCTGTGTCTAGACAAGAGATCAAAATATTCTTTCAACAAATATACCTATAAGAGTAGAAATTATACCAGCGCAATTCATAAATAAACTTTAGACCTTGTTCAGTTTTTGTGGTCTTGTCGAAAAGTAGAAGTTGGTAGATTAGTTCTCAGGGAAATGTATTCACCAACACTTTATACTATGTATATGATTTTTGGTCAATAAAATAATACACAAAACTAATTTTATACCATGTACGTGTGATCAAATATGATAAAAACAACAAATTGTGAGTTAATAATTATTGGAATTTAAATCGCTGAACTTTAATAAGTGATACAATAATAATTATTACTACATATGCAATGCAACAAATATGATAGATGACATATTGTAGTGTTGAAGGTATCATGGCACAACTGTCAAACCTCTCTGGGGAAGTTAGTCCCCAAATATAAATATCAAATTTTGTTAAGAGTGGAGACATCATTATTTGTACATAGGTTTACGTGAATGATGTGTCTAACAGCCTATAGTCAGTCAGTCAATATTTGAAATAATAAAATGTGTCTTTATTGGCAATTTTATTGTTTCATAATGTATGGTGGGTACAACTTGATAGTTGTACGCCGCTGTCATCTGTCAGACATTTTTTAATACTATACAACACAAGATGCCCAACGTGAATACGATTTGCTGTGAATAAGTTTTTTTTTGTAATCATATTATTTGAGTCACATTTTTAAAACTCAACAGACTAAAGTTTATAAAATTTACAAAGGCGTCACTTGAGTTATCGTAACTTGTAGTGTACTTATTATTCAAACTACAATATTATAAAGTTAATATTATTTTCTACTTGTTAATAATTTCCACCCCTTGTAAGGTACGACTATTTGAAATTGATATCCATCACAATTAAAAAACCGGTATTGTTCAGTTATCAGGAATACAGCAGAAAACACATTTTGAATATAGCCGATTAACAGGATTATTTGTTAGGTTAACCTAACCCAAACTAACAAATAATCCAGTTTATCGGGTATTTTCAAAATGTGTTTTCCGCTGTATTCCTGATAACCGAACAGTACCAAAAAACCTTATATAGATGTTCGATCGTATATTTCCACTGCATATTCATGAGGTCCTTGGGGGATACAACAATCAACATTGAATTGTGAACTGTATTTAATTGTATACGTTTGTGCAGCATTGTCTTAATTGTTTAAAATGGTAAATAACCATTGTCTATGATCACCAAAACGCTATACAGGCATTGAGATCAAATCATATTAACGTGAAGGCATCTTGCGTTGTATAGTATTAAAGAATGGTGTCCGACAGATGACAGCGACATACAACTGTAGAGTTGACCCGTATGGTGTAGCGTATAGTTTATGCTGGCATAAAAAGTTTGATTGTCTACGGTCCTGTCAAAAAATCGATGGGTTTTAACGATTGCCGACTAAGCCGATACATTCACAACGACTGGTCTTACTTTTTCCACCCTCCCGTTGTTGTCTATGGATGACATGTCATTGTTCTATAGAGTGCTCATACTAATGCGTCTGTCGAATTCACACAGGGAATGGTTTGATTTGGATAGATGAGTTACATGATAAGTAATACACTATCATTAACAGACCTTCTACAAATGTAATGCATAGATCAATGCTACATATTTTTTGGAAATCGATATCACCACCGGTTTTTGTGTTAAGGACTAGTCTGACTTTGACAGCTGATGAATGACAGGAATGTATATTATTTATAAATAACACTGATAGTAAATATATTTGATTTGAGAATTTTTTATAATTCAATTTGAAACGAGAAAGGGCAAATCAATATGTCAAGCAATCTGGGATCTGATTTTGACAGCTGAACAGTGGACCACTCGTTGCTTGTGCAAAAAGATATGCTCAGGGTTTATTAATCCAAAGATAAATTTTCGATTTAGATATATAGAAATGAGTTTGTCTTAAGATACGACACTATCTAATGGAAATATGTTCGCACCGTGACACAAGTATAGAGAACATAGTGTTTTAATCCAAAATATGACTTCTATAAATACACGTCGTGTCGTATTACGCCCACACTTAAAAAAACCGCCTATAGACATTGTGTCCGCGAATGTGATAAGCTACCGGGCTCAGATATGTTTAGCTGTCATTAATAGCACTGCACCGAGTCACCTACTTCAATAGAAGAACAAGATTGACTAAGCACTGTAATATTGGCACAATTACTAACCCATGAATCCAGCAGGGTAGTTGGGATCAGTTCTGACTTTGCCGTCAACCTTGATCAGCCTCTGCTTCACGATCTTGGTGACCTCGCAGTTGGTGAGGGCGTATTTCAAACGGTTGCGGAGGAAGACGACCAGGGGCAGCGACTCTCGCAACTTGTGCGGGCCGGTGGATGGACGCGGAGCGAACACGCCTCCGAGCTTGTCCAACATCCATGCCTTTGGGGCGGCTAAGCGCTTCAAATGTTTTTTGGGTCCACGGGCCTAGAACAAACAATTCATACTAGTAAAATAATATTAATACTCGAAACCATCCAAGGTAACCTCTTCCTGTCCATACCGAACTAAAATTGAATCAAACACTCTTATAAATAAAGATACTGGTGTTTGATAGGGATAAAATATTATAATTCCTTAAAGCCAATGCGATAATATATATAAAAACTTGTTAAAATGCTAGGAGAGGCACGATTTGACGGCTGTCAGATGATTTGTAGGTTATGCGGGGTAACTGTCAACAGTAAACTTCGAATGATGAATCGAGCAGTTGCAAAACGTAATTTTCTTAGATCCAAGATTAATTGGTTAAAGTACAAACTGCATTGTACATACAAGAAAATCAAACACTGTCATTTATTCAATTTCTTGAATTTGACACGGAGCTAACTAACCTACAAAACGTATTAAAACAATATAAATATGGATCACTGAAGCGACACTCTGCTAATGTTTAGTTATCGGTATAGTCGGTTTTGTAGTGAAAATTGAACGTCTAAGAACTGAATACTGATGTAATAATAAAACATTTATCTACAGATTATATTCACTTCAGTCACTGGCAGCTACATTAGCATGCTGTCAAAATACGTATAAATTTGAGCCGGTTGGGAAAATATGGAGCCATCGAAACGAGGCACATGAAGCGATGACATTGGAACAGTTTTTAACACGATTTACATTTAATAAAACACAGATTACTATGGATTTATAAAATTCGACGACCCGTCACTCACCATCTTGTAGGCGCAATCGGGAAAGAGACTTAGAAACGGAAACAGTCGATTGTATACAAAATTAGTATTGCCAGGCTGTGACCATAAATTTACGAATTGGATAATATATTATTTAAACTTACTTTTACGGATAGAATATAACACATGAAAACAAAGTATTAGACAATAATTTATTTAAAATATTTTCTAAAATGAATTAAGTTATTATAATAATAAAAACATAAAATAGGTAGGTATTTTTAAATTAATAATAAAGTATTTTTTGTTAATTCTACATGGCAATAAAATTGAAACTGTCAGATTTACAAATGCGGCGGTTTTTAAAATGGTTGTAACGATACTGATGTAAGCTTGAAATTATCTACTCATTAGATTCGTACGATTGATATATGATACGCTTTTAACTAAATTTGCATATGTTTGGTGCGTACACAATATCTGACAGTTCGTAAGGCAATCATTTCATTGGTTGACCTATTGGGCTATTATGAGGTATGCAGTCAATGAACGACCCTGATTACCTATCTTATAATGATAAATCTTTATTTTTCTTTTCTGTGGATAAATCAATAGGTAGCTATGATACAGTTGAGCCCAAACTGAATGTGGACTCTGTACGATTTTCGTTTGTATAGCTCAGTTTTCATTGATAGAGTAGGTACTTTGGCAAGTACTAGATATCCTAACTCTACCAGTGAAAACGTAATTGGTAGAGTAGAGTACTGGATCTTGGTGAAGTAAAGTAAGACACATTCGCTGACACATGTTAGCTAATACATGTTAGTGATATGACCAAGGCCTGAACAAAAATGTTGCATAAGTGCGAGTGAGAAAGTATTCGGCACCCTTATAATCTCTGCGACATGCGCTAGAGTAAGATAAAAGGTTTACAGATGTGTAAGATATCTTGCTATGGTGTCGCCGCGAAATCTTAGTTTGTCTCATAGCTAAGTGTCGATAACCTGCGACCGTGTGTTGCTAAAATTGCTTTTTTTTGTGTTAAATACAAAGTTAGTGGTAAATATTTTTAGTTAATTAAGTAGAAACGATGGTTGTGTGTGCTGTATTAAAATGTGGTAGCCGTACTGACAAGCAAGAAGATGGTATTACGTTTCATAGTTAAGTTGATACGTGATAATTTATTTATATATTATTATATTATTGTTTTTTTAAAATAACTTAAATTATGGATATCTTTACGTAATGGTTGCATTTGGACTGCTTAAAAATACTATATAACGTAAAAAAATAGAAAATTATATTTTAATTCTGAGCGTCTAGTGCGAGCACTGGCGAAATGGTGTTTGGTCTCAAACATTTGTATACAAATATGTTCACTCACTCACAAGCTAAACGCACGGCACGCAGCTTCATTTAATAATGCAATGTGTGGCGTCTAGATGTATCTATAGTCTAAGGATATGACACATATTAAAATTTTTATTTTTAAAATTTTTGATTTAGGTACCTACCTATAGAAATGAGTTAAGTCCTAAGATATGACACTATCTAATGGAAATATGTTCGCACCGTGACACAAGTAGCAGGGAACATATTGTTTTAACCCTAAATACCTCTATAAACGTTGTGTCATATTCCTTTCCACAGTACAGGACATCAATGGACGTCCTGTCATATTATCACATCTCAGAAAATACGACGTTTATAGACGTCATGTTCGCGAATGTGTTAGTAAAATACGAATTAGGTACCTACTTATATTAAATTCTTCAAGATGTTTTAAGGTCGATAGGTATATCAGTTGTAACACCATTATTTATATATTTATTTATTTATTTAAAAAAGACACGTTGAGTACATAACAAATTATTAATTCAGGACGAGTATGGTGTTACCACTGAATGACTTAAAATATTATATTATTATAATTTGTAAAATGGTATTCTACTAGCTAAATTTCTGACTCAATTAATAAAGTAAGATTGCACGGAGAGATAGTAAAGTCTAGTTTTCATTGTTCGAGGGTACGGTAGAGTTCTTACTAGCTCCATTACTCGACTACAATGAATGAAGGAGTTGAGTCATTGAAGGTCGAACTTCTCTTTCTCGCTTGCTCAAGTGTAGGGCGCGAGTGAGACGAGGATATGCCTAATATTATCTTTTATTATGTTACGCTCGGGCCAATCAACCATATACTTGAGCGAGCGAGAAGGAGAAAATCAACTATTGCGACACAGTGCTGGTAGACGGTAGAGTATAGCAGAGGTGGTACTGGAGTGTTGCCATATCTACTGAAAGTCAGTAGATCTACTGATATTTTGGTCAGGAGCTGAAGAAAAAATAATAATGATTTTTCATCAAATCTACTGATATTTGAAATCGATTGATTTATGATGCATCGAAGGTGACTTTGTACATGGTTTTTATACTATTATATTAATTATGTTTACTGTCAATTCTTGGTGGAACGACATGTTATTAGAAATGAAAATCAAAATTTCAAAAGTTGGTACCTATTCATTTCTTATATTATATAATACTTCTGAGAGCCAGTGACGTCCCTAGACAAAATGCCGCCCCTGGGCAGCGCCATAATGCTGCCCCATTTTTTCATACAACATTTTTTATCATCCATGCTCGTAACGGAAAAAACGTAAACGGAAGTAAAGTAGACATCGCGAACCCGATAAGAAACAAAGTTCTATTAAACCATTTATGCCAATTAATACATATTATTTCCTACCAATGAGCTGAATTTTGAAAGATATTTTAGAAAGATACTCAGTTTAGGTAATTATTTATATATATATATATATCAAATGATTCTCCTTGATTTGCCGCCCTTCAAGTAACTGCCGCCCCCGAGCGACGCTCAATCTGCCTACCCCCACGGGACGTCACTGCTGAGAGCTTGAAAAGCAACTTAACCAATTTTTATTAGTTAAAATTGTTTCATATATACATTTTTGTCATCTATGTACTGATATTTTTGATAGAAATTAAATATTGAATTTTGAAGAATTCATCTGGCATCACTGGATTGTAAGTGGTGATGAAGAAGGCGACTAGCAGAGTAACTATTCTACATATTATGGGTATACTGCGAATAAGCATTAAGTCAAAAATACTAGTTTTGAGATAATCGAGTTTGAAAGTTTGGACGGTCTTAACTTAATTTATATAATTATATAAAAGGCAAATTCCTTTCTGCGATATTGCTTTGAGTATGACTAAGTGCAGTTTCGCACGCAGAATTTTGTGAATATAGCCTGAGAATGAGAGAAGCAAACGCACTAAGTCCATTTAGTGCCTTTTCTCTGAATAGATGTATGTCTTTTTGACTTATAACATAAATTATCTTCGCCAGTTTTATATATATGACTGTGTGTGTTTTTGTAGACTATAAAGCGTACTCTTAATAAGATTACCTCATCATGAAGTCAAAACAGCAAAATTTTGACTTAGTGCTTTTTCGCAGAATACCCACGATATATTATCTGTGGTTACTATCACACCATGCAATCTTACTATATTCTACTACAGTGGTACCCAACTTTTAGTCTATCTCAAGCAAATTAAGAATTTAATAATTGTAGGCGAGCGACACATAGGACGATGACCTTTTGTTTGAAAATATCAGCACATTAGGTGAATTTAAAAATTAAAAAAAAAATTAAAAGGTTTCTTTAAGTAAGTACTTGATTAATTATTTGGTTAATTAAATAAAACACAATTTTGTAGTATTTATTCAACTTTTTTAATTAAATTTTGGACCGGTTTCGTCCTCCAAAGGAACAGTATCAACTAACTATGTTGCCGTAGTTAAAGGGGTTTTTGTGCATTGCAAGTAGGGATTCCAATTCCGGGATCCCGAATTCCGGGATCCCAGGATCCCGAGCTATTTTCGATACCTATGAATCCCGGGATTGATAAACATAATCCCGGGATTTCGGGATTGATTTTTTTATCAATTTTTATGGAAAATAAAATAAAAGCGAAAATAAAACATACTTTTAATAAAAAATAACTACATTAGAAATAAACTGAGTTTGAATGAAGTTTGATTTATACCCATGTGTAGTGATACACCCCTGTTACAGGCGGGCTTCTCCCGGTGTAAAATAATCATTTAGTAGCTATCAAGTCGAAACGTAACCCTGACCTCTAGAAACGGCTTCGTAAAACATCTAATCTGATTCCTTGCTCAACCACGTAAGTATTTTTTTATTCATAAGTAAAGGCCTTCGTCCGGTGTGTGAAAATCACATATTGGGCGGAGGTGTAATTAAGATACATTTAATTTAATTTAAAAAGTATAAATGATGATGGATGAAAGCGATAATTTTAAGACTAAATATAAGTACTTATTCAAATCTAATAAATTTTGCCGGCAACGTTGAAGTCTCCGCGCGCCTGCGCCAAGGTGGTCCTCGTGATTCGTCAAATCGAAAGGATCACGCGATAAAATTTGGCCAATCACGAGAGTCCTTTTTGTAGAATTGCGTGGGTACGCGAAGTTTGAAAAAGAAAAAAAGGTGAGTGAGCGTCCCTTTTTCAACATGTACGGACCTGCGAAACTTATTGTTAAAACAAAATATGTAAACGTTTAAAGAAAATGTAAAATATAAGAAGACCACGGTACGAGCACGAAAGACCGTGTTTTATTTACACTCCAATCGTTTATATCTTTTTTTGTGAATCCGGGGTTCGATGGACACCTGAGCTAGCCGCTGGAACCCCGGGTATCTCAGTAGGTTGCCGATTCATTTTATTTTTCACATGAATTATTAAAAATGAGAAAGATTGGAAAAAACAATGCTTCGCACATTTAACAAAGTAATTCTACCATGATATCATACGTTTTACGGCAGTTTCATATTTGACTGACTAATTAGATTTATGATGCGGAAAGGCCATACGTACGCCATTTTGCTTTACTATTTTAAATCTCGCTAATCCATTCATTATGTCTTTACTATCAGAAACAGCAATCTCATATTAAATTCACATTATTATTTATATGACAATATTATTTACTCCATTAAACTTGTGTATTTCCAAGATTGAATGTATACAATATTAACAATAAATGTCTTCAATAGGTAGTATAAATTATACTAGATTTATTTTTGACCGATTTTATCAATGTTATTTGTAAATATAAAATTTTTATATTAACAATGGAAAAAAATGCCAATCCCGGGATTGTCAAATTGTAATCCCGAAATCCCGGGATCAGAATTTTGGCTCGGGATTGGATTCCCTAATTGCAAGTATATTATGTGCAATCTTAAATGAAGCAATTGTAGTAGCTCTTGATTTAGTTACGGACTTAGTAAATATAGATTGTTGGGCAACTAATGTGGCTTTCAATTCTTTCACTTTAGATTTTTTTAAACTGCTGTTAATAGGATATTAAGTCCCATATTTTTTATGAACCATTGTAAAATGTCATTCTACATTGCACTTTTTTCCAATAGCAACTGTTGAACCGCAAATCAAACAAATACATTTGTTCTTAAAATAGATAAAGAAATATTTCTCTTCCCAATCTTCTTGAAAATTGTAAGTGTATGTCCGTTTTTTCTTTTTCTCTGGCTCATATTCAGACATAATTATTAGGGTAACTATATGATAAATATATTGTCAAACTGACACTTTTGTCAGAAAGCGCTTCATCTCGCCCATAGACTAATATTATTCTATTACTCTCGCCTTTTCGCCAATGGTGATTGTCGTTGACGTGTTGCCACAGTGAGTAGCAATTTTACCGATTTTTGACATACACTGTGCGCTTAATACATAATCTGAATACGCGAGCAACGGGTTGGGCACCGCTGTTTGAATACATGGCCCCTACATCCTGAAGCATGCCCCCAGGCCAGGATCGTTGGTGGTCCCCAGTACCTATTGCTAGGGTTAAAGGCAGTGTGACACTGTACAGAAGCATTTTCCAAATGGTGTTCCAGGTAAAATTATGGGTATTCAGTGTATTTTTAGCAATTTTTTGTATTTCTGAATAAATTCACTTGAATTAGTGAGTTTTCGAATATCGACACACAATTAATAATCAAAATTTTACAAACCAGCATTCTTTTATAAATTTTATTTCATTTGCGGTTTTTCTAGATGATAGTTTATAGTCATAAAATATGATTAGAAGAAGAAAATGATTCTATTTTTGAATGAAAACAAAATCACCTACAGATACTACTATTTTACAACGGTTGGATAGAGGTCATGTCAAAATACTGAACATAAATTTAATAATAAAAATTTTAACCATTTGCTTATTCAATAAACTCAACGATGGGATTAGACTATTATTGGATTTTATCGCTAAAAGATGATTGCACGCCTGCAGAAATCAACAATGCATACCGAACATTGGCCATGGGTTTATTTAATAAGAATATTAAAGAAGACAAATCGACAGCTGATGACATAAAGCAGGTATTAGTCGCTGAAGCTTATGAAGTTCTGTCATCACCACTTTCTCGCACTATCTATGATCATGTAGGAGAAGAAGGTCTCAAAGGAGGAATATTGGCGCCTCCCTATGTATTTCATGGTGATCCTTTGAAAACGGCAGAGAGATTCTTTGGTTCGTTGAACAACTTTGCTGAAATAACAAATTACTATAAACAATCTCTACCTATATTGCATTGTTCATATGGGCAAGGAATAAAAAAAAAAACTCCACCAATAACATACGATCTACCACTGACATTAGAAGAAGTCTTCTTTGGTGGTATTAAAATAATACGAATTCAAAGACTCGATTACAGTGAAGTAAATAAAGATGTACGTTTGTGTGAAAAATCTTTAAATGTACCCATTACCCGTGGAATCAAACCAAATACTCAAATAGTTTTCAAAGAAGAGGGAGACAGGAAGCCTACAATTATTCCAGCAGATGTCATAGTAATAATAAAGCAAAGGGAACACAATGTTTTTATTCGATCAGGTAGTAATTTGATTTTGACGAAACAAGTAAAACTGCAAGACGCACTCTCTGGATTGATGGTGACTGTTAAAACCCTGGACTCTAGATTGATACGTTTGCAAATGGCTGCCGGAATGGGTCCACTCATAACTAAAGTCGTTGAAAGTGAAGGGCTGCCTATACCAGGATATCAAAATGATTGCAGAGGTGATTTGATAGTACGCGTTAATGTTGTTTACCCATCTAAATTATCTCGTGGAATAAGAGTTCAAATGAAAAATGCTTTAAATTTAAAGGAACCAAATGAGAAGAATACTAATTCTAATGAAGGGGTAAGCAATATAATAAATCTATAATAATCTAGACATTGTAATTAAATCTGAATTTTTGTAACTGTTTTTATGAATTACATGGTATCTTGGGTACTGATAGATTCAATAATCGACACATCATAACTATAATATAATACCATGAAAGAATCAATCTGTTTATAATAAACAATCAACAACCTATACCGCACAGATATTTTTTTAATGTTATAAACCTTGTTTTGAATTTCCATTGAGAGTATGTTTTGTGTATTATCAAATTTAATATTTTTACATTGTGTTGGGCTGAGAGGCAGAAGGAATGAATGGTGGCAATTTGTAGAGAAAACTTGCCAGATATACCTCCTTCACCATCAAATAATGAAATTTATTCTATGTCTCTTGTAATAATAAAGAATAACTCCATATTATCAAATTCAATTCATTATTCTAGATACCTATGATAGAAATATATTTTTGATGATTGCTTGTTGATTATTACCAAGTCTAGTATTAAGTTTTGGACAACTTTAACAGATGTCTCTAACAATAATCTATAAATATAAAATTAAATTAATAATATTGATTATTTAAATTGTTCAATAGGGATACAACTCAAAATCCTTGTTCTAAGATAATGGGCATTTGAAATTTTTGCTCAAATTTTCGTTTTATCTTTAAAATCTTGATTTTGGAGGGAAATGTGTTTTTTTAGTCAAATGAAATTTAGCAATAATGTACAATTTAATTTTACAGTTCAACAAGCATCATCTCAAAGTGTCATTCAATTTGAAAATAAATAGAAGAAGTTTTTGACTTATTTTTTTGCTGATTTATATATAAAAAAAGACATTTCTACATCGAATGGCATTATTAACTCAAATTTTTGAAATTTTGAGTTGTTTCCTTATAACTAGTGTACCGGTTTGATCCACATTCGGTGAGGTAGGTGTATTAAATTTTTAACTATCACTAGTGTAATATACTATTTTTGTATAATACCTATACTATATAATTTACTAGCAGAAGCAGCTTGGCGTCCTAACCACATTGTGGTGGATTTTCATGTAATTGTGAAATAAATCTACTATTAATTATAATAACAATATATCACAATATTATGTAGTAGCTACTTAATCCATTCAATAATAATCAGGTCCAGTTGACAATGTCCCTTTGAAGTAGGTACTACATATTATTGTGTTTTTATTTAAATTCTACAACACAATGTATTTCCACCAAGAATTGACAAGGAAAAACATATGATTGACTAGGTGATTATTCAGGATGTGATCAAGTTTTTCATTTTTGAAGGATTTTCGCTCTAATGTCAGTATAACGCAGTGACGTAGATAAAATAGATAAAATGCCGCCCCTAGGCAGCGTCAAAATGCCGCCCCATTTTTTATACAGTATTTTTTCATCATCCTTTACTACTCCAGTATCTAAGAAATGTGTTTTATGGATACATTACTAACAAAATAAACACCACTAAATCTAATTTAAATGCCATCTCTACTTGAATAGACAATATTGCGAGTCCACGGCTTCAGATACATTTAAAAATACACCTGACAACTTTCAAAACTCGCAAGTGTCTGGCAAACATATTTGGATAAATTAATTAATTAGGTAAGTATGCACCTACCTATAATTCAAATATAATTCGCAAATCTGCATGTATCGTTGCTGGCAATCAAGAATGTGATGTCCAAGGACAACGGAAGTAAACTAGACATCGTGAGCCCGACAAAAAAGTTCAGTCATGTTAATTAATACATTTTGTTTCCAACAAGTGAGCTGAATTTTTTAATGGAAATATATTTTTGTTATTACTAAGTTTGGGTAGGTACCTTTTTATATAGGTATACCTAATGATTCTCCCCGATTTGCCGCCCTTCGAATAACTGCCGCCCCCAAGCGACGCTCAATTTGCCTACCCCCACGGGACGTCACTGGTATAACGCCTATAGCAAGGTTGGTGAACCTTTTTACGTACCTACGAGTGACAAAATTTCCCAAATATTTTTTTGTGTCGAGCAGTTTTTTCATGGGAAAAAAGTGTTTTTAAGAATTCTATATAAAAAAAAATCAATTAAGTTCTTGAAATTCTATCTTTTACCGTGTTTCTAGCTGAAGGCATATCTTTTATTCGTTGAATATCTTTGTTTTCAAAATGTACAAAGAGATCGTGTCAGCATTCTAACTACGCCTTTCATTATAATATAATGATTATATTATTCCCCATCACGGAACGATTTTCAATTATTAGCGATTATGTTTGAGGCAAAATAACAAGCAGCTGTTATATTGGAATGACTGCCGATAAATTTCATTAGGTTTGTTGATTGAATATTTTTATTTTTGATTGCTCTTAAAATATAATCTTTTCGTTCATCTTTGCTTTTTCTAAGGCGCAAAACCCACTTAACGCAGCAAGTGTGGCTCTCGCGCAAAATTTCACAAGTGGCGCGTAAATCAATGAAAATACAACGTAATCAAATACGCCAGCGCCCACTGGATTTGACGATTCATTATGCGCGCCCGCCCCATGAGTCATCGTTTTTTGGCTTCTCGGCGATACGAATGAACGAACATACAACGTATCCATTCATTGAAAACGGCGAGCAAAATGACACTCCTCGAGCGTCGTCGATGCGACGGGCGAGAAGCCATTATTTAAGAACAGCGAACTCTTTGTTTAGTTATTGCGTGTCCGATTTTAATTACAAGCCCCGAGAAATTTAATAATATTTTTATTGCTTTGTTATGAGAGACGCTGATAAAAATAATTATTTTGTGCTGCTTGAGCCCCTTATTACATAGGTGAAGGGTAATGCGCGGGTGGGAGGGGGCCTACTCAGTAGTGAGCGCGTCGAGCGCTTTTTTGGTGGGTTTTATGCCTAAGGAGCTCCTTATGATTTTTTCATAGTGCCTTTTTCCATAATAATATGATGTTCTAGATAGGTACCTCTGACACAGAACATAAATTATTACACATATAGCTTTATCACTTTTTCAATTACACCACACATTTCGATTGATCAATTTTGAAAATGTCTGCAAGAATTGTTACAAGTTTTTGTTTCTTATTTGGTACAGGTTTTTGTTACTGTATTACTTAGTTTGGCTCTATACGCACAAATTGACACCAGCATTGCTGAGATCAGATGAGGCATTCTCTCTCTCTCTCAAAATCAGAGATTCGCAGCGCGGCTTCTCCCGCCGCCTGACGAGGTTAGTACAATAATATTATGCGTGAAGTATAAAACCTAAGGACTGACCTACGCAGTTATATATTTACATTAAACGTAATATACTCATTCTTGAAGAGTATTTTCCTGGTATTTTTTATACAAGGCGAATTGTGAATTATGCATGAATTTCGTCGTTTCCGTTTGCGCATCGATTGGTAAATATTACATTAAAATTACAAAAATACGCATGGCTATGTCGTCATTATTTTTTAATATTGTAAGTATATATCAGCGGCGGCTGGTCTAACATCATGCAAGTGCACTGCACTGCTTGTATTGCTATGAAACATCGTAAATCATATGTTTTCTTCATAGGTTTTTAATATTATCGCTCACTTATTGTAATGCAAACCATAAACCGATGTGCTCACATTCCCAATCGGCGATAATACAGGCACTATGCACCATATACGTCATCCTCACTGAAATCGTTTGCGCCCCGGCAATATATTTTGTTTACTTAAAATGAACCCAAAGCTTAGTATTAACTAAAGCCATTATAAAACAACTTAAACCGTGATAATCGCTTACGCCACGCGTAAGTTTCAGAATACCGTGCGCCGACCGGGTAAAATGACATCATATTGTTCTGAGTAGAGAGCGATTACAGATTCGAACTATGGTTTGTTATTATAGACGCTGCGACTTACTGGTCACGCTCAAATTATGTTTAGTATCGTATTTAGCAATCTCGTATGTAAAATGTCTGTTAAACTAAATACAATAGAATTCATTATTTTCTAAATTTAAAATGAGTAAGAAATATAATAGAATGTCGGTATGATATTTTGATTTATGTGTACTGCTAATTAAATCAGTGAAGATAAAAATAATTTTGGTACCTACCGCATTTCTGGAAAATTAATATTTCATTAACCTGTGTGTTGACTAAACGCGAAATGACGTCGGTTATTTATAATAGGTATAGAAAATTATTAATTCATGAATTCTAGTGATAAGCTAATAAATCTTAATACTATTTCACAAAGTGCAGTTTCATAATAATCATTATTCATACAGTGTACAAATTGCTAAAGATAATGTACTTATATAGAATAAGATGGCTTACGTTAAAAGTAAGAGGTATTTATATACTATAAGAGATGCAATCGTTTTTTAAAACTAATCCAATAAAGATTTAAGTAACTCGCAACATGTTTTATTAAAAATATAAAATATACAGGTAATTTCCCAAATGTCAATAACGTTTTGGCAAATCAAAAATAACGCCGAATTGATTTCATTTTTCAATAAGGTAGGTTTCCAGCGCACAGTCAAAAATTATAATCCAAAAAATCACCGGCCGCCACTGGTTTATATATATATATAAACAAATATTTTTAAAATTATTATAGGTACCTAAGTATGTATTTTTCCACGTTTTTCTTAGCTCGTATTCTTGTTTGTCTGGTGGTTGTTTATCCAGTACAAATCGTGCAATCGATTTTTAACTAACTTTCCGACTAGCTAGACATTTGAAACTTTTAGAATATATCAGAACACGATGCAAATGCATTCTTTTAATACTTTTAGCCATCTTTAAGTAGAATTGAACTCATTTTCAGTTAATTCTGTTTTGTATGAAAAATTATTTCGGAAGAAATCCGTAATCCAATCCACTATTATTGGTTGCTAAGGGGGTGGTCCTAGCAACTAAATTATTAATATATACGTGCGTTACTATGGAAATCAAAATGACATTTCAGTATTCTATATTTGTTTGTTTGTTTGTTTGTTGCAAAATAGCAAAAAATGATTTATTGACAACTGCCTTATTTGTCCTAAATTATTAATACATAGAATTGTCAAGTTTATATGATTCAACAGAAAATTTAAAAATGTGGTAAGTATATAAAAAGTTCTTTTTATCTGTAATTATTTTCCTTCTCTTCAAAATAAAACATTCGCGTGCCATAGGTTCGCCATCACTGGCTTGATTGACTTGATTCGTCACTTTTGCGAAGAGAGTTATTTTTACCTTTAGATTGTGTTATAAAAAAACATTATGCATTTTGTTTTTTCAATACCAATGAATTGATTGGACAGCTAATACTTGTTAAAGAGTTGTTTTACATAATTTATAGTTTTGCATGTTTAATTTAAATATAAAATCAATTTTTATTCGTACAAGAATGAGTTTCAATACTGTCAGAATTCCCATTTTTTATATTGCGTAGATACCTAGCGGTTAGTACCTACTGGGTGGTTATTGGTTATTGTTTAAAGTTTTAAAGGTGTTGCATCTTATCAATATATTATCAAAATGTTTTCTCATAAAGGTATCTAAACAAAACAGTTCTCTTGCTACTACAGAACCTCTACGTGTCTTCTTCTTTCCGTTCAGTCATCAGAATTAATATTAAATTTATGGGTTGCCAAGTTATTGCGCCAACCAGACTTCGTCTATGATTAAACTATAACAATTACCCATTGCCTTTATAATAATTTAATATAGTCAAGTCAAAACTATTTTGATTTATTTCAAAACCATCGAGTGATCACTGACCACACCATTAGGTTGATATGCACCTACATCAATATTTTTACCGTGATACTGAGCTGGACACGGTTAAGTTAACACAAAAGCTGGTACCTTTGCTTTTGAGGTACGATCTCTTGTCCGCAGAAGAGGGTTTAAAGGGCGCTACGCCCCCCGCGGAGCACGGCAGCCCCCGTCGATAAAACGGGCAGTGATAAATGCGTATTTGTAGAACAGGGCTGTGATTAATTGAGCAGCATTCCATAATTCAAGCATTTTGACCCTTTGTCTGTTGTCAGTGGTGTTGTATTAACTCGACGCTGGAACAGGCCTCTTTTGGATTGCCTATAGATACCTACATATTTACCTGTAAATAGGTACATACTTTACTTTATATTATTTTTGTTAATTTCTGACAAGACAAACAGGGTAGCATTTGGTGAGGTATGCCCACAGTGGTATAAGTTATAAGGTACCTATAACGTCTAAATATCTCAACATCTGCAACAAAAAAAAACAGATCTCGTTGACATTTATTACGTAGATATCTATGTAGATACGTACGTACACTCTATCAGATGCCCCGAAGTGCGATCCTCATTGAATTTGACACCAATACAAGGATAAATACTAGTATACTTATGTTTGGCGTTTTGCACTCGCCACACTGACATCAGCTGATGTTGAGTTCGTTTTTCACCTTGGGATACCATCACTTTTCATTATTTACATATTCAACCCGAACTGAAAGGAAATGCTAAAAATGGATTAACGATCAACCAATGATGGACCGTCCATCGTCTGGTAGCAAGAATTTTCCGCCAAATGGTAATTAATTACATTAAAAATAGCCATTTTTTTATAATAATACTGGCTTTATTCGAATGAATAGTAAAAGAGGAATATTCTATAATATGTTCATATTTTGATTTAATAATTGGAAAGACTTCATCTAAATCAAATTGATTAAATAATCTCACCCAAAATACCGAATCCTCAAATAGATTATAAAAAAAATAGTTACACGACATTGTTATCGCAAAGTTTCTATTGCGTTTGAAGATGTTTTCAAAAATTCTCAAATAAAATTATCTATAAAAATAATTTCTTATTTGCATATCGATATTATAATGAATATTCGTGTTATTGTTATGAATATAATATAAGTCGGTATTTACTACTTACCTAATGCGAGCCTGGAGCAACCCTGCTGTCAGCACGATTGTGTTGAACATGGATTCACTTTTTTTGCATCTTAACTTATGTTTATTTTTTGGGATGAAATTGGTGTTAATATTTTTGTATTACCAGTAAAATACTTCACGCAGTCATTTAGTTTAGGTCTCGATTGATAATGTTAAGTGAACGAACATCACTGTGATCAGTAGAAATTGATGGACTTTCGCCTTATCTCTCGCAAAAATTATAATTAATAATAATATTATGATATTCATAAAAATAGTGTTGTGTATGGCTGTTAATTCAAGAATAATATTCTTATATTTGAACTTTGAAGGCGCCTACTATCCTTTCGAATATTACCTACTATGTAAATTGTACGTAGTATTACATTTCGACGCATCACAGTTCACCGTGAGCTGTCGCACGGGAAAGAGATGGCCGTATAGTATTTTTTTTTTTTTTGAATTATTAATAACCATGTCCTTGCTTTTTCGTACAAGGTGGTTTGTTAGTAATTTTGAACAATCACAAACACCCAGGCTTTGAGAAAAACACATAAATGTTTTTTGTCATGACCGGGAATCGAACCCAGAACTCTCGGGTGGAAGGCCAGCGCCTTATCCACTGCACCACGAGAGCCGCCTGCCGTATAGTATTGACATCAAACATGTTCGTGGATCATTGCAGAAAGTAATGTTCCAATTTTATTAGATTCATTAGAACAATATGATATTGCTTGGTATCAAATATCTGATAATAACTCTATAATTACTATTGCTAACCTACTTTTGAATCATGGAGTCAATAGGTAGAAATAATATACCTATATTTCTAATTTAATTATCTACATATATTTTCTTTTATCTATCCTTTGTATTACATTGGTTTTTATTACGTACCTGAAATACCTACTAAGATAGAAAAAAAAACCTAAATAGTGACCTCCCTTGTGTCTAAGGCGTAGTGTTCAACTTCTGTGTATTTTCCGTAATTTTATGTGTGCGAAATGTCGATCTTCAGTAAAATATAAATCCGTAAACATGAGTGGCAGATCGTGGTATGTAGAGGTGCATGCTGGTCTTATCGCGCAAGGACAAAGACGGAATAATCCGACAAGTTTATGCGTAATAGAGTTTTATAGAAAACCTCAATTGGAAATGGAAAAGGACATCTCGATGAAAAGACAACTGTTGAAAAATCTAGTCATCCAGTGATATGTAAGTATCTACCTAAGGAGTAGAATATAATAATACGCAAATGGTACAATTGGTGTACCTACGCTGAATCGATGAAATTGTTCAGCGGAAATGCAACGTATATCATCTGTATGGACCCTGAGTTGGAGAGGCTTTCATCCATCAGTGAATTTATCGAGGCTGATGCTGATGACGACTGGGACATACATAATTCATTCATTCAATTCATTTGAATGGAGGGCATGCCATGACCTTTGAATAACACAACATAGTGATACATACTTCGTCAGAAATTTATAATTGAATATATTCTCACTACCTGGCACTTTATTATGTACACCAAATAAATTATATCAGTAACTTATTTGTCATTTTCTACTACCTATGTATAACAGGTAGGTATAAATACTTTTTTAAGATAACAAAAATAACAATAGTATGTATTAATTTAAATCTTAATGTCTTTCCACCAAGAATTGACAGTTAGTTAAAGTGTTTAAAAAATTAAACGATTTTGTGATAAGATAACTCTAAACGTAAACAATGAATGATATTTAAAATTATCGATTTGAGAGGATGAAACACTGTTGAAGTTATACGATTAATTTGGTCATTACAATTTTGTTATCGTTGACATTTATAAATAACGAAGTCATTTACAATGAAGCTCTCGCTCGCAAAACATCGGAACAAAAAAAAATACGAATACATAATAAAACAAAACAGAATCAGACGAAGAGAGGACTACCGCACGTGATGCTGGGAGCACGATAACACGTGTTTACAGGAATCAGGCATGGAGACATTAATTTTGTCCAGGTAAAAGATTACAGATTGCGCGGTCCAGTCGTGGGGGGATGCCGATACGCGATCTGAACATGGCTCTTAGTCCGTGGAGTGATGTTGAAATTTGTCAAGAAGCGCGGCTTATCGCATATTTCTTAAATTAAATCAACACCCTTGTTTTCGTCAATATTAATATAACATAATTTGAATAAAGGCCGGACACTAAGTTATTCTTTTATTCATGAGGATGCGATGGTCTAAGCCGCCGAAGGTGTCATTACGGTATTCGGTAGCACATATTACAATACTTATATTTTAATGATAATATCAATTCTAAAAGCTTTTCATACACTATGTAAAAGTTTCGCATAATATGTACCTAACTAAGTATGTATAATTCTTTCGACTTTGGTAGGTTGATTAAATTTCTTTAACTAGGAACGATTAGTTATTAGAAGTTTCGCCGCTTTATTTATATGACGTGAAGTATCTGCATCAGGCACTTGATTGGGCGATATTCGAAAAACAAGTAGTATGTTGACACAATAATGGCGAACATGTAAATCTGATCAATGTATCGTACGTATACATTTTGTCATTTATAAGACATTTTTGCCTGCTATAATGAGGGATGGTTTCCAATTATGGCGCCCTAAAGAATTTGAATGTATATACGCCTGTCAATTACTTACGTGGTCGCAGCCATGACCTATTCTAGGTATGAACTGCTTCCTCGTGTCAAGCTTATCAGGCACTATTAATTAGCGAGCAATGCAAGACTAGTCAATGCGCTCCCCAAAGACATATACCTACATTTTCAATGATGTGCTGTGTGTTTTGTTTATGAAATTTTATTTTACTGTATAAAATTATTGTTTTTGTTTATTATTTTTTCTGCTTCTCTACTCTGAGGGTAATATTTGTTTTAATGTAAATCTCATATTATGAACGTCCTGAATTTTGATTTGTTATGTCCATATTGTTTTGTTTTCTTAAATAAATAAATAAAGTTTTTGTTAAGTGTAGGAGTGTGTGTATCTATGAGTGAAATACATCAATTAGAATATATTATGCTTTATAACATTTAGGTACCTATATAACATATAAATATAAATAAGTAATTATGACGGGCATCTAACTAAAATGTATGTAGTAAGCTTTATAACATTTATATACCACATAAATATAATCATGACGGGCATCTAACTAAAATAATATACCTATGGATTTTAACTAACAATCTTGATTGCTACTGTTAATCGTTTGTGGAAAGCCATTAGGAAGCGTATCCAGAAATCGGCCATTTAATTTCAGATACAATACGTACAAAAAATGTGATTTAATTTTTGTCACCGACCCTACGATAATGATGTCAATCCATTTTGTTACAGCGCTACTTTGGTCATCTAAAATTCCGTACGGGCCCGCCCCGTTCCTGGTTACGACATTGTTGTCTAAAGGTAAGATTAAATAATGAGAGAAGTGAATGAAAATACATCTCAAAATGCTGATGAAAATATGATGGGATTATAAATTATTATTCAATTTTGTATGGCTACTCCCTACCTACCCTACCATATTTTAAAAAAACAGAGTAGAATTTAGTGTTCGCTGTAATCGTTATCAATTATTGTTCTGTCAGCTTTGGTCGACGATGGAACAAAATAATAACTGTAAAATATAACTACGCAGATAATAATATATTGCGACTAATATTAATTTATGAATAGTTATTTAAAATTAAATCAGTCCACGTGAGGTAACCAATTGTCATGGCTCCGTGAAGTGGTGAATTTAGGCACGTGGACATACGCGCTGCTGACAGGTTTAGAGCCCCCCCCTGCGGAAATATTTGCTGTGTAATAAATCGCCACTGAATGTTAAAAGTAGGTATATCAATAGTTAGTTATGTTGTGGGGATATTTTTTATTCTTTGATTTCTTATACTCAAATTTTGAAAAAATACATGTTTTAAAATTTAAGACTCTCTGATGAAAATGAAAAATCGCCACTGCAGGCTTCCGTTACCATCCCGTTGGTCGATCCGCTCGTTTTGTATATAGAAAACTTTTTGAAAATTTGAATGAAGTACTGAACAAATAATTATTAATGGACCAAGGATAAAGCGAGTAGATACGTTAAAATACTATAAAAATAAAATAACATGGCATGTACCATGTAGGTACGGAACGATTTTGGTCCACATGGAAAAAATTAATGTTTTTATATTTTTTGGACAGTTGTATAAACGATATCTATTAAAATGATAAATGGCACGAATTTACCTGCAGTTAAAACAACAGCTACGCCCCCCGAAAAGGATACAACACAAAAAATAGATTGACGATCTAATTTATTGGAAAATGTTGCTGAGATTTGGTTCTTTTTTTGTTGTAAAATTGTTGCAAGAATTAGTTTTTTTTTTCAATACAGTTCGCTTCCACCATGTACCTATATAGGTACCAACTTTGCTTATACATAAATCCTGAATTAATGTGAATATCGATCGTAGTGTGAGTTGTTGCCAATACATTAAATGCAATAAGTATGGTTAACTGTTTGTAGGAAATGATATTCCATAAAAAAAATTCTACTTAAAAAATTGGTGCGAACGAAATCCGCAATCGAAATTCACAATTTCTCGTGGAAAGTGACTGCAAAGCACTTGAGTGTTTTTATTTTACCTGCGAGTTGAACCTGTGATTTCCTGCATGCCAGTAGCATGTTTTTCGTTTCCGCGATAATATACATAATATAAGAATAGGAATCATCAGTGAAGTCTAAAAATCTGGTCTGAAAATATAGCAAGTATCACTTACTTCCACATTTACCCCGCCAACTACATACAGCTCATCGTCGATTCAACCGCGGAATAAAACACTTTTCCTACTACATTTCCCATATCCAGACACTCCGCACTTCGACTCTAACAAACACCTGGCTTGCATGTAGGTATAACAAAGGTGTTAACCTACTAGCTATTGCAAGCTGTCGCATTCATAAGTGGTTATCGAATGCGTGTGGCTTGACTCGTGGTCATAATTATTATTATGTCCGTCAGTGTCCGTTTGTGTTATCCGCACTTTTTCACTTGTCTTTTAGACATACCGTATCGGAATATTGAAAAAATATTGGATGCCCCATTGAGAAGGTTGTTCAACGCCCAAAGTCATGAGGTAATTTGATTTTTTTTCATTCCTTCCGGGGGGGTCTGGACCAGTCCAAGCCGCCACCCCCCCCCCCCCCCCCGGCCATCTTAAACAGACAAAAGCTTTCTTGTTCTTATGCACGGTATTACCTACATCCCGGAGCGAATATTTAGAAATCTTTTAGTCCTGTTTCTAGGCACACTTCTTCAGTTATAGATATTCACACGCGACCCCATTTTTCCTCCAGACCGTCAGTCTATTTATTCAATAGAATTGCTATCATTCTCTACACCTGGGACTATTTTCTGCATTTTTAAAAATGACACGTCCATCACATTATTTGAAAATTACAGAATCTGACGATGATTTATTGCTCAATTAAATATTCCAGCAAGTCGTTCCTTTTAATCCTGTCAGAAATACGGTGGTCAACTAGTATTTTATATTATTTGTATTGTACATTTTTTTGTGTCGTTGTTGAGTGTCTCCACTGATGATGTAACTAGGTAGGTATCTACTTATTTAAATTACTTCTTGGAGTTATCCACTTGTAATGACATCAGAAACAGGTCTAATGAGCGCTCACATTATTCAATGTCACGTCCCGCGTTCCGATTGGCAGTTCCGGTTCAGCGCATCCGTCAAATCGCGTTCCGGATGATTCTGGATAAAGTTGAGGAGACGGAAAAGCGAAAATGACACGCCGGGCGCTTAAACGAACGCCTGTCAAATTATCGCGAGGGCGGCGCTTTTTGCACTGCGCCACGTGTTTGCAAAAACTCAAAATAAAATCGTGGCAATAATAGGTGCAAAAATTTACGCCAGGCGTTTTGAAGCTGCGAACTGCGGGCTGCCGCAACTCAATTTAAAATAATCAATTTCTATATCTAGGCAGGGCAATATATAGTATCTGCCTCTTTTTGACCATATCTGATCCTAGTAAGGTCATAATATGGGCCTCCACAGGAGTGGAGGTTTGTATTAACAGATTATTGTTTTCAGTGACGTCCCTAGACAAAATGGCGCCTCTAGGCAGCGCCAAAATGTCGCTCCATTTTTTTACAGTTTTTTTTATCATCCTTTCATCTTTCCAATATCTAAGAAATGTGTTGAATGGGTGCATTAGATACTAACAAAATATACTTATACCTTCGCAAAAGTTTTGACGTTGTTCGGTAGTAGGTAGAGTATTAGAGCGGAATGCAGAAACATTTGTCATAACTAAAATTTCCTTAGCAGAAAACACTATGCAGAAACACTGTCCTTAGTTAAGATCATTTCTATTGAAAATAATACCATATTTAAAAATTCTCGTTAGGTAAATTAGGTAAATTATTTTATAATTGTTAAACGATGACAAAAATATGACAACTGCATTTTATAAATGCAATAACTATAAATACATATTAATATTTAATTATAATACTCTTATGTTTCCGTTATAAGTCATTATACGTGATTCCACAGGCACCACAAGATTTTTTTTTAACATGGTAACACTAGCGTCTAGTGTCATTCTTCATCTGGTATTTTGTATTTCTGCGGGCTGGCGTATAAAAATAAAATAATATTCTGCAAGTACATGCCAAATGAATTAACACTATCAATATCCATATTGAGATACATTGTTAAATGAATTTGAGTGTATGGACTGTGTTATAGGCATGCGAATTTATTTTGACAGCAGCTGTCAGTGGTAAATGGTAATACAGAAGGGGGCGTGTTCATAACAAAAGTAGTTTATGGTTAAGGATTCCTTAACTCTATACTCAGGATTGTCTATAGTTAAGTCATGCTTTTCGGCGACTTATCCTTAGGAACGAAATCTTAGATTGTGCATTCCGCTCTTATCTTACATTTAATTTTTGCGATAGGTAGGTACATTAATTTGTTATGTCTTGAGGAATTAAGGGCGATCCGTGTCGCTTTTCTTCTAATGGAAAGATATTTTTGTTGTTAAGTACTAAGTTTATGTAGCTATTTCTAGGTATACCGAATGATTCACCTCGATTTGTCGCCCTTTGAGTAACTGCCGCCCCCAAGCGACACTCAATATACCTACCCCCACAGGACGTCACTGATTGTTTTTACGAAAAATGGATGTTAGCCACTTGCCCAACCTATTAGGTCCATACTCTGACTCGAACACAAATTGAAAAACAATATGTGTATTTGCCATACTCAGGATTCGATTTTATACCTCTATGGCTATACCTGCATACTTGTGTGTAAAATCGGGATTTAGTAAAGAGTGAGCAACCGGTTTATTAAAAATTATGTCGATCCATAAAGTTGTCTATTTCCATCACCAGATTTCAGTAGTTCATCATAATTTAAAAAAAAAATCCACGGACTAATCATATTTGACACAAGTACGTTTTATATGGCCGAAGTACCTACATAGCCACTTTTAATGTATTCCTTGAAGGTAATTGAATTATTCTTGAACATAGAATTTCATTAGGTACAGTTTACACCCACGGTGGCCGCGCGGCTTAAGCGTTGGACTATCACGCCGTGGGTCTCAGGTTCGAATCCTGGGTCTGGCAAGTACACATATTATTTTTCAATTTGCGTGTGAGTCAGAGTACGGACCTAATAGGTTGAGCAAGTGGCTGACATCCATTTATCGTAAAAAACAAAATCATTTAATACAAACCTCTACTCTGTGGAGGCCCATATGATCCTATTAGTATCGGATATGGTCGAAAAAAAAATTCATCTTTAAATTGTCACTGCAAATAGCTGTAGGTACTTATACCTAATGTTTTTAGTGAATATCATATTAAAGCACACGAAACTTCGATCACATTTAGATTACCTATGTGGTAAAGGTTTTTTAATATAATATAGTGTAAATAAATAAATAAAAAATTGATGATTAATAAGGAATAACACTCGCATGTTCAATCCATCTTTTCATTCAGATGAACTATGAATAATATAGATTCTAGGACGACTGTGGGAGAATTGTGAGCAGAATAGAATAGGAACTCTGGTCAAGAAGAGCGCGATCATTCCTAACTAGATTAGGTTGTGATCGAGAAATAATAAAAAAAACCGAGAAATAATCGAATCTCGAGAAATTTCAGGAATTCTCATTTCATTTCAAATTTTATTTGTTTTAGATAAGTATAGTGAACTTTACTAATTATTAATTTAAGATACCTATAAATAACATGATATTTAAGAGTACATACACATTTAATTTCAATGAGATTCTCGAGCTGTGGAGAAATTATCACTAGGCGCTGCCACGCGTAGTCAGAGTTTAAAAAATACTATACTTATAGAAAATTTGATTTCTCGGTAAAAAAAGGCCTTAAACGGGATTTCTTAAACTAAAAGAGAATTCTTAATAAATAAAAAACAAATCTCGAATTCTCGAGAAAACAAATATTCTTGATTTCGAGAACTGAAACTGAAATGAAAATCGCCGAGAAATCACAAGCTATATCTGTAACGACTGGGAACAATATATGGATAGAAAGGTAAATTACTTAAGTAGGTACTTAACTTAAATCATTTGCGTAATTTGATTATAGGTAAGTGTTGGATAATATTAATTTGGCTGACGTCTTTATAAAACAAGCGATATATATCGTTGCAGCACCAAGACTCAAGAATATTGTGAATCTCTTCAGTCGATGAATCAAAGATGTCATTAAGTACCAAGTTGGTACTTCCTACGTATTGGTAGTTTATTCTGTGCTCTGATTGACGTTTGAAGTGAGAACATCAATAATTCAATACAGCTTAAATATTTTTATTGTTGGCAGTTTTTCATTGTTGTGTCATTGAAGCTGTCAATTATTTCAAGTTTAATTGGGGAGAGCATGCCACCGAGTTTTCATACAAATTTAATGTGAAATACGAGTTTCAAAATATATAATTGTTATTTATGTTTATGTATGGTATTATTTTATAATAATTTATTAGTCATATTCTCAGAGTAAGTAATAATATAAAGAGAATTAGTATTGTTCGGCAAAATGAAGCTGTGTTTTGCGTATAATAACGCACAGTAGAACCTCAATTTTATTATTATTAACTTAACTATGAAACGTTATACCATTATGTTGTTTCTCAGTACGGCCACCAAATTTAAACACAACATAATTATTAAGAGCGTACATATAAGTGAAACGGCAAATAATTTTCAACTGTATGCGGAACGAAATTTTGGCCGCGTTGCCATTCGGAGAGCGATAGTCGACCTGTTTGCACGTCAATTTGTGTTGTGATGGCGTCGGAGGAATATATTCTTATATCGTGTAAAGATGACTAAAAAACGTTCCGCATGTACCTACTTGAAAAAGAAAACATGTCAATGAATATACTATTATTATGACGAATATAATAATAAACATAACATAAAAAGGAAGTATGTTGAATTTGTATGACAAATTATATTTCGTTCGGCTTGCGTCATTTGCACGATCCGCGCATCGCCTAGTCACGATCTTTTTAGACCATGCCTCAGCTGAGGTATAGTTTTAACCATATTTTATACTAAGTCAACTAAAAATAATTAGGTACCATTTAAATTTCACGTGCTTGCAGTTTTTAAATGACTGTAGTCATCCAAATCAATATTTACTGGCGACGTGCAAAAAAAATAAATGATTCAGCCGTAGAACCGTTAAAACATGTGTATGTTACGTCATGTGTTCATGTACCTATGTGGGTATTGACAACTATTATAAAACCCAATTATTATTATTATTATAAGACATTTTTGTGATTCCTTGGTTCACTATCTGAGAAACATAGAATCTTCTTCTTCTTGTACCATACTCTATTAAAGGTCGTCAACATTCAGGGCGATTCTTGCTTTATTGACTGCTGTCTGGAATAGTTAGGTGGAGCTGCACTCATACCAAAGTTTTAATGCGACGCCGTATTGTCAAGTATTTATACCAATATCGATGATATTTCCTTAAATAATGAGCTGAGGTATGAAATATCCCTATCCCCTCATAATTGTGCCTGTACACGTGCATGGATTTACTAGCAGCAATACCTAGTGTGCATTTTAAACTATCGGGATAATATTCGTTTACACGTAAAAGTGATTTTATCTAATTTTATCTAACTCGCCTATCTAATTCTTCAAGAGTAAGCGAGACGCGATGTTGTCATTTTATAGTACTATTTCGTCGGTTAACCTTAAAATGAGTCTTCGCGGTGTAGTTTGTATTTTTACCGGCAGATTCGCCACTATCGTTCTACTACGCAGGTACAGATATCGAACAAATTCAAATATCGCCTGAAAATTTAGAAGCTTCTGAACCTTTTTGATTCATGCATGCAATTTTGCAACATGCATGATAATACAGGGAATGGGACAACTGGACGCCAGGACAATTGGACGCCGCACTGTCGTAGACACGTAAACAGAACGTAGACGAGGAATTTTAATCAGTTTCTATCTACTACTTAGTAGTTTTAATTCATTTTACTCTTAACATAATGTTTTTTATTGCGGATTGAGAATTAACATGCCTAAGGCTTTATATAAAAATAAAAAACTCTTTTTTCGTTGGAACTTAAACATATGCACGATTAAATCATTATTTACGTGTGCATATTTAAATTCTCACCAATTATTAAATCATAATATAATAATTTAAATGTAAATAATAATATTAAATATATTTTTAAAGTACCTGCAAGTACCTACCTAACGTCTATTTATTTTCGAATTGCGTGGCGTCCAGTTGTCCCGGTGCCGAATCGTCCTAGACCCATAATACAAGTTTACACGTGAATTTTCTTGTTATGACCGAGATAATACGTGTTGTCTGCAGTAAATTCATGCACGTGTAAACGGGGTATTTATTATGCTACAGTACTTTGGCCACGTTATATCAGGACAACAAATTTAATATAGTCTAAAACGAATAATTTATTTTAATGAAAATCAATCGTAAAAACCCAGTCAAAAAAGGTTCGTCTGTCAATTTAATGTCTACGTAAGCTAAATGCGTCGCCCGGGAGGAAAAAAGAACTATTTAGATTTAAGATTGTATAATTCTTGTAAACAAAATCACACGGTTGTTTATTACCGATATAACGGAAGCTTTATCTTTTCAAATATTTGTCTACAAAAATCCACCAAAAAAAACGTGAGACATATTACAGAAAACGCTTCCTGAATAATTCATAATTGTTTTTCATGTTTCTTTTTATCATCAAAATGTTGTCTTTTCAAAGGTTTCTGTGAATATTTTTTATGTTAACATATTCAATCGAATGGAGAGCGATGAAAGATAAAGTTAATGTATGTTAACAAAGACAAATTTATATTCCGTAAACATGGTGTAGAATGTAGATAAATCTATTTATTGACTACCATTTCAATAATTCATTTAACACATTTGGTTGATGTTCGCAGCTGATACAGATACAGAGAAAACATGGTTTAAATAATACCTAATCAATTATGTAAAAAAAATCAAATCGACGATTGAATGATATGAAAATTTATAAATACAACAAAAAAGCGATACGGCTTTATGTGTATTGAAATGAGTCGTGTGAAAGATTTCGTTTCAAAATGAATTAACTTAATGGGTAAGCACATTATGTATATTTTGTATATACTGTAATTCTTCAATACTAAATTATGACGTAACTGAGGGTGCAATAGAAATATCGACTTTTCCTAGCCAAAAGGGCGGTAGTGACAAATCGCTACTATTCAGGAGATCAAAAAGAGTGAAAAATTTTCATGTTAATGAGAAAAATCTCGTTTCTTTAATACGTCTTTTTTAGTATTGGAGTTGTTTTTTCTTTCATTTATGATAGAATAATTTTATTTTGGAGTATGTAGTGATAATTTATTTATTTATTTGCAATTAGAAATTTTAAATCACTTTATTCCTTTTGGCTGTCCAAGAAAAAATACAAAGTTCATAAAGAAAACACCGAATTGTTTTTTTTTCATTGTTTTATTCATGGTTTTGTTTGTATTTCTGTTATATTTAATTTATTATTATAATCGTTTTAATTTTGGTACGTCACGTTAGTAGGAGGTACCTACGTTAATTCTTATTGGCTTTCTGTAGGGTTATGACTTGCGCCCAAATTGGAAGATCGTAACTCAGTTTGCAATCATTATGAAGAACGCCCTTTTGCCAGTTTTTTATAGGTATTTTTTTCATATTTAACTCAAAATCATCAAAATGTTACTTACGCCCCTTTGGCTTGGAGAAGTCGATATATTGAGGAAATCAATTTTAAATTCAAACTAATAATTTATTATTGCCCATTCAACAGAGAATAATATTTATAAAATGGTCTTTATGATAACAATAAGTCTTATTTCATGATATTATCAATATTATTCATTTCCAACGATTCATCTATTACTTTTAGTGGTTATTCGTGATAAATTATATCTATCACTTGGTATTCACTACATAATATAGGTACGCATTATTTTATAGTTTTTTTATACTTTACCATGGATATGGATATTTTTTTTTTATCACGAAGGCGCATCCCCATTGCGTCTACCGCGTGCGCAGACCAATCAAACATTATTTATCTTATAAAATTCTAATAGGTACTGCGAATCCTGCTGATCAAAGTGGGAGCGATTTTGTTCGATAAATAATCTATACCTACAAAAATTATTATACTCTTAAGTGGTACTATATCAATATTTGCAAAGGTAACATGAAGGGTTGGGAATTATATACGAAGAGGTTTATAATTAGTGAAATTGTACGTAAGTATTACATTTCACCGTAGCACAGTTTGCCGTGAGCTTTCGTATCGGAAAGAGGTCATCTCTATAGCTTATAGCACCGAGATGAAGAAAATACGCGTTGTTCGTGGAGCATTTTCATAGCCGATTTTGGCAAAATTCATGAATTCTAGAATGAAAACTTAACCTAACCTAACAATTAATAATCTAGAATACCTATCGCCGAATTTCAAAATGTGTATGCTGCTGCCTTCCTGTAAACGTAAAGCGACAAGAACCGTACGAACAAGAACAGACATGAATTTTATCTCAATAAAGACCCAATATTAATATATAATATTAGTATATGACCATACATTTCCTATACAACATTTCACGGTGTAGTGTGATACGGCGAATTGCATACGTACAAATTTCCGGACACGGAAATGGATAGCTGATAAATTTCCAAGACGTGAGGGTGTCCAGTTTTTATTGGGAAATTGTAAAAAATGGTATATTAAAAATTAAAAAACTGAATATTGAACAATATAGATAATTAATTAAAGTTTATACATAATTTCTCATGATTTTTCGTTTTTGTGTGAAATAGGCAACGCTTTTTTCATATGAAAAAAAGCTGTTAATTTTATGTATTCAATGAAAATAGAATTTAAAAAAAATAGTATTTAAATATTAAATTTATCGAGGTTTATAAAAAGACGGAAGCTGTATTAACGTGATTTTTTATTATTCGTCTATCTAATAATTTTGCACCTACTGTCCGACTATAAGATCGCGTCGATAACCGAAAGTCGCTGTAGTCGCATTTAGAAGACTTCTCAGTGACATACGCGTGTTTAAATATTGTATCGGCTCTCTTTTTAGGTAGGACTCCTTTTCCCTTTTTACTAATAATAATTTTTAATGATCGTTTTAGACATATTTTTATTATAAAACGCATCAAATTACGTACATTTATAGATCTGTATTCCACGGAAGCTTAAAATGAAATGATAAAATTAGGGGAGTGTCTCATTTGAAAACGGAAGTGCGATTAACTAAACGGGAGGGGCTTGTTATGTCACAGTTTTAACACGTGGGCAAGAAGTTCTTGTTCGACAATACAGCTTTGTAGTTCATCCATTAAATCGAATTTCCCGGATTTCGTCTGTTCACAATAATACCTATAGGTACACAGTAAGTAATTATTCTAATGCCTGTCGTGAAGTAAGACTTTATACCTACTTACTAACGACTTGGTACGAACATTATTGATGTTATCGCGGATTTGACGTCTGATTTGTTAACAGCCTGCAAGGAGTCTATTGAATATTTATTAAGAAGTGAGCTTCGGCGCTGGACGCGGACGGGCCTCCGATTTGAATTTTGATTTATTTAAAGCAAAGCGACTGGATCTATTACGACAATCGGGTACAACGGTAGCGGATTTTTATCTACAGGGTGAATATGAAAAATATATGCATTACATATCGTGGTGTTGCTGCCAAAAGTTGGTAAGTCGATAATTTAAGTATTTAGAGTTAAAAACGGACTATGTATCTATATATAAATATCTATGCTAGAAAAAGAAATTCAAGGTCATCCGATATAATATAGAACATGCACAAAAAGCACAAAGAAATTAGCATTAAGTATGGCTGTTTTAGAGGGCATGTCAAACTTTAAATTACAATTATTCCATAAAATGATTTCAAGGCTTACCAACCTTTGGCAGTAGTACCTAACCCCACGATATTATGCAGGCAGTGTATCACACTGCGAAGACTATGCCGAAAACCTTCATTTAATGTTAAAAATAAATAATATAGTTACGAGCAGTGGAGTAGGTCATAAACAAAGGGGATAGGCATATTATCCATTTTTTTCAATAGTCAATGAAATGTTCAAATTAGACGTTATTTTTAATTAGAACAATAGTTAAATTGCTCAGTATAATTTTTCACTATAATATAATAAAACTTATAATCATAATAAACTTGTATCTAATTAATACTCTATGAGTAATTCGTCTCTGATGCGTCTTACGCGTTTAAAATGTATGAAAACTGATGACTGTGTCTGGTGCTTGGCAGTGGCGAAGGGTGGAGGTAGGCTGTAAAGATTCGCTATAAATAGTGCACACTAAACTTTTTTAGTCATATGTATTTGTTTTTATTGAACTAAGACTACAATTTACAGATGGTGTT
Organism: Rhyacophila brunnea; assembly: GCF_057557595.1. Classification (NCBI taxonomy): domain Eukaryota; kingdom Metazoa; phylum Arthropoda; class Insecta; order Trichoptera; family Rhyacophilidae; genus Rhyacophila; species Rhyacophila brunnea. The sequence continues at coordinate 3,633,385 of NW_028232965.1, forward strand.
AGTTGGTTTTTAAAAATCAATTAAACCATGCCTAAACGAAACCATAATAGTTTTGGTCTAATTTGGGCAATACGACCAAATTGCGGATTTTCGTTGGATTAAAAATACATATTATACATATTGTTGGTTAATTTTTTTAATCCATTAAGCCCTGACTAAACCAAACTATAATACATAAAATTTTTTATTCTTTTATAAAATATTCAAAGTTATGTATGATTTAATTGCATAATTTTAGATAATTTTATAGATAGACATGTATTTTTTGACTATTATCTATTATGGCTTGGTTTCTCAGGCTTAATTGAATTTTAAAAACTAACCAACACTATCTGTAAATTGTAGTCTTATTTCAATGAAAACAAATATGTATGTCTGAAAAAGTTTAATGTGCACCGTTTACGGCGGATCTTAACAGCCTACCTCCACCCTTCGCCACTGGTGCTTGGTGGTAAAAAAATCAGCAGAAGAAGTATTTATTTAGCTACGTATTTTTTTCGACTTATACGAGGTATAAATGAGAACTCTGATATTCTGGGCAGTGTTGAGCTGTATGTCCCTGATAACTATCTTAAAAATAGAGAGCATCGGCTCAAATCAAATAAAATCAAATCAAATTTATTTATTTTACACGACATAACATAAAATAAGTGTTAGGTGAAGAACCAACCTGCCATTGTTAATGCCAATTGGGAGGGCGATAACTATGTTCAACCAAATTGCTTCGTGTGTTGATATATTCCACTTGCGTAAGGGTAAGTTTAGGTGGACGGGCCTCCTTAACAAACTCGGTATACTTTTTTGAACTTCTATAGATGTATAATTATTGTATTGTCAGTATTGCATGTTCTCTTTTTATATTTTCATTTTTATCGCTTTTATTACTTTTTTTTCTTCTTTATAATAATGTTTCATGTCATGTTGTGAACGTCTTAAACTTATAATTTGTAATGTCCACAATATGCTAAAAATAAATAAATTGAAAAAAAATAAAATTGAATTTGAAATTGAAGCACCTCGGATAGTGTTATTATTATAAATTATGTGTAGGAATGACAGTTGGATTGGCATCTTAATTATTAAGAGCCATCACACGGAATATAAGTAAAACGTATACGTAAGTCGATAATATCTAATAAAAAACATTTTAATTATTGTTCATTTATTTGTAGAAATAAACATACGGAGCCTTTCAGATATCATGCAAGGCCTACTCCAGGATTTTTTATGCCACCCCTTCCCTTGAAAATAAAAATCAGTGAAAAATAACTTCAAATATGAATTTAATTACTTACTAGTGCCATGGATCATTCATGTCCATAGCCGACTGCACAATCGTCCTCCGGGTATCTCTATCCCGAGTGCTCTCTTTCCAGTTGGTCACACTCCTCCTCTCTGCGTAACTCTTGACGTGAAGTATCATTGGATGAGTGTGTCCTATTCATTAGTAGTAATAACGTATTATCTTTTGATTACTCGTAAGTACCGATACCTGATAAGTTTGTTCTTTTTCTCAGACCTCCACAGCCTACCTCGTCAAAGTCAAAAACGTCACCATTCTCCACTGTAGTAGGTACCTATATTAAATAGTAGTATTACTATTGAGAAATAAAAATTAGTATTTCTGTCGTGAAATTATGCGGAAAATTCTAATCGTTTTTCTTTAGATGTCGCATATTATAGATAAAGCATTTTTTTATTAGGAACCAATCTACCATGCTTCATAGACTAAATATAATAAATTTCCTATAGCTATGATGATCACACCGACATCACATTGCCAATGAAGTTACAATAAATTAGGGATTGCAATACCGAATGAAAATATCAATACCGGTTTTTCGGTATTTATTATTGAATACCGGTATTCGTTAAAACATAAAAAACAGTAAATATAGCTATTAAAATCTCATTAAAACATTATTTTAAAGCAAAAATCTACCTACCTACACTTATTATGTTGATATTTGAAAATATGTATTGACCATACTGGTGATTTTCACAAATAATTTCAATATATTGATAATTTTAACTAAATCCTTCTAAAAGGCTAGTTCATTATGTGTAAATAAGTGCGGGTTCAGGAAAAGCTCATTCAACGCTTATACAGTCATATCAATAATTGTATTATAGAATAATTAAAAATTTGTCACGGATGTTTTTTATTTCGAAATAATATTAAGTTTGTTAATTTATCCGGACAATTTTATAAATAGGTGTATTTGATGGATTTTGTTTTGTTGTTATTTTACCTCTGTTGGATTCAGTCAATATGTTTTCATTTTAGCAGCACATAACTTATACACTCAATTTAATACTTAATACAGTGCAAAGTAATGAAAAATAACATTAAATTCATTTTCAAAACGTAAACGAGTGTGGTTTCTCTTAAGGCTATACCTCAGCTGAGGCATGGTCTAAAAAGATCGTGACTAGGCGATGCGCGGATTGCGGGTCACGGGTCCAAATGACGCAAGCCGAACGAAATATAATATGTCATAAAAGTTCAACATGTGTCCTTTTTATGTTATGTTTATTATTATATTCGTAATAATAATAATATATTCATTGACATATTTTCTTTTTCAAGTACATGCGGGACGTTTTATAGTCATCTTTACACGATTTAAGAATATTTTCAACCGACGCCATGACAAAACGAATCGACGTGCAGACACCTCGACTATCGCTCTATAAATGGCAACGCGGCCGTTATTTCGTTCCACATGCAGTTGACAATTATTTGCCGTTTCACTTATGTACGCTCTTAATACCGAAAATTCCGGTATTTTGGATTTTTAAAACCAGTATTTCGGTATTGATAAATACTTGAATACCGGTTTTGTAATATCGGTATTGCAATCCCTAGTTACAATAGCCACAGTCATAGGTGTATTATTATTATTTAAATATATGTTAAAGTTAATATATCAGCATCCTGTATTACTCGACAATATATTAAAGACTCCAATAGGTCTCTAATCTAGATCTCTATTCACGGATCGTTTTAAAGAAGTAATTGTATAGATATTAGTTTAGTATGAAAAATCAATGATACTGCTTTACTACTGGGTTATTTATGTATATAATACCTATAAGATTTAATAAGGACCCCTTCTTTTTTAAAGATACGTAATAATTATTATTGATAATACACTATGCAGTTACCTACTGCCGAATGCGCTTGCAGGAAGAGGTTTTAATTCTATATTATCTACAATGTAACTAACAACCGTGAGAGGAGTGTGTTGTTATTAGGTTATTAGTCTATACGTACGCGATAGTTGAATTGGACAAATTAAATATGCTAGATTCGTCTCGATCAAAATATTGGTTTTTTAATCTACCCGAAATAATTGGGTTAGATATGTGAAGCAGGTGCACATAATGCAGCTGAGAGGTACGGGTATACCTAAGGCCTTTGGCAGAAGCGGAACTTCAAATTCTGGACACCGCAAAAATAGAGCCTTCCTCCTGGATAAGTAGTTTTGTTTTATGTCAACAGATTGATTAACAGGGAAGATATTTTCGATATGTTCCAAATTAAGGGTTTTCAGTAAGTGTACATATTTCAATATTAACTAGAGGCGGCTGTCGTGGTGCAGTGTGTAAGGCGCTGGACTTCCACCCGAGAGTTCTGGGTTCGATCCCAGTGAGGACACAATATTTATGTGATTTTCTCAAAGCCTGGGTGTTTGTGATTGTCCAAAATTACTAACAACCACCTTGTACGAAAAAGCTAGGACATGGTTATTAATAATTCAAAAAATATATATTAACTAGAAAAGGATAATAAGAGGAAGTGGGGTAATTGGGTCATCCCACAAAAGAGGAAATCGGGGAAAACGTGATAGTGGGAAATGAAATGATTTGGCACCGCCAACAGCACGCTGCCGACTGGAACCCAAGGCAACTGGATGACGGACATCTGGACGCCACATAAATTAATGAAATTCTCGAATAAACATACCTACGTACAGTGACGTCCCTAGACAAAATAATGCCACACTTTGTATACATACAGTATGTTTTATAATCCGTGCACATTTCGTTTCTGGTCACCATGGAGGTCAAACGGCAATAGAAGTAAACTAGACATCGCGAACCCGACAAAAAATTACAGCCCTGTTAAACCTTTTATGTTAATTAATACATGTTGTGTCCTAACAAGGGAGCTGATTGTTTTTATGGAAAGATATTTTCGTTATTAGGTACTAAGTTTAGGTAGCTATTTCTATATATACCTAATGATTCTCTTCGATTTGCCGCTCTTCGAGTAACTGCCGCCCCCAAGCGACACTCAATTTGCCTACCCCTACGAGACGTTACTGCCTACGTACCTACGATACTATTTAGGTTAGATTTTATACTAGGTAGAAAAGTAAGTATAATATAATGCACTTATGATGACGCAAGATTTATGATTGTTATAGAGACGCATGTCGATGACGTGTGCATTTATTACTAAGTACAAATGAGATAAGTCCTTAACCCCAATGTAAATAGAAACTCGTCTCAATTGCAATACATATGCAGACATATAACGTAATGTAGGTAGGTAGTTACTGCCGCACATTGCGTTTTTGGTTGAAAAAATACATCTATTTGTGACATGGTTCGCAAGTATAACGCAAAATGTTGCATCGCCGCGTGAGCAGAAGCTGTTTTTTATTCGTTTCAGCTAGTCACGTCACGTCACTCTATCGACATGGTCTCTTAGCAGTTGCAACATTGGCGGCGGTTTTGATTTATGTCCATAACAGTCGAGACGATTGGCTATGTGCGACCGGGGTAAAAGTTATAGTCAAACGGCCTAATGAAACTTGGGCAGACTTAGGGCCGTATGTATGAGATTACCAAATTCTTTATAAGCTATTTAACCAATGTTCCACCATATAGCGTATAGCACTGTTTGTGACGTAAGAAATCTGACGTCACACGTAATTCAAAATGGCTGCTTCATCTGTCACTTTCAAATGTCATTTTAATAATGCATATATTACAATAAACGTTTGCTTGAGGCCCTCCTTCATTTTGTAGACTCTGTAAAACATTTGCGAACTTTAAAAACAGTTCCTAGTCGTGCTGTTTACAAAATACGTATAATTTTGATCCATAGTCTCATAGACTAATATACTTATCATAGTCTATAATCTAGATAGTAGGTAACCGATACAATGCCTCGCATTTTGCTTACAAAATGCAGTATTATTACATGGTAACATCAATAGTGTCATACGGCGATTGGTATAAATGATAATATTAATATTATACAGAGATCATTACATATTATTATCTTAATCCATTTGCATTTCCGTCATTTATTCTTATTCTGTTTTAACATCACTTCATAGAAGGGATTGAAGTGAAGTTAGTCATAATATGTATGTATTGCCACCAAATGGAAATTTTTACTGGCAATACTCTATCCTTTCGTACAGTAGAATTATAAAATAACTGATAAATTATTTAAAGTTCATAATAATTATTCATCTATAATTATTAAATTTATATGGTACCGTTCGCACACTGTCAGATACATTTACAATTTCAAAATTTAAAATTAATGGTCGGGGAATGAAATTTTATAAGTTTGTCATTATTTCGACGTTATGACACATTATGACGTCACATCGTGACGTCGCTAAACAACGAATTACATTTGCACTCATGCATACAAATGAGCGTTATATATAGCCTATAAAGTATTTCTGAATCTCATGCATACGACCCTTAGGCGATACGCCCAGAGATAACTTCTTTATAATTATGTATCGATCGACAAATAAAATATTATGTTGTTCCCCACTAATCTGGGAAAATAATATAGATCTTTGCCGATTGGATCCATGCATTTAACTATTTTTTTGCCTCCTCGAATTTGAAATAAAGCATAAGAGCTATTTAAATGTGTCGCAATTATGTACGGCGCCTTTAGTGCACGGGCGCGAAACCAAGAGATGCACGTTCGAATCCTGCGAGGAGTCTTACTTTTTTCAAAAAGATTTTTTCTATTGGTTATGTTACAGGTACATTTGCTCAGAAGTGTTTTTTAAAATTATTTATGTTCAATATTTATTTAGTTGATGTGTCTGGTTACTTTTATATATCTGCTACCTATCTTGTGTATTGTAACCAAAAAATGTTGAGAACCCTAGCTGAGTCTAGTCATATACACTATCAAACTATCAACAGCATTCAAATTGTAAAAGCTTACCTCTGGATTAAGCATTATATTATGTTTACGTATGTATAGCTTGTATCTGACATTTTTTTGTTGTTCAATACTACTATCATACCGGATTACGTAACATTATGATCACGCCCGAATATTATTACAATATAAAAAGTAGCTTAGATCTAATTTGGAGATGGTCGTTTCGTTTTCCTGAGCACAGACGAAAATAATTAGATCGATTATTAAAATATAAGAATCAGTTAGATAAGCGTCAGATAAAACCAGCGGAATGTCGACCGGCGAGGTTGGACCCTCAATGATCGGCAATGGCGTAACATGCGCTTTGCTCCAGAAGGGTGAGAAAATAAGCAAACGAAATTTATTAGAAGGAAGGATTATTTATGATGGTTTTGAATGTCTTTGTTGGCTTTATAATGCGTTGCAAGATGGTTGAATTGGGTATTTGGATTTAAAGTTGTATAAGGTGTTATATAAGCCCTCAAACATATTCTCTTTCTGATTACACGTTAGATAAGCTAATTTAAAGCAATTTGTATTTGTATTTAAAACGTTTTTATTAGATCGTATTATTATTTGTCCGGTACAAATCTTGTAATCGATTTTTAACTAACTTCCCGACTAGCTAGACATTTGAAACACTTAGAATATATCAGAACACGATGCCAATGCATTCTTTTAATACTTTTAGCCATCTTTAAGTAGAATTGAATTCATTTTCAGCTAATTCTGTTTTGTATGAAAAGTTATTTCGGAAGAAATCCGTAATCCAATCCACTATTATTGGTTGCTAAGTGGGTGGTCCTAGCAACTAAATTATTAATATATACGTGCGTTACTATGGAAATCAAAATGACATTTCAGTATTCTATATTTGTTTGTTTGTTTGTTTTTTATTTACTTCAAGTTTGAGCATATTGAGCATGATAATTCAACAAAAAATTAAAAAACGCTGTATATAAATTTTTTTTTTATCTTGTAATTTAATATTGAGTGTGCTTCACCAAAAAACGTATGAAAATTATTTATTTAAAGAATATGTAGGTACTACAATAAAAATGATTTTAAGTTTTGTATTATTCTATTGGAGTATTATCATTACTCAAATGAAATATGTAGTACAAAACTTAAATCCATTAGAATTTAAATTCAAATTCCATCAAGTACCGTCGGTCGATAGTATCAATATAATAATAATTATTTGTATAAATAACTCATACAACAAAAATATTGTACGAATTTTGGTCATCAATCATCAATCATCATCATACTAGGTACTTATACTATTAATAAATATTTCAGCATAAAATTCAGTTTATCTAATTGAAGATAATATTAGTAGGTACATATTATTTTAACCAACTTATTAAAACATTTGTTTTTTGACTTATTGCACCCCTGAACCCTACCATCCGGGCCATTACATTTGTTATATTGTAGAATTAAAAAAAGGAATTATTGATTGATTTTTAACGAAAACTAGTGTATCTACCTAATATTACAGCATTTTAATGAGAAATTTTAAAGGTGTAAGTACCTAATTCTTGTTTATATTGCAAACACAATATGTAAAATAAAAATAATAAAATACATTGTACTGTTGTTGGTTGAACTGTGGTGGTAACTGTGATAATTAATAGATAGACCATCACGTTGGCACGTCACTGAATCTGGTAAGCGATGAGCAACAATAGCCTCAAGTCCTGAGGAGACTCTGCAGCGGCAGCAGCGAACTTGGAGACGCAAACGCGGTGAGGAAGGCCAGGCGGGAGGGTGTGGGCGGTACGCTCCGCAATAGATTACAGTCCACCACCTCCCGAATTAAATTACCAAAATCTTCGCTGCGTCGCCGGCTCCGTGGTCTTGTGATTGACTCCAATCCGTAGTTACTGAGATCGGTTATCTTGTGATAATTTTATCGTTTTCTATGTATTGTTGAACAAGAACTTCTTGTCCACGTGTTAACACTGTTAACGAACAATCCCCTCCAGCTCAGCTAATCGCACTTCCGTTTTAAAATGAGGAACGTCCCCAAATTTATCATTTAATCTTACGCTCCCGTGGTGTACCTACGTATTTATCAATTTACGTAATCTGAAGCTTTTTAAAATTAAAATATATCTAAAACGATCAGGAGTGATGTTAGAATTATTAGATATTAGTAAACTTTTGGTTTATTGGGGAAAAGAAAAAGAGTCGCACCTATAAAGAGAGCCGATACATTATTTAAACACACTCCAGCACGCGTTGCCGCCATGACAGGTACCATCACTGAGAAGTCTATTATATTATGCGACTACAGCGACTTCCTGTTATCGCTGATTTTTTCTCTTTTATGTGAGTGCAGAGAAAACCAAGCCGCTAAGTGCCTTCCCATATTCTGTGTCATGTATGCTTTACTTTTGACATTCACCAAGCTGATGAAAACTCATTGTCATTTGATGAGACTCTAGATTCTAATCTATTGATTAAAAGTAGAATAAGTACTACAAAAAAATGCGTTTTATTAAATAAAAACAACAATACAATGCAGTTCCACCATGAATTGACAGTTAACAAAATAAAAGAAATCATTGTCATTTGTTGAGGCTCAGATTTTGTTACCTACATTTACTTTCGCCCCCATATGTGCGAATAAATGAGTTCTACCTAACCGAAATGTAAAAAACCCATTTGAAAATTGGGAGGTCTCTCTTCACTAGTTTTGGGCAATCAGCAAGGTGACAATAACCCCCCCCCCCCGTCATATTTATCTACTTACTATAAAGGGCGAATTGGTAGCTCGGTAGTAGTTGCTAGTAGTCGGGAAATTTATAATCAATTTGCCTAAATAAAAATAAAACAGAATACATATTTTTATTTTTAATTTGAAAAATATTATCGTTGAGTTATGAATAAATGTAGTAATTCATGACATGTTAAAAATCTCAAAAGCACAAGTGCACTGGTTTGTAAATATTTTGAAAATTGTGTTATTATTTGCTTAAATTTTTTTCGCATGTGGCACTCTTCAGTGTTGCGTTATTGCCAAACCCTACTTATCGAATATTAGTACAGGGTGACGTTGAAATTAATGTGACCTCCAAAAGCTACATCGATTTAGGCGCGTATGTAAGTAGGTATGTAGGGTTTGGCAATGCGCTGTCGGTCAATTCAACTCCGTGTATGTGGGTCCTATATTGTTCAATGAAATTATTTTCCATAATAAAATATACTGACTCTGGGTAACCGTTGACGCTATTGTTATTCTTAATTTGATCCATCCACCTGGAAGCAGCCCTTACTTGCCCTCTTTGACCTTCGAACAGTCCAAATTGATTATATTTGCTCTTACGGGATTTTTACCAACAAAAATATCTTGAGAGATTGGCACCGGATGTCTAGCTTGCTGACAATAGACCATTGGTTGTTTTCAGTGGCGCACCCAGGAATTATTATTGGGGGGGGGCCCAAGAAGGAGAATGAAAATTAGTCCCATAGGCTCTTTTTCTTCTTCATATAAATATTTTTACATATTTTACATATTTAACTAGTTGAAAATGTTCCTCTGAGGCGGACGAAACCGGTCCTAATCTATTTAATAAAAGTGGAATAAGTACTAAAAAAAATTACGTTTTATTAAATTAAAACAACAATACAATATTTATTCCGAATTCCACCGAAAAAAATGTTCTTTTGATTTACACCACCACCGTAGTGGGTGTAGTCGTTCTTTTCGCAGAATGTTGCAGATTTTTGGTATTTTAATATTTAGGTTCCAACATATTATTGTTGTTTTTATTTAATAAAACGCAATTTTTTATAGTACTTATTCCACTTTTAATTAATATATTAGGACCGGTTTTGTCCGCCTCAGTGGGACATTTTCAACTGAATACATTTTTTTTTATTTTAAAACAATATTTATCAAACAAAATTCAAAGCGGTAGAAATAATATAACAATAGGTACATAATAATTATCCGTCCAATAATACCTTCCCAATAACAGACTAATTTAAAACTAATGAGGTTGGACATTAATATTTCATACTACGTCAGAGGCATTAAACAAATTATTTAAAATATTAACAAACCACAAAATATGAAACAATCTACACTTACAATAACATTAATATCAACAAATAATTCTAATTAGTCAAAATTAACAATAATTTTTTTTTTTTTTATAAAAAATAAAATAAAATTATCAATTGAAGTGAGATGAAATAAAAAACAAATACAACCAAAATATGAGTCAGAATTCAATAAAAATAATAAATAATGTACAATATATAAAGTTATGTTATGACAATCCCAAATATTAAATAGGGTACAATAATGGAGAAGACACAAAATATAATTGATCATTTAACAAATTAGAATTTGGCAAAAATTTATACCTATTAATTTCTAGGATTTCCTGTTTATCCAATTTTATAGATTTCTCATTCAAATGCAGGATTTTAAAATTTTTACTGATATTAAAAGAGTGATTATTTAAACTTAAATGATTTCCAAAAGCTGAAGATTCTTTACCATTTTTGGCACAGGCTAAATGCTCTTTGATCCTAGTATTAAAGGATCGTCCCGTTTGTCCAACATATTTGGCATCACAAGAGTCACAACTTAATAGATAAATTCCACTTTGGTTAAGTTTATCTAATCTATCTTTAGTATTCACCAGTATATCCAACATATTAATTGAAAATGGACAAAAAAAGTATTATTGCCTTTAAATTATACACAACCTACTCAATACAACACAGCCTTATATCTCGTTTATCGGTCTTTTGTCTATTGCACTCGGTGTACCTACACCATGGCCCCCACATCCTGAAACGGACCCTCAGGCTAGGGCAGTGGTCGGCAAACTGCGGCTCTTTGGCCCTTTGAGTGCGGCTCTGCCACAGATGCTCTCTGTCATATTTGACATGACTACAAAGAAGAAGCGAAGAAAATGGAAGAGGATAACCGTAAATGTAATGTTGAGTAGACCGAGACTTCGCGTTTATTCAAAACTTAAATGGCTTCCCGACCTGTATTTATGTGTCGGGAAAAATTGACGCATTCAAATAATTTAGAGAGATACTACAACTAAAAACTAGTAATTTTGCGCTAAATATTCTGTCGATGATGCAAGGAAGAAAGCAGCTGAGGAGAAGAGTCAAGAAAAATAAAGTTCTGTATTTAATTAGGTAGTGAATAAAATCTTTCAACAATGTTAATATTGCAAGTTTTGTGGTTAGTAAAAAGATTTCCAAGAGAGGAAATCAAGAGTAAATTGAGAAATCGATTTATTGATGAGAACCTGGAATCGTGCTTAAAATTAAATCAACAACATACGAACCTGACTTACCCAAACTTTACAAGGAGATGCAAGGCCATTATTCACATTGAAATTGTCAGTCATTATCATGATTCAATTGTATGGATACCTTACTTACAATTTAATTTTTATTAATAAATAAGATCATTATTACGTATGATATTCAGTTTTATTCAGTGTACCTACCTATAATTTAATTAGGACTTTAACTAAACTACCTACGTATATAATTTAAGTTTAAGAAATTTGGCTCTCAAAAGAAATCTCAATCGTTGTACTGTTGATATTTGGCTCTATTGACTAATGAGTTTGCCGACCACTGGGCTAGGGTATTTGACGGGCCCCCTATCCACCGCTTAGATTAAAGGCAGTGTGAAACACTACATTAACGTTTTTCAAATTGTGTTTTAGTTCAAATTGAGGGTACTTATAAAGTGAATTATTGGCGATTTTCAGTACGTCATATACTTTAATAATGGAGCTATCGACACATAATAATCAGAAAATATATTGGACATTTATATAAATTAAAATGTTGATAGTCATGAAGTATAATAGCGCCGCAGGCGACTTTTTTTACTATTAAAGCTAATTTATGATATGTGTTTATCTCACTTATCTGGTCAACCCGACACGCCGGGCCCCCCACAGCCCGGGCCCCCAGGCTAGACCTGTCAACCCTCCCCAGCCATGACCTATACCACTCCGGAATTCGGGTGGACACCGAGAATTTCATTAGGGAACGGGTTTCTAAAAAAACCTGACATTAGTGTTTCGAAATTTTTGTATTAGAAATTAAAATCTAAGAAATATTACTAAAAAGGGTACTGGAGAATTACAAATCATTTTTTGCCGTGTTGTTTGTCTAAGCCCAAGGTATAGTTTATTGGCTTTCGATTTCAATATGTAAAATCATTCTGATGATTTTCATATTTTGGGGGGGGCCAAGGCCCCCTGGCCCCCCCCCCTGGGTGCGCTACTGGTTGTTTTGGTCGTCCACGAGGCTCGAAGTCCTTTTCCACTTTTCAGGATCACATTTCAAAAGCGTCGACTATGTTTTTCTATTGCTTGTACCGTATAATTTGTAAAATTAGACGTTTTTTAGTTAAATTGGTTATTCAATTTATTATTAATATTAATTATTATTAATTAATTATTATTATTAATTATTGATTACATTTTCGACATACGAGTAGCGTCTTTTGATATTGATTTTCTCAATTTGATTTGTTAAACTTACAAAACTAAGAATGTGACGGATATGAATTTGTGTTTTTTGTTTTTGACTAATTAAGCGCTTCAAAGGAAACCGCCACCGTCTAGAACCACGTTTGCGGAAACTTGTACGTATGCAGTTCGCCGTATCACACTTCATCGTGAAATGTTGTATCGGAAATATATGGCCGTATATTAAAGACAGTCCAACCTCTTTGGGTCATATTATAGTACTGCAATAAAAATCATGTTTAAATAAAACATGGTTCTTGTCGGTTTACACTTTACAGCAGGGGGGGGCAAACTTTTTGGATGGAGGGCCAAATTCAAGAATTCAAAATGAGCGGCGGGCCGCAAGTAAAATACCATTTTTAGATATACACTATTTATAATCACGAAAAATAAACATTACAAGAAAATTAATGAGAAGAATGAAACTGTTGTACATTTTTCTTAAATTCAGGTGTTAATTTTGTAGTTGATATTCTCAAAACTGCTTGTAAATGGGCATCGGAGATATTTGACCGTAAAGTATTTTTATTGAGGTCCATGATCGAAAATGTTAGTTCACATATATAGGTTGATCCAAAAATAACGAACATTTTTCTTGCATAATCTTTAAGTTGGTCGAATTTGTCTGAATGAAGGGCATTGTAAAATTTGGAGATTTCTTCACGACGATGCAATTTTCTTAAATCAGTGTCACACTGCAGATCAATAATCTCAAGTTGTAGCTCTGTCGGTACACTATCAATATCTATCGAAAATGGATCGCGTACTATTGCTAAACTTGTCTCAATTTTACGGAAGTCACCAAATCTTTGTGAAAAATCGTCATTCAGAGCTTTAATAATTTTACCATATTCTTCAAATTTATATTCTGGTATATTCAGCAACTTCAAAGTTGGAAAGTGGTCCACGTTGTTATTCGATATTTGTCGAAGGAATAACTTGAGTTTTAATTGAAATCCATTCAAACTTTTTACCATATCGTGGGCATATAAATTTTGTTTCCTTGCAACGCGGAGTTAAAAGTATTTAAATATGTCACGATGTTCCACGTAGAAAATAGTGGTTACATAGTGTGAGACGAGATGCAAGGAAGACGTACTGAGATAATACATTTACGAAACAACAAATTCTTCAAATTTTAATCTATTGTCAGTATTTTTTAAAAAATTATAAAAAAGTTATTCGTAATCAGAAGTGCAATTAATGATGGCGGGCCGCGAAAAAATACCCGGCGGGCCACATGCGGCCCGCGGGCCGCATTTTGCCCTCCCCTGCTTTACAGGAACCCACAGCAAACAAATTTTGAAAATAACCGATATGCTGGATTATGTATTTTGTTAGATTAGGTTAGGGTATATTTACATTCTTGAATTCACGAATTTTGCCAAAATCAGCTATAAAAATTAGATTAATGTTCATATTGAATATAATAACATTGGAGAGCGTATAGTAGGTATATCTTTATATCTTTCCGATAAGAAAGCTCACGCTGACCTATGCCATGGTGAAAATATATTTTACGTACAACTTACATGTAACCCTATAACCAATAGTAGGTATGCATTTCGTTTGTATCAGCCTCGTAGTAACTCTTCTATATGTACTAAGAAAGCGTAAACAGTAATAAATAAATAAAATTTACTAAAGTAGCAAACTGGCGTAAAATTACTGAAGGTACATAGTGGGGGTAGAGGCGTGACCCATAAAACGCCGGTAGCTAAAACCTCTTCAGGACCGTGCGTATCGCTGTCCGATATGTTATTTTTTTTGATGTTGTTTTATTTTGACAGCGGCCAGTCGGAATTTATCGGTTTTATTAAAAGTACTCGATCGAAATTAAGCCTGCCCGAACGAGACAAGAAACAGTGACTGCATCGTAAAGCATTATTTCATCCCATTCGTAAAATGTTATTAGGTTATTACCCTGATAACAATGGGCAATTCCAATAAAAATGTCTAAGTAGGTATACCTACTAATATAACGTTTACTTGACATATTAAGCAAACAAAGAATGACCATTTGTTAATAAAGAATAAGTAAAAGTAGACATTTATTTTCATGAATTCAGCGTTTCCCAAACTTATCAATATATTTTTTCGTCAAACTGTATGTATGTTTATAGAGAACAATTTAAACTTTTTACAGACTTATTTATTGATTTCACTTTACATATTATTATATTCACGTTTGCACAAACGTGGGGAGTAGTTTCATCGTGTCGGGACTAACTGTGTAGTGCTAAAAAAATAACGGGTCGCAGTTTAAAAAAATATCTGATCATCCACCCCTCTTCACCGTTTTCTAACGTAAGTTTTTTGATATTTCGAAGGAGTGGTATAGAAAATTTTGTAACACCAATGACAAATTTACCATTATTGATAAACAACAAAGGCGAGGGATGCTAAAATTTGAATTTATGCTCTAAGTAGATCAGGCAATTCATTTTCACTTCGAAATTAGACTATCTAATCCAGTGGTGGCCAAACCGTGGCGCATTGGATGATTACAAGTGGCGCATTGCATCTTTGCGCCTGATGAAAGAAGCCTATTATTTGATAACAACTGGCTATTTGATTTGGCATTTCAGTTGATATTACTAGCCATCTCAATGGTCTAAATTTAACACTACAAGGCAAGAATAAATTGTTTTCTAGCTTAGTAAATAGCATCAGTTCATTTAAAATTGAATTAAACTGTTCATCTCTCAGTTAGAACATGCGGATTTGGGTCAATTTCCACACTTGAAACAGCAGAATGAATGTGCTGCGGATAATAGCAATTTGACCAAATATATTGAAAAAATCAAGATATTGCAAGGGTCATTATTTAAAAGTAATTTTCATGATTTTGCTAAAGAAGAAAACTGCATGCTCATTGCTCACATCATTTATAAACCTATTTTCACTTAGTGAACAAAATGTAATGCAGATGCCCAGTAACATACAAATGGAACTGAATGATTTAAAAACAAATTCATTATTGAAAATGGAATTTGATGAGCTTTTTCCAGATCAAAATACTTCTGACATAATTAATTTCTGGCGTTCATTACCCTGTGAACATTTCCCAGAGCTAAGAAAATGTTCAAAAAGTTATATATGTCGCTTTGGATCGACATACAGGCGTGAACAAGCATTTTCATCCATGAAATTGATTAAAAGCAAAATAAAGTCGCGAATAACTGATTCAAATTTGAAGAATTCACTGCTGCTCTCAGTAACAAATTTAACACCAAACATTGAAAGACTAGCGAAATCCAAATGCTCAAAAGCTCTCAGTGCTCTATCCCGCTCAGAGCTCTCTCTCTCTCTCATCACATCCATCAACTGTGGTCCAGAGTTATCTTCACCAAGCGAGACTCTCCGGTAGCTTTAGCACTATCAGCGGGGTCCACGACAGCGATCACCCTCTCGTCCAAGAGATCATTTCTGCCTATTGTAGATTGGTGCTCCAATAAACGTGTGTTTTTTGACCTGGCATAAATTAATTAATTTAATTGCGTGATTGAGTTATTCTTTTTCCTCCCCTAAGCGAAGCAGATCCTACCCTATGTACCTATTTTCCAACCCCAACTGTGAACGCAAGAAGGTAGAAAATGTGCTTGAGTTGTATGGCGCATCTGAACTCATTGAACTCTGAAGAAAATTGGCGCATGGTATGCAAAAGGTTGGCCCCTGGTCTAAACAACGTAAGAAAAATAATAATTATTGTTAATTATGTATTGAAACTTAAGCCCGCATCTATCACATTTTGGGTTTACTGATTAAGCTACCGATCACGCGGAACAATTCTTGAGTTAATCAAAATTGAAGTGTAATAAAATGTTTCTTTTCAAATGTGTTAATTATCAATTATTGTTAGTTATTTATTAGCCATTAATTATTTATTTATTAAAATAAATCTCAATATAATATAACTCAATTTTAGTTAGTTTTGAATAGAGAATTTTCTTAGAACACTGTATTAAATTAGTTTTCATTTCTTTGAAAAATGATTGTTACACCTCTCAGAGTAGATAATAATATAAAGAGAGTTGGTATTGTTCGGAAAAACGAAGCCGTGTTTCTTTCGTATAACGCACTATTATTCTGTTTTATTTTGATTAGTTTTCATTTTCATTATATAATGAATAGGTACGCCTTCAATAGGTAGCATATCTATGTGTTGTTATAAGTGTAATGATAGTTTTTTTTATGTATCGAGATTATTGATTATAATTTGTATTGAACATAGGACATAGTGTTGAGGCCTGCAAGTTATAATTAAATGTGAGCCAATATTATGGTGTCGAAAGATTTTATCTCAGCGCAAGGAAAACGATGTCAACAAGATCTTAGATGACCTTTGATTGCCCCAGCACCATATTGCGGCCTTGTAGAAGTGGTTCATATAAAAATAATTACAAAATACTTCAAACAACGCTATTTATAAAAACCTGGATATATAGACATTCTAGTGAAGTAGATAGTTAATAATAATAATCCATTCAATATTTTACTGTATACGAGTTTTTATATTTTTTACCTGTAGGTACCTAGTTACTTAGTGCGACGGGATATTGTTCAGCGGTAGCTAGGTATGACATCAGACCAGTATTAAAAAATAATAAATGATTATTTTTTGTTTAACTGGGCTTTTGCGGGTTCTCAATGTTTATTAGTAATACATGCGTAAATGAGGCCTTGGTCATCATAGTAGGTAATATCTACTGTAGGTATTGTTTTTTTCAAGATATACCTACCTAAATACTTCTTCTAAACTATACCAAAATACATAATATTCCCGCATACAACTCAGGTACACAATGTTTGAGGCTTTCACGGTTGTTTTTTATCGTAGTAGATTTTTGGGTTTCCACCATGTGTCCTTCTTCCTTCTTTCCTCGACATTTCGGGCTCGTTGCAGAGGCCATTATCACTCGTCGAGGAAAGAAGGAAGAAGGACACACGGTGGAAACCCAAAAATCTACTATGATAGGTACACAATGGTTTGTAAACTTTTGCCTTCACACAAATGTACGTGCACAGTCATTTGTTGGAAACTTGATACAAATCTACACCATCGAACTGTAGATAGGACAGTGTTTACATCAAATTATTAGGATTGATTCTACGATCCGATGTGATTCTTAGCCACCTCGTCAAGTTTCTGAATGGATTTTTTCATTTTACGAGAAATGAATGTTAGCCCGCCTTACTTATATGGTAGGTAGGTACCTACTATTAAGCTCATACTCTAAGTTCAAAAATACATTGGAAAACAGCATGTAAATATTCTAACTCCGGTCATTCAACTTGCGCACTTTAATCAAAGTAATATTCCATGCGTCGCTACTTCCGAAGAAACTGTAAAAAAAATCCCAAATTGATATAATCATAGTTGATTGTTTGTCATTAATTTGCATAATATGCTTTCCATCCGTAACGTAATGCAAAAACATATAGTGATTTATATGTTGAGTTGAGAGTAAGTACCTACATATAGACAGTTTTATACAACTTTTAATCAGTTTTTATCCATTGATTGTTCATTTTTCTTGGACATATTTATGTTGGTCTGGACAGGGACGCAACGCTCTATTGCATCATCATCATGAGTGGTTTAAAAACCCAAGGCAGGTTATCGCCTTCTCCAAAAATTTCCTCCGTCTCCTATTTTGGGCCAGTGTACTCCAGATGTCTTGCACTGGAGTCTGGGGTGGTATCCACGATGGCACCCTGACAAAACATACTTACGATAATCAGTGTAATTTGAGATTTAATTCGTCGCAGCTGTTAGTATAGTAATAAGTTAAAATCATCAGCTTTTAACACTTAGTAACAACTAAAAATAAAACAATTGGCGATAATAGGTACGTGTTTAATTCGATGCATCTTTATATTTATAAAGCTACTTATATTTTATTCTAATGTTTTTTTTTATTTGTGTATCTAAAATATAATATTATGTAAAAATAAAAATAAAAATTGTTTCATTTCTAAATTGTTTTGGCGGCAATGTCCAGTCCGTTTTGGTTCGGGCGGTTTTGTCGGGACCCCATCCAGGATTCCCCTCGACGGTTGAGCACTGTCCATTCTTGCTAAATGGTCCACCCATCAGAGTGTACCAAGTTCAACGAATCCATAGATACATTCTTCTTGGAAGCTATTGTAGAACTTCAGGTTATGCTGAATATGCCATTCTTCTCTTTTTAGTATAGGTCCATATATTTTACGTAGCACCTTATTTTAAACATACAGAGAACACGCATATGAGCCATGGTGAGAGTCCAACACTCCGACCCGTAGGACAGTATAAGTCGGATCAGGGTCTTTGTACGACATGAGACGATACGAGACTTTAGATGATTATGTACATAAACCAAACCCGGTCACTGTTATGATTCTCAATTTTTCTCGCTCTGTTGCTTATTAATTAGGTATATTAAATCGTACTTATTTATATGCATTTTCCCAGAATTATTGGTGACTCTGGTAGGTATACGTAGGAACTTTACCGGATTTATATTTTCGTTTCTTTAACAAAAAATCCGATATTAAAATTGAATAGCATTATTATCAGTATCAATACAGATCAATAATTATTGATTGTTAGTGGTTGGGCCATTTATGTTCCCATTCCACTCCTTATCTCCTCACCCACCTCCTAATATCCAGTGTTATTGTTACTAGATAAGCAATAAGCAATTACGGATCATGAGAGACGGTGTTACAAAGAACATTGAGTTGCATCTCGACAGCGGGCGTGAGCGGGCTTCTAATAGCTTTCCGTCGCTTAAGTGATTGACTCAATAGATACAGACTCATTCATAATCTATCATCATCATTCATACACCCTCACATATAATCCATATAACTGTGTCACAAAGTGCGTGAGTGTACGAACCGGGTGACCCAAAACAACAACACCGCGCAAGTGAAAGTTGAAACCAGACCACGAAGCTATCATACATCATCACAAAGGTCAGTGTCTGGCATTCTGTTCCACCACCCACACCCCTAGATCCGACCTCCTCATCTTCCCACAAAATAATTACAGTCTACTTAAAAAGCTCAACCAGTTAGTATTATTGAGTACATATCTGCTGCTATAAATATTATATTTATTAAACAATTAATATCACGAATCGATACATAGGTACTTAGTGAATTTAATAGGTACCAACTTAAACAATTTCCATAGAGTTATTGGCAGATAATAAGAGATATTGTGGTAGGTATATCCAGAAGCCACGATGACAAAGAAAATCGTGGAGTCGTGATGATGATTGTAAGTAAGTAATTTGAAACGAGATAAAAGATAAATAACAGTCATAATTTTGGCGGACATTTATTTAAAGTTCAATGCTTAACGTTAACACCCTACGAACGGACTTCACGCAATGTTCTATTTTAAATATTATCAACAAAAATGTTGATATCAATAAATAATAATTACAAGATAAAAAGAACTTTTTATATACGTTTTTAAATTTTCTGTTGAATCGTATAAACTTGACTTGACTAGCTTAAACGGTCAAAAAAATTTGTACTTGATAGAAATAATACTGAAATGTCATTTTGACATGCCATATTGATTTCCATAGTAACGCACGTATATATTAATAATTTAGTTGCTAGGACCCCAGACCCCCTAGCAACCAATAATGGTGTCGAAATAAGTTTTCATACAAAACAGAATTAACTGAAAATGAATTCAATTCTGCTTAAAGATGGCTAAAAGTATTTAAAAATGCATTGGCATCGTGTTCTGATATATTCTAAAAGTTTCAAATGTATAGCAGGTCGGGAAATTAGTTAAAAATCTATTGCAAGATTTGTACCGGATAAACGACCACCGGACAAATAAGAATACGAGCTAAGAAAAACGTTGTAAAAATGAATGTGTTTCTTATTGTTATTAATTTTAAATTCTTCATTAATAACCGACTGATTCTGAGCTGACATACGTACCTATTGATTTAATGATAAATTATATTATTTCTTAGCTTTAAAACTTTTAACTGTCTGTTGTTTCCATCTTTTCTATGTCCAGCAAATAAGTTTGTTGTCATACTATTGATCACCATTTTGGAGGTGTCAGCTCTGAAGAACGACTTATTGTTGTATTGGAATCAGTTTTTCAGGTTTTTCATTCAAGGAAATTTATTTTATTCCCATGGGTAATATAAGTATTTCAATTTTTTCTCCGAGAAAAAGCTACAAATATAAAGCATCTATCACAACTCTGACGTCTTTCAATTTCTCATTGATTGAAATACTATTAAATTGGTAGAATTCAATTTAAAAGTACAAGTTCCCGGTGGCGACAGCGGCAATTATCATAGCCAATTTCGGCGAAATTCATGAATTCAAGAATGATAACCTAACATAACATAACATAACCTGACAAATTATCTAGTATTTCGGCTATTTTCTAAATTAGTTTGCTGCTTGCTTTCACGAAACAGACAAGAACCTACAAATTATATTAAATTCCATTTGTTTATAGTGATAAATTCTAACATGTTTAAAAAATATATGACATTCTCATTTTGCACCTTGTGTGACCAGGATGTTTTGAGCATCCTTCTCTAGCAACAAGTTTCAAATGTTTTTCACATTAAAGTTAGCAACATTATGAAATCAGTGAATGTCTCCATTCGCCTATTAAATCTCTGAATAAAGCGTAACAACCAAATAAAACATATTCATGGAAAAATAAATTATGATACTCGTATGTACTTATATAAATAATATTACAAAATATTTTATGAGATTATTGTCAACTTTTTTCTGTGGATATTCGGCTTTATACCACATATTGGTTCTATAAAAACTTGTTTTTCCTGTCTCTTATAACGCTGTCCATGTCCAAATATGATCTTGCGGATGACTAAAACTGTCTGTAGACTAGTCTAATTCTTAACTAATCTGGCCATAATATTTTATGAATGAATCTACACCTGAAATTGAATTAAACAGACCAATTATACAAATTCTTGTTATTTCCGCCAAGGCAACAAATAGCTTGTTGAGATATTTTTGCGTTGGCCGCTCTGTCTCTGAGAGGAAAAGGGGTGTGTTGCGTTCATGATGTTTTATGAGCGAGCAGTTTTGGGTTCGAGTCCCGATTTGGGCGTCAATTCAACGCAAACTATTCGTTTTTTTGGCGTGCAGAATGCAAACGAAAGAAAATAATTAGCCGCCGATTTAACGGCGTGGGCGCGCGTGCTTTTGCGAACATGCCCTGCGTTCACATCACAACGGATTTATTAAATTTCAAACCCGCCGACTGTAATAATTCGAACGGTGGTAGATACTTTGTGAGGCACTATCAAACTCAATTTTTATAATCACATTGACTATTGAAGGAATTTAATGTGATTTTATTGAATAATCGCGTTGACATTATTAAACACATCAAATAATGCATAATTCAAGCATTGAAGGAGCATTGGTTTTAAAACTTTGCAGTTTTTTTCCTGAATAACAATAATAATAGAACAAAATAGTATACTTAATATTATTTGAAACGTTTCGTCCAGTGACATCTTATGGGTACAAGATATACATACACTGTTTAGGGGTGGCACAACTTATGTTGTGAAAAATTAAGGAAACAAGAAAATTAGAATTTTACAACCTTTCAGTTTCGTAGCTGGTAATGTAAGTATCGTAGAAACGAGACAATATTTCGTCTACAGCACTCATAAGTACCCACCAAATACAAACACAAGGGGCGGGTTCTGACCCTACCCCCCCAGGAACGGAAAGAATATAATTTTTTTAGGTGAATGAAATATTACTTATTTTTCTTAATGCGCGACTATAACAAACTATATAATAATATGTAGAGTCTTTATTCTATAAACTGGCGTACACGTCACACGGAAAGCATTGTGACATCGCGTTCAACTGTTGCAAGTTTTCAATGGGAGGGTACGAGATAGATGCTGAAGCGGTGGGGGGGGGGAACCGCACGCCAGCTTGTAGAAGACAGACTCTAATACAGTCTATACAACTATAGCGTATAGAGGTTAAACAGTGTTAAAACACAAATATTAGTTGAAGCCTAATGAAAGGAAATGTGATTCGCCTCATTCGCCAAAACAGAGGTTTGTGCAAATTTTATAACCCCATTATCCACACCAGTGAGCAATTTTGATCCAAGTAAACGTCGCGACGTTTCGTTTCGAAAATTAATTTAATTTTTCCCGCGAGGCAAGAAGGATCCTTGTAAGGAGAGGAGGAAAAAAAGTGAAATAAAAATACATTGCTGCCAACATTCCGGCGGGCCGGGCAGTTAGTAGGAAGACGGTGAAACTCTAGCGCGGTGGTGGAGGAATTTCCAATGATTTGTTGGGGCCAATCGGTGGATCGACAATTATAATTAAAAATTTATAAGAAAAATAAGTGAGGTATCGCAAGACTCGAGACGCGCTCTGCAACCTTCCTCGCGTTGAGAAATTGGATAGGAGCGATACATCAGGAAGGCAGTGGCGGTACCAACTGCTTAATAAGGCGATAACTTAATGTTTGGTTACTTTGTTCTTCGTTGGAAATTTATACCTATATGTCTTAATGTGAAATAAAAGTTTTGGGATACATTGTTGACGGGAAATTGAGCGCAAACGACAAACAATGGGTAATATCTATTGATTTCAGGTTTTTTAAAAACATTTTTTTTAAAATTTTATGGTTACTGTAATAAATAGAGAAAATCACTGGTGTACATTATTTAATTGGCTGTAACTTTCAGTATCAATCAAGGGTAAATTCTAATCCGTAGTTTTAAATGTGATTTTTGGGAAAATATTGTAGTCAAAGTTGTACTGTGGGTATTTATAATACTGTGTGAATATTGTATGTCGCGGTCACCACGTCATGTCAGAGATGGATTCATCAATAATCTATTGCCAGTATTGCCGTTTACGGCTGTACCGCAGAGTAGCCCATAAAATGTTACCGCGCACTACACAGCATTCTTCGCGTATCATTCTGACAAACTGAATAAACTTGTCCTAACACTTCTCCACAACTCTTCCGATACTTCACATTTACTTCGTAGGTCTCTTCTGATCTTGAAAAACTTTTGCCTGCTATCGCGAGGGATGGTTTCCAATCCTGGTGTCCTAATGAATTTGAATTTAGGTACATGCTCCTGTCAATTACATACGTGGTCGCAGCCATAATTTATTCTGGATCGGAACCGTTTCCTCGTGTCAAGCCTATCAGGCACCATTAGCGAGGGGTGTAAGATTAGTGGGTAAATGCGCTCCCTAAAGACAGACATTTTCAATGATGTAGGTACTTTGCATTTTGTTTTTGAAACTTTATTTTTCTGTAATAAATTAGACTTAAGTAGGAATGTTTTAGATTTTTTTTTGTTATTATTGTTATTATTTTCTCTTCTTCTCTCTTGTGAGGGTAATATTTGTTATAATGTAAAGCTCAGTGGCGGCTCGACGATTTTCTAGGTGGTGGGGTTTAGTCATTAATTATCAAATATATGTACAAGTATGTACCTACCTACATTTTAATATTACTATAGGTACATTTTGTACGAAGCTACTTATAATATTATGATTTTATTAATGAGGAAATGAGTAATTTCTCAGAATAAATAATATGATTATCTGAGTCGTTACTTAATCACATCTAAAAATCGTGCTTAAAAATATAAACTTAATTAATAATAATAATTATTATAGATTTACCATCATCAATTTTGAACAACATCATACAACGAGCGTTTCTACTCACCTATGGGGTCATTCTATTCGGTCCCTAGTATGCGTATAATAACGCTGATGCATTCACATACTTTGTAGAAAGTGATTTGTACCGCAGCAACGGGATGGGACTGAGTGACCCCGATCAGCGAAAAATAAACGCAATAGCTTTCTTAATTTGTACATAGGTGTCACCGTGAAATAGGGCATATTTCGTAATCATTATTATGTTGTTACATAATTTACAATTATTGCTTTATTTGTTTGTATAATAATAAATATCTCATGAAAATTGCGACGGGTTTAGATAGATGAAATAAATTAAATAATTTATTTAATCATTTAATTAAGTATGTATATTATGACAATGATAAAAATATCAGACGTTTTTTACGCATTCTCCATATGATAACGATGTGGGGATGGTCCCTATGAACCCTTAAGGTAGAGCCGCCCCTGGTAAAGCTCATGTTGTGTACGTCTTGAATTTAGATTTGATATGTCCACAATGTTTTATTTTCTTAAATAAATAAATAAAATAATTAATACGATGAATGACAATTTTTGAGTAGATTTATCGTCCTTTTTTTCTTCCAAAAAACTTGACATAGAGCTAAGCGAAATAAATCGTTCGATGCAATTTAACCGATATTAATATTTTAGATGTGAAAATCTACTATGTACCTATACCTACCTACACGAGGCCAAAATGCTAAAATAAACCGATACAACACAACAGATGTTTACCTTATTTTTGCTAAAAGTGAAATTTTTAAAATTACTATTTATAATTTTGAAAAGTTCTTATTTCTAACCAATTAAATGAGTTATATGTATCTGGTACTGGATATTTATTTATATATGTGCTTTTTTACATTATAGGCAGCCATAAACTACATATTCAAAGCTATGGTGGAACAGAATATTGTTTTATATGTGCGCAAAATTTTCCGTAAACTCTGCAAAATCTATGTTTTTTCCCCCAAACTACTCGCCACCAATGGTCGAAAGTATCGGAGGAGCTTTAATATCGAGCGTAGGTAGTAGTTTAATATTCCTAAATCATAGGCCTGTGTAAGACAGAAGCCAGCTTTAATTTACAATAACATGTTCGAGACGAGATGAGACCTGCTGGCAGACGGGGCCGGTCCTGGCCGCCGACTGGGTCTCTTATACTCTGTACTTACGTCTTTATCGTCATTCTCACCGTTCATCTTTATCCTGACAAAATGCACACATTTGCTGAATGTCATATGACTACATAATATTATCGACAAGCAATTTTATTTGACGACGCGCAACAAACGAAAGGTGATTGCATGACGCATGATTTAAAAATCATTAAAACTACAGTTTATATTTCACTTAAAAATAAAAAGTTATTGTATTTTCCAAATTAATATCCCAAATATAATAACAGAGAGATGGTTGATGACGTCATAGTGTGTGCATTGAAATTTTAATAGTGCTTTTAAAATAGCTTTTATAATATTTAAGTACCTACCACTGGCGGCTCCCTCTATAGGTCATTCGGTCATTGACCTGCCAAAATAAATACCTTACAATCGACATAATAATATTAATAATATGTGCAATGTCATATATAATAATATTAATAATAATCGGTGGATTTGAAATTATAGGGCGCGCGATATTGTGTCAACCCAGTCTATTGGGCTTTTTTTGTTTGGGCGATAATTCCCCGAACAAAAATATTGTGTTCGCCGGCAGTCTGAAAATTGACCCAAATTAAATATTTTTATAAAATTTTCTCTCTCGTTTCTCATACATAAGACAGAGATCGATATAACACAAAATACGAGATCGAAGCTTGTAACGGTGCGTGAATTACTGTAATATCGGCAATGCCCGAGTGTGAGACAAAAGATTTTTTCACCTAATTAAATGAAACAGAATGATAACACTGACTAGATAATTGGTCTCAAGACGCAACTGTGTATGCGGTTCGGATTCATTGACAGGTTTTGACGAATGCCTTTGGTTATTTTAATAATATATAAGGAGTTTTTGGTGATTTATAACATTTTTGTGAAGCAGTTAGTACGCACGCAGTAGCAATTGAAGTCTGTGATACAATTATAATGGAAATGGAAGCACGATTTGCATCCAACGATCATCTCATTATATCCGATTTGTTCAATAAAGAAAATTACACTGATTTTAAAAATAATTTTCCCACACGTCAAGTAAATTTGGTAAAACTGTTAGAAGAAATAAACATAATCAAGGTAAAAAATGAATTATTGGTGTTTTATCAACGAGATGATTTGCATGGCGCTATTAGTGCAGTTTCTCTTCTACATTTTTTACTCAGCAATAATTTCAACGAAACATTTTCCGAGTCGATCAAAGTTCTCCAATTTATTTGCGTCATACCAATGACAACAGTTGAAAGTGAAAGATGTTTTTCCACTCTCAAAAGAATAAAAACCTTTCTACGCAATAGGGCCAGGATAGACTGACCGCTCTTGCAATGCTCAGTATTGAAAAAAAATATGTGGGAAAAATAGACAATTTTTATAATCGTGTGATTGATGATTTTTCAAAAAGCAAAGAAAGAAAAGTGGACCTGATTTACAAAAAATTATAACGCGTTGTGTGCAATTTCGGTTAACGATGGGTTGGCGTTATGAAAAACGGACATTTTTTTAAGGGTTAGTAGGTACCGACCTATAACAATTTCTAGCACTTATTCTATAATGTATAAAAAGTCAATTTGCAATTAAAATAATATATTCAAAATTGACCTGCTAGGTTTTTCCGGATTAAGCCGCCAATGGTACCTACCTACCTACATAATATAAAGAAAATCATTTTCAGGAAGGGTTGGTGTTCAGGCGCGCACACAAGGTGGTTTTCGGGTCCGGACCCAGGGCCCCAGAAACGGAAAAACAAATTATTTAGGTAGGTACTTAACTTAATTTAAAAAAACCTGTAAAAATCCTAAAATCAGTGTAAAAACAGACAAATTCCAAAAATATATGTTTTTTTAATGTATGTAAGAAGACAAACAAAATAGAAGTAGGAAAACAAAAATAATTAAAAACATTACCTACTTATTAAAACGGAATTTCAAAACGCAGAATGTCAATCGTTGCGTCTAACAATCGCATACGATTTTGAGATAAGTACAAAATTCCCTGATGTTGCAAAAATTGCGCTCATTTTGAGTCGACGTTGGCTTAATTGTGTTAAATGCCTCGATCAGTATTTGGACGTTTTGTGTTTTCTGTCCACTTTTTCATATAGAAAATCGTTTTTTCAATTAATATTTGATAATAAAGAAATCCCGAATCCTGAGAAAAGATTGTCGAGATCTGGGATTTCCCGAGATGTTAAAAATTTCTTTTCTCGAGATTCGGGATTGAAAATTTCTCGAGAATTCCCGTCGCGAAATTCCCAAAACCCAAAACTACTCATGACTAAGGATCGTGACTCGGATTGTTTGGCAGTTCAAACAACAACCTTCTCAACGAGTCGAACCTGATCTCGGCATTATAAGACTCGCAAGGGCTTGGTCACTGAAAGATTCGTGGCACACGTAAATTGGTGCAACTATCCGGGGCATCCTTACTACTTACCGGGACACTTGCAACATATCGCAATAACTCGTAGATAAACACGTTTACTTATAAACACAAGTCAATAGCCTATCTCTAGATTCAACGTGCGGAGTGTCTGAGTATGCGGAATATACCTGGATGCCGCGAGAAACGTAGGAGAAACAGTAGGCGAGGTAAATGTGAAAGTCAATGGCACTTGTTAGATTTAGTTAAGCCACCTCCCTCTCACCACCTAAATCGATTTAAAAAAAAATCAACATAGACACCCCAAACCATTTGTATTTGTGCGCGCGTATTGGTGTTTGATTATAAATATGTCCATTTTCAGGTTTTATATTAACATTACCTATTATTGTAATTGTATTGTATTAAAATGATTTAAAATGAACTAACGAATTAGCAATTTTTATATAACATCAAAAACTCATAATAAATGGATACCGACATACATAATTTCCTTTGCATTTAATGTACTTTGCATTTTATTTTTGAAACTGTATTTTTCTGTATAAAATTGTATATTTTCCGTTCTCAAAAATTATATTTTTCTGTATTAAATTATACTTAAGTATGTTTTGATTATTTTTTTTTTGTTATTATTATTGTTATTATATATATATATATTTCTTTTTCTATATTCTTTTCTCTCTGTTGTAATCTCTCAGGGTAATGTTTGACTTATAATGTAAATCTCATGTTGTGTACGTCTTGAATTTAGATTTGTTATGTCCACAATGTTTTGTATTCTTAAATAAATAAATAAATGAATAAATAAATAATTAATATTCAATAAATTCCTACTTATAATAATAATAATATATCAATACAATTGAGACTTATTATTAGAATGAGTAGGTAGGTATATAGGTAAATAATTGCATGCTGATAAAAATAATAACATCAAACTAGTAAAAATTACAAATAATAAATAACTATCAAATAAAAAAGTACTTACATACTTAATAATAATATCATAAATTTACAGTATTGTAAACAGTAAGTATATTTATAAACTATTTTGAGTTAGTTGGAGTAATGAAGATCATTGTAATTTATATGGGATTTTTTAATGTAAAAATAACAACTATTTTGATGATAGAAAACAGTCTAGTAGGTACAGTACAGAATAGCAGTGGCGAAGGGTGACTTTTGGAAAGAGGTAAGCTGTGGAGATCAGAGAAAAAGAGCACACTTGTCAGGTAACAGCATGTTATGTTTGTCTATGACTGAAGTAGCCTAAATAATAATCACTAAATACAATATTTATTTTTAATAACAATTTATAAATTATATGTGATCGAACACAATAGTTTTTTAATCGTCCTTATTATTTATTATTTGCTTAAAAAGATAGTCATCGACAATAAACAAATCAACATAGAGTGTAAGCTTGTCCTGTAGCGCTTATAAATCTGGAACAAATATGCAGACATACATGAAGTTGGCGACGCAATAGCGGTAGAAAAAACGGGGAGGATTATGTTCGAGATAATTCTAAAAATAGCACTCACATCTGTGACCGTCCGTCATTTATTTTTGATTTGAAACTTGACTAAATTAAACGTTCTACTTCTAAATACTGACGATAGATGACACTCAATATTTTTATTATATTACCTAGTCCTAGACAATATAGATATTTATTTATTTAAATTAAATACTTGAAAATAGAAGGTAAGCTTTAAATATTCGCTTAGTATGGAGCCTTCGCCTCTGCAAAATAGGTACCAATGTAGATAGATGTAAAAACAAATTAGTCATCATACGCTAGCTATGCTACGTAAGAAGCATTGGTTAAAACTCCAGCTTGTTATGACATCCACAGTAGATTTATAACATTTAATTATACAACAAATCTCTTGTGTTGCGGTAAAAGCTTTTGAAAGATTGACGGGCTGATTCCGGTAGTTAGTTAGTCAGTTAGTGAGATGCAATAACCACAACAACATAGGCATTTTAAAATTTAACCACCTCGTGTAGGTGGAAGTGTTGATTGGACAGATATTACCACTCCGTGCTCACTTTTTATCACGAGATCTTAAAGCTCTTGTTATGTGTTTTACTAAATCAATATTTTATTCAAATTTCCGTTAAAAAGTAAACAACAATATTATTTTCGACGCGTTAAACACACTCCCGATTTTATAGCATGATACATGAGCATAATTTATAAAAAATAACACTTTCCAATTTTCAAATTTGAATCAAAATATTTGACTTCTAAAAAATCGTATCTATCACACCTACTAAAAATATAAATAAAGAGTTTTGTTTTTAATTTTTTTTTTGGAATCTTCTAGACTAGTACCTAGGTCAGGGGTGGTGAATCTATGGCACGCGAGATGATTTTGCATGGCACGCGTTTGAAGAGAAAAAATACCTATAATAATAATAAATGGCAGATCGCATTGTATAAAAATATCAGGCAAATTAATACTCAAGAATAAGCATTACGTTTAATTTAAATATATAATTGCATAGGTTAGTCCTTAGACTTTGTGAGTCACATATTATCACACTAACCTCATCTGGCAGCAGGATATGCCGCGCCGCGAACCTCTAATCTTGATCGATTTACAATGCTTGAGACCATTGTAGCGAGAGAATGCCTCATCTGATCGGAGCAATTCTCTTGTCAATTTGTGCGTAAAGAACCAAACTAATTAATACATTAACAAACAACTTCAGTTCTACCCACAAAAATGACTGCACCAAATAAGAAACAAAAACTTGATAAAGCTAGGTACCTAGTAGTAATTCTGGCAGACAGTTTCAAAATTGGTGGACCTAAATGTTTGGCGTAATTGAAAAAAGTGATAAAGATATATGTCTGCTATGTTCTGTGAGTAGTATCTAGAACATCATCATTATTTTAGTAGAATTTTTAAAAACTATTTTTTCCTCATGAAAAAATGCTCGGCACGTCACAGAGTTGAAAAATAATATTTGGGAAATTTTGGCACGCGTACATAAAAAGGTTCGCCAACCCTGACCTAGGTAATATTCGTTTGAGATTAAGAGTAATTGCACGTCTTTGCATTGTACAAAAGTAATTATTGCAAAACAAAAATGATCGTAATAGCAAATTAGCGATTGGTCATCATTAATAAATTTCTTGATTTTGGCCATTTAAAAACAACGAATTATATAGAGGTCCCCATAAGTGAAAAAAAATTGTCATCTTGACAATTAACTACTTAAATAGAAAATTATAATTTAAAAAATACGAAATCTTTTTCACAATATTTATTTAAAATAAAACATTGCGTATAGGTATAATAAAATGCAGGACGTTCACAATATGACATTTAAATTTAAACCACCCATCAGTTGTCACAGTTTGTTTATACATTTGAAAATTGCTCGCCTGAAAATGTTCTGTTATTTACATGTACTTTTAGTAAACCTACTCAAGTAGTGACGAAGACTGGAGGTAGGGTGTTAAGATTCGCCATAAATAGTGAATATTAAACTTTGTCAGTCATACGTATTTGTTTTCATTGAAATAATACTAGGCACAATTTACAGATGGTGTTGATTAGTTTTTAAAATTCAATTAAACCCTGCGAAACTAACCTATAATAGATAATAGTCAAAAAATACTCGTCTATCTATAAAATATCTAAAATTATGAAATTAACTCTTACATACATTTGGATATTTTACAGATAGAATAATATTTTTTATCTGTTATAGTTTGGTTTAACCAACAATATGTGTAATATATGTATTCTTAATCCAATGAAAACAAATAAATATGAATGAAAAAGTGTGCACCATTTTGTCATCATTTTGTCACCCAAATTATACCAAAACTATTATGGTTTGGTTAGGCAGGACTTAATTGATTTTTAAAAATTAACCAACATGATCTGGAAATTGTAGTCTTAGTTCCATAAAAACAAAATAAATACGTATGATTAACAAAGTTTAAAGAGCACTATTTATAGCGAATCTTAACAGTCTACCCCACCTTTCGCTACTGATATTTAGTGTGATGGAATATACCGAATGCGGAATGGGATATAAACCGTATGCGGTTTCGAACCGCGTGCCATACTAAAGCTTATCTTTTCTGTTCATGGAAATATATTTTCACAAAGTATATTATAAGCATCTGATCGTATCCGTTTATACCATACACTTACACTTACAAATTTAGTGAACATATATGTTCATGAACAAAAATCATATTAAGTTTAGTATGGCACACGGATCTAAGCCGCATATGGTCCATGGATGGCCTCTAAGACCTAGTACCTACATATTTATTTATTTTACTTCTCCCTCTCACGCTTTAGTATCGAATCATATATATTAAGGATGCAGTTTTAAAGACCCGCACTATTGATCATACCAGACTTGCAGCGCGTAGATTGTTATTGCAGTGACGCTGCAAGATGGTCGATTTTACATCATATGCTACGTGTCATAGTCAAACAGGAGCAAAGGTAAAACATGCGCGGAGAGCAACTAGCATTATTGGTCCTTACGGAATACAACAGCAACCTCTACGTGACCTCTAATATTGGTTGAATGCTGCCCGCCATACCTATAGGGATGCCAAGCCTAACTACATAAAATACCTAGGTACCTACTGATAAGATTCTGAAGAATAAAATAGGTACACACAACACGTTTGAAACAAGTCTATTTTATATCATAAGAATCATTGAATTAGTATTTATTATGTGCCAAGTGTATTATACTTACCGACAATGGCCGCGCGGCTTAAACGTCGGCCTATTTCGTCGTGGGTCCCAGGTTCGGATTCTGGGTCTGGTTAGTACACATATTGTTTTTCAATTTATGTACCTATGAGTATGGACCTAATAGGTTGAGCAAGTGGCTGACAACCATTTCTCGTAAAAACAAAATCTGTCAATACCTCAGAGTAATGATCCACTCTGTGGAGGCCCATAATATAATTCTTATATATTTATGTATTTTATTCTTTATTGTATTACGTACCTACCTACCACCAGGACCATCCAAAGGTTAGTTTCGCAATTTCAACAATTAAGGTAAATTGGCATAATGTAGCTATGCATTGTCATTTTTCACAATGGTATTGCCCACGGTGACCGCGCTGCTTAAGCGTTGGACTATAACGCCGTGGGTCCCAGGTTCAAATCCTGGGTCTGGCAAGTAGGTACACATATTGTTTTTCAATTTGTGGGTGTCAGGGTATGGACCTAATAGGTTGAGCAAGTGGCTGACATCCATTTCTCGTAAAAAAACAAAATCTGTCAATACAAACCTCTACTCTGTGGAGGCCCATATGATCCTATTAGGATCGGACATGGTCGAAAGAAAAGGAAGAATTGTTACAAGGTTTATCATTGGTCATACGTGGAAAAGACGACCCCACTAATGTTTCTTATTTATTTAATTTAAATAAGATGTCAGATAGGTACCTACATAATACTAAACTTTGGCAGGCATCACGACCTATATCTATGAAAGCTCTGATTACTTACATATCAATCGTAATTAACTATTTCTTAAATCTGCGCCTACATATTATACATACTCTCATATTGTTAACGAAGTTATAGTTTGGCGTATGGCAACACCTCTGTGTGGTTAATTTATTTTAAAAACTAAATGTGAAAAGCAATCTTACACGACTATAGGTAAATTAAGATATAATTAAAAAATACCTAAGCAGGCACTCAGTCATTAAGCGGGATTATCGCATATTGAAAAAAAGGACGTAGGCAGTTGTAGTAAAATTAATAACACACTACATAGGAATTGATTGAGTATTAAAACACATCGAACATTGAACGAGTAGTAGATGATTAAATCATTGCTACCTAAATAATTAAGGGGCTGATGACCCAAATGTATTAGTGGCATTCAAATAAATATTCAATAATTATGCACATCTTTCACAGTACTCAAATAATTTGTTGCAAAGTTGTAGATGATAATGTAGAGAGGTACCTAAGTATCTCGAATTTACAATTGTTTAATTACTTTTAAATAAATATACTTAATTAACCTTTGTCATCCCATCGCACGGATCTGTTATCATCTCAGCCTATCAATTTTTGAGATACTATTCTAGCTGCCCAATTCTTTAATATCTATAAGGAAAGAATATATCTGTTGTCACTTCATAATTCCAGTATTTTACAATTGTTTTTTGCTCATATACCTAATATCTAAGCTTTATCAATTATAATTTAGATACAATAAACCTTATTAGGTAGGTATGTAAAAAAACATATAGGTACTTAGCTATCTAGAAGTAATTGTTATAATATAATGCTGAATACCAAGTGATATACCAGTGGCGAGTGGTGGAGGTAGGTTATTAAGATTCGACCTAAATAGTGCTCACTAAACATGGTCAGTCATTCTTCTTTGTTTCCATTGAACTAATAATACAATTCGCAGATAGTACTAATTAGTTTTTTGTTTAATTCAACTATCCCTGCCTAAACCAAAGCATAATAGTTTAGGTATGTAACGAGCGATCCAACAAAATAGTGCACACATTTCAGTCGTACTTATTTGTTTTCTAGGTATCTTATTTGTATTCTAGGTATATAGGTATCTACGAGGGTGGTTCAATAATTCCTTAGAAAAAAGCATTAAAACAGGTTTTATTTTTGTATTTTTTTTTTATTTCTCAACATAATTTCCTTGGAGCTCAATACACTTGGTTAGACGTTTCTCAATTTTTTTTAAACCGTCAGAAAAATAAGTTTTCGGAAGGTCCTCAAAATAAGCATTTGTCCGATCGATGACTTCTTCATTTGAAAAAAAACGTTGTCCACTTAGCCATTTTTTTAAGTTTGGGAAAAGGAAAAAGTCACTGGGGGCTAAATCTGGCGAATACGGTGGGTGGTCGACCAATTCGAACTTTAATTCTTCAATTTTAGCCATTGATCGTAAACATGTGTGAACACGGGCATTGTCCTGATGAAAGAGGATTTTTTTCCTGTTTAAATGAGGCCGTTTTTCTTCAATTTTGTTTTTTAGCTGGTTCAATAATGATGCATAATAATTACCTGTTATTGTTTTTCCTTTTTCCAAATAGTCAACGAAAATAATTTCACGTGCATCCCAAAATACAGTAGCCATAACCTTACCAGCTGATTTTACGGTTTTCGCCTTCTTTGGACATGGTTTGCCTTCGCAATCCACTGCTTTGACTGTTCTTTCGTCTCGGGAGTATAGTGGTGTATCCATGTTTCATTTACAGTCACAAAGCGATGAAAAAATCCATCCGGATTGCGTTGCATGAGCGACAACAGGGCTTTAGAGGCCACCACCCTATGGCGTTTATTGTCGACTGTGAGCAAACGCGGCACCCATCTTGCAGAAATATTTTTCATGCCCAATTTGTCATGTAAAATAGAAATGACGCTACCTTTTGAGATCCCTGTAACCTCAATTATCTCACTCAACTTTAATCTTCGGTCACTTAACACCATATCGTGGATTTTATTGATCATTTCTGGTGTAGTCACCTCTACAGGACGTCCTGAGCGTGGTTCATCCTTTGTTGATGTACGACCACGTTTAAATTCATTTAACCAGTTATAAATAGTTGCAAGTGAAGGAGCAGATATGCCGTGAACTAAATCCAACTCATTTTTTATTTCCTTTGATATTAACCCTTTTATATTAAAATGTTTAATAACAACTCTAAACTCAATTTTCTCCATTTTCCATTTTTCCATTTTCCACAAGCAAATTTTTTTTTTAAATGTACGAGAAACACACAACAACCCGACCAATCTGATTGAAACTTCGCAGCATACTGAATCGGTAGTGCCGCTGCATGAAAACAAACCGCTTGCAGTACTAGTCGCGCCACCTGTCGGCTTTTCTAAGGACTTATTGACCCACCCTCGTATCTACCTACATACATATTAGAGATAGTGGTGGTTATTTTTTTTTTAATTCATTGAGCCCTGCTTAAAACAAACCGTAATCAATAAAAAATATGGTTCTACCTATAAAATTTCTAAAATTATGTATGGTTTAATGGCATAATTTTGGATATTTTATGGATAAACGAATATTTTTTTAATATTGTCTACAATGGCTTGGATTAGGCAGGGTTCAATTGAATTTTAAAAACTAACAAAATACTATCTACAAATTGTAGTTTTAGTTCAATGAAAACAAATATATTTGATTGACAAAGTTTAGTACGCACTATTTATGTCGTAATATCTGAGCCAACATCAACCCTTCGCCACTGTGATATACTTACCTATATTTTTTTTAATATACCTAATATCATCAAAAAATAATATTTAAAAGTTTTCCTGTCTGTATTAGTCATACGATGCTATGCAGTTATAGCTGTGGTTCGGTGTAGCCAAATCATTTAAAAATTTCTTTCATTCGTATCATAATTGATATAATAAAGGCATCGTTGAGGCAATTTTATTATAGGTACGATGGCTTTAAAAGATTGTATTTGTGAGTCGAAACGGTCCATCGCTCGTGGATTCCAGAAGCCATGTAGAGTTCAGTTTTACGAATCAGCCCCTCCCACTAATTATATTTAACGTTTCGACGGCTAAAACCTCCAAGAGTTGTTTTGTTGTTAGACTTTAATAACAAAATAACCCGGTGTACGACATTACAGAACTCGGCCAGGCTTGAAACTTGACGTGAAATGTAGGTGTAGCTACTGTAAGAATGTGTAATAGATGATAAATTGCTTTTTACAGAGATACCAACTTAGAAATTTACTTCTTGGGTTATTTATACGCCACGGTAGCAAGCTAGACTTAGGAAAATACATCCTGTATCGAGAGTGTTCAATACGAGTGGTCATTTAAAGGCGTAAACTTAATTCCTACTATCAATTACATGTTTAAACTTTTAGAAAGTACATCTAGAATAATAATGCTTTCGGAAA
This sequence comes from Rhyacophila brunnea, assembly GCF_057557595.1. NCBI lineage: Eukaryota > Metazoa > Arthropoda > Insecta > Trichoptera > Rhyacophilidae > Rhyacophila > Rhyacophila brunnea. The sequence continues at coordinate 3,670,305 of NW_028232965.1, forward strand.
AGGATTCTCTTTGATTTTTGAATGAATTGAAAAGTGTACCTACGGCTATTAGGTAGCCAGTGAAACATATAGAAGGTAGCTTTGTTTGTACAAGTTGTATTTATTCATCATTGGCACTACAAGCCAATGTAGGTAATCTAGGTATTGACTATTGGATATCTTCAGGAAGTGCGTCTCTGTCTGACGCATGCTCCCTCCACTATCAGCTTCTGAAATGCTGTATCTCATTATGTACGGTCCAACCACAAACAGTTTTTTTTCTCTTCTTGTGTATTAAAAAAGTGTTTGTTTCTTATATGTTTGAGTGTCCATCATTCCTTGAGACATCATGGCGTGGTCCAACAGAGTGAATGTGAAAATAAATTACCACCTTTATAATTCGATACATTTACGCTCCTTTCGGGTTTAGGACGATTTGGCACCGGGACAACTGGACGTCACAAAATTCGAAAATAAATAGACGTTAGGTACTTATAGGTACTTTTAAAAAAAATATTTAATATTATTATTTATATTTAAATGATTATATTATGATTTAATAGTTTGTGAGAATGTAAATATGCATGCGTAAATAATGATTTAATCGTGCATATGCTTAAGTTCCAACGAAAAAAAAGTTTTTTATTTTATATAAAGTCTTAGGCATGGTAATTCTCAATCTGCAATAAAGAATACATTATATTAAGAGTAAAATGAATTAAAACTACTAAGTAGTAGATAGAAACTACGTCTACGTTCTGTATACGTGTCTAAGACAGTGCGGCGTCCAATTGTCCGGAGTCCAGTTGTCCCATTCCCCTCCTTTCACATTATACGGTTTTGACCGTACGCCAAAAAATCGAACGGCGACGTTCTATTAGTAGCGTGAAGACGAGCATGGCCATTTTCACATTACACGGCGCGGGTTAAAAACCGAAACGGAGCCGTATTATAGCAGCCGTCCATTCTGCTGTATTCACGGCACCCGGACGGCCACCGATGACTCAATGGTGTACGTGACCTAATGCATGCTTTCACATTAGACGGTTTTAAATCGACAATACTCAACTACAAACTGAGATTGTGACGGAAAAAACCTTGCATTGACCGGTATAGTGTGAAAAGAGCTTGTGGCCGATTCGGATTTTCACCGTTCGATTTTTTTAGGACCCCCTAGCAACCAGTAATGGTATCGAAATAACTTTTCATACAAAACAGAATTAACTAAAAATTAATTCAATTCTACTTAAAGATGGCTAAAAGTATTAAAAAAATGCATTGGTATCGTGTTCTGATTTATTCTAAAAGTTTCAAATGTCTAGCTAGTCGGGAAGTTAGTTAAAAATCGATTGCAAGATTTGTACTGGATAAACGACCACCGGACAAATAAGAATACGACCTAATAAAAACGTTGTAAAATACAGTTGATTCACCCGCTAATAGTTTAAATTAATTAGCTAAGTATATGTATGTACTATCCATTACCGCCGATTGAAAACAAACAATTCGTATCAGGAAAGTAACCAAAGCGTAACCGATGGTATTTTTTATTAGCCATCATCGGTCATGGATGGCCAGGGGTTTCGGCGGTTGGGTCGAGGTCTACGAAAGGTCCCGCCCGCGCGGCGTGCGGCCTCTGGGCCCTGCAGCTACCGCGACGGTCTTCTGTCTTGACTACAGCGCCTCGTATTTTCTTTAATGACAGAATATTATTTATTACGTAAATATTGTTAACTGTCAATTCTTTGTGTAACTGTCAATTTTAATCAGTTGGCAATGTCCGATCAAACGGCAAATCTTGTCAGGATTGTTATAAAATGTATTTAAAGTGCCCACCTTTTATACAGTTAGACTTATTTTATTAAATAAAATATCTACCTTCTCTAAATGTCGTATCCGGAAATTTGTACGTAAACAGTTCACCGCAGGACACTTATTCGTGCGCCGCAGTCCTACGCGAAACATGAGTTCGTGTAACATTTAATGTATATTTGTACGTATCCTACAACATGTGGAGATGTCTTTACTAGGTTAGGTTAGGTTAGGGTTAATCTAATTGGAACAGTACTATTTGCAGACTTTTGCCGCATTTTGTAAGATACGTACAAATGTATTCCATGGTGAAATGTTCAACGAAGAACTCGTCATTTGATAAAATGTTATACGAACTCATGTTTCACGTACTGCGCCGCACGAATAAGTGTCCCACGATGAACTGCATACGTACAACTTACATGTAACCTCTAAATGTATAGTCCGGTTCATAGAAGAGTAGGTACAATATTAACATTGTGTAGGTGTCATACTTATTCGTTTTCGTCGAATTAAGAATGCACATTACAGATGGTGTTGGTTAGTATTTTAAAATTTACCAAGCCATGCTTCAACCCTAGGGGCGGCAGGTTATATGAAAGTATGGTGAAGCAGGCTAGTATGGTGAAAAAGTATGGTGAGGCGGGCTGGTAATCAAGTTGCGGCAAAATTTCCACCTTAACATTATGTTATATGGATACGTTATAATGACCAAAGTAAAGCCTCCGTGATGCCCTGATTTTTTTTTATCGCAACGCTATTTCTCGTAAGTTGTCGGATATTGTTGGCCTGCTTCATTCAGTTGTATGAGAAAGCCGATTCCTTGCCCCTCTTTTTATTTAATATAACCTCTATGCTTCAACCAAACCATACTTGATAAAAATATTCGTCCATCTATAAAATATCTAAAATTATATTGTATGATTTAATGGCATAGTTCTATATATTTTTTTAGACAACGAATATCTTTTGACTATTATTTACGATGTCTTGGATTAGGCAGGTCTAAATTGAATTTTAAAAACTAACAAACACTATCGACACATGTGGTCTTAGTTCAATAAAAAGAAATAATTACGATTGAAAAAATTTAGTGTGCACTATTAACTTCGAATCATAACAGCCTACCTCCACCCATCGCCACTGATATACACTATTCTGAGGGTTTTGCTACATCTACTTACTAATGGACGCAGCAAATGAAGCATAAAATAGCCGATGTAAACAAACTTGATTATAGTGATATAATATGGTCATTGTCGTACAAGTTTGTTTGGTATGTAAATAGATAATATAGATGAATGTGGTTGAAAAATGAACTTAGTAAAATAAGGGTCATTATTGAAAATCCACAGTCTTGTCTTTTCATGATTTTTGCTGTGTTTTGTCAGTGTGGCTGCTGGTGTCCATTTAAACATTGTTACATACCTACGAGTACCTACATATAAAATGAATTTGCGCGTAGTTAAAAAATAGCTTTACTCACATTGTGATAAGCGTGATAATTGCATATTCACGTTAATATCTTTGATAGATACTACTAACGTGTCCACAATGAAAATATATCTCAATAGTATTGAGATTTTAAATAAGTCAATGACCTGGTGTCCGATCTGTAAGTATGTACTAGAACTAGAGAATGCAATCCAGGATAATCTTATTTTCAATATCGAGATTTCGTGATTGGATTTTTTTTAAATTCCGGCGTTAGACAAAATCAGTAAAAAATACTATCTGGTATGTGCCGAAATTATTTGAAATAGGTAGTATCTAATAATACTATCAGAAAAAATACACACATACTTATAAGAATTTTTTCGTCGCAGGAATCTCTTCATTACACTTTTACACTACTATACTTCACAAAACGTTAAGCTTTTCTCGAAAATCTCTATAAAAACTAATTCTGTAATCCTTAGATTGTAACCTTAACGTCTATCATATTACTTGATTATTTCATTACAGATACAAAATATAAATCGAACGGTTAAAAAACTGATACGGAATAAAATCTCTAAATAATTGAACAAGAAAGAGCTTTTAAAAGCTTCCACGAGGCGTCCTTTAGAGGCGTCGATACTCGCCGTCCATAGAGCAAGGGAATAGACAGGGAGGCATCGCCATCGATGGACACTCATGCGTGGCGCATTCATTTTATCCTCTGAATTGTATATAATTATTGCTTTATCGTTGTGATACATAACATGTCCAATGTAAAATACATACAACAAACATCTCTCGGCAACCCTTTGTGGTACGTGCTATTCGGTAGGTAAAAGGCCTGTCCAATGGTGTACCAAAAATATCTAAACTATTAGAAATGTGCTTCACGTAAAATAAATGAAAATAATCGCTTAATTAAAGTCTACCTATAACTTTTTACCACTGATAAGAAAACGTTCTAAGTCATTCAAATGGCTATAATTTCTTCTAAAAGCTAAAATATTCCAATATTATTTGTAATGCATTGCAAAGTGTTTCTAATTATTTTAAGGAACTGGGTACTAGTGGCGGTGTGTCTATTGAAGGGAGTTTGGCTGTGGTTGGTAAAGGAAAAAAAGTTCTACCATAGCCATATGATGATTTAATTTTGTTTCATTTTCAATATTCTACTGGTAAAATTTACTAGACATGAAATATTTCTAAGTATAAGTATATTACTTTTTATAAAAGATATTTTACTAAAAACAGACAACATGCACTAATATAGATATTTTACAAAAAGTGATAAACCAACTGAGAATCAAACTCTGGCTAAAAAATCTATGACTTTATTAGTTAGCCCTTTTATCTATATTCTATAGGCTACTGTGATCTGAGATCACCGTAGGTACCTACGTAAAATAACAGCCATTATAAAATATGCACAAATGTAGGTAGGGGTTGTCGTTGGAAGCTTGGGTAGTTTTATAGAATGACGTAGATAGATATCGTGGAAATCTAAGAATTGAAGTTAAATAGAGGTAGATAGTAGGTAGGTACTTATCAATAATTAGTAAGTATCATCGTCATCATCAGCCTGAATCTATCCACTGCTGGATGAAGGCCTCTTCAAGCTGCTTCCACTTCTCTCGGTCCTGTGCATTGCGTTACCACGTACTTCCGCAGAACTCATTTCATCGATCCAGCGGCCTCTAGGTCTACCTTGCAGACGTTCTGTACTTCTTGGGTACCACTGGATGACTAGATTTGTCCATCGATTGTCTCTTCTTCGAGCTATGTGTTCAGCCCATCTCCATTTAAGGCTTTTAATAAACTCTATTACACCGCAAACCCTTGTCTGCTTCCTTATACACTCATTCCTCTTTTTGTCCTTTCGCGTTATGCCCAGCATGCACCTCTCCATACCACGTTGTGCTACTCTAAGTTTCTGGATCTCCCTTTTACTTAGGGTCCATGTTTCACACGCATATGTGATCACGGGAAGCACACACTGGTTGAACACTTTGCGCTTTAGGCACAGTGGAAGGTCACTTTTGAAGACATTATTCAGGCGGCCAAAAGCACTCCAGCCTAGCTTTACTCTGCGAACAATATCATCAATAATATACATCCATCTATAGACACTTGTTGTCAACTTGGTGACAAAGGCATTAGTAAATAGGTATACTTAAACAAATTTAATTTTAAACATTTCAATTGATTTATTTTCGTTGATCGGTAATAACTGTAAAATGGTTAAGTAATGTCTTCCAGAATGATGTTAAACATGGTAGCAAATACCTATATTAATAAACAATTGTAGGTAGGTACCTCAAATGTTCACTGTGACTACATATTATGACAATGGCAATAATTACGGTAATATAATTAAGTATTATTTATCTGGTCTTATATGTTGTAAGAAATTCTTAATGATTATTTACTTTTAAGGGTTTGTAGTCTCGGGATCGTGCTTCGTGATCCTCTAAGTCGAAATACTGGTATGGCTGAAATTGTGAGATTAGGTAATACAAATTTTATAGTAAATAGATTTTCTCTAAGCTCTAGCCAATCTAAGCTTTTACAATTATTTATTCAAGTCAATGTACACGTGCAACAATGTACACGTACAATGTACACCCTGTTTTTGTATAATTTTAATAATATCATTAATTATTAGGCAGTTCCAGGTAGAGTTCAATATAATCTTATAGGTTAGATACCAAGCGAACAGATTATAGTATACATACAATTAAATACATTACATACCGGGTTCCATGACAAAACAGAACAGTGACAAAACAGAACAACGATAAATATAACTATGACCTTTCAGGAAAAATATAGGTAAATTTAATATTGAAATTGTCCTATCTCTATTATGTTGATAGATTTTTATAGCACAGATTTTCAATACGCCAAAATAAATCAAATTATATACCTAATTTCTGCATTACTAATCGCTAGAAAGCCTCAAATAAACTTAATTCGGTGTTGCCAGAAAGCGTAGGATATCTCATCTTAATCAATATAATATGTTCAAAATGATTGGGTGACTAGGTACAACGAAATTATCAGTTAAATAATTAAGATAAAAAACGGAATTTTAATATTTGTGTTTGCAATAGTTGTGCATGATTATCAAAATCAAACAGATAAATTGAGGTATTTACGCCGAATTGCCAACATGTAGTGATTACATTATACAATTTTATATACTCTATATATAAAAAAATGCATTATTTTCAAAATAACGGTATAGTAAAAAAATGAATGTATATATTATTATTATACCTTGATGATTTCACTTAAAAATTGTTTTTTTTTTTTTTTTAAATATTTATATAGAAGTAGGTAGGTATATGTATTTCGTTAAAATTTAATTAATAAATAGATTCCACAAAAATTAATGTTTCATTTTTCCCCTGGCTGTTCTGTTTTGTCCGGTCACTCTAAAACATATAATAATACCTTTTACGTTTATATTGCAAACCTACGATGAGAAATGTGTAGTAAAATTGTAGTAGGTACGAAATACGAATATGTAGGACGTAGAAATATTCCGTTCCAACGCCACGAATTTCTCTCTCCAATGTCCCTCAGAGTTGCGGAGTAACAAAAATAATGGCAGAATGTAATGGAATTGTCCCGATCAATAGAGGTCGCAACCCTCAGCATCGTGGAATAATGACGCAGAAGAAGAGGAATTTATAATATAGTTAGTACCTACCAACAAACAATCATGAACGGTTCTCTTATGTAGGTAGGTATTTTTTTTGATTCCGGGATTCAAAAAATACCAATCCCGTAAACCCGGAATTGCAAATTTCGTCCGGGATTTTAATAATCACCATACATAATATAAAATTACAATAATTCATTCGATGCTCTGGTAGTCCTGTAATACGATACGCAACCTATTATTAAATGAATTAACAAGATGTCACTGCAGGCGATATAAAGCTTTTATTAAATTTCTGTGTTTGCAAAAGGTCGGTAGGTACCCACGGTTTACAGAGAACTGATTAATCAATGTAGGTACCAATATAATGTTTGAGGCTTTCACGGTTGTTTTTTTATCATAGTAGATTTTTGGGTTTCCACCGTGTGTCCTTCTTCCTTCTTTACTCGACGTTTCGGGCTCGTTGCAGAGGCCATTATCAAGAGATGATATGTTTTATGATAAAAATGTAGTATAGGTATATGAATGTAAATGATGCTCTAAAAATGTCATGAAATCGAAACAATATTCTCAACATCGACAAAGGTCCGGTGTTGTTGGTTTCCTGTAAAGTGTAAGCCGACAAGAACCGTGTTTTATTTAGACATGAATTTTATGTCAGTTATATACGACCCAAAGGGGTTGGACGGTCTTTAATATGCGGCCATATATTTCCGATACAACATTTTACGGTGAAGTATGATACGGCGAACTGCATACGTACAAGTTTCCAGACACGGTGCTTAGTAGGGCAGTGAAATACCATGAACATAGCGTAGTACCTACCTAATAGTATACCATTTTAGTAAGGGTAGATACAAGATACAATCTCAATAGGCTGATTATAGCAAAAATAATACAACAAAAAAGAAATCCAGAATCTTCATAAATTATAGAGAGCGATCATGAATAATAACCGATGGAGTCGATATGCATACGAAAAAAATGCCTAAAAAAGTGGAGGAATGTTATAAGATACTTGTAGATACCGAAATATCTAATTAGAGATATTGTTTAAGGCCCGGGGGTAAAATCAGCGGCAGTGGATCCCAGTTCGGATCGATTCTGTTTTCGTATAAAATCGAATGGCTTACCTATACGTTCAAAACACAGGTAGGTAATATACGACAGGTGAGCTTTTCGTTAGTTAAATGCGAAATACTTACGACAAAGGGGTGTTTATTGTGCTATATAATAAAATAAATAAAATAAAAAAGCCTTTTTATTTCTTACAAACAAAAGTAAATGACAGTTAAATGACTATAATATCCAATGAATATATAATATATATTATATAACCTATGAATATATTTATTATATATATATATATATATATCAATATATGGTTGTATTATCTACTTATTTTCTAGTTAATATAATATTAATTATTATTTTTTTTTATGTTTTTGTAAAATACTTATAAATATATATTTATATATATTAATTGTGCTATATAAACATTCTTAAATCTTGTGAATTATTTGTTGAATGAAAAACATAGTTCTTAATTAAATTATTAGTAAGTTCAAGTAAGTTACAACAAAAAAAAATCTTGATTGATTTGTGACGTCGGTTAGTAATTAAAGCAAATACTTAATACCTAGATACTTTACATAGATTTAAAATACAAAAGCCGATCGCCAATAGTAACTCAATTTGGAAAGCTGTTCAGAGAGTATTGTAAGAGCCATTGGTTAAAATTTGTCGTAATTAGATAGGATGGCAAGAGCATTGTGGTCGATGTGCGTGGGCGCGATATCCTAGAGATGCAGGTTCGGTTCCTGCTGGGTATTTTTTTTTTAAACATATTTTTTCTATTGGCTATATATATTTTCTCAGAAATGTATACCTAAGTAGGTACTAAGTAGGTACCTACTGATACACTCTCACATTGGTTTATTGCCAGTGCCTGTACTGTAGCTTCAAAAAGCTGAAACAAGTTACCTGATCTCCAAAAATCGTGACTAGGCGATGCGCGGATTGCGGGTGCAAATGTCGCGAACCGAACGAAATATAATTTATCATAAAAATTCAACATGCGTCCTTTTTATGTTATGTTTAATATTATATACGTAATAATAATAGTATATTCATTGACATGTTTTTTTTAAGTAGGTACCTACATGCGGAACGTTTTTAAGTCATCTTTACACGATTTAAGAATATATTTATCCGACTCCATCACAAAAGAAATTGACGTGCGAACAGGTCGACTATCCCTCTCCGAATGGCAACGCGCCTCAACGCTGCCGAAATTTCGTTCCACATAGTGTTGAAAATTATTTGCCGTTTTACTTATGTACGCTCCCAGTTCCTAACCCGTTAAGATTTTTATTCCAGATGAAGTCCTACGACTCGTATATTGACACTGGTAAGCGGGCCGTAGAAGAAAAATTAAGTAAATTCGGAATGAAAGTGTGTAAATAATTGTTTAGTAGATAAGATTTTAATGTTGTATTACCATATAAAATGTCTAAAGTTGTAAATTGAATTGTATAAATAATAATATGTAAACAGTATGAAAGATGCAGTATGCGTGTTGTACCGGACGAATGGGTGTTGAATAATAGTATAATTAATATTAAGATTATGTAAAATGTATATTAAATGTTTAGTTAATAAAACGTAAATAGTACAGCGTAATGATCGAAAGTAATTTAAATTGGCTAGAGTCATTTGTAATATTAAATTAGTAAAATCAGAATTCTAAATAATAAATACGGTGTAATAATAAGATAAGTACCTTAAATCATAGACTGCGTCGTTTGGAGAGATCTAGACGGAGATTTCTATTCATACAGTGGTGGTTTTAGGGACGCGGAGATCCGATGTTCTGACAGTTTTGGAGGCCCTTAGTGAAAAAAAATATTGATTAGTTTATGTTATGAGATTATAAAAAAATCAATACTAATCTGTTCATGATTTTGGTACCTACTTTGTGACGAAGTTTGCTTCATGGAAGCCGTCACTGAAGTCTTGTCAATATACATATTTAGGTACCTACTTACCTACATATATATGGAATTCATTGTTATATGTACCTACCTCTTTATATAGATACTTATTATACTTGCACCTATACGTATTTAGGTAGGCACGTAAGTTCTTCATAGCAACGCAGCGCTCGTCTCTTTAAAATCATCGATTAAAATCGAGTTCTACAACCTTCATGCTGGTGTATCTAGGTATAACTTTTTATATCTAAATACGTATTATAAATACCTAGGAACACCTGGATTGAGTTAATTTTGGTGTATTATATGCCCAACTAAGTAAAGCTAATGTTTCATAAAATACCTAGCCAGATCCTACCGTAGTTTTTGGTACCTACCTATGCCACGGAAACCTTATTTATGTATATTTTGTAGATACATATGCAGGTAAGTACCGAAAAAATCTGCTACTTATATAAAATTACCTCTTCTATTAAAAATGGTTAGTTTTCCCCTTAGATTGGTCCACATGTGGGTATCTACTTATGAATATGTCCACGAAATCTTTGTTAAACGAGAAAATGAATATGTAGGTCAAACGCAAAACGACTTCTCCCTATCACTTACTTAGGTACACATTGAGATACAATAATGACACGATTTTGAAGGGTTTTAGGTACTTACTTAGGTACCTACATTTTACCTAAGTAGGTATCTAAGTTTTATTAAGTAGGTATAGGTATTATGTTTTATATTTGAGCTTTTTTGGCCTTTGTCGAAATTCAAAACAATCATCATCATCATCATCATCAGCCTGAATCTATCCACTGCTGGATGAAGGCCTCTTCAAGTTGCTTCCACTTCTCTCGGTCCTGTGCATTGCGTTGCCACGTACTTCTGCAGAACTTTATCATTTCATCGATCCAGCGGCCTCTAGGTCTACCTTGTGGACGTTTTGTACTTCTTGGATACCACTGGATGACTAGATTTGTCCAACGATTGTCTCTTCTTCGAGCTATGTGTCCAGCCCATCTCCATTTAAGGCTTTTAATAAACTCTATTACATCGCAAACCCTTGTCTGCTTCCTTATCCACTCATTCCTCTTTTTGTCCTTTCGCGTTATGCCCAGCATGCACCTCTCCATACCACGTTGTGCTACTCTAAGTTTCTGGATCTCTCTTTTACTTAGGGTCCATGTTTCACACGCATATGTCATCACGGGAAGCACACACTGGTTGAACACTTTGCGCTTTAGGCACAGTGGAAGGTCACTTTTGAAGACATTATTCAGGCGGCCAAAAGCACTCCAGCCTAGCTTTACTCTGCGAACAATTTCATCAAATATACATCCATCTATAGATACTTGTTGTCCCAGATAGATGTAGCTTTTCACCTGTTCGAGCTGAGTGCCATTGATGAGGATCTCTTTTTGGCCTGCAAAGCAGTTGAACATGACTTTCGTCTTTGTTACATTTATTTTCAAACCTACTTTGTTGCTTACTTCAGCGAGTTCCTGCATTCTGCTTTGGAGGTCTTCTGAGTCTTGCGAGAAAATTACTATGTCATCGGCAAAGCGCAGATGACTCAGGTATTCTCCATTTATGGGGATCCCTTTGTCATTCCAGTCAAGTTGCCTGAATAAGTCTTCAAGGGTAGCTGTAAATAGTTTAGGTGAGATTGTATCACCTTGTCGGACTCCTTTGCTGATAGGAAATCTGCGCGATGGTTTATGGAGATTTACAGATGCTGTTGCGCTACTGTATATATTATTGTTTATAATTTTATATTTTTTATATATTTTTTTTATATATTTTTTTATTTATTTATTTATTTTTTATTTTATTTATTTATTTATTTTATTTATATATTTTATATTATTATATATTTATAATTTTTCAAAACAATAAAGTTAGATATTGTTTGGTCTAATTTGAAAATGTGATTTTTGTGCGTTTCAAAAATGGAGAGAAGCTCTTTTGCTTCTTATCTATAGAAATATGCCAACTCTTTCTGCCATTTGTTCATTCTAACGAGGACTTCTGAATACAAAATCAGGGCCGAGTAGTGATTACCCATATCAATACAATATATAATTTTAAATTATCATCACTGTCAACCATACGACTTTTAATATAATTCTTATTTTTAAAGGCCTCGAAATAAACCAGAGCGCAGTTACGGTTCATGCAATCCCAAAGATTATCTTTCTAACTCGTGGAAAAATTAAGTTAACCATTATTTGAACAAGGTTAGTCATATTATAACAAAAATCTAACACACGCATTTTTATAAAATATAAAGTACCTACATACAATTAGAAAAATATGTATTTATATTAATATTTTCGGAAAATTATTGAGCGCTCCGTTTCGTAAAATATTCCATTTCAAGCGCTGATTTTATTAATCTAAGCCGCAGTGGCGTCCCTAGATAAAATGCCGCCCCTAGGCAGCGCCAAAATGCCGCCTCATTTTTTCATACGTTATTTTGATCATCCATTCATGAGTCCAATATCTAAGAAATGTGTTGAATGGATATATTACTAACAAAATATCAGACTAATTATTTGCAAATCTGCACATGTCGTTTCTGGTCACCAATGACGTCGAAGGGCAACGGAAGTAAACTAGATATCGCGAACCCGACAAAACCAGTGAGCTGATTTTTTAATGGAAAGATATTTTCGTTATTACTAAGTTTAGGTAGCTATTTCTATATATTCCAAATGATTTGCCTCGATTTGCCGCCCTTCGTCTAGTTAAATCTGCCTACCCCCACGGGACGTCACTGCTAAACCGCTTCTTTTAACAGAGTTTTGAGTTTGATTGAAATATTTTTAGCCAATGTTCTTTAATGCCTTTGTCAAAATCATATCTTATAATAAATAATCAACAAACTTCGCGCCTATATTTATATATTTATATCAATATTTGAGAAACGCTGGCTACCTTTGTGTATTCTGGAAAAGAAAATTCTGATATAACTGGTGTAAAAAATATATAACCTTTAATATTTTAAAAAGAGATGTCACTGTGTGACCGTTTTAACAATAAAATCGATATTACATTATTTTATAATATTGTCAAGCTCTCGAGTACATAAATTATATGACTTACGTTACAACGAACTAATAAATTAATTTTTTATGCGCCTTTTTACCAATTAAAAAAAATAATATTGTTTGACCTATTGTGCGATGGTCCCTTCAAAATCAGGAAAAGCGGAAAATTTCGGTTTGCGCCTTCGCTATTTTTTTATACGAAGCAACGAGATCTAGCGTATTTGCTTGGAAACTATACTCCACTTATTTAAAAAAAAAATGGGGGTTGGAAGTGTTAAATTACAGGGGTGATAAAATTCTGTAACAACTAGACATCTAGGCAACCGAAATGTTTCAATGTATTTTGATAGGGTGTCTGCAACATCGGTAAAGAAGGGATCCAGAAAAACGAAAAATAAATAATCTAAACACAGACAGATGGGCTGATTGTATTTATTACATACACAAATTGATATAAAAAAATGAGTCGGTACCAATACATGTAAGTAGGTATATTATGTACTTACCTATATTTAGCTACCTAATATAATATTAAGTATGGTAAATGGGAAAGTGGGTATTTAATTTGTATCTGTCTCCTATTTGTTATTATTATACCGTTAGGTCTGTTTTAATCAATTTTTTTCGAAGTCGAGTTCCAGCTATCATTTCCGTGCATCACGACGTTGCGGATCCTAGTTTCCCTAATCCTTTCCACGGATGGGTTTTAAAAAAAATATTTTTCTTTCTCCGTTTGATCAAATTCTTTTTTTTTTTAATTTCTCGTTTCTTTACCTTTTTATAATACCTATGATCTCTGAGGGTGATTATATCTACTCATTTCAAGGCATTTAAATTTAGTTCTAGCGATGCCTCTCCTAAATTGTTACATATATTGTACCTATACTTATTATTAATAATAATGTTGTAATCCGTATGTAAACGTGATAATAATAGGTATGTACCAATTATTAAGTATAATATCTATCAGAATTTATTGGATGAGCAGTTTTAATTTCATTTCAATGACAATAAAGTAGAGGAAAAATGATTATTATAATAATTATTCTACGGTTGTTAGTAAAGTAGTAAAACATCTTATAAATCCATGTAATTCATTTTACTTAGGTAGGACGGCACTATCTATCTTCCTACTTAGGTATTAGATAATTCTTACACTTTTGAAATAGGTACCTACGTACATATGTCATTATGGAAGTTACCATCTATCTAAAGCTAAAGAAATAAGACGTAGCGTTATTATTTAAATCCTGAAGTTTATTTTGGAACAGACGAAAGTTAATTTACAAGCCGTCGCGACGCGTCACTAGGAGTATTGTTTTCTCAAGGAAAATAATCTGCATAGTTGTTAGGCATAGGTAGGAATTTTATAGATGTATAGGATTGCAAATAAACTTTCCTCATAGGTAGGTACCTACCTACCTACTTGTTCAATAATATCGAAATCAATGTCGTGACAAAATTAATACACACATCTTTATGTAGCCACATTATTAGGTACATATTTGCGATTTAAGTAAGTAGGTACCTACCTACCTACCTATTATATTAATTCAGATATTATAATATTTTATCCATAAATTGAAGCCAAATTAGTAATTAGTTTTATAACTTATTAATATTCTTTTTGATGCATGATATTAGGCATACAAATAATACTTATTGACAATACCTATCAACATGACTTCATACTGGTTATCCCTTACCTACTCATGCTAAGAAGCAGTGGCGAAGGGTGAAGGTAGGCTGTTAAGATCCTCCATAAATAGTAAACAATAAACTTTGTAAATCATACGTATTTGTTTTCATTGAAATAAGACTATAATTTACAGATGCTGTTAGTTAGTTTTTATAATTCAATTAAATCCTGCGAAAACCAAGCCATAATAGATAATAGTCAAAAAATACTCGTCTATCTATAAAATATCTAAAATTAGATATGCAATTAAGTCATACATAACTTTGGATATTTTATAGATAGGAAAATATTTTTTAATCTATTATAGTTTGGTCTAGGCAGGGCTTAATGAATTAAAAAAAACCAACAATACCTATGTGTAATGTATTCTTAATCCAATGAAAATAAATAATTATGAATGAAAAAATGTTTACAATTTTGTCGTATCGCCAAAAATATACCAAAACTATTATGGTTTGGTTTAGGCAGGATTTAATTTATTTTTACAAACTAACCAACACCATCTTTAAATAATTGTAGACTTAGTTCAATGAAAACAAATACGCATGACACAATTTATTGTGGATTATTTATGTTGAAAATTAACAGCCTACCTCCACCCTTCGCCACTGTTAAGAAGGTAGGTATGTATAAAGCTATGATTATACCCATCTACATATTATTAGTTTAAGTTAATAAAAACATTCCCGTAGATAAGTAGCCTCATGAGATCAGAAAAATCTGATCTCATAATTTTTTTCTTGATTATTTTATATGTAGGTACCTAAATCAAAACTAAATGTAGAGAAACAAAAGATTTTTGTCTCCTACCTACCTAATTCCAATTTCATTAAATAGTGTATTTATTGGAATTGGGAAATAGTTTTTTTGTATTCATATGATTTATTTTACAAAATATACCTAGATACCAACCTAACTAGATATTTACTCAAGTATTAGAAAACATATTTTTTCCTACGATTGTTCTAATCGGTCAACGAAAAATGTGTTATTTGCTCAGTCTTCAATGTAAAATAGGTAAGTTTTTTTTTTTTAAATAAGTAGGTACCTACATATAATAAATGTAGGTACCTACTTATTATTATCTCTCATACAATCTATTACGATTCATCATATTATTTGATATTTATTTCTTGATTAGCAAGACAATGAAAAGCGGTGAATTGACTCCGTTTGTTTATTACACTTTGAAAAGTTCTTCTAATATTAACATTCAAACATAGGTAGGTATCTACTTAAGACATTTTATAGGTATTATTAAGTAGGCAGGTAAGTAAATATGTAATAATGTAGATCCAATATTTTGAATATAGTCACTTAGGTACCTAGCTAGAGGTACCTACTACTTCCTGCCATAAAACTTTACTTATTCATGTAAGTAGGTAGATATCGATATGATTCACAAAAATATTAAATGCTGAATTTTATTTCCTGATCACATTTTCAAACAATCATCAAAATTCCAGAAATAAGTAGGGTCTAAATCTTAACGTAGGTGGTACGTATTATCTAAGATTAAGTACGTATTTAAACTTAGGTAAGTACCTACCTACATTTATAAGTATCTACGTAATATTTATGGAATTGAAAATGTATTTATACTTAATAAAACCTAATTCTGTTTTAAATAATTGTGTCGTTTATCTAAGCTCCTAGTTTGCCCCTTTGCACGAGTCTTTGCTTTTTGAGTGGTTGCCCAAAAATGTATTTCAGGAATGTTATGTACGAAGTAGGTGTCACTTTTAGGGCTGTATTTACCATAACGATAACGAATTGACAGGGGCCCCGGAGCCCTAAAATAAATCTAAAAAATCCATAAAATAGCTTTAAGCATCATTTAAAAAAATGTTTCGAAAGTTTCGTTTAAAAAAAAATCGTTTTAGCCCAGGGCCCCTTTAAGTGTAAATCCGACTCTGGTTACTTAGCTAGATTTACGCAATATTGAAAGATTTTTTGTTGGAATTTCCTGAGGGATCCTGGATAGATATTTAAATATTTTTTTTATCATGTAATTACATTGAAAACACTGATAGATATGTATTAGGTAGGTACATATCGACCTACTTAGGTATGTAAGTATTAAATAAAATAATGGGAAGGTAATTTACGTAATTTCTATATATCTACCTATCGTCATTGCGATCTAATCTATTTGAACTCTAATATATTTAATTTTTTTGGAAATAACAATGAAACTGAAAATCAGGCTT
The DNA here is from genome assembly GCF_057557595.1 of Rhyacophila brunnea. Taxonomy (NCBI): domain Eukaryota; kingdom Metazoa; phylum Arthropoda; class Insecta; order Trichoptera; family Rhyacophilidae; genus Rhyacophila; species Rhyacophila brunnea. Next base: position 3,687,143 of record NW_028232965.1, read on the forward strand.
TGCTATTGTTTGCAGGTTTTCGCACTAATTTTCCGTCAGGAAGAGATTTCCGAAGAATTGAAAACATTTAATCCGAGGCGACAGTCGTCGGGCGGCGGCGGCGAGTAATGCTTCCCCTCCCCGCCGTCCGCCGCCCTAACCCCCTCCACGAGTGAATATCCACCAATGGGCGGTGTCCGTGTGACGTCACCCTCCTTTTCGTCCAACGGATAGGGTCTCCCCTCTTCGGTCGCCGCGGGGCGGGGGCCCGGTGGCGCGACGGCGCCTGCCGCCGGCCGCCGCCGTCAGTCAGAGTCGAAAGCGCGCGCGCGACGCATGTGAAACGAAGCGCTCCACGCGCCGCAATCGAAACCCACTCTATCGCCCTTCACCCCTCGCGGTACATCGCGCGAAGTGTCTATTGGTGATCGTGAAATAAATCAACGTCTTTGCGGCGACTCGATTCGCCTCGACTGTGATGGTAGAGAGGTCCTCGAGGCTCTCTCCTGCCCAACGCGACATTCGCGCAACCGCCGTCCCGCCTTATGATAGACCATGAGCGACGATCGGCGGGACAGTCTGTGACAATTATTTTCAGAAAGCGGTATCATAGATTTTTCACAAAGAGACGGAAGGCTTGCGAGAGCCTTCGAAACGTACAAGACGCCTTCCTCGGCGGAGCTGCGGTACGGGGCGATGGCGGCCACCACGTACATGAGCGCGGCGCCCGCGCCGGGAGACCTGGACGGGCTGGGCATGTTGCCCGGCGGGTACCACTCCTCGGCCGCCAGCCCCCGTTCCGCGGCCGACGCGACGGACATGAAGTACGCGCAGCATCACCACCACCTGCACGGACATCATGGGCACGGGCAGGGCTCTCCGGGGCACGTGGGTGGGCACGCGCCTGGCCTAGGGCACTGGGCCGCCTTGCCTCCTGCGGACCCTTGGGCGGTGCACCACCACCACCATCACCAGCACGCAGACGTCAAACCGCCGCCGGAAGCTCGCCACCATCAGCAGCCGGTGGCGAGTCCTCACGCCTGGCACGCTCCCGTAGTTTCACATTACGGCGGAGGATCTCCGCTCCAATACCATGCTGTCAATGGAATGCTGCACGCGGCCCACCCTCAGCACGGAGGGCCGTTGCACCCTTCACTGCGAGATCTGCAGCCCTCGCCCGCCCTCCATCACCACCTGCCGCCCGAGCGGGAGATGAGCGGAGAAGAAGACACGCCCACCTCCGACGACTTAGAGGCGTTTGCGAAACAATTCAAACAGCGTCGAATAAAACTCGGTTTCACGCAAGCGGACGTCGGTCTCGCCCTCGGAACCCTCTATGGAAATGTCTTTTCTCAAACTACGATCTGTCGCTTCGAAGCCTTGCAACTCAGCTTCAAAAATATGTGCAAGCTCAAACCTCTGTTGCAAAAGTGGCTGGAGGAAGCCGACTCGACGACGGGTTCGCCGACCAGCATCGACAAAATAGCAGCGCAGGGTCGCAAGAGAAAAAAGAGAACGAGCATCGAAGTGTCAGTGAAGGGCGCCCTAGAGCAACACTTCCACAAGCAGCCCAAGCCGTCGGCGCAGGAAATAACTTCGCTGGCGGACAGCCTGCAGCTCGAAAAGGAAGTAGTCCGCGTATGGTTCTGCAACAGGAGACAGAAGGAGAAGAGGATGACGCCGCCCAACACGCTAGGGGGCGAGATGATGGACGGGATGGGGGCGCCGATGCACTACGGTCACCACGAATTGCACGGCAGTCCCCTAGGTCCTCATTCCCACTCGCACTCCCACAGTCCTCCGATGCTCTCTCCTCAGGCGATGGCCGGCCACCAGCTCGCGGCGCACTAACAGTTAGCCTGCTGGGCCCCTCTCGACAGACATTTCTTGTGCCCGGACGATAACAACCCTTAGCTCTGGCCGCCTGACCGGGGCGGACCGTGAAAGCGGTCCGAGTACCGGAGGTGAGCGCTTTTCTCGTTAACAATCTCCGAGGGCGAGAAGAAATCGGTTTAAATGCTCGAAAATGATAATATTTTAAAGACTCGAAAGATGCCACGCCCGTTGAATGAGAAAGAGTCTCGCATCCGTCGGGAAGAACCGCGATATAAAATTTGGAATCTGATCGTTTGCAGCTGCACCACCTTAAAAGAAAGTGTGTCGCGGTGAATCAACAGGATACCTGTGAAAAGATGTATTGTTGTATCCATTGTTCGAGACGTCCCACATCCGAACGGGGGACCGTGAGACGGGATGTCTGGCGTTTGACAGTAGACCGATTCCTCGTCGCCCGCCGGAGTTAATTATTATTACTATCAAACGGCAAACAACGAGTTTCAGAGTATTTTGGTTAAAATTGTGTATCATTTAATTGTTTTTGATATCCTACCTCGAGCACAAGTGATATATTGAATTTTCAATATAAAGTGGGGCCCAGACTGTTATGTGATCGCCTTAGCGGGACTTTCACCTGATATTAATATAAAACTGAGTAACTTAAAAACTTTTTACAAAGACGAATAGTCATAGTTAAGGTGTAAATAGAGAAGATTGTAAATATAAGGTAAAATATATATATTATTGTACAATTGTCAGATTTCCGTTTGTGAAGTAGTACATTGTTGACTTGTTTAATATTTAAGATAACGTTTCGGTGGAAAAGTCCGTCGTGAGTCGCGAAAAGGACATACAAAGTGTTTAAGCTTAAGGCCAGATAAAAAAAGTACCGAACCAAAATAATTTATAAGAGTTTTTTTTATGTTATTTTAAAACCCCAAAACAGAGCATTAAGTAACATTATTAATTTATCAAAATACTTAGAATGGCATAATTTGCCGGCAATAAATAAGAACACTATTATTTAACAATATTTTGCTTCATTTTTTCAACTCTTCATAATTAAGATTTTGATACCTACAGGTAAATAAATTGTCTACCTAATAATAGAAGCCTTCTGAAAACTTTATAACGATCAAAACATTAATAATACCTAAGTACAATTGCATTGATTGTAACGGCCACTTTCGCTAAACAATTTGATTAAAAAAAAACTATGTTTATTTAATTTTTTCATTCCGTTTTTCCAATATTTTTTATACCTTATTGCGGAGCGGTTCAAATATTGTGTGTTTTTTTTTGTAAATAATTAGTTTAATTAATTTTTAGTTTTTACATTTTGCATATTTTTGCACACTGAGTCATTTTATTATAAAATACTTGGCAATATTTCTAAACGGAACGATGGCAAGTCAGAATGTTTAGATTTAATGGTCAGTGATGATGATGATGAGGAAGCCGGCGGTTCACAATGTTATTATTTTTATTCTGACCAAACCTAGTCGCTTAAATCAAATGAAAATAATTTTATAGACAGGCTATAATTTGCAGTGTATCAGGTATACCTACACAGAATGCCGAGGAGTTTCATTTGATTTTTTTTCTCTTAACATTTTATTAATCATAATAGCATTATGAATACGGAAATCGATAAAACTTGGAATGCCGCTCATACGAAGATTTTAAGCGCAATATACGAGACTAAAAAAAACTATTATTCCTTTCGCAGCAATAAATCTTCGCCAAACATGCGAAAATATTTTAGGGATTTATTTTTTCCGACGGCTATTCGCTGTCATTGATTTGACATTGGAGAAACGTCTCGGCCGTGTTTTATAATTTCAACAAAAATAACACTAATAAATGCAGCTTGTTATAATATTATTATTATTATCAGAATAGCAACAATCGCTTGGCATCGATCGATACTAAAAAAATAAATAACTAAAACTACCATGAATCGAAATATTAGAAAATAATATGTTTTTTTTTGCAACACACATCAGTCGCTTTCATCCGTACTTATTAATTGACGCCGATACCTATTGATTAATTGTATAAAATTATTTGAATGTAACAAATGTTTTAGACTTTTGTTGTATTTTATACACAGATCTCGCTGATAGTTTAAGCAAAAAAGTGCAAACTTAAATTACCCGTAAAGTGTTCGATTTTATTGTGTATATTTACGAACGATGTTGTTTCTTATTTTTTATTAAATACAATATAATAATATAAAAATATTTTTTATTATGAAAGTGTCTGTAAACGCAGCAGTGGTGTCTTGATACCCAGTGATTGTGAAGTAATGTTTTTTTTATAATAACAAAATTATTTAAGTGTTAAAAGCCGACACAAGCTACTAGCAAAAAGTACAGTAAAAAGTTCTTGTTGATCAAAAAGTCACTTTTGCAAGGTTCAAAGTGTATTGATAGCAGAGAGACATCATCAATCGTATCACCATGAAAGGTACCTATTCATTATTTCATTTCATTGGACTTATTCTGTCACTTGGTAACGCATCATTTTATTTTGCAATATTCAAAAATATGTTACGTTTCTATATTCTTTTCAAACGTTTCCTGGTTGGTTTCATAGTAAACATTTTAACACTGCCTCCAATAAATTCATTTTAAAATAAAATATTCATCCCAACTATTGCCCTGACATTTTTCATCTAAGTAGGTATATCAGACAACTGTATGCTAATTGGATCCAAAAGAAATCATTATGCACTAAATTAAGTTTAAAGAAATATTTCATTTTAACTATGTACTGACTTGTAATCTATTTATAATATGAATAAATACATATTTTTATGATAATGGATTTTAGAAAAAAATGAAGAATTATAAATTTAATAGTTTGAAGATATTTGTAGTGTTTTAAATCTAAATACCTAAACAATACAACTGTCAGATATTTATACATACGTATCTATTTGGAGCCAGGAAAATATTGCTTTGCGTATCTACTTATAATAACATTATAAACATATTCAGAATTTAAGTTTAAAATAACTTTTTCGATTTTCTTTATAACTAACTAAATTGATCAACCAGGAAACAACACTGTTATACTAAAACCATTTATTACTGCTCAACACATTATTTTAGTTAAATATAAATATTTGTATAGGTTTTTGGTATTTTTCTTCTCTAAAAATATTCGATTCTGGTGGCTTAATATAAATTTTTTATATATGAAAGTGTTCCAACTAAATTTGGTCTGTTGTTTTGTTTTAAAATTTGCAAGACAGAAGCGTACCGTATTGGCATGTTTGTTTGTATGAAAATAAATTACATAATAATAATATGTCGACGATTGAAAATTATTAGAGAAATTCCAGAAGCGCATATAAATAATCATTTTTTAATCTGTCGTCAAAATCAAATGTGTAGTAACAAAAATATTTCTTGCCTCAATAGCAAAATCTATACTAAGACATTTTTTAATTTGATTGGCGATGTTTAAAGTTATTCTTAGTTTGTATAGGTACTGCTTAGTTCTCGAGTCAATAATATTATATGAAACAAAATGTAACTTTCGATTATGATTGTGATGCCATTTTTAAATACATCCCCTCCAATAATAGAATAATATAAATATTCTCAGCAACTAAAATAATTACATAGATACTGGATTTTATAAAATTGAAATAAAATCTAAATCGGATAATATGCCTGATTTTATATTATAATAATATTTCCATTATAATACCATTCTTACATAATATTAATGGTATGAAAAGTCACGTCTGTTTTAAATTTTATTATAACTGAAATACGAATATTTAAAGAAGATTATAGTTAATGTGAAGACATAAGTAAGTAGGTAGGTACTATAGATATTTTTTTACAAGTTTTGATTCTGTGATTATGTAACTGCGATTCGTGAGTTTTATGAAAAGATTATTTTTTGTTAAATAATATTGATGTCTACCTTGAAATTTTCTTTCTTCATGTAAGTTTTTCAGTTATTAGGCAACGTATCTACAATTATAAAAAAAGACAAATTGAATCGTATTACTAACTTTATCATTGCCCCGTTGTAATTAAACATTTTACATTATTCGGGGGATGCATACGTCACGTATATATTTTAGAAATGGCAAATTGAAAGAAACTAATGAACACTCTATGATGAAAAATAATAACAAATGGTCCATTTATGTTTCGTGACCTTTTTTGTAGGGAAAAATTGAAAACAACGGCCGATATGTAAAAAAGAAGGGTAATGTAACATGTAAAACGAGTCGATCATGATTTGAGTACTTAAATTGTAGTTAGGTAAACGAAAAATGTGATAATGCAATTGATTGTAGCGAAACCGTAAACGAAAACTATGTCAAGTTTTGGTTGAGGTGAACATTGTAGACTGAATCATCACTTTTTTCAAGGGACTCCTTTCACAATCAAACTATAATTGAACTATAGTGTTACTAGACTACGAAATAATCAAACAATATTGACTCATATATTCTAGAATATTTTAACATATTTTTTGTAATGTTTTCACATGGTAAATTACGATCTATGTTAACGGCGTATATCATTTTACGTGTTCGAAAACGATAGACTTGATGGTGAAGGGATTCCCTGTATATGAACATTTATTAACTTAATAATTTCGATGTTTTTTTGGTCGTTAAAACTTACGTTTATTTTTTCCGAAGAGGTTTTAAATAACGAAGAAAAATTGTATACAGATTATATATTATTGAAATAACTATGTTAAATGTTACCATCTGTCAAAAAGGGAATGTCACGGTTGAATGTTTGTGTAATAGATTTGAATTTGTACATAGGTAATAACAGTTTGATTTTTTTTTTGTTTATGTGAAGAAAGTGTATATACGTGAGTCCGCATGATTGGTGGAGCCACGATAAGGGTAGCTTTAGGACTGAATTATTCTGTTCTTTGTTTTACATCCTTCTTTTAACGGCATTATTTCTGATTGGTGCGTTGTATATGTGTTATTATATATATCATATTGCTATACATATAATGAAATAAAATACGAATTACAATAATTATAAATTGAATAAAAATAAAATGACACACTTTTATTAAAACTGTCTTTAATTTCGAAAACTTACATTATCCTCATTATGAAAGCTAATAAGGAACTTACACAGTACCACCTACACACTATTGTACCAATATCGAGATGAACGACAAAACTCTAATACAAAGATGGAAATTAACTGCAACAGCAGCCTTGTAATATTAATCTTCATACATACATGTAGATATAAGTAAGTTACTAACTACAATTTATTATAAAGACGACAAAAAGAATATTTTTTACTGTGGAATTATCAAAACAAGATTTTGAATCTAATAGGTTATCTGAAAATAATCATAGAGTTATTCTGTTTATTTGAGCTTAATAACAATACTTAATTATATTGTCTCCCCATTTTTATTTGTTGTAAGGAGAAAATTACATTTTGAATCGGGTATTACAAATGTGTATTTTTTTGTCTTACTTAAATGAGCAGAAACTGCAATATTGGTCTTTGTATACCGGAATTATACTAAGCATAATACGTACCTACATTTAGATTCAATCATATATTTTGATTAACTCAAAACTAATTAATCGCACCTTGCTTCAATCATTTATAGCTTCAACAAATATATCGATACCATATTTCAATAAAGAAACAACTCAAAATTTAAAGGTTATGAGTTAAGAATGCCATTAGATGTAGAAAGATCTTCTCTTTATAATTCTTTAAAAGAATTGCCCTTTCTGAGATTAATTATTAATTCAATTATTACTGAAATGTCTGGGTTAATTCCTTTTTAAACTTTTAAAACATTTTATTATGCATTGCTGAATTCCATTAAACTAAATTAAAAAAAAACATTAAGGTTTTAAAATTAAAATGAGAGTTTTTGCAAAAAATTGAATGCCATTATCTTGGAACAAGCTTTTTTTAGTTGTCTCCCTTTTGAACTATGGTATTGATATGAAACCAATCTCTCATGATAAAAAATAAGATGATGAATGTAGGTACATCTAATGGTGCTACCATTAAATGAAGTATTGAGATATTGCGGTGTTATTGGCATGCTATTATTTAAATGTTACGCACTTATCATCAACACTTTGGCATGTAAACATACACACAAATGTTTGATAGTATACTATATTATGAAACGTTGAGATCAACTATGTAAGTGCTTAATGTTGTATTTACTACATGGTTTATTTAACCATTCCTTACAAGTTGCATGGATGATACCTAATACAAATTAGACTAGAACCAATGAAATGTGTTATGATTATGACTTTCATCGCGTTGATTATAAGCAGGTAGATAGATATGTACCTACATCAAATTTAAACATCGTAAAAGAACATTTAAACATAATAATAATATAGATACCTACTTATAAAATATTTAAAATGTAATTTATGTACTTAATTAAATAAGTACTTATATTAATAACCAATATATATGTAGGTATAATATAGACGTGAAGTAGTTCATCCACCTGATAGGTATAATATCAATAAACTGTCTTAATCGTAAAATATATGTGTCATATTATTTAAAAATATTTATATTAACATTAATATCATCTTAAAAACCATAATCTCTTATTATGTTGTAACACTTTTGTATAAAAAGTCGCCAATAAGGCTGTTGATGATCCCGAGAAGGCGGACTTTTGCAGATAAGCTTACATGATACAAGATCTCATGCTATATTGGGTTACTAAGGTTACTTTATCTATATTATGAAGTATACCGTTTAAACAAACTTATGGCATCATCATATTTTTTTGTCATAATCTTGCTATTTTGATTTGCCAATGTGTCAATTCTAAAAAAATATGTGGAATCCATAGTTTCAATAACTGTATAATAAATTAAGGGATTGCTCATAACATTATGACAATGAACTTTTCAAATCTTTTAAATCCTGTACTCATATAAATTAGGAGTAGGTATGGTTATGGAAAATTGAGGTCATTTTTCTATTATTTCATATTTGATATTCATCTATTTTTATGTTAAAAAAATTAACCAAGTCGATGAATTATTGTCATTGAAGTAGGTAAGTTGGTTCATTAATCGGTGAACATTTACCTTACTTAACAAAACAATAATCATTACATACCTACTTACTTTAATATTAAAAATATCTAAGTATATCTACTAGAAATAGGCAAACAACGTGTGAAAATAAGTAAAATAAAAGAACGACAAAAATCAAACCTAATATATGTCAATTTTATCTTGATCTATCGTGAAAATTCAAAATTCAAATTGGCAGGATAGGTAAGTTGAGCAAACCAAATTTATATTTTTTATAATATGTAGATGTCGGTTAGGGCCAAATAGGAAAAGGAAATCAAACAAAAATATTTTGACGTACCTATAGCTTTAAAACGTCAATATATTAAACTGAAATAACGCTAAACTCAATAGAAAGTAATCCGTATTTTAAAACCTTTTTTACGCATACACTTTTTGAGGTTATGATATAAGTCTTTTAAAATTAAGAAGCTGGGAAATAATATTTTATTAATTAGTATCATTCAAAACACATATTATTACATGTTTATAATGATTTAATAATTCATTTTAGTTCCATAAACGAGAAAATGAATATACTCGAACAACTTAGTAGATACTTAATTAAAATTTATATTTTATTTTGGTAAACATTAAGAAGATACAACTTATTAGATCTATATAAATATATTTATCATAATAAATTATTGACCACTTAGAAAGTAATATAATATATAACTTTTTTTAAATGTTTCAAAGAAGTTTTATATTTTCAGTTCAATGATTGATACAACAATAATAACAGAATGTTATTTGTATTAAAGTATGTTAACTATGTAATTAAAACCTTAATACTGGTAGTTTGAAACGTTAAATGATTGATAATAACATCTATATTTTTCTTTAAATAGATCTTGGACGGTAAATTATACGTTATGTAATAAACAAGTGCGACTTTCATTGCCCGAGTGTTAAATCGATCACAAATACTAAACTTGTGCTTAGTCAAAGCGATGGGCATTTTTTATTTTGTGGACTTGTGTGATCGTTGACCCAAATGCTCTGACCTCTGGACAATACAGTTTTAATTATACCTAATTACGCATGCGTATACATATTGAAGAAAAAAACAATGCTGATATGAAAATTCTATTGGAAACGTTTCCTTTTCCTTGAGAGCTTATATACCTATACAATTTTATTCAAATTTTTTTCTGTCAGTAATATTTTCCAATAGATATCAAGTGTTTAGCAATGTTCCCATCATAAAAAAATGACAAAAAGACATTTATTGGGTGTGGTTTAAAAGATATTCGATAATATTATGTAGTGGAGTCTTAACTCATGTTAATATAATACCTAATATAATGATATAAAACATCTATCGGAAAAACAGTAACCCACATATTATTGAAAGTACAAAATAAAATGTACCTAGGTACATACCTACAAGCTATTTACTCAAAACTCTTGCCATGTTACCAAACAATATGAATGGATGGTTCCACGATAAAACAGAACAACGATAAATATATATATATGGCCTTTCAGGAAAAATATAAATTTAATATTGAAATTGTCCTATCTCTATTATGTTGATAGATTTTTAATAGCACAGATTTTCAATTTCTAATCGCTAGAAAGCCTAAAATAAACATGACTTAACTCGGTGTTGCCGGCAAGCTTAGGATATCTCATCTTAATCAATATTATAATATGTTCAAAATGATTGGGTGACTAGATACAACGAAATAATGACCTAACCTAACCTAATCTAAATAGATTCCACAAAAATTAATGTTTCATTTTTCCCCTGGCAGTTCTGTTTTGTCACTGTTCTGTTTTGTCATGTTCTGTTTTGTCCGGTTAACCGTATAGATCTATCACCATAGATCACATTAATACCAAATAATAATAATTTTGTATTCCCTGAGCATAACTCGAAGCATAACGTTTTATCGGAATGTTAACTGACTTTACAAGTGCAAGCACTGTACAAGTCTCATACGGAAAATAAAGTGGCCAATCTATAGTTTTGTTACTCTATTGATTTTTTTAGCTAACTTTTCTGATCCCTAAAGAAAATCGTTAAATCGTTAGCAAATTACTATTTTTTGGTATTAAGTGTAAGTACCTATTACAGTGGAATCATCGCATCTTCTTTTACAAGTGATTTCATCTGGTGTATATTGACATCAATCAAACCTTTGTGATTAATAGTTATCATAGGGAGGTTTGTTGTATCGTGGTGTCAGAATGGATATCTGATATAAAGTAAAATAAAAGTCATTCCGATTTGTCATAATTACGTTAACCCATGATTAGTACGAGCTTTTGTCCTACTCTAGAACAAACGACATGTGGTAAATATAGTTTGAAAGCATTCTGCTAGAACCATAGACATTAATTCTATACATAACATAAAAATATGATTAATAAATACTACCATTTATTTGAAAATTTATTCAATTGACAAAAATACAATACATATTACCCAGTATACATACACATGGAATGATCTTTCCCTGACCACCTTTATTAGAAACACGTTTTTATAGGACACAGATTTATTTTTCCGAAAATGTTTTTACTCAGAAAAATACGTTAAGAAATTGTCCACAACAAGGCATTAGCAGTTCATTTTATTGATAATGTTGATAATAGTTTCAATGAAAATAATCATTAGGTAGAGGTAGGTTATTTATTATCTAATGCACAATATAATATGTCAACTTTATGTAAAATAACTAATATAAAATGTGTAGGTATATCGTAGGTACTCGTACATTGTTAGTTTATAAAAACAATAAATTCCTTTGGCAACGATCGAAAATGCTGCTTTTTTTAAATTATGATTTTAATTATTTAAGAAAAATTAAAACGTATATTCATTAAGGTTAACTTACAGGATCAATCACTGGAGTAGGTATACAACAGCATTTATATGAATATATGAATATGAGATATAAAATACATGAATAAGTAATGGTCCCAATAACCTATATTAAATCAAACAGTATCTATAAGAACAGTTATGATGGAAAATTAAAAAAGTTTGTATAAGAGGATGAAGATTAAAAAATATATAAATACCTACCTAATGTATAATATATATATAAATATAAAAGACATTTATTATACCAGAAAAATAATTAACGATACAGTTATTCAACTGGTAAAAAAATAATATTAATGGAAAGTTTTGGAGTAACTTATCTTGAAAGAGGCAAGAGAACACATAATTTCCACTCGATAACTATGATGATTCTGCGTAATCGAACCACTGGCGATAGTTTATAGGTACCTACCCATTGGTTTTGTATGGATGAATTTGTAACTGTGGAAATAAATGAGGATATTACAATGCATATAAGAAGACTGCATAATATAAATTTTAATTATTTAATGTTTGTTTTATCGGTGATTTATTTGAATAAATGTATTCAGCGCGGATATAGTGTTCATGAAATTTTGACAATACTACTTTAATTTTAAGTATTGAAACAGTATGCCACAAATTAATGTTAAACTGGTTTCAATAGTTCGAATACAATTATTTTTAATACTGATCATTTATCACGTAGATAGATAATCGGTAGGTACCTACTCTATACAAATTTCTTTTGTCGTAAACAAGTAAAGGATATTTAATTATATTTATTTGATATCTGTTACTTGTTATGTGTCAAAGAATATTTGAAGGCATAGTTTTTTTAGTCGATTTGTAGGTACCTACATACTTAGCTATTTTAAAGACTGTTTTATAAAATGAATGTTATAAGTTGTTGAATGAAGAGTGTTGACTCAATTAATATAACCATGCATATGTGGTATGTATATGTAGAATGTAGGTATACTTCGTTACTACAACTACCTACAAAATTTGATTTTCTCCTAAATTGATTTGTATGTTTATGATTTCATGCACTGTTTCCTAATCAGTGCAGTGGCACGCGTCTCATTTTGGGATACGCGTAGAAAAATTGAAGCCAATTAAAACGTCAGATAATTATTTAATTTTTAAAGACATTGAATAATTCATTAACTGCCAAGGTACACCGCCAAAACTTTCCTATATAAGAATAAAATTAAACGAGCAATTCAAGGACTTTTCAATTTTGATAATCGAGCTGATATGGAAGCTACACACTTGTAATGCAGACGCACACAGGATCTGGCCAAAAAAAACGAAGGAAGAGATTGAATTTTGGAAATCCTGTTGCTGCCAAACAAGACAAGTTGTCGGACATTTGTGGTGAGTCAATAATTGATATTAATTTTAACTACTTTATTTTGTTTATAAGCTTCTCAAATTCCTCGTCAAATATTATATACCTAATACCTATATGAACTTAGCCATGACTAATTAATTCACTTAATTATTGTTTGATGTTTGCTGGCTTTAATATCTAATTATTTTGTTTGCTTGAAATTTTCATGCCTTAGTAGTTTGACTGCAGTGGATAATTAGATGTTCGTAGTATTTGCTAAGGTAAGTATCTTACGTACTTATCTACGTACCTTTGCATATATATAACTTTACTATAACACATCTTACAGATTTTCATCAAACTGTATTGCTATCATGATACTAATCTAGTATTACTTCTGAGTATATTTGATAAAATATATCAAAATAGTGATAGATATTTTCTGCGAGTATATAGCATATAGATACATAAGTATGCATAACATAGCTTCTTGTGATTTAAGTTTGTCCATTTCAATTTGTTTGTATTTTTTCTGAACATTATTACTTTATAATAGGCGGTGTGTGTTATCATCAATGACATATTAAATGGACAACTCACTTCATTCCGGCGCGCACGAGAAATTGTGCATGAAAGTCATTCACAGATGTATAGGTAGATGTCACGTGACCATATGACGTATCCATTTCCATTATGCGATACAAGCTTCGAGAATTTATAGTAATATAACCTTTATTGTAATGGCGTATTAGTGTCATGACTCATTGCGTTAGAAACAGATTCTCGGTTACTTACGACTTCTCGGAGATTAGACGCAAGTGAGCCCAGCGCATCACAGGCGACTGTCCAATGGTTTCTGTCATTCAATTGCATTGAATAAACATTATCTTAAAATGGCATTTTATAAATAATAAATAATACTAACACATGAAAAGTGATATCCCATCTTTCTTGGAGTGTTTAGTAGATTTTTTTTACAATTTTTAACTAGGCACATTGGCATTTTGTAACACAATAATAACGGTGGAGTCGAAACCTGACAGTCAGAAATTTTTCAGCCAGACCGCTTTGCAAGCAGAATGTTCATTTGAGCGTAGGATACCGATATTAAAATATGAATTTCGCCATCCGGCAGACCCGACACAAAGTGAGTGTCATTTTATTTTCTAGATGATTCGTCCATATTAATGTCATTGGTTATCATACTATGTAACTACCTACTTATCACTAATTTTACTTTGGTTTACTGTCAAATATATTATGATTTTTCTTTGTTCACTCAATCATGGGAAAAGTTTTCTATACCTGCATAACATAGATAGGTAGAGTATACGTTTTATAACTTTGCACTTTTTCTGCACCTTTTACTACACTTTTTGCCTCTTTGTCTGATTACCTTGCATGAAATTATATCAAATGATATTCACTTGTATAAATATATGTAGTAATGAATAAATAGATAATATATATAAAATTTTTTAGAATATACTTACTTATTATATTATTTTCATTATTGAGCCGGAGTGCAAAGTTACGAAGCATATAATCTAACTGTAAAGAAAGTAGGTACGTAACTACATATAAATTGTTGATATTAGCTAAAATAATAAAGTTAATGAAGTTTTATGGACCTTTAAATTAATCATTTGAATCCAAATATGTACCTTGGTATAAAGTATACTAATTATTTAGGAATAATAATTATTATAAGTAGGTACTTTATTGATATCAATTTTGAAAAATGTACCAAACGAATTTTAATTATTTTTTATTATTTTATGTTTCAAAAACAATGCATATTTTGAAAATCTGACGATATAAAAAATATTTATATTTATTTTACTGATATTTATTTTTAATACACTCACTTTGTTATATACCTAATATTGATTATACCTATAGGTAGGTAACCTAGGTATAATAATTATTATTTCACATGGAACGGAGTAGAAAACGAAACAATCGCCTACAAATCCGTTAGTCGGAGATTCGAATCAGCAGGATCAAATTGACATAGCCTAATCGGTTGAATGAATGGTTAACAACAATTTCTCGAAATACACCTTACACACGAAGACGAATGATGATACATAAGAAGAAAATAAATTATCCCATTTTTGAGACCCGGTCAATGAAAATCAAAGATATGTAAGAATTTAAAATGAGTGGGTTCACTCTGTTTATAAATATGGCCAATATACGATTTACCTGTAGCTCTTTACACTTGTTTTGTGTTCATAAAAAACGATATTTAAATAAATGTTAAGGGCCGACTACAATAAAATATGCAAAATTAAACGGAAGCGTACGTACAAATAAATTTCGGTAAAGGTTACGCAACGCAAAAAGGTGAATAACTTAGCGAGTTGACCTCATAACTCGGGAGAGACTTGTTAATCCGAGCCTCGGCCAACAAAAACGCATCATCACAAAAATTATTCTCCCCAAGTTGTAAATAAATAAAAAAAATTAAATCATTTGCATTTCAAAATAATGGAAAGCGAGCGGTGCATTATATTATTATAGTATTATAATATATTTATCAGCCGAATGGCCAGAAGTGAGCGATGATTTCGCACTACTTACAGCAACTTTCCATCGATTCACTGATAGGGTGGAAAAGTTTTATAGATTTTTTATGAGTTTTGAAGTAGGTACTCACAGACATATTGTATCACTTGTTAGGTACGTTGATATACGTTATTCAAAGGTCATCTTAAATAAAACAGAGTATGTAGGTCATGTCCCCCACATCCTGAAACGAGCCCCCAGGCTAGGATGTTTGGCGGCCCCCCCTACCTATCGCTAACGGTAAATGCAGTGTGACGCGCTGCAGTAGCGTTTTCCAAAATGGTGTACGCAGTAAAATTAAGGTGTCTTTTTAGCGATTTTTTGTATTTTTAATATGTACATCCATTTGAATTGTGAAATTATCGAGTATCGCCACACAGTTAAAAATTGCATCGTACAACCAAATATTATTAGCGACTTTTTTTTACTATTAGAGCTAAGTTGTGATCTGTGTTCATCTGATTTACCTGGTCGACTCGCCACATCGGGCTCTTCCTGAGCCCGGGTCCCCAGGCTAGAGCCCTGTCAACCCCCCCTTGTGGGGGCCATGATGTAGGTATCTAAGTATACTTACCTACTTAATTCATAATATAATTATGTATACATATTAACTTGGTTATACTTACCTATTTTGTGTTATTATAATTAACAACTATAATTTATTAAATGTATGTATTTTCATCAATATTTGATAGTAAAATATTAAAATGAGTAGATAATATTGTATATACTTACATCACCCTTTACACTCGTGGATTGAGTATACATATGGATTTTCATATAACTGAGTTAACGTACGATTTTTTAACGAGTATTTGTTATTATTCAGACGTTTAGAATTTAGAACCTTATTTTGATGATAAGAAAATGTATATAGGGACTAATAAATTCGAAAGTGAACAGTCTCGAAGATAAGAAATATGTGTATCAATTTGTTAATTACATCGATATTCTTGACTTATTCTGAGATTGCTTTTCGGTACTTAGACAGTATGCACTTTTTATTTTTTAGCCCATCTCCGATGCTTTAGTATATTATGGACACCACGATAATATATAATGATTTTGTAACTCCCTACGGTAAAAAAGAACAATTGAATTTTAATTTTCAAAAGAAATCCATGCATTCAAACAATTTATCATTAAAATTTTGTATAAATTATACTTCTTCATGGTCGTTTCCTCGTTGTTGAGGATCGGGTCGGGACCACCTTTTAATTTCATCTTTTGAGCGATCAAATCCATGTATGACGTGAATATATTGATAAGTCTAAAAACATCAATTCTCAGGGCAGCTATTTGTACGCTTTTCTTTCTGTGGTAAATATTTTTGGATGTTTTTAAATTTTAGTAAGTAGGTACCTAAGTAAAATGTTTGTAAATTCTCAACAAACTAAAATTTCTTGATTTACCACTGAAAACCAACCTCACAAATACAGAAACAAATAGACCTGAGAATTGATGTTTTTAGACTTATATCAACATATTCACGCCACACACGG
This sequence comes from Rhyacophila brunnea, assembly GCF_057557595.1. Lineage (NCBI taxonomy): Eukaryota > Metazoa > Arthropoda > Insecta > Trichoptera > Rhyacophilidae > Rhyacophila > Rhyacophila brunnea. Next base: position 3,704,275 of record NW_028232965.1, read on the forward strand.
AAGTAAATTATATAAACATGGTTTAATTGAAACAGTCTCCTTTCTTACAGATCATAACACATAAGTAGGTAGATATAGCAGTATACCTACATATTTATTTTTTTGAAAACAGCTATCATGAATTTATATTAAAATGGAAGTAGGTGACTCATTACAATAATTAAAGTACATTTAATCAAAACTTATTAATATTATACTTACATAGGTAGGTATATAAATTTCCATTAATGTTAGAGCATTCGATGTTCGGTATTGATATTATTGATAAACAATTATTGTTTAAATCCAAAAGTTTTTGTCGTGCTTAAAGCTTTATTAAAAAGTCGACTAAATACGGATAAATAATAATAAATAACGTTATCGCGATGTTTTGTGGGTTAATCATCTGCGAACTTTCGTGCATCGAATAATTATGTTTAAGTTATGCATACCTTCCGCGTATAGTGTTTTTTTTTCATTCTCTCCTACATAGGAAAATTTGAATCGAACTTGACCTTGAATTAAATTAACATCAATTAACATAAATGAAAAATATGGGCTCAATTGGGCGGGCCGGGAGTCCCCGCGCCGCTCTGACCGCCAGTACTGCCAACTTAACTAACGATGTATGAACAAGTAGACAGAATAACATTATTTATTCTTGAGCGAGCGAATTTTAGATATTCAGGTTGGTATCTTTTAACGGTTGCACTCTTGGATGCCAGAGTTAGTAAATTGCTGGACGATAAATTTATACAAAGTACTTACAGGGTTATTTTTTTATGAAAGTGATGCAATCAGCATCGAAACAAGATTCATATATTATGACAATGCCCTTTTTTACAATGTAGATAGTAGTCATCAGGAAAATTTTGTATTGTGTACTAATATTCATTTAAATTCTTATATGTTTTAGCTATCTGATATTGTAATTTTAGGAGTAGATTATTAGGGGTAGATTGATGATCTGAGACTAGCTCGATAATTTGGCACAAAATTAAATTATTAACATCAACATAATATAAAAACTTTTTGTTTAAAATCCACAGTTTAATAAATTGTTTATTATTTAGTATCAAAATTCAGAATCTATTATTGATATATAAATCAATTTTGCATTTGGGACTCGTCGGCTTACCGGGATTTCTTCTGGTGCCCCTCGGGGTCAATCTCTTTCTGCACATCTATTTTTGCTCCAAAATGGAGTAGGTATATGGAATTACTTTAAGTACCTATCCAAGTAGATTGTTTTATATAGATATGAGAGATGTTTGGACATATGTATCTAGCAGTAGTGAAGAGTGGACGTATGCTATTAAGATCCATCCGCCATAAATAGTGCACATTAAACTTTGTTAGTCATACGTATTTTTTTATTGAACTAAGACTACACTCTACAGATGGTATTAGTTAGTTTTTAAAAATCAATTAAACCCTGCCTAACAAAACTATAATAGTTTTGGTATATGATACGAAAACATTGTGCACACTTTTTCATTTATAATTATTTGTTGTCGTTGGATTAAGAATACATTACACATATTGTTGCTTCATTTTCTAAAATTCATTAAGCCCTACCTAAACCAAACTATAATAGATAAAAAATATTCTTCTATCTATAAAATATCTTTATCAAATATCAAATAAAGTTATATATGATTTAATAATGATATGGTATCTACGAGATTTTTTTTGAATATTATTTATTATGGCTTGGTTTCGCAGGGTTTAAATGAAATTTAAAAACTAACCAAACCATCAGTAAATTGTAATATCATTTCAATGAAAACAAGTATAGTACCTATATACGTATGACTGACAAAGTTTAGTGTGCACTATTTATGGCTGACCTACCTCCACCCTTCACCACTGGTATCAAGTGGGAATCGTAAGAACTTTTTGTATTTTGGCCAATAGCTATAATATTAGAATAATTTTAATTGGTAGACCTAAATGCCCTAAATTGGCCTAAATGTATCTCTGTCGTAAGCTCGGCTTTCCGAATTTGTGAATAGCCACAATACATAAATTTTTTCCCCGAGAAAATGGTAATGGATTTTTTAAAGAATGCCAGAACTCACTCTGGATTATCGCACTCCTGATGACGATAATAATAATAATGTTCTTAATTGATGTGTTCAGAAGAAATAATCCAATAAAATTATGTGTTTAATAACTTTGTATTTAAAAGCCCTGTGGCACACGCATGAATGCCGAGCCAAGCAAGGCGTCGCAACAGGGTCAAAGGATCGACACTTTGGACATTTGACCTATAAATTGCCTCACAAGTTGGTGGCCCCTTGGCCCCCTTCAGTCCGCACCTCCGAATGACTTGCATCTAGTGTCGCTGGTCAATCGCACTGACAGATTTATTCGTTCAACGATCGTGTAATCAGAAATCTAAATGGTATATTGATTGATTACGTAATCTATTTGACATTTTGTCTTCAGCCAATAAGAAGTATTGATTGATATCGATAGGTGGTTTGTTATACTTAATATGGTGACCATGATGTTTAGCGCCCAATTAATTGAATTATAGATAACCAAAAGTAAATTATTTATTTAAAAAAATACACATTGATCACATAACAAATGATTAATCTAGGACGATTACAATATGACATTTAGAATAAAAAGTACAGGTAAATCAAATTAGTAGAGAAAAAAAAAACAAAAAATAATTTTATAGCAAAAGAAATAATATAAAAAAACAATAATTCAAGAAAAATACAAATTGCACCACTGAAAATGTCCACATCTCTAGGTAGTGCATTGACCAGCCGCACAGCCCTCGCTATTGGTGTTTGGTGAGCCTGACATGAGGGAACAGCTTTCACCCAAAATAGGTCATCGCGACCACGCATGTAATTGACGGGTGCATACAAATATTTTTTTCTAGAATATTAAGATTATACCACGTGAGAGCAGGGAAAAATGCTTTAAGAGCAGAAGTCACCTACGAGCTTCAAGAGAATGAAAGGCGAGCATGCCTTGAAGAAAGTTAGTCGGAAAATACTCTTTTGAGAAACTGTCAAAAGGAAAATATTCATATACCTCCATTAAAATAAAGATGTCAAAGAAATTTCTTCAACAAGTCTAAAACAAGCTAATAGGAAACCTCATAAGGAATTAGGATATGGACTAATATTCAAGAATATTGCGTACTAACGACACACAGTGTCTACAATTGTAAATAAAAACGTTGTTAAAAATAATTTTGTTAATAGCCTTTTATTTTATAATATTGCTTAAGGGGGGACATGCTCGTCGAAGGTCAAAATTGAGTTTTTATTGTATATTCAAACCATGATCCTGGACACTCCTTAAACGTTGTAGATGATCTATTTATATACTTTTGAAGCCTTATTATCCTTTATAGTTATTTTAAACATTTGATGACTGCATGAAGTATTTTTGTTACATAAAATAGTATTCTTTTAAACCTCTCGCTCTAATGTTTTAGAATATAGTCATATTTCGGTACATAACTGTGCAGTGGTGTTAAGATTTTTTACATTTATTAATTTTTAAACGCATTTATATAACCATTAGCATAATTTATTACGAGATATTTTTTGTAAAATATTCACGATAAAAAATTATATTGATAATCTCTGTGATCCCAAATTTGACAAGAATTAGGCATTTTATTATTCAAAAAATCGGCAAGATTAACACATTTTAAGATGATTCTAAAGATATTTATTATAAGCTATGTCTTTGACCATTCAAGTGTGATAAACATTTTATGAATAATGATTGCTTTATAATAATTATTGACATAAGAATAAGGTAGTGTTTTTTTGAAATACGCCATTTCTTTTGTCATTCCCCAGTGGTTAAGCTACAACATACGGCCGTAGCCATAAATTGACAAACTATAATTAAAGTAAAGAATAAAATGATATTGACGCGCGTGTTTGAACATGTACCGTTTAAAAAAAAATAAAAAATAATTCGGTTAGGTACATGTTCAAACACGCGCGTTAACATAATTTTACTCCCTACTTTAATTATAGTTTGTCATTTTATGGCTACGGCCGTATGTTGTAGCTTAACTACTAGGGAATGCAAAAGAAATGGCATATTTCAAAAAAACACTACCTTATTCTTAGATCAATAATTATTATAAAGCAATCATTATTCATAGGATTTTTATCACACTTGAATGGTCAAAGACATAGCTTATAATAAATATCTTTAGAATCATCTTCAAATGTGTTAATCTTGCCGATTTTTTGAATAATAAAATGCCTAATTCTTGTCAAATTTGGGATCACAGAGATTATCAAAATAATTTTTTATCGTGAATATTTTACAAAAATTATCTCGTAATAAATTATACTAATGGTTTTATAAATGCGTTTAAAAATTAATAAATGTAAAAAATCTTAACACCACTGCACAGTTCTGTACCGAAATATGACTATATTCTAAAACATTAGAGCGAGAGGTTTAAAAGAATACTATTTTATGTAACAAAAATACTTCATGCAGTCATCAAATGTTTAAAATAACTATAAAGGATAATAAGGCTTCAAAATTATGTAAATAGATTATCTACAACGTTTAAGGAGTGTCCAGGATCATGGTTTGAAAATACAATAAAAACTCAATTTTGACCTTCGACGAGCATGTCCCCCCTTAATGTTTGTGACGTGCAAAAAAATTAAAACTACACATAATAAAAATTTTTTAGTCAATAAAAATATTTTTTTTGATCAAAAATAAATACATGCCTATGTTACTAAGTTTATTTACAAAACACAACTAATATTGAATATATGATTAGTTACGAAGAACTTGCGGCCTACGGGTCGTATGCGGCATAATGCCGGGTCCTCACTGGCAACATGTCGCCGGCAACCTCGTTAATTTTTACGATAAGTATGATAATTATCGTAAAATTAAACGAGGTTGCCGGCGACATGTTGCCAGTGTGGACCCGGCATAAGATAGCACTTATTATTATTAATTTATGTAACAACATTACAGGCATCTATTGACCTGTTGAACTCAAACAGTCCTATAAGCGCCGCGGGCAAAAATATTGTTATTGTCATCTTTTCCTAAAATTTGTTGACCCTTAGAGTATGCCAAACCTTGGACCCAATGCATGGATTATCTACCTCCACGTAGTTGATGCTCAGGCGTATTTGGAGGCCCCCTCGTGAAAAATTTGAACACTTCTATAAAAATTACATAAATACTTACTGGATTTTTTACATGTTGTTTTGTGTTTCGATTGATGTTTTATGATCCGATTGTATTCTAAATGTTTTCATACACGGGACGTCACTGAAGTCATTTATAATATTGGACGAGAAATGATAGAAGTATTTTAAAATTTAGAAGAAATAAAATTATATTGTGATTACTGAACAGATTATATTTGGGGTTTCTAGGTATTCAGAAAATTTGCAGAAAAATGTAGATTTGTTGGAATTAGAAAGAATAGTCACCCTGGCTACGTTTGTCAATGACATGTATTTTTTTGTTTATATTTACGATTAAAAAATATGTTTTAATAATACTTATAAAATAACAATATGTACTAATAACGTAATACGTTTAATAATAGGTACAAGTAGATGATACTGTTTATTGTAGTTAATATATAGTTTTTATCGTATTGTCATATGTTTAACTCACATTATAAAAATACTGTTATTGAAACAATCGTGATTCGTGGGCGCAGTAAAATACAGTTGTGTTATTTGTCAAGATGTTGTCTGTATGGATGGATACTGTCCAGACATGTCTACCGTTTATGTAAATTGACATATTAATCGGAAATTAGAATCAAACCACCCATAAAATTATAAAATGAATCAATTTAAATTTAGAAAATTTCATTCGACGGAGTAACGATCGATAATGACTTTTAATGTAACCTACTTCACGTTAATATCGTATAAATATACACACATAAAGTAGGTATATAATATACAGACAGTGATATCAATATACTGTCGTAACAAATTTATAATAGCGATACTAATATTATACCTACTTAATATTTCATGTCAGTGACATAGAATGATCATTAGCAAACGTCAAATACGGGGCTAATTTTTCCCAACTTTCCCTCGTTTTGCATAGAACACCACTGCTATCGATTTTCAAATTACGAATAATTTTATATAACATCCGCTTTTGTTATGTGTTTAAATTATAGCTGCATGACTGATATAACAATTAAGTAGATAAAGGAGAAAAAATATGGCCATATACATAATAATATATAACTTTCTTTCTCCTACTTACTAATAAAGAATATTATAATAAGTTCATATATTATTATCACAAGACGCCGTTATAGATCTTTAATAAGGGACAAATCAAGGGTATTTACGTGATGTATACATGTCTTAAAGCGGCCCTCTTAGTCCAGTGCGTAATCTGTTGGATTCACACCCAGGGGATCCAGGGTCAATTCCCGGTAAAATCACAATTTATTTAAGTATGTGATTTTTTTCAATAGTGTTTGTGATTATTAGTATTACAATACTGTTGTTTCATTATGCTAGTGTCGATGGATATGATGGTATGTTGTAGTATTAAAAATAATATCTACATACATCTAAATTGATGAATTAAATTCAGATGAAATAGCTTCTGAACAAATCTAATGATCCATACAGGGAACTCAGACATTGTGGGAACTGAAATACCTAACGGGTGTGGAGTAACAGGCAACCGATTTCGAGTGTGGAAGAAAATGGAATGAATTTAAACAAGTGTCAAGAATACGTTTGTCCTTAGGACAACTGTTCTTGGCTTATACACTGACGCTTATTCAATATTGGTGTATTTGAAGGTTGCAACACACTATTGCACGTCTATAATGTTTGGTTCATTTTCGTAGGACACACACACATTCAAAACCCTGTGTCAAAATGTATTGGGGTATAGCCTATCAAAATTCTGTTTATTAATCTGTTCTGTGGATCCATTGGTATTCAAAAAATACAAAACATTCAAAAGGTAGAGATATAGTAAAGTTCTGGTGAAGTGCGTGGTAACAGAATGCACAGCATTGACAGGGATGGATTTGGCTCATGTAAACCTTCACCCAGGCTATTTTATGATGGAATTAAAGACAAATAAGTCGTGGAATAATAGTTACTACTGATTGAATTTTAGTCGTAAAATAACTTATTTTGGTTTTACAATTTGTACCCATGGTTTTTTGTAAAGTTCACAAAAAATATTAATAATAAATCCAAAGCCGTGTCTTCAGCATTACCCATTTGATCGTTTGGTGATAAATTTTCCTGTTTCCTTTTTCGGTTGGGAAATTTCTCACGATGTAGCAGCAACACCGCTGGCGACTGACAAGGTAGGCCATGCCATCATTTTATTGGCTGGCCGACAATGCGCTCGCTACTCGCCGCGTCCGTTTCATATCTCCACTTCTATATTAACTCACCGACTTCTACAAGGCAGAATGTATTGTTTTCATATAATGTATATAGCCAGGTCAAAAGTCAATTTAACAATAAAAAAAATTGCAATAAGAATGTAATTGTAATTGAACATACATAATTCTGAAAACACTCATGAGAAAATAATAGCCAATAGAAAAAATATTTTTCGAAAAAAGTAAGACACCCGGCAGGAATCGAACCTACGTCCATTCACTGCGTCCAACGCAACTGGTGCGTTGCCCATCAGGTGGCCATTAGATATAATTATCATGTTATTTAAATGTGGTAATTAAAAGGTCCGCAGCGAATGGGTTTTAAGCAACGACATTAATATGAACGAAGCATCTGGAAGAAAAATGACACTCACGTTTTTGTCGGGTCTGCCGAATGGCATAATCAGTTCTAATGCCATTACAATAAAGGCGATATTGTTATAAATTCCCGATGCGTGATATCGCATAATGGAAATTGCGTGACGTCTACCTATACATGTGCGAATGTCGCTATGCGCAAATTTACTTGCTAGCTGCTGTATTGAGTGCGTTGTCCATTAATAATGTCATTGGTTTTAAGTAGCAAATAGTGATAGCTGATCCTTGGACGGGTCATTTTGTATTATCACACTTGATCCCTTAACAGCCTATCTCCGCCCATCGCTACTGCCAGGAGGAGGTAATGAGGTAATTATATTAAATGCATATATACATTCCAGTAATGAGGCCACATCATTAATGATATTATATTCTTCTGAAAAATCGAGCCCTGCCTTTTGGGGTGCGCCGTATAAGCACGTACACGTACGAACACAGCTGTGGTGAGTAGACGTTGTGTAAGTCAGTTTGCTATCTACGAGTAGGTATGTACGTGACACCGGCAGGACTTCCGGCCGCCATGCCGCGACTTAGGAACTCGCGAAGGATGCGTGGAACTGAAGTATGTCACGTCGCGGGACGTCAACCGACCTATCAAGCGACCGATGCGATGCGATGGCCTGGTTGCCTCTCTAGCTGCTGCCTTAGCCTTGTAACGAAGGTACCCAAATACTACGCACTAAATTTACTAAATATTTTTTTTAATAATCAGGTTGTGGACTGTGGTGATAACATTGAGGTGGTTCAAATGAAAATTAGTCGTCTTAAATTTTCCCCAAGATCAATTTTTATACGGGCAATCTTCGTGGCCATCTTTCCCCATATAAAAATAATTAAATGTGTATTTTTGAGGAATCAGTAGGGTACATTCAAATCTCTCAACTTCTATAAAAATGGACAATCCGTAATCAATGCATGCCACAGAAACGAGTACCGCAATGGTCATCGATGAGAACCAATGAGGATCAACAGGGTTTTGTTTTATTGTACAAAAATCTAAAACTAAAATCACTCAAAATCCAAAATCAAGATCAACTTCGTGAATATTTTTAATGATCATGTCAATGCTCACACTGAGCTTATGGTATGGTCAGGTTTATGATGGCGAGTTGTAATATTTGATTACAATAAGTTAGTTACTCTTCGTGATAGGTAGGTAATGGTGTAGATGCAGTTTTTCATGCAATCATGATACGAATACATGATCCTGTATAGCCGTTTATTTCATAGTTTACAGGTAGAATTGAAATAAAACTAAAGCAGGATCATCACCCCCACAAGGGATGGGGGCGCTGACAGGGCCCGGCGTGGTCGACCTGATAAGTGAGATAAAAACACATCACAAAGTGGTCCTAATGGAGAAAATAGTCGCCTGCGGAGCTTTTTTAAATACCTAATTGTATGATGCAATCTTAGATTATTGTGTGTCGATATTTGATAACTCCGTGATTCAAGTCGATTCAACAATACAAAATAAACGCTAAAAATACCCGAATACCCTTAATTTTACCTGAAACAACATTTAGAAAACGATTCTGTGTAGAGCGTCCTACTGCCTTTAACCCTAGCGATAGGTAGGGTGGCCGTCAAAGATCCTGGCCTGTGGGCCCGCGTCAGGATATGGGGGCCATTAGCATGATGTTTATAAACGAAGATAAAAAATTGGCCGTAGAATATTTTCACCGTGATATCAATTGTTTTGATTTTGATGAAATCTACATAAATGAACATGTATATACAATACGCAGTGATTGTTTCAGATATGTATGGCAATACACATCATTAAATAGTTACTGCAGAATAAGTGTCTGGTTTATTTTGTATTATTTGTCATTTATTTTCTATTACGATGAATTCGATGAAATTATATTATATCCTAAGAATTAATTTCGTACGAAAAGCAAAGTAAGAAATAAGAAACTTAAGTTTTCATTTTCCGTTAACAATAAATATTAATTTGCAAAAGAAAAATAAGGGTCATTCAATGTCCCAGTTTCAAGGAATTTTCATTGTTTCAGTATTTCGTTCGCGAATACTTACCTATCTATTGGCCTGATTATCATGCAACCGTTATAGCCTCGCACAAGAAACTAGAACATTATTTATTATTTTTTCAATGTCGTATGTTTTTTTTCTCGCGCTAATAAAGGGCAGACCTTAGAAAATGTGCGATTTATATATTTTTTTAAACTACGTATAGTTTCATTGGTAAATACTATTTCAACTGGTGTGTGTGATTTAGTAGGTGAAGGATTTACTACATACGTACTTATCCATTATTTAACCTTCATAATGAAGCTGTCAATGTATAAAATATCATCTTCCATTTTCGGTATTATTGATACAAATATAAGCAAGTATATACATATTGGAGTTTTCAATTTCGGAATGCGAGTATTTTGTAAATGGCTTTCATATACCTAATTTTTATTTGATATAACCATTTTGTAACCTAAAGAAAGTTCACAATAAATCAGAAGGTATACAGATAACCGTAAAAACATGTAGTTTTAACTTTTTATAATAATTACATTTTTCCATATTTTTGTGGAAAAATTACATCAAATAATATTCATGACTGGAAAATAAGATTTGAAAAGTTACGTTTTTCATAGAAAATACAAAACTTGGAAAATCTACTGAAACACACCAGTATATACGAAAAACTCTAGAAACCATCTTGGACAGTGGCCCACAGTGGATAAACGGACAGGATGGTCAATAAATTAACAATCGCGAGTAAAAGAAAACCATTATTTTTGCCTTTGTGTCTCATACGATAAGTAGGTACTTAAATATAATGGGATAGATTCAATTCGGGTAAAGAGGCTCGCCTCATGCTCCGTGGGTCGCGGGCTCAAATCCTACGGATTGGTCAACTTCAGTGCTTTCAGTCAATATTATGTACATATCTATATGTGGTGCAAAATGAGTATAATATGGTAACCATTCTTCGTAAAAGTTCTTTAAATTACCTCCATATTTGTGAGCAAGCAAAATTGTATTGATAAATTAAGCTCCACAGAAATTTGAACATTTTATGTAGACATATTATTTTATGGTATTATGTTAAACATTTTGATTTCGACTTGCTTATGACTACTTTTATACATTCACATTTTTATGGCTAAAACGGCAGTACCTAAATAAAGGTATAAGTATACATAGGTAGGTACCTAGTTTATTGTATATAAGAAATAAATCAGCATTTCGCTTTTCAATCAATGCCTTACGAGTATTGGCTGTTGGTTAATACCAATATTAATTGATATCTAAAATAATATTTGTGTTATACCTAATATGTAGTCAATAAAAATTTTATCACATAAATAAACTTTTACACGTAGTTTCTGAATTGTAAATGTTATTTTATCAACCCTATATATATGTATAGTTAAAATCGTTATTTTAACTCTTATTTAGTAATAAAATTCAACAGAATTACGGGTCATAAGGATATCAATATTTTATTAATTAAATTGTTTTAACGTATTTTAATTCAAACAAAATGAATCATAGCCCGTAAAATACGACGGTTAAATTGTTTGAAAGGACTTTTATGGTTTCTATAATAAAGTAATCCCCGTAATCCCAAACCGATAAAGTCTGCTAAAATTAACTAAGTCTCTCATAAATCAATAAGGGTATTTATGATTGAAGCCTCATAAATGAAGATTATGAGCGAATCTACCACGTTTGCCTGAAGGCATTACAAACTATATTAAATTTGATTTGTGCCATATTTTTATATGGTGCAGGTACAGTCGTACCTGTTCTTCGAAAGGCGAATGCACTTACCTGCTTTTTGTAAGTTTGCTTGTAGTAGGCTAGGTTAGGTTACATTGATTGTATGATTCCAATATCAAAAGAGAGTCGGTGGTTTCTGTATTTCAGAGTTATTCCAAATATGCGAAAAATCTACTTAATATTGTAGCTATGATTTTTTTTATTCAATACACAAAGTTTAAAAATTATGGATTCTTTATTAAAAAACCGTGGAAAGGAAGATATGTTTCAATTAAGGCAATTATTCAGAAAGCAGATTGCCTAGATATTGGCGGAATTTTAAGTAGGTACCTCAGTTAAAATGTAAGGTTTTCTCTAATAAGTATGCTTCTGAGGTTTTTCAAAATTATGCTTTTCTATAATAAAGTACCTATTGAAGATTAATAAACATTGAGTATATTCAGTATTATATAAAAAATATTTTCATTTCTCATAAGTAGGTACAATAGCGCATGCATATCTGAGAAATGGTAATTAACCGTCAGGGAACTCTTTTCTGTGTTTACCGTTGTTTTCCGTAACACAGTTTTACAGCTCTGCTAAGTAAAAAGACAGTGTTTTTGGTTTTAGTGAAATGCGAACCCATGTTTTAAACTACCCTTTCTCTTATATTATGTAAAATTAATGGATTGATTTTATATAATCTCTAAATTAGTCTAAATATACAGTCATTTGTCTCATTGTGGCAAAATAATCCAATTATTTTACATAATTTTAGAGAACAAGATATTTTAATACTTGATTTTTCATTTCACTAAACCCAAAAATACTGTCGTTTTATTGTTGTTTAATTTAATAAAACACATTTTTTGTAGTACCTACTTATTTCACTTTTAATCAATAAATTAGGACCGGTTTCGTCCGTCTCAGAGGGACATTTTCAACTGAATACATTTTTTTTAAAACAATATTTATCAAACAAAATCCAGAGCGATAGAAATAATATAACAATAGGTACATAAATTATCCGTCCAATAATACCTTCCCAATAACAAATTAATTTAAAATTAATGAGGTTGGCCATTAATATTTCAATGACATACTACATCGGGGGCACTAAACAAATTATTTTAAAATATTAACAAAACACAAAATATGAAACAATCAATACTTACAAAAACATTAATATATATATAGTATTTTTACTTAGCAGGAGAGAGTTGTGCCCTTGTAACATGTTGCAACCTTACATTTAGAAATATCTCTTACATTGATATAATACCATTTATGACAATGGTTCAGCTTAGACTTAGCTGCCTCCTCCAAGAGCCAACGACACGCAGTGCAGGCAGTTTAAGTGGTCACACATGAAATCATTATATGTGAATCTGCACAAGATGGATATTAACTGATACAGTTGTATTCATATTAAAGGTAGTAAGAGCATGAGTTCCCTTAAATTGAATTGTGAATCCATTGAAGAGTTGAATGTGTAAAGATAACTTAAATTCCTCGTTAAAATGTCAGTCAATATTTTTTCTATTTGTATTATTTTAGCATTTCCGCAATTTAACATTCTTGTTAAAACACTATAAATTACCACCTGTTACATTATTGTTAATGGGACTGACCTATCACTTATCTCCCCTCAGTCAATTAAATAAAAATGCATCCTATTGCCTGTCACCGATCATAATTTAGAAATTGCTATTGTATTCACATGTAAAAGTCATTCGTTTCAGGCTAATTTGTTATACAGAGTGTTTTCTACAATCTATTTTGAAAAAAATGCAATTTTTTGTATAATTCTTACGTCACATATTATACAAATATTATACACATTTAATCGTTGAATTTTGAAAATAATTTGTAGAGTTCTCAATTCAATTCAATTCATTTATTTTTTTAACATATTGTGGACATTACAAATTATAAGTTTAAGACGTTCACAACATGACATTTAGAAACAAAGATATATAAATATAACAGTATTACATAAAAAAAGAGATATATCAGTAGATGAATTAGATAGGTACAAGGAAGTACACCGGATGAGTTAAGCAGACCTTATTTTAAGATTTTATAAAACAACATCCACCTAAACTCATTCTCACGTAGGTGGAATATATCAACACCCGAAGCAATTTCGTTGAACATAGTTATCACTCTCCCAATTGGCATTACCAGTGGCAGGTTGGTTCTGCACCTTGGGAGAATAAACAACTGGTGGTCTCTATTTCTAAGATAGTTATCAGGGACACACAGGTCAACACTGCCCAGAATGGCAGAGTTCTCATTTATACCTTGTATAAGTCGAAAAAAATACGTAGCTAAATAAAGATTTCTTCTAAATTGCAGACTGCAGTATGTAAGCATGCCTAAGAGAAAGTCAGTTGGATAAAGCCACGGATAGTATCCATACAACCTCAAGTAAAGGAGTCTCAAGAATTTCTTCTGTACCCTCTCCACCATAAGGCCATACTTCAACTGGTGCGGTGCCCAAACAATAGACCCACTCTCAAGTCTGCTTCGAACTAAAGAATTAAATAAAAGTTTTAATACCGTAACATCCGAAAAGACCCGGGAAGTACGCATGACGAAGCCCAACATTTTAAGCGCCTTGTTACAAATGGTAACTATATGGCTAATAAATGTCAGTTTACTCTCAAACGTAATGCCAAGATCCCTTACAGATGATATTCGTGACAGAACTCTGCCATGCATCGAGTATTGGAAAAACAACACTTTTGAGGCTCTGGTAAACGATAAAAGATTGCATTTATCAATATTGAATTCTAGTTTGTTACGCCTGCCCCAATTAAATACATTATCTATATCAAGTTGGAGCTGACGACAATAGTCTAAGGTGACAACTTCCAAAAAGAGTTTCAAGTCATCAGCGAACAACAAAAACATGGCATTTTTTATTACCAATGCTATGTCATTTATAAAAATCGTGAACAGCAACGGCCCTAAGTTTGAGCCCTGGGGGACACCAGAAAATGTGTAAAAGGTCTGTGACTGATAAAGGCCGTACGATACGTATTGTTGACGGTTCCTAAAATAACTCCCGAATAGTTTCAAAAATCGATCCGACAATCCAATAAGTTGGAGTTTTTCCATCAGGATGTCATGATCGACCTTGTCAAATGCTTTCGAGAAGTCATTGTAAGAACAGTCAACCTGGTGGCCTCTATCCAGTGCCGATGACACATAATCGGTAAATACCATCAGGTTAGTTTCCGTTGATCGGCCTGCTCTAAATCCATGCTGTTCATTTATTATGAATGACTCAATTTTTGGATAAATCATGTTGTGCATGATCATCTCAAGAACTTTTTCTGGTGCAGAGAGAACAGCTACCGGCCTGTAATTCTCCACTGATGACTCTGTACCACTCTTATGGATTGGAGTAACCTTCGACATCTTCCACGTTTCCGGGAAGATACCTGTCTCCATTGCGAGATTAAATATATATGAAAGCGGGCCTTTAACGAAGTCAATACAACCCTTTAAAAAAATGTAGGAACATAATCAGGTCCCAAAGAGCAAGTATTCTTCAGTTTTTTAATAAACTGAAGTACATCGCCCTCATTAATTGAAAAAATATCGACGGATTGGGCACCACATGACGGTTTTCCTGACGTTGAGGCAACATCCAGATTTGGAATACTACTTGCGTAGACAGACTTAAAATGACCAGCAAATGCTTCTGCCACTCCATGTCCGGTCACCTCTTCGCCCTTCCAACTCATCCTATCAGTAAACCCACCATCTCTTCTTAACGATTTTACGTAATTCCAAAACAATTTAGGATTTTCGCGAATGGAATCTCCTACCGTTTCCATATATGTTCGATAGGCCCGTCGAACAGCTTGTCTCACTTTCGAACGATAGATGCTAAACATGACGTCGCTATAGGATTTGTTTACCGAATAGACCAAATGTCAATTTTTCAGGAGACGAAAAACAAATTTCATTGTCGTATATTGAAATATCAGTAGATGTATCAATCATTCTTTCTACACTGTATGATTGCAACATTATCTAAGAATAGATTCCAAGAATAATATATTGGTATAAATCAGTAAATGCACAGAAAATGCGTTTTATTTACAAGTACTCGTTGTGGATATTCGGGAAATTTTTAGCGCTCTCTCAGAATAATGGATATTCGGGACAAAACATGGACGTTCGGGACTTAAGACCGTAGCGTATTGCTGCACGGCCCACGGATTACTGAGTGGTTAAAAAGTACGCACCTCAAATGTTATATTTATTTACACGATAATTGGTAATGATTACTTTTACTATTTAAATACCTAATGATCGTAATAACCCAAGTTCGTAGGTAATAATAACATGCGGCATTCGCTTTTTTCGGTTTTTTTCGTAATAAGTAATAAAATAGTTTTTAATAATCTTTTTTTTTTATTCAACCAATAATTCACAAGATTTAAGAATGTACCATTCTAATTATTGAACATACATAATTTTGAAAATCACTTCTGAGAAAATATATTAAAACCAATAGAAAAAATCTTTTTGAAAAAAGTAAGACACCCGGCAGGAATCGTCCCTGCATCTCCTGGGTTTACGACCAAGTCCACGAATTATCCACTATGCTACGAGGTGACATACTTATGACGACAAACTTTAACTATTGGCCTGTTAATACCTGCTCATCAGTATTCTTCAAAATCATGCGACTATTGGCGATCGGTTTTTGTTTATTAAATAAAAGTAGGTATCTACTACTTCAATTACTAACCGACGTCACGGATTTCTCCAATATTTTATGATGGTACTTACTCGTACTTGCTAACAATTTTATATTAATTCTTTTTCAAAAAAAAAAAAAAAAACTATGTATATATATCTGTATATTATTATACCTATATATTTCTATAATTAACAATTAAACTTATTACAAACCACCAAATAAATATTATATATTTACTATTGGAATGACAACACAAAATAATAGCATCTATAAATTAATTACCATTGGCTGCTAATATTAGGTAGGTACCAATATCCTAAGTATATAATATTCACCAAATAAATAGTTACTAACATACATATTAAATTAAATTAACTATCAGCGCATTCAAAAATAAATCATAGCATCGCCTTTATTTTCATAGAAATACCTAGATTAAAAGTAAAATAAAGACAAACAATGTTTGATTAATAATAATTTGAAATAATAATTATTTTTTACGTCATAGTAGTTGCCGGGTCATACTGTAGAATTCATATAACCGTTGGGATTTTGTGTCATTTATCAAAACAAAATGCAGTTATTTAGGTTAAAATACTCACTTCCATAACTTTACTATAAGTTCAGGGCAAACTGGTGATGTATCAGCTATAAACGATCTCTTCAAATTAGATGAATTCACTATTAAAACAATAGTAACTTTAAAAACAATATCAATAAGACGAAATTTGAAAGAGGATTCCAGACGGCCGAAAAATATGAAAGTGGGCGTGATTGTTTCAGAGCTAGACAGCGTGAATGTGGGAGTGAGATGCACGGCGTCAGCGCGGTTTGATTGGCTAAAAGTCATATTCGGGAAATAAAAACTCAGCCAGAGATTTATTTCGACCGAAATTAGCTTGGATATTCAGGTACGAATAGTTGGACATTCGGGAGAACAACACGGAGTAATTGTAACTTAACATGGCGTATTCGGGTTTTTCAAAAAAATATCTCTGTTCCTAGATAAAAAAATATTTTTTTTTTTAATGATATCGGTAGAGTTCGATAAAAGAAATTGAACTACATTAAAATGTCGATTTCGACAAAAATGGATATTCGGGAAACAAATCCTATAGCGACGATGATATAGTCAGTCTGATCATGCCCAGCCTTCCATACTGTATGATAGTTATGCTTGACCTTAATGTCCCCAATAATCTCCCGAGAAAACCACCTCGGGTATCGCCTTCCACCACGACATGGCGACTTCCTCGAAAAACATTGATCAAAAATATTATACACAATATTGTAAAAACATTGTACCGCCTCATTCACATCACAAATCTCGAGCAACTCACTCCAGTCCACTTCACTCATCAATGAGTAAAGTAGCTTGAAGTTTCCGCCTTCAAACCTCCACCCGCCGAATTGGTTGGTTTTGTAAGAGGGAATTGGAGTCTGAAGCGGACGAGTCGACCGAAACCTGAGCAGAAAAACTAAAGTTGGATGATACACATCTTCGCGTACAAGAGGAGATGTGCATCGTGAAAGCGATAAGTCGATATTGCTAAATACCCTATCCAAAAGTCCATTGCTAGAGTTAGAGACATCATTGTGCTGAGAAAATCCAAAAACAGAAGATAGAAATTCAAGGTCATCGCTGACTCTTTTACCACTACGTGCTGAGTTTAGATTAAAATCTCCCATTACAATAATCTTTCTATCTCCAATTAAGTTGACATTAGATAGCATACTCTCAATAAAACACTTATACACCTCCAAGTCACTTGCTGGTGGAAAATAAATGACGCAAACGTAAATAGTGTCTCCGTCGTAGGTCAGTTTCACCCAAAAGTCCTCATTTTGAGTCTCCAAAGCACGGAAACGTTTGGCCTGTAACCCTTCCATACTTCTAACCCCCAAAAGACAACCCCCACCCTGTAGCCATCTTAGAAAGTTTGTTTTTGATGGTGATGATCTGTGTTTTAAAAATAATATCCTTATCAGGCTATCTGTCTGCATTAAGATATAAATAACTTGCATTAGTATTATTCTTCTTTCACCCTGTCACTACCCAGCATTGGGGCATGGGGCGAGTACAAGTTCAAGCCAACTCTTGCGCCTCCCGCCGTTCCAGACCTGCAGCGCGTAGCTTGCGTTTGTAGCACCGCTGCAGGGGGAGGGAAGGCCGACCACGACGACGGAACCCTTGAGACTGTGCCACAAGGGTACGAAGTGTCACACTCTTGGCGGCATCCAGAACACATGTCCCAGACACGTAAAACGTCTTTTCGTGATTGCCTCAATCACCGAAGGCTACTGTGTCTGCTCACGAACTCGGGCGTTTGTAACGCGGTCGTACCAATGTACCCTTAAGATTCGGCGGAGACGTCGATTCTCAAAGCTCAAAAACCGAGACCTTTGAAGCTTAGTAAGATGCCATGTCTCACAGCCATACAGGATCACAGCATGCACGCGTTGAATAAACGACATTTGGTCTTCACAGAATACAGCCTTGACTTCCATGCGACTCCAAGTTGGCTGAATGCAGACCCCGCCATACCCATGCGGATTCCAAGCTCTTCTTTTTCTAGTGCATTCGTGTTACAAACGTGTAATGTGCCATTTATACAATGGAATAAATATTTATATAACAAATCGCAAATAACAGCAGTATTATAATATGTACGTCCCTACCTATTTACCAACTATATCAAAATAGTATTGTTAATGTCGCCATCTGTAAATTCAACCACACAAAACACGTTATGCAATTGCCATTAAGTGTAGTAAAACTAAAAGTTCATAATATGAATCCCTCTAGGCTTCGTCCAAATTCTTTGTTTACTACAGGTTGTTGATGATAATATTGGTCGTCAAAAAAACATCCCTATAAAACGAAACATACTGTCGAATTAATATTGGTAGGTGTGTGTAGGTAACGTAAAAAAGTGAATTCGAAAAAAAACGTAATAAAAAAAGAATGATAGCCGGCACCGTCACAGTAGTACCAACTTAGAGGCTCGTATCGGCGGAAAAGAGCCGACGAGAGATTATGTCCTGCTGATAAGAAGTTACTTTCCATGGTAAATTATTTTATTTTATTTCATACCGTTTTGTTGCTCGTTCCATTATTAAGCTTCAAAATTCGTACACTGCTGCCAACAAACCTGACTAAAAACTATATTCTAAATTTAAATTCAAAAGTTACTTGCACGTAAGTTTTTTTTCAGTAAAAAACTCGTGCTTTAGAAAAACCTTGCTCAATATTTTTAATGTTATTATTTTAAAAATGATTTCATATGATAGTTTTGATTGGCTGAATAATACAGGTATGCATTCATTGATTATGTATGCAATTTGTTTATTATTAATGTTATTCATTTTAAATATTAAGACGAAAAAATGCTTCAGTACAAAATATTATCTAGCTATAGGTACCTATTAAAAATGTTTGTACCGTGTGTCTATGCATAATTATAATGAAACATAAAAGGTACATAATAACCTACTCAGCAGCACCAAATTATCTTATAACCACACCCAATAATAATCTTTCTTTGCATCTATGAATTATTCAAAAGTAGGTAAGTATTTAAAAAAAAATCCACAAATCTCACCCTAAATTGCTAACCGTATTAAAGAGACTGCCAAGTCAAAGATAAGGATTCACAACACGTAAATGCACGGGTACAATTGGGTTTCGGGATTTTTCTGACGGGAATTCTCGAGAAATTTTCGAGATTTTCCATCCCGAATCTCGAGATTGAAATATTTAACATTTCGGGAAATCCCGGATCTCGAGAATTCTCGGGATTTTTCTCGGGATTCGGGATTTCTTTAATATCAAATATTAATTGAAAAAACGATTTTCTATATGAAAAAAGTGGACAGAAAACACAAAACTTCCAAGGACTGATAGGGGCCATTTAACGATTTAACACAATTAAGCCAACGTTGACTGATTGTTGATGAGCACAATTTTTGCAACATCAGGGAATTTTGTATCTCAAAAGCGTACGCGATTGTCAGACGCAGCGATTGACAGTCTGTGTTTTTCGAAATTCTATTTTATAAGTAATGTTTTGAATTATTTTTATTTTCCTACTTCTGTTTTGTTTGTCTTCTTACATAAATAACAAAAAAATCATATTTTTTGGAAATTGTCTCTCTTTACACTGATTTTAGGATGTTTACAGGTTTTTTTTTTTAATTTCCCGATTTCTCGGGAATTCTCGAGAACTCTTTTCTGGAAATCCCAAATCTCGAGAATTCAAAATTTCATCATTTCGGGACATTCCGAATCTTGAGATTGAGATTTTCTCGGGAAATACCCAACTCTATGCACGGGTATACAACTTATATAGGTAAGAAGGAGTAATTCTAAAATATGTAGGTACCTATAATATCAATAACCACATTGACAGTCTAACCCCAACCTAACCTGAAGATGATCAGCCGTCTTTGGGAAGCGAATTTAACCTCTGAGGTTTTCGAAGAAGAGGTAAGAAAACCATGTCATCGCTGCCCAGAGCCGGGGTCGAGTGACAAAAATAAAAAAAACTCCTGACACAAATCATGATACGACATACTCCTGATAGTGTCGTAAATGGAGGATTCTCTGATGAGGAAGTATAATAGAACACCGGTATTCATGTAAGGAATAGGTGGGTACTAACCAAGATCTTACAACCAGAGAAAAATGGCATTACATTAGTAAGTTCTGAAGGGGCACACTATAGTCATTGAATACTCGATACGAAGAAGTCCTATAGTAAATTCGGTTTTATGGATGATGGTTCCTTTATTACCTGTTTTGAATACAAATCGATATCATATTAAATTTTGTAGAATCAAAAGAGAATGCCTGCAGAAGCACAAGGATGTAAATTAAAAATGTAGATGTGATACTATTATCATATACTTATTTATTTTGTGACAATAGTGTCAGGTCGGTGTTGAAAATTCATGTCCGCTTAACCCTTGTTGCTAACAGAACCGCTTCAAAAATCTCGTGAAAATCTCATAAAGCTGTCTCAATCTTAAAAAAATGATAAGCCTAATGCTAAATCCAACCCTCTTACCAACTTAACGTTAAATTAAATAAAATATAGATATTTTTGAGCTCTCTGAATTCATTCGCCTTTGTGTAAAGCACATTCTGCACATATGTACTCGAAATATATCGTCATATCGAAATATATTAGCGACGTCGAACTAGTAGGAATGGAGAAGATAATCAGTTAGAATTTTATTGCAATGTAGGTAGGTACCTACGTCAGACGGTTCAATATAATTTCGTTGTTATTGTTTGGTTATTCTCTCATGCATTGAACCTGAACTAAATGAATGTACGAAAACATCAAGACCACAGCTATACCTAATAGCTAATGAATTTGATTTATAACAATTAGCTCGGCGCTGTTTGTACAAATGGAATAAAATAGTCAGAGGTTTGTGCAATAGATTTATTTGATTTAGATCACATGTTGTTAAACTTTTATCACCCACGAGCCATTATACAAACAATAAAAATATTACTAGTGATCTCCCGGTATTTTATGGTGTGCTCAACGAAGACTCAATTCGGTGTCCTTGAAAATTACCTGGAATACTTTCAATTATTTTTGATTAGATTATTTGAAAACGACTGAATGTATCAACATTTACCTATCGTCATCTCATCACTCATCACTGAGCATGGGCAGCAGGTATTTTTTGTTGAAATGGTGATGTAAAAATAACAGTTGTGAAGGATGCCTGTTGAAGGTATGTAGGCTGTGTGTAGGTAACTGAAAGAAAGTCTTAGAACAGCCATGTCTACAGCACTTGAATTTGAATTTTGTTCATCTCCAGTACGATAACATTTTTATATATAGTATTTTAAAATATATATAAAAAGTAATTTCAAATCGTGTTCGAACTCGAGTTAGAAAATCCTACCGTCTCGCTAGTTCAGCGATTTGTCGAAAGTACTGTTTGTTTGAAGGAATAGGTATTTATACAAAAATACAACACTGTAAACATGTCAGGCTATTATACCTATTGCTCCCGGTTTTGTCATTGCGTGCGTGTATTTTATAAAATACGTGTGTAATAGTTTGTATGTGTTGTATGCGTGAAATGTACTAAATTAGTTGAAGTATTTGTTAGATTGTTTTTGTTAGCTCATTTCGTATTAGTGGAATTGCTACGTGCCGTCTGGTTGTCAATCAATCAATTTACATATTTTTTGTAGACTATAAAATAATTAAGTTATTATTGATATACGTATACTTATACGTAATTAAAATTTATTTTTGGGCTTAGTTAGGCTTCAAATAATCGTCAAGAATGGAGTGTTTGCCACAGAAAAATAAGTGCCGCAGGCAAAATATTTCTATTGAAGTGTTTAAATTATATAATAAATCGTTATTAAATGCTCAGCTAAAAAGGTGATGTGTCTAAAGCTAATCTAAATCGATTCCAGATTATAAACTACATATTTTATCTTTTTTGCTTTTATTAATTTCCTTGAATTGGCCGGTATTTTCGTGATCTCCATGAACTGTTGACTCACCTAAGAGTTGCGAACCCCAATTTAAGCAGGTGGGTACCGCGAGCTTCACATACCTGTAAATTATATTGTTGAGCACTGGGTCACCGCCAGAAGAAATAAATCAAAACTGAACATATTACTATTGTTCTTGTAGAATTCGCGTTGAGAAGAACTCATTAATGAGAAAAAATTGCCACTTTAGAATTAGCTAGCCATAATTCGTTGAAATGATTTTATACATCTGATCATATCTTATCGTGTGATTATCAGGTAAGAGATTGGTCTTGCTTTGGAGTAGGTGTCCTA
Source organism: Rhyacophila brunnea (assembly GCF_057557595.1). Classification (NCBI taxonomy): domain Eukaryota; kingdom Metazoa; phylum Arthropoda; class Insecta; order Trichoptera; family Rhyacophilidae; genus Rhyacophila; species Rhyacophila brunnea. The sequence goes on from NW_028232965.1 coordinate 3,727,333, forward strand.
CCTACCTACGATGAACGGATCTTGGGTTCGAATCCCGGGTCTCGTAATTTCACATAATGTTTTTCATGTGTAGGTATATGGGACCCAGACCCATTAGGTTGAAAAAGTAGTGGTTAAAATACATTTCTTGTAAACAATGAATTAAAAAAAGATTTCGTGCGGTGGTCAAGATCCTCATCGGATTGTAGGTATATCAAAAGAAAAAAAAATACAGTAATTACATACCTACTTAGTTAAATGGTGAGGTTATTTGGCTTTTTATTTATAACGTACCTACCTACCATAATATTTGAACCTTTCACGATTGATTGTCATCGAAATTGATTTTTGAGTTTTCCTTTACGTTTTGAGCTCATTACAGAAGCTATTAATATGTTTTGGTTATGACGAAGTGTAGTGTATGTGTATGAATTCAAACGCCGCTCTAAGAATGCCGAAAGAAATCCGATTAGCTAAGAGCAAGCGTTGATTATAGTAATGTGCTGTATGTGATTTTGCTGATAATACCGGAAACCATGACGTTCTTAACAGTAAAAATAAATTTAATTTCTATCAGATATTGAAGTCCTCAACGTGTTCAGTGAAAAAATTTGACTGGGAAATACTATAGGTGTATGAATAAGTATACACAATATATTTTGTTTCACCTTCATACGTTAGCGTTTGTAGCACTCATTGGTTGAATACTTAACGCATAAGACACAGTCATATCTATATAAATAGACATTTGTTGTCCGAAATAGGTGTAGTTGTTGGCCCGTACTATTATAGTATTTTAAGAATATCTTTGATTTCCCCGGAAACCTTAAACCTGGAGTCTTGCAAAAATAAATATTTTTGTCTGCTAAGTATGAGAACAATAAATAAAGAGTAGTACAATATGGTAGTGAGAGATGTATGTTGGAAATAACGTGGAAAGATCACAAAATGAACAAGTAGATAGTAGTACGTGATGTGATCTAGGTCCTTGATGAAATAGCAATGTACCGTACGATAGTATGGCGAGTAGATAACTGCTGAGCAGATGCACTCGTGCAGTTATACTTAAGAGGCACTGAACGACCAATAAAACCAGTAGGATCGACGCACTATTATACCCCGTTTACACGTGCATGGATTTATTACGGACAGTACCTATTATCACTAACATAACAAAAAAATGCACGTGTAATCATGTATCATCGTGCAAGTTATATTACAAGATTGCATGCATGAATTAAAAAAAGTTAGGAAGTTTCTGAATTTTTACGCAACATGCTCATGCGCAGTATAACGATATTGGCGAACATGCCGGAAAAAAACGAACTACATCGCGCAGACTCATTTTGAGGTTAACTAATTTTCATAACCTGTCAAATAGTACCATACAGTGATAACATCGCGTCTTAAGGTGATGTCTTTACCTAGCAGAGGCACCTGGTGGAAAAATACGAAGCTTGCAATTTGAGACATTTTTTTGATAATTTACAATTTCAACTGTGTTAATTAATAAATATGCATCTGAAAATATTAAAAAGAAAAATATTTTTTATTTTAGGTCAAAGATAAACTAACAATTGTAAAAAATGTAATAAAATGTGAATTTATTGAATCGGATCCCATCTAATTATTAAGTAGGTACATATATTTTATGGTCATATTTATTAATAAATTTAAGTTTATTACGTTTTATAAGCATCACCTAAGAGGTTTTTGACTAATTCATACTCTTAATATTTTTTATATTTATTTTAAAGAACATCGATTTTTATAAAAATATAAATGTCTTATAACTTGAAATCCTTTTTATTTTTATCAAATCGAGCCTTTTAATGTTTTCAGATACATATGTATTAATTAACACAGTTGAAATTGTAAATTATCAAAAAAATGTCTGAAATTGCAAGCTTCGTATTTTTCCGCTAGGTGCCCCTCTGGTAGGTAAAGACATCGCCTTAAAGAATAAGATTGGCGAGACAGTCAGTACTCTTACGTGTAAACAATTGTTAGCGTGTTATTAAACAGGTGCTGTGTAAGTAGGTATGTGGCAGTGAAAAACTAGGAACCGAAGAGAATGGATAGATCTAGTGGACCGATCCAGGATGAATGATGATGATGATATTATCACTAAGAATTTATTTATATTTAAATGTTATTGATATTAAAAATTGAAGAAACTTGTTTGCAGAGGATACGCGATTGCAAGGTGTCCGATCAGGCAGGTGCGTCCCAGGTAAGGAGCCCCTCTTTGCGTTTTTCGAAATTCCCCACATTCGCCTCTTCCGTGTCGCTTGATACCGCATATGTATTATTTATATTAAAAGTGCTAATGAAGACACGTATTAATTTCACGCTGCGGTCATAACTGCACCGGAGGTGATATTATATTCGGATTCTTCAGATCCTAATTATTACAACGCCAGATTATAATCCGTTTGACGTTAAAGTTATGGTCAATCGATAATGATTATAGCACTCTTAATTAAATTTGATATTGAAACCAGTATCTCCAATAATAAATGATAATTCATGCCAGATTTTGCATTTTGCCAGCTTGAAGAAAATTTACCTGTAGTGTGGAGTAAGACTAGTGTTTTTTTGACTAGCTTGAAAGTGTTATAAAATTGAAATTAAAAGGTATTCTTAATGGAGATAATAACTCGGGTATAGCGTTGTACCTACTTGTTTTTACACACTAGTTGTAAGGTAAAGCAGCAGTCCCCAACCGGTGGTCCGCGGACCATCAGTGGTCCGTGAGAGGGGTCCGCAGAGTAATTTGAATTTATATTTGTAATTTTCGTATTTATTAAAAAGTTTCAGTATATTCTTTTAATATTTTTTTTTGAAATTTTAGTCTTATTACGTCGGAAGTTTGCTTTTCGGGATAAAATAAAATGCAAATATCGACATACTGATATTATTATTTCAATTATTTGTAATTCTTCGAAACGGCCGATGTCGACACACAACTAAAGTAGAAACGCTCGATTTTTTCATGCTTCTTAAGAATATCTTCAATATATTGACATATCGATTTTTTAACAAATGTGGAGAAAATACATGGTGGTGGTCCGCGGGATTCAAGATTTTGAGTTTAGTGGTCCGCCAGGTCCAAAAGGTTGGGGATCACTGAAGTAAAGCATAGCCGACTTTGTATAAAGACATAACGGCGTAGATATTTGATAATGTTGTAAATCAGTAAGAGAGAAAACACATTTCAACAATGTTCTATACCTATACATAATTAATTTTTATGGTAGGTATATCACTGTTTTGCTGACCTGTATATTTCTGTAATCCTGATGAGAATTTTCAGTTGTGTACTAGTGTGTCATTGGAAATGCTAATTGGGAGGGCAATAACTCGTTTCAGACATTGATTCAAATTTCAAATTCAATTTTTTTTACATACTTATAGTGAACATTACAAATTAGGTATTAATTTAAGACGTTCACAACATGACATTTAGAAACAAAGAAATATTATTAAAACAGTATTTATAAAAAAAGAAATAGATCAGTAATAAGTTATTAAACAGTAGAAAAGTGTAAATTTATTACAAAAAAAATATTAATTAGATACAAGGAAGTACACCGAATGAGCTAAGCAGACCCTATTTTAAGAATTCATAAAACAATGCCCACATATACTCATCCTCACGCAGATGGAATATGTCAATGTCCGAAGTGATTTTTTGAACAGAGTCATTGCCCTCCCAATTGGCATTACCAATGGAAAGCTAGTTCTGCATCTTGGGAGAACAAGTGATGCTCCCGATTTCTATGATAATTATCAGGGACACACAGGTTAATACAATGGCAGAATTCTCATTTTCACCGCGTAGGTATAAGTCGGAAAAAATACGTGGCCAAATATAAATATCGTCTAGTTTATAAACTACAGTATGTAAGCATACCTAAGCTAAGAGGAACCAGTTGGATAAAGTCATAATATCCATACAACCTCAAGTAAAGGTGTCTCACAAATTTATTGTATTCCACTTACGTGAGATGAGTGTGGGTTTTAGTCGGTTCCCGAAGGATTTTTCCCTTATGGGATTTGGGGGGGGGGGGGGGGGGGGTTGTACCTACCTACCAATTCCGGGATACCCAGCATTAATAATATTGGAAAGATAACATGAGTACGACAAAATACAGCGATTAACTCAAATGTTACTGTTTAATAATATTAGTGGGAATATTAAGACGGTACTTCACTGAAACGGCAAATGATTTTCAACTATAGGTGCGACGAAATTTTGGACTCGCTGGCAATCGGAGAGCGAACGTCGAGCTGTGAACACGTCAATTTGTTTCGTGATGGCGACGGGGGTATTAATTCTTAAATCGTGTAAACATGACTAAAAAACTTTACGTACGTACTTAAAAAAGAAAACATGCCAATGAATATACTATTATTATAAGTAATATAACAATAAACATAACATTAAATGGATGCATGCTGGATTTATATTAGAAATTATATTTCGTTCGCCACGCGTCATTTGCACAATCCGCGCATCGCCTAGCCACGATCTTTTTAGACCATGCCTCAACTGAGGTATAGCCAATGTTTTAGTTATCTCAGCACCAAATAATCCAAATTCAAGTACCCCTTAATCGATAGTAATAATTTAGTAAAATTGAATAAATAAATTTCAACATCTTTCTCGCGAGGTCTACCCATTATTATCAGGATCATGCTCGTAACTCAGTTATTTAGTGTTAAGACCCTGTATTTATTTTTTTATTTTTAGCAGAGTCGAACAGTAAAAAGTGTCTCTTAAAAACATCGTTTTGTTATAATTACATACCCACGTACATAAGCAATCATGTGATCCTGGAAATGATATTCATTAAAAAGCCCGCATCATAATAATCAGCCATTTATTGTCAGTGATATTTTCTATTTCCCTGACATTACGAACCACGAATGCTATGTTGTTGAATGTAGGTATTGCCTAACTACTTCAATTTAGAAATCCGTACCAGTTTAAATGAATACTTAGCATATTAATACTTTCGACCGAAGGTATTTGATGGAATTTGAATTTAAATTCTAATCGATTCAAGCTCTGTACTATTCCATTTAAGTCGTTTTTTGCGACCCGGGTTTCGCCTTTCGGCATCTTCAGGCGTCGTGTACACTCACCAAAGGCAAACACACACTGACAACGAACACCCTTAACTATACCTTATATAGTAAAACAATACAATAAAGTAGGTAAAAACTCCATTACCTACCTATTTAGTCAGAAATTACAACAAAAAGTACAATAAACAAATTAGTTAACTCGATTAATTATATTTCTTAGAATTGACGATTTACACCTCTTGAGTGTAGTATATTTTATTGTCATAAAGAATTTTGACCTATTATTAGGTTTGACGATTTATTATAATAATATGCTGTCCAGTGTATTGTTATTAATAAGATAGGGTTTTTACTAATTGGGTTTTTTACTGACACTTCAGCTATTCATAATTTGTTTATTGTACTTTTTGTTGTAATTTCTGACTAAATAGGTAGGTAATGGAGTTTTTACCTACTTTATTGTATTGTTTTACTATATAAGGTATAGTTAAGGGTGCTCGTTGTCAGTGTGTGTTTGCCTTTGGTGAGTGTACACGACGCCTGAAGATGCCGAAAGGCGAAACCCGGGTCGCAAAAAACGACTTAAATGGAATAGTACAGAGCTTGAATCCATTAGAATTTGAATACTTAGCAGTTGGTAGTACTGAGGTACTTAGTGACAAAAGATTTCTAATCATAATCATATAAACTTTTAAAATATTTAAAGTACATAATATTATGATTGGTGTATACGTAGGTACATAAAAAATATCTGTTTAGATTGAAAATTAAAATAATGTCAGAATAAAATGTATTCATCACACAGAACAGATAATAAATATAATTCCGATAGGCTATATTCAATACGCTACATTTTACGAAAATAAAAAACGCATTATGCACGTGCAATAGTGTGTATAATACAGCAATATTAAATGAATGTCAATGCATAAACCGAGAGCAGTTGTCAGTATTTGACGTATGACGTATTCTTGAGACGTGTTTAAGTCTATCGATTAAGAGATCGGTTACCTGCTACTTCTTACCCGTTAGGTATTTCAGTTCTCATTATTTCTAGGTTCCCTGATTTATTATTATTACATAGAGCGGTTTATTTATCGAAGTAAGATTTTTTCAAAACGGATGAAATGATAATATAATAAAATAATTAAATAAAACGCAATGTTTAGTAACTAATTCCACTTTTTATTTCTATTAAAGTGGATCGGTTTCGTCCGCTTCAAAGGAACATTGACAATTCAATCAGTTGACAGTGTCATCGTTCTGTTGACACTGGTGAATTGTGACAAATCGCAAACAAATATATTAGTTATTTTATTACAACTATAATAATTATTGCGTTTCAAAATATGTGTAAGGTTAAATAATTATATCGAAACTAATACATAATTAAATAAAACACAATGTTAAGTAACTGATTCGACATTTTGTTTTTTATTATGAAACTGGACTGGTTTCGTCCGCTTTAAAGGGACTGTTTGATAATGTTCCTCTAAAGCGGACGAAACCGATCCAGTTTAATAATAAGATAAATAAAATAATTACAAGATAAAAATAACTTTTTAAATACAACGTTTTTAAATTTTCTGTTGAATTATTATGCTCAATATGCTCAAATATTAAGTAAATAAAAAACAAACAAACAAATATAGAATACTGAAATGTCATTTTGATTTCCATAGTAACGCACGTATATATTAATAATTTAGTTGCTACGACTTAGGCTTAGCAACCAATAATAGTGTTTTACTTTTTATGGATTTTTCTGAAATAACTTTCCATGCAAAACAGAATTAACTGAAAATGAATTCAATTCTGCTTAAATATGGCTAAAAGTATTAAAATAATGCATTGGCACCGTGTTCTGATATATTCTAAAAGTTTCAAATATCTAGCTAGTCGGGAAGTTAGTTAAAAATCGATTGAAAGATTTGTACTGGACAAACAATCACCGGACAAGCAAGAATACGAGCTAATAAAAACGTTGTAAAATAGAATTATTTACTAAAAATTGCATTTAATTTAATTATTAAAACAATGCATTTCCACCATGAATTGGCACTGAACACAATTACAGAACAGCGCTAAAGAAATATTCATATTCATAATAGCAAAGTGACATTTAAACTAAAAACATCATTATTGCCTTACCAATCTCCCTCATAGCCCGGTGTATCAGGCGCTGGCCTTTCATCCGGGGGGTCCGTTCGATTCCCAATAAAGTCACAATATATTTATGTGATTTTCTCAACTTCTACTACTACTACTACTGTCTAACTACTGCCATCGGGCCTCATGGCCTACTGTAGTGTTAAATATAAAATATAATATATATATGTTATAATTCTATGTACTTATATATTTTATTATATCATGGCTGCGGATGTCTTAGCAGCGATCTATGGAACTACAATTCCCTACTTTTATTTCTCTTGCGTGTACATATAAGGTTTTTTCAACGCTTTCTTCCGTTTCTTACATGTTATACAGCACTATAAAATCATAGCCATAACATTTTGGTTAAAGAATATGGTCCTGTGGTTTTTGTAGCAGATATTTTCCTTTTAATATTGTTACTCCTAGCTTCACAAAGATTTACAGATGGATGTATTCATTATTTATGGATAGGAGTACACAACGTTATCATAGTAAGTTAATTATAATAATTTAACATCATATACAATAATTATGATAGTGCCTACGGTAGATAAATTGCATAATGTCCACTTCCGAAGTCATAAATTATTATGTATTTTCATGTCTAGAACATCGACCCAATAGGCTGAAAAGATGACTAGCAAGTATTTCTCGCAAAAAGTATGTTACTATAACCTCGACCATTTGGTTGCCCATATGATGGTCGGATTAATTACAACGAATAATATGGTACCTAATGTATTTAATATTTTTGGAAATTGTATTTCCGTAAATAGCTATCGACCAATAAACCAACCCGTAGGTAGACTCTAATACAATCCATTTTATAATATGATAGCTTAGTAAAATAAAATTCTACAAAGTAAACGCTAACTTAAACAATATTATGTGATAGCATTGAATGTATTAAAGTTTAATTATTTAAAGTAATCATAATTGTTTTATTGCTGTTCTTATTTGTCCATACATATATATTGCTTACTTATAATAATATACAAAGTCGTTAGATTAACTGCTTTTTTACAACGTTTTTATTAGCTCGTATTCTTATTTGTCTGGTGGTTGTTTATCCGGTACAAATCTTGCAATCGATTTTCAACTAACTTCCCGACTAGCTAGACATTTGAAACTTTTAGAATATATCAGAACACGATGCCAATGCATTTTTTATTACTTTTAGCCATCTCTAAGTAGAATTGAATTCATTTTCAGTTAATTCTGTTTTGTATGAAAAGTTATTTCGGAAAAAATCCGTAATCCAATCCACTATTATTAGTTGCTAAGTGGGTGGTCCTAGCAACTAAATTATTAATATATATGTGCGTTACTATGGAAATCAAAATGACATTTCAGTATTCTATTTGTTTGTTTGTTTTTTATTTACTTCATATCAAGTACAAGTTTGACCATATTGAGCATAATAATTCTAAGTCTTGGGTCCTAGCAACTAAATTATTAATATATACGCTCATTACTATGGAAATCAATATGAAATGTAAAATTACATTTCAATATTATTTCTATCAAGTACAAATTTTTTGATCGTTTAAGCTAGTCAAGTCAAGTTTATATGATTCAACAGAAAATTTGAAAACGTTGTATATAAAAAGTTCTTTTTATCTTGTAACTATTTAGTATTATTTGCCCATGGATATAGCAAATTTGTCTAATTATAGAACTCATAAAAATCTATATATAAAGGTACATTAAATTCGTCATCAAAATACCCATTGTCAAGATTTAAAAATATATTAATTCCGTGTGTATTACATTCAATTAACAGCACACGTAAGTAAGTTAGTTTGAGTTCTCTGATTCAGTCGCAGTTCACTTGCGATTTTCAATCAAAATGTAATTAATATTCCATCATTCATTTCTTGGTCAGCATCCGTCGCGAGCCAAATCTGGAGTGTTTGTGATGTGGAAAAATTCGCAATATATTGTTTGCGCCCCTGTTTACAAAACAGCATGCGTTGCAGCAAAATGTTGCGTATGTTCTGGGAGTAGTGATTCTAAAACCTTGAAGAACAATATTCAGAACGTAGCACTGAAATTAACCATTACTTCCTCTCCGAACCATACAAAGTACATTTTTTTCGACCATGTCCGATCCTAATAATATCATAATATGGGCGTCCACAGAGTGGATGTTTGTAACAGATTTTGTTTTTACGAGAAATGGATATCAGCCACTTGCTCAACCTATTAGGTACATACTCTGACTCATTCACAAATTGAAAAATAATATGTGTACTTGCCAGACCCAAGATTCGAACCTGGGAACCACGACGCTACAGGTCGCGCGGCCATCGTGGATGCAAAACATAGTACATATTATTATCAGTGGAGATTCTTCGATGATTCTTCAAATTGTGAGTATGGCGCTGAAAAACTGCGGAACTCTTAAAGGTGTGTTTGATCGTTGCATCCAGCTGCATCGTCGGGCCGGCACGGCGCGTGGATGGAAAGAGCTTAGGCACATCTTTCGCATGGACATAACAGAAGAAGACCATTAGTGCCGGTTTAAAAGAAGTACGTGGAGGCCTCCGGGTCTGAACGATTTTGAGGCCTATTACGATAGAAATTTAAGATCGCATCTCATGACATATTCAACAAGTGTGAGGGAGTATCTTGGAAATATTTCAAAACTAATTATTTATAAAATTAATTAAGAGTGAAAATAAAATTGTGTCAAATTAATGTGGAATGACTTGAAGTTTGAACATACATAATTCTGAAAACTCTCATGAGAAAATATAGCCAATAGAAAAAATCTTTTTTCGTAAAAAGTAAGACACCCGGCTGGAATCGAACCAGCGTCTCCTGGGTTTCGCGCCCTGTGCATTACCACTATGCTACGACTGCCATGCTTAATTGCGACAAAATTTAATTATTCGCTTTTTATTAATACCTGCTCATTAGTGCTCTCCAAATTGAGTTAATCTTGTGAATTATTCGTTGAATAAAAGAAATAGTTAATTAAAGACTTGAAGTTTATTGACATTTTTTCTCTTCACTTTGACATACATATTGAGGTTTTGTCTATGAAAAGGTGTTCTTCAACATTTTTGTTAAAATAGACTGTAGGTACAGAAGTTAAGGACCTGGTGAATTTACAGTTTGAAAAACAACGCCATCACCGTGATATATCGCGTGAAGGTCGGCAATGCCTCATCGGGACGTCACCTTATCAGCCACAAGGTTCTGCCAAGGTCTGACGCGTGACGAGATCGCAAGCCGACTGTTTTGGATCCATTCCGGATAGCAACTGCTTTGCTGATTAATTAACGCTCAAGCACTTTGCGGTACTTGTCGGTAGTGGAGCGTAGCCAGCGGCACGGGTGCGGCTAACGAAATTCACGAAACATTCGGGATCATAAATTATTGCTCAAAGATCCGTATGGTTTGGATTTTATTGGTTCGTTAGCTGATCGTCAAATTTAAATAGCACATTGTATCTTAAAAGAATGCTAAATATAAAAATATAACAATTCACGGTTTACTTGTTGTAATAAAAATTAAGGTGCGTGTCTTATATAGGTAACTCATTCGAAAACCTTGCAAATCTAAAATATACTATTGTTCTAGGTATTCATGACAAAATAAAAAAATAAAAATCATAAAATTTTGAAGAGGAATAATATTATAAATTATATAAGTATATAATACCTATATTCTGTTAATTCATAACAATGTAGGTATATTGATCAGTATCAATATATGATTAATAATTGATAGTGGGAGGGGTATTCAGAAATGTGTACGTATGACGTTGGATGTATTACAGCCCATTGTGAGCTATTGCGTTGAAAACATACGGCCGTATAGTATTAACATTAAATTAATAGCTAAATAAAACACTTACAAATATGCAATAAAAGCCACAGGGATTCAAGGAATAAATAAAAGGGAAGAATATGGGATAAGTAAATTAGAAATACAATAATATTGTATACTTATACCTATACAAATATAGAAAATTCTGCTGGTTGTACCTATTAAATATATGATAATAATGGTAATGTTATTACAGATATTTGATATCAATCAATATTAAATGAATGTTCTTATTGAATCTAATAAAAATGGAACATTAATATTATATGCTTCATGAACAACGCGTTATTTTTTTTCTTAATACTATACGGCTATCTCTTTCTGATGGAGGGTACCTATATATATATATATTTGACAATTTTTAATAAAAACCGTTTAATTCACTCTCAGGTTAGTTGGTAAGTATATTAGTTACCTAAATACCTAATAACATTTGAATATGAAGTAGAGATGGGAAAACTGGTCAATTTTGAAAACTAAGTACCTACACTTATTACCAGTATAAAAAAATACTTAGTATAGATACTTGTTCCAAAATAATACTAGTATTTGGAATACTATAGGTGTTTAGTGTATAGGTAGCATTTGGGGTGCGTATGCGACAAAAGTTTCATACTTAATTGAAACTAAACCCAACTTCATATTAATTAGTATTTGAAATACGTATCGGCTCAGGGAACTCAGACTGTGTATCGGCTTCAATAGAATCGCTAAAAAAACGCTGAGCTCCGCTTGTCGAATAGTCCCATTTATTATAAAATTTTAAACAGAATTTAAATTTATGAGTTGTTTTTCTGTTGGGTTACAATATTCTTGTTAACAAAAATGTACAACAGTGATTTTTTAAATTTACTTAACTTATTTTGAGCGGTCATATAACAAGCCTAAGCCTGTGCATCTACTCACCACTGTGCTGCGACACAACATTTACGACCTATTATGCATACATTTGAACGCAATAGACTAATAAATTAAAATATACCTATATTCAAATGCTATCTCGTTCGCGCGTATTTAATGTCAATAGTGTTAAAAGTCTACCAACTGGCGAGTGCACAGAACAGCGACTCGCGATGATATCATCACAAGATTTTTGGAATAAGTTTATTGGGTCACACACACTGAGTATGGGTAGTTTCATCCGAAACTTGAGTACACAAACTGGTGACAGTATTTCCAACTCACCTCTAATATGAAGCTGTTTCCATTTGTGCTTTTTTCACAAATCAGTACCTATGTTCCTTCGACCTCCGTTTGCCTAAAGCCACCAATTACTGTTAACATCTAATTATGAATGTTTGGTCGTAAGTATACAATCTACACTGTAGAAAAAATAAACTTAAATGCTTTCAACGGTAAACCTAGCCGCAGTGACCAAATGTAATGCGGAGTTAAATTCACTCTGAAAGCTGTCAAAGATGTCATGCCCAAATCTTAAACAAAAACGAGATTTTTCATCGAAATTCTAATGAAACGCGACACCGGCCGAAAACACTGAGGTATTTTTAAAAGCAAATATTTGCCGTAACGTTGTATTTGCGTTTAGTAACCAGTAACCGCTACTCATCTCGCCTACAGGCTCCAAGGGTCATTCACGGAATGAACCCGGGCTTATTTGCTTGACAACATTCGGTTCAACCAAATCTTGTCTTAAAATATTAAAACAAACCGTTGAAAGTAAAACTAATATCATACAATCATTTTGATTTAAGCGTAATAGTAAAAAATAACCGAAGAAATCAATTGCACCCGAAGAAAAATAGGAATTTTCCAAAAATAACATAACGTAATATTGATAAATGAAGTTAAACTAATTCACAATATATTTCCACAAATAATCACCAACTATTTGTACATTGAAGTTAAAGTCCCTCCACCAAACCCGCCCCGTACCACCCTCGGTCTTAATCGAGAGTATCACGGGACCCATCAATTGGTGATGTGAAGCATCTAAGAATTGGCCTGGGAGTGTCCTGGGAGAAGATGCCCAAGACTTAGATTGCTACGCTCAAAGTGAGCTATGACTGAGTTTACAGAGTTTACTCTAATGCAAAGTGCCAGGGAGAGAAAAAGCACATGGAAATTACTAAAAAGAAAATGAACCTACTTGTTTATTAAATTAAAGAACGAAGCTAATCATACAGGCAGCAAAATTTATGTGAAGAGATCTTCACGCCCGCAAATTTTTTGAAAGCAAGATAATTGGCCTTAGTAGCAACCAGGTCGGACGGGCCGATGGGTCCAACAGCTGGTTGGACCGACCTGAGCATTTCCTCCCGTTCGGAGCAAATACTCAGACACTCCCATAGGATGTGGTTGGCATCCTGTATTTCCCCTCCGCATGGACATGTCGGACGGCTTACAAGTCCAAGCTCGAAGAGCTTGCCAGCGAATCCACCATGACCAGTCACAAATTGACTGGTGTAATGGTCTGGAGTCAGATATTTGGTTATCTCCATTCGCCACTGTATGTTTGGAAAAAACGTATATGTGTGCCGGCCCTTGGTCGATTCGTCCCACTTTCGCTGCCAGGTCGTAATGGCCGCGTTGAGCGACATCAGTCTAATTCTGCGCCTCAATAATGCTACTCCTTCGCCAGCTAGCCGAGGGGGAGGGACGAGGTGAAAGTCACCAACGTCGGCCTCCTCGCCCTTGAGGAGCAACATTGAAGCGCCGCTGACCTGAATATGCAGGTCAAGTGGGAGAATGCCGGCCAGGACCGGGAGCGCGTCAGTTGAGGTAGTACGGTAGGCCTTGGTAATGGACAGGAGCGCGATGCGCTGTCCTCTTAAAAGAGAGATTCTAAGTTTGACACTTTTGGGAATGCGCGGGCACCAAGCACTGGCGGCATAAGCCGCGATTCCCATAAAAATGGCGCCGTAGGCGATCTTGAGCGCCCTTACTTTTAAGCCCCATCCTTCACCAGCCATGCGGCCGATCATCTGGAAGGCCACCCCAGCCTTGTGGACTTGGGTTTCGGCATGGTGTAGGAAATTTAACATTGTGTCCATTTTGACGCCTAGATAGGTGACGATCTTCGACACTTTCACTCTCGTGTCACCGAATCGGACTGTGGGTAGTCTCGAACAGCTAAGTCGTCTCGGTCCTTTAAGGACAATGGCTTCTGTCTTGGAAGGTGCGAATGATAGTCTAGTTAATCTACCCCAAGCCTCAATTGATGCTAAAGCTTCGCCAACGGTGCTCTCAATCTTCGCCCTGCTGTCGGCCTCGACCAGCAGCAGCGCATCGTCTGCGTAGGCAATGACAGTACAGTCGGTTGGAAGCGGAATTCTAAGGAGATCGTCGAAGAGTACGTTCCAGAGAAGGGGCCCGAGGACTGAGCCCTGGAGACATCCCATGCTGGTGTTCCTCTTTATTGTGGTTGAACCAACTCGAAACTCGATCGATCTATTGGTGAAATAACTTTGAATTGACGCGAACAAATTTCCTGGTAGTCTCTTCAGCCGGAGCTTTCGAAGTATAAGAGGCCAAGACGCACTATCAAACGCACCTGCAATGTCCAGGAAAACTCCTAGGACGTATTTACGGCGAGAATTTTCAGCAATGGCAATCACGTTCCTTATGGCGTCGACTGTATTTGCACAGTTAATTTAAGTATAAAAAATGTGGGAAGACATTGCATGAGTTAAAATAAAATACAATATGCAGTAAGGAAACTGTGCCGATTACATGAAATAATAATGTTATTTAACACGATATTGACAATTTGCATAGACGTTAGAAATATTTTATTCATTAATATTATTTTATATATAATATTGATTTTTTTTTTGTAAACTTTGAAGGACAGTAAAGAAACATTTTTTTTATTACGTATAGGAGAAAATTTTTCTTATAAACAATAGATTGTCTAAACTAATTAGTATAAGTATTTTCGTCTAAAAATCCACAATTTCAAAGTAGGTAGATGAAAATTGCTTTAAATCAATCACCCTCTCACTACAGCACCTACAGTATTTTTTTGCATGGCGTGCAAGGTGGTTACATGTAAATTGTGCGTAAAACATTTCACCGTGGCACAGTTCATCGTGAGCTGTCTTAACGGAAAGAGATGACCGTATACTATACGGTCTCCAATTTTATTAGATTCAACATGAACATTAATTCAATTTCCATATACGATTTCAGGCAAAATTCATGAATTCAAGAATGAAAACCTAACCTAACCTAACAAATAATCCAGTATATCGGCTATTTTCAAAAAAAAATTGCCGCTGGCTTTCTGTAAAGTGTAAACCGACACGAACCGTGTTTTATTTAGACGTGAATTTTATGTCAGTACTATACGACACAAATAGGTTGGACGGTCTTTAATATATGGCCATATATTTCCGATACAACATTTCACGGTGAAGGGTGATACGGGGAACTGCATACGTACCTACAAGTTTCCGGACATGGTGGAACATATTTATATGTAGCAAGCGTAATAGTCAAATTTTTATAGCATGTCACTTGCCGAAGCGAATGTGTTTTCTCACGTTCTTAATAAGAGCATCTAGAAATAATAAAATATAGGTACCTAATATAGAACCATTTTTTACGTCCATAAAATGTTATATCGAACAATCCATGGAGGGAAAGCGACAATCATATTCGTGTTCGCGAAGTGACAAGCTAGGCTGCGGGGGCTATAAGCTATGCGACACTCAAGAATATGTTGGGAACCTATCTCACAGTAGGCTAATTATTAAACATAATTAAATAAAGATCACGACCGGTTTTGACCGCTTTAGTAGGACATTCTCAACTGATATAAAATAAACATTCTTAAAGTTATTTCACCCACGATGGCCGCGGGGCTAAAGCATCGGCATATAGCTTCGTGGGTCCCAGGTTCAAATCCTGGGTCTGGCAAATACACATAATATTGTTTTTCAATTTGTGTTTGACTCAGAGTATGGACCAAAAAGGTTGAGCAAGTGGCTGACATCCATTTCTCGTAAAAACAAAATTTGTTAATCCAAACCTTTACTCTGTGGAGGCCCATATTATGATCTTATTAGGATCGGACATGGACGTCGATTTATTGCTTAATAAAGGCCTCGCTAGCTCCGTTTACCCTTCTCTACTTAATTCTGATACTTATATCCACCGAACTATATGAGTTCGGTCTTAGGTCATCCATGTCGTCGTTTGGTGGCATGGCCCCCACAAGGGGAGAGGGGGGGGGGGCTGACAGGGCTATAGCCTGGGGGCCCGGTGTGGCGAGTCGACCCGATAAATGAGATAAATACGAATCACAATTTGCTCTAATAATAAAAAAGTCTATTTAACTTCAATAATAATTATTATTATTATTAAACTGGCGCTAGGGGCCGTTCAGGTCCATGGCCGACTGCACAACGTTTCTCCAGGCATCTCTGTCCAGCGCTCTCTCTTCCCAGTTGACTATCCCCAGCCTTTCCGCATCCCTTTGAATGTTGTCCGCCCCAGTGGCGCACCCAGGGGGGGAGCCAAGGGGCCCTGGCACCCCCCAAACATGAAAATTATCAGAATGATTTTAAACATTGACATTGAAAGCCAATAAACTATACCTTAGGCTTAGACAAATAACACGGCAAAAAAATGATTTGTAATTCTCCAGCACCTTTTTAGAAAAATTTCTTAGATTTTAATTTCTAACACAAAAATTTCGAAACACTAATGTCAGGTTTTTTTAGAAACCAAATCCCTAATGGAACTGTCAAAAAATTCTCGGTGTCCACCCGAATTTCGGAGTGGTGTAGGTCATGGCTGGGGAAAGCTGACAGGGCTCTAGCCTGGGAGCCCGGGCTGTGGGGGGCCCGGCGTGTCGGGTTGACCAGATAAGTGAGATAAACACACATCATAAACTAGCTTTAATAGTAAAAAAAACTAAGCGCTATTATGCTTCATGACCATGAACATTTTCAATTATATAATTGTGCAATATATTTTGTTAATTATTATGTGTCGGTACTCGACAGCTCCATTATTAAAGTAGATGTAATAAAAATCGCCAATAATTCACTGTATAAGTACCTTAATTTGAACCAAAACACAATTTGAAAAACGTTAATGTAGTGTTTCACACTTCCTTTAATCTTAGTGGTAGGTAGGGGGGCCGCCAAATATCCTAGCCTGAAGGCCCGTTTCAGGATGTGGGGACCATGGTGTAGGTACACCGAGCGCAATAGACAAAAGACCGATAAACGAGAAATTAGGCTCTGAAGAAGAAAAGGAGCCTATGGGACTAATTTACATTCTCCTCCTTGCCCCCCCCCCCAATATTAAATCCTGGGTGCGCCACTGGTCCGCCCATCTCCGTCGAGGGCGGCCAAGAGGCCGAGTGCCAGCTGGTGTGCCTTTGTAAATCCTATAGAGAGTTCTAGATCTTTCAGATCGTACAACGTGGCCCGCCCATCTGAGCCTTCTTGACCTCAGAATATTAGTGATTCTAGGTTGGTATCGGTCGAAGAGCTCAGCGTTTGTGCGTATGCGCCACCGGTGGTTCTCATTGATGGGTCCAAGTATTCTCCGGAGGATTCTGTTTTCAAACACTTGGAGCGCATTTTATTGTTTTTCCGTTAAACCCCACGTTTCACATCCATACATGACGATCGGTTTGATGACTACGTTATACACCCGGAATTTCGTTTTGATGGACAGCATTTTGGACCCGAACAGACGACTCAGCGCGAAGTACGCTGCATTTCCACTTATCAGTCGGTCAGCGAGCTCTAGGGACATTTCATTTTTAGAGGTAATGTTGGAGCCCAAGTACTTGAAGAGAGAGGTTCTCTCGAACGATGAGTTTCTTATTCCAATGTTTCCAGAAGGTTCAATGCCTCTTGTCATTTTCAAATACTTGGTCTTTCCCACTTTTACTTGTAGGTTCAACCTTTTTGCTGTGTCCTCCAGAAGAGTGAAAATATCTCTGACTTCTTCTTCAGATTCTCCTAGCACCACCAAATCATCTGCGTAGCCTAATATTTTATGGGACCCATTCAGGGTAACTCCACCTTCTGCTTTCAGAGCTTCTCTAACGGCTTTCTCTAAAGCTAAGTTGAACAGCATTGGTGATAGGGAGTCGCCTTGTTTTAGTCCTGCTGTCACCTCAAAAGATTCTGATATACTACCCTGCATATGAATTCTACTTCTGGATCCGTCCATGCATACTTTTATTATATTTATAAGTTTTGACGGTATTTTAAATTCTTTCAATATAATTCAGAGAGCTTCTCTATCAATTCGTATGCGGTTTTAAAATCTACAAAGAGACAGTGTACATCTTGGGCGTATTCTCATTTCTTTTCAAAGATTTGGCGCAGTGTAATAATAATAATAATTTAAAATATTTGATTGTACGATACAATTTTTATTTAATTCAAATGGATGTAAGTACATATAAAAATACAAAAACATCGCTAAAAATACACCTTAATTTTACCGCGTGCACTATTTTGGAAAACGCTACTGCAGCGCGTCAAACTGCCTTTACCCTTAGCGATAGGTAGGGGGGGGGGCACCAACCATCTTAGCCTGGGGGCCCGCTTCAGGATGTGGGGGCCATGTTTGGTGCCATTTGGGTACGACAATTGATTATACAAACAAATTAAAAAATAAAAAGGTATTTTTTGGAAACATGAACTTTAATTAAATACGATATTATAAGACAATAATTATTATCTGCTCAAAAATAGTTACGTTACATATTCTTGATTGTTAGATACCAGTTATTAAGTTTTTGTCATTTTGCGATATGTCCTGTACGCGCCGTTCATAGTGTGATAATTGAATAAACACATATTGTTTAAGACATTTTAATTTTCTCCGATACTTAGTCCTTTCACGCGATTCTGCAATCAGGATGGACGAAGAGAAATACAGTAGTAACAATGATTCTCAGCACATTGGCGTCGCGTTGCTCTGTTAATGAGGTTAAGCCCAATTGAGGCAGGCGACTGAGCGTGTAGGCAAGGCCCATTACTTTAAATTACCAAGATGGTGCCCCAGAGGTGCAAGAAGATTTTTGTTTGCCCTGTATTGGTAGGTATCCACTTAGGTAGCTAATGGATGTAACAGGCTTTTTAACAAAAAAATATTATTATCACATATTCCCTTTCGTAGACTATGATTTGGATTTGATCCGCACGCCATAAAACAACGTGTAAAATATTCAAGACGATTCGAACCTACATACCTACTCCACTTCCACCACAAATATACTATTGTTTGTACATATAACATATTATTTGAATTTATAATATAAGGTATGTAGGTACTTATTAGCGATATCCGACAACTTCGTGCGCGTCAAATACGGAAAGCAAGTATCTATATAAAAAAACGAATATAATGAAGAAAAACAGTCTGATTTGATTTTTTTTTTCAAATACATGTCATAGATATCGGTACCCGATCCTCATTATACCGAGCCATCACTGTTATCAGTGCTATCTGACCAACTACTCGTGTTCAATTTGTTGCAAGTACTTACCTAAATAATTTTTTATAAGTTTTTAGAAAAAATCTGCAATTTTGGAGCTACTAAAAATTGGCATCAACTGGACATCCTACAAGGATACATGTCTGGTTACAAGATGCCAGGCCGGAACAGCGTATGGCCGATTTCGGCAAAATTCATGAATTCAAGAATGATAACCTAAAGCCTCAATTACATTGAGCTTCTTCACGAGCTGTTTGTTGGCGAATTTATAATCTGCCTGTAAAGTCGCCCAGTGTAATCATCAAACATGTTAGCTTGTTCGATGATTACACTTGGCGTCTTTACAGGCAGATTATAAATTCGCCAACACACAGCTCGTAAAGAAGCTCAATGTAATTGAGGCTTAACCCAACCTAGTATATCGGCTATTTTGAATATTTGTTTGCCGCTGGCTTCCACTAAATAGACAAGAACCTCTACAAGAAGTGAAAGTTTCTTCAGTACGTCATGTCCAGTATTTTTTTAGTTCTGTACTTGATATGATAGAAAAAAAAATAAGACAATAAATGTATTATTATTAGATAATAGGTCGAATATCTTTCACGACTTACTTTTCCTTCGTAATAGTACTAGTGTCATGGGCCCACAACCATACGAATGTAGATGCGGTACTGCTATGACGCGATGCTGACCACATCATTGCTGTAGGTCTGTAACTATTAATTCAGGTGCCCAGGAGAAAATTATTTGTAGGTTGACAAAGTGCGGCACAGTTTTCGCTCGTGTCTAACACGTGTACAACCAGAGGTAAAAATCACAACAATAAATAATTGTACCGATTCTATGGAAAACGTACAAAGTGCCTATCTGCTTCAATTGTCCACTATTAGAACGCGAAAGCATGCCATCGACATGAGACTTTATCAATCATACACGTTGTTTTATTATCGTTATTGATACTTGATAATATACCACATAACCGTAAAGTTAGATATTTTTACAGAAAATAAGACGTACTTAGAACGACGTAGAGCGAGAGAAAACAATGCAATAGGCTTCATGTAAGAGTAGTCGGAAATAATAACGGTAACAATAATTAAATTTATCCTATGTAATTCGTGTGCAGTAGGAGAAATCGCAATCTTTAAAATTATTTCAATGCTAATGTCTTTCACTATAATTTAGTCTTACTTGTCTACTTGAAGGTTCAAGTCACAACGTAGGTACGTGTATTTTATACGTTTTTCATTAATTTATGCGGCGACTAGATGATGAACGTTAATTTGTAATGTTCTCCAGTGGGCGCTGTCTATTCCTCGATTCGAAATATTTTGGAAATAATTCATTATCTCGATTTCTCGATATAAGGTGACAAACAAGATGTTCCTACTTCCAATAATTACGGTGATGAATTACATGAATTCGCAATTCAAGATAATAAGTACCCCGTTTACAAGTGCATGGATTTAATGCTAACAGTACGTATTATTGCGGCCATAACAAGAAAATGCACGTGTAAATACGTATTGTCATGCAAGTTGCAAGATTGCATGCATGAATCAAAAAAGTTCGTAAGCTTCTGAATTTTCATGCATCAGTTGGGATTTTGTTCGATATCTGCGCCTGCGCAGTAGAACGATAGTTGAGGACCTGACGGCAAAAAAACGAACTACACACACATTTTGAGCTCAACAGATTTTTATGACCTGTCAAATAGTACCATAAAATAACAACATCACGTCTCGCTTACTCTTGAAGAATGAGATAGGAGAAACGGTCAGTACTTTTACGTGTAAACAGTTATTGTTACGATAGTTTAAAATACACACTATTGCTGCCAGTAAATCTATGCACGTGTACAGGCGCTATTACAAAATGTTAGAAGGCCTGAATGTCAACGGGTAGAAAAGTACACTCATGTGTGGTCTTTAATTATTGGTACCTACCAAGAAGAGTGAAATGAGTGAATAAAGACTCCGCTTTATATAGCATATCGAATATCCAGGATACTGATGAATTGGCTTCGAAGCAGATCTTGGTCACCTTACTAAGAGGTTTTGTAATAGTTTTTTGTTTACGAGAATTGGGTGTTAGTTAGTTTATCAACCTATTAGGTCCATAGTCATTGAAAAATAACAAGTATTTTTTCGCCAGACCCGGGATTTCAATCTGGGACAGATGACTTTATAGGCCGACGCGTTGTTGCTCGGCCATCGTGGGTAGGTACCTATATGATAATGATAATATTAATATACATACCTACCAGTGGCGAAGGGTGGAGGTAGGCTGTTAAAATCCGACATAAGTAGTGCACACTAAACTTCGTCAGTTATACATATCAAATATATACGTCAAAAAATCTCTGTCTAAATATCTAAATTTGTGCCATTAAATCAATCATAATTTTGGATACTAAATTTTATAAATATTATAATCTATTATGGCTTGCCCTGCTTAAAGGCTTAATGAATTAAAAAAAACTAACCAACAACATATTGTGTAATAAATATTCTTAATTCAACAAAAACAAATAAGTATGAATAGAAAAGTGTCCACAATTTTGTCGGGTCGCCCAAAGTATGTATACCAAAACTATTGTGGTTTGGTTTAAGCAGGGTTTAATTGTTTTTTTTTTAATTAACCTACATCGTCTGTAAATTGTAATCTTAGTTCAATAAAAAGAAATACTTACGTGTGACTGAAAAAATGTATTTATGTCGGATTTTAATAGCCTACCTTTACCATTCGCCACTGCTACGTACGTAGGTACTTACTGATTATCTAAGTATATAGTACGTACATAGTTTCATGAGTGATCTTTGATATAACAATATTAAATTTAAGATTAGGTGTGATTTCTATTTTTTAATTACTAATTAAAAATAATCATAACATATATTTTAACTTAACCTTCACGTATTTAACAATTAAAATATATATACGAAATAATGATTAACGCAGAAAAAAACAATTCGGTAGGTGGTGATATGATAATAAATTAATAATTAATTAGATTTTTCACGAACGATGTTATAATAATTAGCGTAACCAAACGATTCAATGCGCATTCAGCCATACTCACACTTGGCGTCATTTTTTTTATTTTTAATTGGACAAGATGACTTTTGCTCGTCCTATATACGCACTCAAGTGATGACATTAAATAATTGACCCAGTAACATGTAAGTGTAAGAGCATTCGTCCGTATTTACTTGCAAGGATGTTTATGTAGATATCTACGTAGGTAACAAAGTATTTATTTTTGTACACTATGTATGAACTCCTAGCTGAAGAAAAAAATCATAATAATTACATCAACATAGCAATGTAAACATTAAAAAAACTATTGCACATCATTTCTATAAACAATATTTTCTTAAATTAACCATAATCTGGTTTATAATCGGAACAAGGTATTGCCTACGAATTAAGTGCGCTGATAAATATGCATAAGAAAAAAATATACTTATAATGTAATAATAATTGATGCAATTATAAATAATATCTGTGATAGTATGATATCGATACCTCTTTCCGTAATATGTATGTGTCATCTTGTCTGTTTATAAGTGCAGATGCGTTATGTGTACACCATGGCCCCCACATCCTGAAGCGGGCCCCCAGGCCAGTATTTGCCGGGTCCTCTACCTATTACTAAGGTTAAAGACAGTCTGACGCTCTACAGTGGCGTTTTTTAAATGGTGTTTGAGGTCAATAAAAATTCAGTGTATTTTTTTAGCGATTTTTAACATATCAAATTATGGAGTTGTCGAGTATTAACATACAATAACCAAAAATTGCATCGCAAAACCATACTTATAGGTAATAACCCCGAAGTAAAATAGCGCCACAGGTAACTTTTTTTTACTATTAGAGCAAATTTAAGATGTGTGTTTATCTCAATAATGTAGTCGACCCATCACGCCAGGCAGGGTCTAGGACGATTTGGCATCGGGACAACTGGACGCCACGGAATTCGAAAATAAATAGACGCTAGGTACTTATAGGTACTTTAAAAAAATATTTAATATTATTATTTATATTTAAATGATTATATTATGATTTAATAGTTGGTGAGAATGTAAATATGCAGACGTAAATAATGATTTAATCGTGCATATGTATAAGTTCCAACGAAAAAAGGGTTTTTTATTTTATATAAAGCCTTAGGAATGGTAATTCTCAATCCGCAATAAAGAATACATTGTATTAAGAGTAAAATGAATTAAAACTACTAAGTATTAGATAGAAACTGATTAAAATACCTCGTCTACGTTCTGTATACGTGTCTACGACAGTGCGGCGTCCAATTGTCCGGAGTCCAGTTGTCCCATTCCCCGCCAAGCCCCCCCTGAACCCGGGTCTTTAGGCTAGAGTCCTGTCAGCCCCCACCCTTGTGAGTGCCATGGTGTACGTACACCAATCATCAAAGAATCAATCAAGAGTATAAATATTAGTACGTGTCTATCAAGTAAATAAGACACCCTCATCTATTAATGTGTATTTGATGTGGGACCAATGGCACGGTTTATCACAATCATGGAAAAAATGATAAATAAGAATCAGTTTAATATTATATTTTTCAGGTGCCAAAGTAGGTAGGTGCTCTTTTTGCCTACTGGCAATATTCACTTTCCGGTCCAGACGAAATATTTAATTTAAATTCTTAGACAGATTCTGCGTGTGTGCGATTCTCGTCGCGGATTGAACCCGGTACCTCGGGCCCGGCAGTCGAATATGTTTGTTAGAACGGCGAGCGGGATACAGGGTGCGTGACGGGGCTCAAGCTCGAGCCCTGCGGGGGGCGACCTCGTTTGCAGCATGAAAGAGGCACCCAGATAAAACACCTGAGATGATGCTCAACTTTTGCGATTATTAATTATTGTAATCATTGCGTCTGCATTAAAAGGATAAAAGATATTATGATTCGATGCTAATAAACAGCAACCGTTATGTTAATTAAAAAAAAATATTTTATAATTAGTATATTCTGTGAAGTTTTTTTTAGTCCGAATACATCGTCCAAATATTCAGTTCGAATCGTCTTTAGTCACGGGTTTTTACACAGGAGGAGAAGCAGATGGCGCTTGTCTCGAAATTGATCCAATTATTTCTGTATTTATACAACAAAAACTAATTTTGCAAAAATTCAAAGTATCTTCAAAACAAGAAGGTTTAGGTTAAAACTTTTCGTCCCTGTGCAAGAAATGTGATCATAGACAGGTAGCAGTGGCGTGCGGTTTATGGATATTGTAAATACGGAGGATTAGTATAATAATATTCCATTCTATTCTATTTTAATATAATATTCTTATTTATTCTCCATCTACCCCAACGGAAGAGACCCAGAGGCCGTCCAAGAAGGAGATGAGCTGACGCCGTAGAAGTGGACTGGCTTAATATGGGAAGACCCGGTAACTGGAGAAGTGTGGCGAGAGACTGGAGTGAGTGGAGAGCGGTTGTGGAGGAGGCCAAATCCCACCCCGGGATGTAGCGCCGTGGAAGAAGATTCTTATTTATTATATACAAATTGTTTGAGACTATCACGGACAGTTAGTATTGTTCACGTTATTATGAATATTTCATAAATACGTTGAAGATATCTACTACGTAATATCACATACACAACCCGCCGCACACCGTATTACTTCATTGGTTGTTGAAGTAGATGATGTTATGTAAATGTTAAATGTTAAAAAATGCTAATATTTATGAATTTAGCATCATCATTAATACTTAGGTAATACATATTTGGAATGGCCTCAAAATATACTTATCTAATATATAGGAATAATCCTTGAGAAATATTGGAATGAATGGGGTATTCTGTGTAAGGTCTTAATAATATAAAAAATGTATTTGTGGTTTAAAATTAATTCTTTTTGAGAATCCTTTAATTTTTTTTCTAGAATAATTTATTAATAACCATGTCCCTACTTTTTCGTATAAGGTGGTTGTTAGTAATTTTGAACAATCACAAACACCCAGGATTAAAAACACATAAATGTTGTTTCCTCACCGGGAATCGAACCCCGAACTCTCGGGTGGAAGGCAAGAGCCTGACGCACTGCACCACGAGAGGCGCCTCCTTTAAAAAATAGTCATTTTAGAAATACATCTATAATTTTTCCTTTCTTCTTCGGTCACGTCCGCTTCTTGTCTGGAACCTTTGGGTTAGGGATTGCAATACCGAATGAAAAAATACCGGTATTTCTGTATTTTCTATCGTATATCGGTATTCTTGAAGTATATGGAAAAAAACAGAAGTATCTACTAATAAATATATATATATTATATATAAAAAGGTGTTTAAAATATTAATATTTTATATCACGTCTCTTTGCTGGTCTCCAAGAGCAACAGCCGTAAACCAAACATCGCGTAACCCGACAAAAATCTCATATCAAACTCGTTTATGTTAATAAATACATTTTGTTTCCACTTTCAATACGGAATAATATATCGGAATGGTCCGATTTTAAAAATCGGTATTTCGGTATCGAAAAATACTAGGATACCGGTTTTGAAATAATAATTTAAATAATAATATGATTGAAATTCATACTTTGGACACCACACGTCGCCTCCAAGAATCCTTGTTGTTCTTCAATCTTATTTTGCCTTTACCATACAGTAACAGTATACATTTAATAATGTATTTAAAATTATAATAAAAATGTGTGTGTAAACCAGGTTAAGTAATACTTTGACTGTACAACATTTACACTACACGGGGTGAGGTGAGATCAGACTCTCAGTTTGAGGACGTTTTTTTTCTTTTCTTAAACTCATCTTTCATTTTAGGGCCTTTTTATTTCTTTGTCCGTAAATTCGCTGCTCGGATCGTGACTGATGCATTCTACTTTTCTATCACAATTATAAACATAAACACTATAATAACAATATGAGTAAGTAAGTAGGTATGTGCGGTGAGTCGAATTTTACCTGCGGTTTTTTGGTTTTTGACAGGGCGATTTGGACGAATCATTTTTGTCGTGGGATGATGAATTAATATGAATGGTCCGATTTTATTATGTTTGTTTTCTTAGTTGAATATCAAAACAACGACACATATATCACCGTCAAAATTGTGTCACCCTGCTACATTCATTATATGCAGCGTGAAATCCAGAATAAATTATTGATATAATCTACTATGTACCTGATGTTATTAATTCCGATAAAAATCTCGAAGTTCAAGAAATCCAGTGGTGGCATAATTTTCTGAAGGTTATTTATAAGGATAAACATAAAAAATTGAATATTTAATATTTTTATGATAAATTAATAAGTACGTAAATCTTTAAAAACTGATAATCATTATACATAATCATAAATCATCTAGGTACGGTACCTTAATAAATATAAAAATGTTGAAGAAAAAAGAGTAGGTAAATACCTACCAAAGACGATTTTATTTGACGCATCAGAACGTTTAAAAGGGGCCTTGAAACAGTTCAAACCAGTCATGCAATTATTAAATCAAAATCTTAAAAGATGCATATTTTTTTACAAATCGAGTAACCTAGGTATAAAATATTACCGAAATCGAGAAAGAAAACGGGGCCATAAAATAATCACACAAACATAAAAATATAGTTACAGTAAAAACGAAAAAATAATGCGGTCGGTCGATAGTGCGTATGGGGAGCCGTAATAAATGCCTGGCAGCCGATGACCGCGTATTCGTACGTATACGTACATATTATAGGTACAATTGACGAACCGCATCATTGTTTCGTTTTTACTGTACGTATTTGTACACACAAAATAAACCAGTCGTATTATTATGTGTCATCACTGTCATTTTTAATAAAAAATAATTTTAATTAAAGGATTTGATTTACGATTTTTTAATTTGGGGTTCAAAATGGGAATGAAAACAAAAAAAAACAGTACTTAATATTAGTTAAATACATCAATTCTTATTTTCTCTTCTAATTGAAGTATATTATGGGCATTAGCAGAGTGGAGGTTCTACTGATGTTGTTAACATATTCGACTAATCCATTGGGTCCGTTCGCATCCAGATGATTATAAAATGCTTATCTGGGTATTCAAACATATTTAATGCACAGTCAATGCTGTCGAGAAAGCTTCAACGTGCAATAATGTGTAGTGGTCATTTTGGCAAAAAACTAAATTCATTCCTCTGGCTCTGGCACGCCAG